>NC_060224.1:5625000-6250000 GCF_907164935.1 Osmia bicornis bicornis | reverse complement strand
GCCATGTATCATTTGCTAAATTTTTTTCATGTTCCGAATGAATAGCATTTAGTTCTAATTCAGTTAAATCTTCTGTGAAAAGGGGTGCAATAAAAAATTGTGCAAAGCGATCTAGTGCACCCTCCAATTTTTCTGACTGTACATCAAAATAATAATTGGTATGATCCATATGAGTTACTGCATTGTATGAACCACCATGCTGTGCTAAATACTTATTGTATTCATTTTCTTCTGGATATTTCTCTGTCCCTAAGAATAACATATGTTCGCAGAAATGTGCCAAACCTGGTAAATCATCTGGATCGCTTAAGTAACCTACAAAAATAACGTCAAAATTTAGAGTATAAAAGATACTTGTTTATAATCATATCATAAGAGTAATTTTTTATTACCAATGTTCACATTCAATGATGCAGCACTTTTATCAGTTGTTGGATCACTAATGAGTAATACTTTCATTTTATTTGTGAGCAATAAACCTCTATATTCTCTTTTGTCATTTGAGGATTTAATTATTTCATTAAATCGCTTTTCAACATAATTATTTGGAGACATATTAGTTGTGGATATTTTCACATCAGATGATTTAAATCTGTAAAATAAATATATTAATGACCATAACTAAATTTTAATTTATTGCATCATATTATTATACCAAATAAAGATATATTTATTATGATACAAATTAATGACAAGATATACTATTATATGAACCAATGCTTACTTGGCAGTATTAATATCTGTGCGTAAAATTTTATCATTTTCAAGTAAAGATGCCATTATAAATTCTAATACAAGACTACACTTGAAGCTTTATCATAAAAGATGATACAGTAATGTAATTACATAAAAATCAGTTAAGTATATGTTTAATTATGTATCATTCTTTTATATCCTGTGAGGTATTAAGTTTTAAAGTCTTGTTTTATCTAAATTGATAAAAAAGTTTCTTAGTCACAAAGTTATTGAATAAGTTTCAACTGTGTACAGTTTGTTGCTGATCAATGAAATTGTTAATTTTTACATAAATGTGAAATATTTAATGCCATTAAAAGTGTTATACGAAAACAATGTACATAATTCGCATAAAACAAGGGTAATGAAAAAGTAAATACTTCACATGGTTAATACATTGTATCAAATGATAATATCAATGTTTTGAGACATGGTACATATTAATAATCAAAGCAATCAAGAAACCACATATAAACTATGAATTTAATGTGAATTAAAATTATCACTTCACTTGCTTCGACTGTTTCAGCTTTCGTTTACATCTATCGATCATGAACAAATTATACCATGTAATGTTTCATCGAGGAAGTATGCATACCTGTATATAACGAATGATTGAATAACTGTATAATAATTTCGAGATTTGACGATACGTGATAAAAGCATTCTTATCAAATTTCTTCTTAAATTAAACAAATCAAAATTTATTTTATTCTATTATCATGTTTGTCATATCGCACAATGTTTTGAAGTAAGTTACAATGATATATGCACTTGATTTTTATTCCTTATCGTTAGTGACATAATACAAATGTACAGTTATTTGGAATTATAGTAAATCTTTTATGATAAATATTGAAAGTTATTGTTTTGAACAAAAATTGTATCTAAATTATGTACGAAATAATTTTCTTCGCTTTAATTCATAATTTTGTACTTTTAAATATAAGTTTTATGGTAGAAATTGTATGATCTTAGTAGATAGGGTCAGTAAAATGAATTCAATAAAAAAGATATTTCAATTATAACAAAATTGTTCAAAAATTTTTTTAACAATTGAAGAATCTAGTTTTTTTAAACTAGTGATCAAGTTGAGGAAGTTGAGTTGAAAAGCAGGAACTATGCGAATTATATGTATATATATGTATACACATACAGCATCGAACGCAGTAGCTTCTGTAGATAAAATGGCGTTACAGAGAAAGCAAAAGCTTTTAAAATCTTAATTTTAACGATATTAATATTAAACCTGATTTAGAAAAAAAATAACATAATTTTCACTGGTTAAATATTAAAGAATTTAATATATAATTGAGAGATATGAATCGGGACCGCCTAAGGGGCGGGTGGGAACCCAGAGAAGGTGAAACCTTTGGGAAGGACCCGGAACTTGGGAGCCCAGGGAATGGGAAATCTTTACGAAGCACCCGGGACATCGTCATATTCCTTAGGGAAACCTACATGCTCGATGCTATACAAGTGACAACGACCAACATTACCACTTACCGACACGCATATTTCTGCGCGATGCTCAAAAAGACCGCCAAACATATCCTCCATTTCTTTCGATCATTCATATCCTGTAAACGATTTTTTGTTTCTTTTTTTTTAAATATACGCAACTACAGATTTTGTTTAATGTTTTATTAATGTTGAATAACTAATACGTAATAGTTCTTTATTTTGCTTTAAAAAATTTATAATTTCAGAATTTATAAAACGAAGCTTTGTACAAAAATTATTATTAGAAGCTCTTTGAGAATGAAATTACTTACAAATATTAACTAATTATTCTTAGATACATGTAAATAATATACTTTGTTCAAGAAAGACCATTTCTACAGGTAAGTTAATCAGAACAGGGTAGGGATTCGCCTATATTTTATAATTCATAGAAGACACGGAGGACAGTTGTGCGGCGATCAACTGGCGAGCTGGATGTATATTTTGCTTTCTTGAATTTTTAATTCTTTTCAGTAAAAACTATATATTAAATTTAATTATTGAAAAATCATCATCAAAACTTTTTACAAGGCTTACAAATTCATGATTTTACATTTGAGTGGGCATGATTTTTAAATAATTAAGAACTAATCGTTCCTCGAGATGGTATCGATCGTTTTATTGTTCTTGCACCTCAATACGCTCTACTTAACTTATTGTGATGCAAGCGATAGTGTCGCAAAACTTTGTAAGTATTAATATGACAAGGTAAAAGAAGTTATCCTTATTTTTTTCAATTTTAATTATTAGCCATTATTCAAACAATATTTATTTCAATTTTTAATTTAAGCTTTCCACTTGCTATCTTATGTAATTAATACAGCACTAATACTTATTAAATTTTGAACACTTTTTTTCCCATTATTAACTAAATTTTTTTTTGTTTCAGATACGAATTTGATGAACGAAGAAGATGTTACGGAAACGCAGCACACGATTTGTAAAATCGCCACAGACGAATTAGTCGCGACTGCACGTGCCACTGTTACAAGAGTACTTACCGGAGCTTGTAACGCTAGTAAGAATTTTATCTAAGATTCTTTCGAACATTTTCTATCGTCTAATACTGTCTATAAACTTTCAGAAACAATCGACGATAAGTTGCAAGGTCTACAAAAGAGCTTTACCAAAGAATTAGAGGAGATCAAGGAGTTGCTCTATACTGTCTTAGAGAACAAGAAAGACTTACCCAGGCTGGCGAACGTGTACAGTAATTATCAGGAACACGATGACTATAACGATGGTAAAAATGATATTCAGTCTCCAAGGCAGCTGGAGATTGATAGCTTCAATAATACCATCCAAGATGTTTCATCGACGAATGGTTCGTTTAAATTTTATATTTCTTTTATTATCCTTTCGACAAAGAAGAATCGTTAGAAAGCAACGATTTGGGTGAATGATTAAATCATTCGAGACACTTCCGGGGGGTTGTTACACAACGAGAACGTGTATCGCATAAGGATGTGACCGACAGAATTACACTGGTAAGCAGAAAGGAACACAGCAATTTTAACGATGTTTTAACATGTTCCAGGCTCTACGAGCTTCTTCTTTTATTACTGGCAAATAAAGAGTTTCGACGAGAAGTTAGCAAGGTGGAAAACCGCTCGTTCCGAACGTAGTTCAACGTTTTACGTGGGTCAAAATGGATACGCAATGTACATCAAAGTCACACCGAGGTATTTTCCGGACGGTACAGTTTTCATAGGTGTTGGTCTAACTCGTGGCCGTCACGATTCCATCCTTAAATGGCCATTTCCCCATAAGATTCGTTTGGAGGTAAGAGGGTAACGTTAAATCCAGTCGAAAAAAAAAATGTTCTTCCCTTTTTTTTTTAATAATCAAAATTAAAGAGTAGTTCTGTAGTAAGAAATCTGGCGATCTTCAGGTTTTAGATTATTCACCCGAACAACTGCGACAAGATCGACGCTCCCGGATCTGGGATCCGTCTATGCTTTGCTCGGAATATTTTTGGGGTCGTCCAAAATTAACTGGAGAATCGGATAATCCAGAATGTGTTGGATTAAGTATCTCTCGGCAAGTTCTTTTTTCTAAGCCACCGTTCAAGATCGATCAGTCCTCGAGAAACACGAGATATCTTTGGAACGGTAGTATCACGATTAAACTAACAATTTATCTTTAAATAATTACTTAATTTATGCACCAAGTTTTATCATATATATATATATATATACTAAAGAAAATTTCTTACAGTAATTTTACAGTCATTTGATGATATAATTCATTCGGTTAGTACAAATGACACGTTTTTTACTACTGTTCTATTATTAATCTTTATTTCAGTTCTGGTGAATGTACAAGAAACTTGATCAAATATATATTCAGCTATATCTTCTGTCGTTTAAATAATTTAGGTACACGTAAGAGAGCGAGGAAAACAGAAGTGGAAATATTGTTATGACTAGACCACGAATATTTATGTATTTGTAACACATGAGATTGTGTAACATATATTAGATACTATAAAGTGGAATAAAATATTCAGAAGATATAAAATATGTAAAGTCTTCAGAATAAATTAATACTTTTCTTCAGCATCTTCTTAGCAGAAATATATTATGAAAATGTATAATTGCATAAATATTCGCAGTCTGGCTATAACAAAGTGTCTTCTTAAATTCAGTACGGCGCGACGAGATTTTCATCGTTGATGCATTTAAAGTTTAGGGAACAGATCATTCTAAAGAAGTTGATGGAACGTCGAATCTCTTATGAAGAGGCATTTTACCGGAGAGATAAACCTGCGGGATTGCCAACATTCGATATTCGTTCGAATCACGATTGATCGTGTTTCGAATACTTTGAGAAGCTGCTTTCAAGAGAGCTTTGTAAACGGGCAGCGGAAGTCGAACGCCACCGCTTCCTTCCGAGTCCTGGAAGCTCGATGGATTTTCCTGGAAATTCCTCTTCTTTCCGCATCCTGTGGATAATCGAATATTTAATCAAACAGGATTTCACAATATATCGTTTTTTTTTTTTGTTTTGTTTTCTTACCAGTGAAGGCATTGCAGAACGGTCTCTTCGATTTCAAAGACTCATCTGTAGCAAACGCATCCAAGAATTGTTGATCAACCTGGAAATTCGTCTCGAACGTGTTAATTCTTACGACATCAATCTATCGAGGTAATAATTTACCTTATTTTGAGGTATCTCGGAGTACACCGCGTTCATCAAACATGCAAGCACCAAAACACAGCAGACGTATTTGGTTGCCTGTTAGCAAAAGAATTCCTATTGTCTTCAGGTTTGTCATACTTGACGCTATTTCAGGCTTCCGGGTATTAGTTCTATCCCGAAGGCAGATTCTCCTAACATTTCAAAGATCCTTCGACCACTGATGAAGCTAACTGCATTGTCGTCGAAATGTTAGGAGTATCTTCTCTTAGAATAGCCCCAAGTTTCAAACAACATTCGTCCGTTAAATGAAACTGAAATTATCGTGGCAGGCACCCTTAATAAAGACGATATTTAAAACGAGTTCGCGATCATTACAGGACCGTACGTAATTTCTAATAAGCACAATGTTGATTATATAAGTACCTCACGTGAAGCTTTCAAACATGTTAACTGTTGTAATCTGCTTATGACTTTAATCAGGTTTGTACCGCGGTTAATTAATGTCCAACCGATACTATCGGTCAAACGTTCCTTCGAGCGATTCGTTCGTCCAACATGAAGATGTACAATTTTTAAGTACCTTCGTGATGTAATTCGATCCCACACAAAAAAGAAATCAAAAGAAACTTTTGCAATTTAATTCTATTAGTTATTCTACAAACTTTGAGGGATTTTAATCGTATTTCTTCTTAGATGAGTACACCATATTAATGTTAATATTCAGGTTTTTCTTTTAACCCGCGTGGCAGGTAATTTTAAACACAATTATATTGTTAATAGAGAATATAAATTGAAAAACGACGCAGCCCTTTTAAGAAACTGTCAAGCACCAAGTAGTCGCGTCATAAGGCAGGAAATTGATATCTAGGAAATCTATAAGAATTTCAATACACGAAGGAACCTTCTCAAAGCACGTACAAAGAATAATGAGAAAAGAAAAAGAAGTAAGTTAGTGAATTATAATCGTTACACCGATTTAATATATTGACGATCAAGTGTCATTATCCTTCGCCTTGTTTTTATCTAATGAATCATATATAAATTAAAAGTTAAGTAATTTGAAAATTAATAATTTAAAGTTAATTTCATTAATAATCTTCTATTTTATATATACATATATATAAAGAAACGTAAAACTATAGAGACATAGATTCATGGAATGTATAATCATCAAAGTGTTGAGATATAAAAATCATTAGCAAAAGATTGCAATATTAAATATTACTAAAATACGCTAAATAACGTGAACAAATTTTTCAAGACGAATAAAAACATGATTAACAGATAAAATTACCTTCATGCCGAATCTTCAGTCTTACGATCAACTTCTGTGACTCGAGGGGAGGATCCCTTGATGAAATTTAAAAGAACACTTTTGTTAATTACTTAAACTTTCTGTAGCTCGTCTAGGTCTTCTCAAAAAAGACTTGGAACTCGCGTAAGCAGTCAGGTTTACCGTGTGAGGGATGAAATCGCGCGTCCGCTCTTCAAATACCACCCCCTCTCTTCGTGGTTATTCGAGGGCGTAAATGCATGCGCCTAAAGAACGCATGACCGTTCGAAATGGTCCACGAAACGGTATGTTTAATGTTCTTTGTACAGAATCGTGGACAGTATCATGTATAATCTATGATTTGAATGCTGCAAGAAATGCAGATATTATGCATCTACCGTTGTTCCATCTTCTTCATGTTCAGTTTATCAAATGTAATGATCTATGATGCGTTAAACGTTGGAGGACTCTTGAATGCATTTGTTGTTTAACCCTTTGATACTATCATATTTTGTTTTATATTTCTTCTTATACAAAAAGATACTTTTTTCTTATCGTTTTCTTATCGAGGAATCTGTAACATATATGAAGGTATATCAATTCTTCGAACAGCCATAAAAGGTTTTGATAGTTTCCTACACTTCCTCATACTGTTATCGTACATGTATCCAATGACGGTGAATGGTATTCGGTAAATATGCAAATGCCGAAAATAAAAGGTTCAATTATCGAACGACGATCGAGTCGTGGGCAAGAAATAGCTTACGAAAGGTTGACCAATAACAGACTGTGTGTAAATCAAACGAAAGCAAGCGGAGCTAAGTACTTACAACGTTCGCACATCAGAACCCGCTGAGTTACTATAAGGTCGTTCAACCCTTAGTAAACACCCTTCGTCCATCCTCTTTCATTTAAATTTTCTAATTTTTTTTTCTAAGAAATCTGTAAAAAAGCCCTGGTTGTACATATTAGAATGGTTTTGTATTATAATTTGATTTCATAAAACTATAAATTAAATATTTTTATTGCAACCATCTAAGTACTTTTGAATAGCATTCTGAATATACAGTTGACTTTAAGTTAATCGACTTAATAGTGTAAATCATACAGTGTTCATGTCTTATGAATAAGGCATGTGTCGAGAACGACATAACTGTTGATATACGGTTCTCTCTTCATACATAAAATGAATGAACATCGTCTTAGCAAGTGCTATATGTCTCTCGATAAAAATGTCTATAAAAGCAACGAATTTGCCTATGAAGTAATAAATAAAGTTAAAATAAATCTAAGAAACATTGATATACATTAAAACTATTTAAAAATGAACTATAAAAATTGTTTACAGTATAAATAAACAAAATTTTCAAGCGCCCGGATAGCTCAGTCGGTAGAGCATCAGACTTTTAATCTGAGGGTCCAGGGTTCGAGTCCCTGTTCGGGCGTACTATTTTTTGTAATCACGCATTTAACGATTAAAACTTAACACTGTAACATTTGTTTTACAAAGAATTGTCAAATAAATAAATAAGATAATAATAGAAAAGAATAAAATATAAGGAATACAAAATCATCAGGTACTAATGAATTATAAAACATGAAAGAAAGTTCTGAACGTTTTTATAAAAATTTCGATTTTAATGTTCATTGTTGTTTTACAATTCATATATCTTTATACAAATAATGTATAGTGTACATAATCATTTGAGCACTTTCTATAAGTCACTTAAAACAACAGATTCATTACAAAAACCAATAACCTGATACTGAGATAGGTGCATCAAGTATTTTGTTTTTTCACAAATTAAGATATAAATATCTAGAAACAAGTACAGTAAACGTTTCAGTCTACGGAACGCAATCTCCTTTAAGATCCACTTGTAAAAACGGATAGATACAAAATTTCATACATCTAAATATATATGAACACTCAATGAATAATGGATGAAAAATGAACATGAAAATGCATTATTATCACTTTCAACATAAAATCCTAAGTAACTTAGGATTATTTAAATCCTCTGGTCCTGTTTGTATAAACTAGATTTGAGTCAATAATGTCTATATCATAAAACACATTCCTAACAATTTGGAACACTTTAGGATTGTTCTTTTACACTGCCATCAGGCATACCAAAGAACGCTTTGTTTGCCATTTTTATGAAAAGTCCAGTTTCAACAACTCCAGGCATCATTTTAATTTCTGTATTAATTGTATTCCAGTTATTCAGATCTTGTGGAAAATTCCAGTCAAGAATAAAATTACCATTATCTGTTACAACTGGACCCTGTAAAAAAATACATCATCTACTTCATATAATACTGACCAATTTGTTTCACAAATTGAAAATACTTACAGCCTTAGCTAAAGCCATCCTAATTTTTACATCTCCCCCATAATTGTCTTCAATTCTTCTTTGAATGGCAACATATGCCATAGGAATTACTTCAATAGGAATGCCTTTCTTATATTGCTCTCCAAGTTTTTGAGAATTTTTTCTAGATACAATTAATATCTAGTGATGAAAATAAGTATCAGAAGCATAAAACCTTAGAAATATAATACTTACGTATAATCAGCTATAATAACAAACTGATTAGCACAGGATGCCACAATTTTCTCTTGGAGCAAACATCCTCCTCCACCTTTGATAAGATTCATTTCTGAATCAACTTCATCTGCTCCATCAATAGCACAATCCAACTGTTAATGTTTAAGCATCAATGTAGAAATTAATTTTGTAAATACTACAAACAAAATAGTGTTCATTACTTTAGGATAAGTTTCTAAATCACCCAATGTAAGCTGATTGTTTAATATCAGCTGTCGTGCTTGAAACGAGGTTGGAATACAAACAATATTAAGATTTTCTTCTTTTATGCGTTCCACTGAAAAACATAAATTATTTTATGTAATCATCTGTTGCATATTTAGAAAGTATCTACTCTTAACGAATCAATTTTATTGTAGTAAAATGTAATAGCTCTAATATTAAAATGAAATTGCTGTAATTACATTCAGGAGACTTATGATCATATCTCCTGATGAGGTCAAAGATCATACTTCATGATTGCAAGATTCTTCCATGCAAAATGACCAAGTATAAGCAATGCCTAAGAATTTCGAAGTAATTAAATTGAAGTGCAAAATAAAGTATTGTTACCTAGCCTGTCGATAGCGTATATTATAGTAGATCCGCTACCAATTCCAATAACGCTATTATTCTGCAAATATTCATATGCAAAACTTAAATAATGGAAACCGGTACGTTTATATAACCTGCGGTTATACTCTAAATTCATTTCAAAAGTACCTTGACATATTCATCGACTGCTCTGTAAGCCGCAATCTTTTTAGCACCTTCGAGAGGTCCCATTTTTAATAATTTTCTTGGAAGAGCACTAAAACCTTTTGTTAACGTGAAAAATTGTAAATATAAACCTCCGCGTATCATGCGTGAATACTATACATCTCACCAAGCTCCTAGTATTTTCAAAATCATTCTTCGGTTATATCCAGTAGTTACAGCGCACGAATGATCGATCGATGATCCCGCGCATGACTGGCGCCATTATTCAAATATAAATCATTCCAATGCAAGGTATTTGAGAAGGTATTTAGAATAAACAAAACAGTTAGGTTTAATCGAATTTCCATTATATTTAGCATCAGAGGCGAATAACACAAAATACAACCAAACACAATTTACATTTCAATACGTATTATGTATAAGATTTCACTTTAATTCTCTATTATTACTTAAATAGTAATATTCGTCAACACTTTTCACTCCAACGTGTCACGCACAATATTTCTGTTTCTTCGTCGTAATTTCTCTCGCTCTCTCTCTCTCTTTCTCTCTTTATTCTCTTTCGTTCATCACGTTCGTACATTTTGTATCGTCGATTATTTTCTTTTCTTAAAAATCAAGTAAAAATCCGCGAACAACCATTCGCGCTATGCACGTACTCGAGTAGCATAGGAAAAAATTCACAGAGCAGCAGCAGCATTGTTCAGACGAAACAATCAAACATTTACTTTCCTCGACAAAGTGAAAAATTCCATTGTGTGTATCGATCTGTGCAAGGCCGAATTAAAGTAATCTCGTGAGTACACAATGATCGAAGTAGATATCAGCCTTGTACAATACGAATAAGGACATTTATTGCCATCTCGTCTTACAAAGTTCACGCGTGAAACAATTGTTTCCATACGATCGCAACGAAGAACAAACATATTATTCCGAAGCTTACACAACATAAAATCAATGAACTCTCTGAATCGCAACTTCTTCTTTTGTTAGTTTCTTTCAGCTGAAGCAATAGATCACGTTCGGATGCAACGCTAGCGAATAAGTTTGTGATTTCCAGTGAATTTGCAATAATGTTAATTGCAATCTAAGTCAACGTTTGTGTTTAAAGACACATCTCCTGTATCTTTACTTCCGTTTCCGCTCTACTTCAGTTCAACTATGGGTACTCGTTTCTGAAGCATTCGATATTTATCCGATCCGTAAAGTTCTCAAAGCGAACAATTATTATTTAACGGAGAAAGGAAAATGTATTCTTTAGTTTTCTCCTCGTACAAGCACACACATACACGCGTACATTTGCATACGTAAATTACTCTCTCTTTGCTTGCCCGACGAACTGTAGAAAGGACTTTGTAGGGAGGCCTCGTCTCGTCGACTTTCTTTTTTGATTCTACCCTCCTCTATCCCGTACACCACCCCGTTAATCAAGTGAAAAGAAAAATCATGAAAATTTGAAGGGACCACAGAAGCCGCTACAATTTTCTTCTTTCTTTTTTAAACCCTCAATCTTTTCTTCTTTCTAGTGTTGATACGTACATATAGATGCGCTTTGCTAGCTCCTACAAATTTCTCTATCGTGCTCTCCTCCGTACACCACTCGCTTCCACCTTTGGCTAGGATTACAAGTTAAATACTCTGTCAGAGTTTCGTAAAAAATACCGATTGTTCTTCAGGGTATTGCGATATATGTATATATATATCGACGATCGATCGAGAGAAAGTAACACGCAAAAATCGGTTTCCGATATCTTTGGATCAAGACGCGAGAGCCTTACAAAATACGACATGGATTTATTTTTTATATCGTAACGAGAACTAACGAGAGCCTTCGCGATTCACCTCCATGTGATTCTGATTTGTGCCTACTCGAAATTACTTAATGATATTAGATTTTGTTAACAATAATTATCGCGAAATTCGTTTAAGAAAGAAATTAAAGAGAAATGAAAAGTCTAACGTGAGGAAGGCAACGCTGCCACAGTTCTTAATCGTGCATATCCGTATATATACGTTTATATATATTATTATTATTATATATATATCACAGTACAAAAATACTGTGGAAAATATATAGTTGTAATAAATATTCTTAATAAAAAAGAAAAGAAAGTTTCCTTTCTCACGTTTACAATTTCTTTTTTTTAATTTTTTTTTTTTTTTTTACCATTTTTCCCTTCCATTTTTTTCATATCAGATAGCTTCTTAGCAATAAAGTACAATGATCCGAGGGTGACTTTAATTAATTCCCGCGTCATTAATAATAGAGCGTTATTAATGGCAACGACACATCCCCTTGGTTAAAATTATCATGTACGTATATATATGTATATATGTACAATCAGACTCCTCTCCCGTATGATTGAGCCACTATCTACATATAAATCCTATTTTTATTATTATTATTATTATTATTATTAGCTGCTAACAATTGATTATAACGATAAGAAACGATATCATCGTAATAAGCGTGTAGTACGATAAATGATCAAGATCGAATTAAATTTCTGTGTGTTCGCAATCGTCAATTCTTTCTTCTTGATTTAGCTAATTAGTTTTTTTCTTTTGCTTTTACAGGTGATTACAATTACCCAAATGATACACCTGCATGCAATTGTTATATGCGTACGTTTGCTCGTGTTC
Source organism: Osmia bicornis bicornis (assembly GCF_907164935.1). NCBI lineage: Eukaryota > Metazoa > Arthropoda > Insecta > Hymenoptera > Megachilidae > Osmia > Osmia bicornis. The sequence continues at coordinate 6,237,394 of NC_060224.1, read as the reverse complement.
GTGTATACATATATATATATAATTAATTTATATTTATACGGTAGGCAATTATACGTAAAACATATAGTTAAATACAAGGAAAATTTCGTTGACGAATAAAAAAAAAGGGGAAAAATGTCGTACGCGTTTCACAGTTTATTTTTCTTCATCCTTTTTTTTTCCTTTTTCGGGTAACGTTTTTTTTGCCTTAATTGCTTGAAAAAAAATTCCCAGTTCGTTGTTAAACTTGTATTTTTATCTCTTTCTTTTCTTTTTTGTTAATTCGTCGGGCGTAAAACTTTTCTCCGAAGATTCCACGAAAATTCTTGTTTTCGATCCGTGTTTAAATCCGGACAAAGGACGTGATAAAAACAACTGTTTGTGACATCCAAGAATAGTTTTTTTTTTCGCTTGTTACCTCGTTCACAAGAACAGCTTCTACCTTATTTTTTTTTTTGTCTTTCGAACATTTAATTTCCTTCCTGCAAAAAAAGGATATCCAGGAGGATCGTCGATTACCTTGTAGAAAGCGTACAAAGCTTGTTTTATCAAGAACCCTTTTAATTCTCTAATACAATTTACATACCAGATTAACTAAACTTTATCTATGTCTATGGAATTTTGAAATAACCAAGACTACTTAAACGACACACGTACAGATGCAATTTGCAAAATAGAAAGAAGAAGAAAGATTAGGAGAAACATACGACGATACTCCGAGGCATCCTTTCGTTCTTATGAATAAATATATTGTAATATATGTTATATATTATATATAATGTAAAAAGCTTTTGTTAAGATTATGCTGAAATTTCAGAATGAAAGTGACAAATACCAGAACAAAAAATTAAAATAAAAGTATAACAATATTAATATAGCATTCGACTATTCGAACAGGCGTTTACATTGTCCCTCGATACCTTTCGCAATTGTGTTTAGGTATACCCTTGTTACATCGTATAGTACGTAATAACGATTAAAATAATAAGAATAACATTAATCGTACAGCATGTACAAAATCAAAGGTCTTACAATTTCCGAAGTGACGTGGAAACAAGGGAAACGTAAGCTTGCAGTGTCGAGTATTAAGATAAAAAATTGAAGGAATAAAAGTACTTTTGCGATTTTATATATAAAGAAATTATTCAATACACTCTTTTAGTCTTTCTTTTTCTTTTTTTAAGTTAACCGTTAGACGTGCGTGGAGTCTTGCTTCGTTCTAAGATTGTACGCTTACGAATTTGTGTAAAAATTTGCAAAAATAACTAGCACATCAGTTTCATCGAGACATGCGCGTTGATTGCAGTAAATTTATTCAATTTAGACAAAGTATACAGCATTTTTTAAATTTTTTTTTGGTTTTTTTTTTTATTTTTTTATTGATGATACCACGTGCAAAAGACTTTTTCGACTTAAACGCGCGTTCCGCGAAAAGGCAGAATTTTGAATCCTTTTCGTTCATCGGGCAACTTCGCGTTAAGGCAATCGGTATGCTTCAATTTTTTCTTTATTTTCATATCGTTTATCTTCTATTTTATGCATTGCTTCTAATTCACACATCACAAAATAGGCTGTGTAACTAGCTGGAAATAGGTGCGAACAACAATTATTTAGCCGAGAACTGAACGAAAGATCCAAGGAAACGGGAAAGCACAAAAAATGTCTCTTGTCCGTCTAACACCGTCGTTGATGATATAATTAGCTGAATTTCAGTATTCCCCCTTGGACGTCAGAACAAGTTAGAGTTATAAGACAAAACAAAAAGAACAAAGAAATAAAGAAAGAAATTGAAAAATCACACGCTACATATTTTGTATAATTTTTTACAAGTTTTATATATGCATATATGTATATGTATTGTTGTTTTTTTTACCTGGTTTTTATCCACATCTTGCAGATACACCCACAAAATCATGTAACATAAGATGAGAAGGTAATACAAGGGAAATTAATTACAATACGAAATGTACACGAGAAATTGAAAAGAAAAAAAGAGAGAAAGATAGAAATAAGATTGAAGAAAAATCGAAAAATAATTATCACTCGTTTTTACGAGCACTTTGAAAGGATACTTCTACTCTAAGTAGAATCATTGAACGAATTTCTAATGCATTTGCGTGCGTCATACGCACATAGTTGATGCATTGTTTGCTTTTATACTTGTTGAATAAAAGAAAAATATGAACATTTCTATATTGTAATTTTTCAAATCGATCGATTCGAAGAAAAGAAAAAAAGAAAGCAGATACACATTCTCGTTTTGTTTTCTCTCCATATAGCGCATGATTTCTGGCTTATCAATCAGCAACGGCTGTATTACCGTTAAATAAAACACGCATACAAATAATTATTTTATTTCGCATCGTAAAATGGAGTGATCAGATTAACGAGAATTAAAAGAAAAAAAAAAAAAAAAGAAGAAGAAGACATATGTGACATTAGTTCCAAAACATATGTAAATTCAAAACACCAACAAAAAAGAAAAGGATTTCTAAGGAATACTTTAAGAAGATATAGTTACATTTTAATAGAGAAAACGATTTAGATATTATTAATCGATGTGTTAAGTCCTAGTCTAATCTCTCCATTTTCAAATCCCGATTTTTAAGAAACTGTCAAGGGATGGTCCGCCAATTTTATTTCGATGACTACTCAAACATCCTTTTGACATGATTCCATTAATTAGAACTGCTTTCTTGGTAGAATACTTTTTCTAGTCTTTCTCTCTAATAATGCATTGATACACGCGTAATTTCATATTTATATAAAGTATGTAAGTTAAAAAGCATTTGTCCACTGCTGTTTTAAAATACTCGTCCGACGATTAAGACTCCTTAAATAGAAACGGACCAACCCAAGCAGCGATTTATCTCCACGTGTAAAACATATTCGTATATTAAAGATACATGATACATTGATACAATTTAACCAGTTCAAATTGAACATAATAAACTGGTGCGTATGACGGGCACAGTGCGTTTGGTAAATTAATCAAGTTTCTATGTTCCCAACACTCAAACAAAACATTTCTGAGTATTATATTGATCAGATATCATAACTAGCCTATACAGCCACCAAATACGAAACACTAATATTATTATTTCTGTTACATTGTTTTCTTTCATTTGTTTTTATCCTTTTTTTTTTTTTTTTTTTTCCTGCCAGTCCCTATTCTCGATCAACTTATTGTAAACGGTTATAATAAATCGATATAGAACGTGGCAAGACTCACTGAGGAGCGTGTACGAGGAGCGTGTATGACTGCAAGAAGTGAGTTATTTACATTATTTGCATGTATCGGCGAATCAGCCCTTGCCCTTGTTCCATGTCACATTAAGACGAAAGATGGCGAGATTAGAATTTCGGAAAATGATAAGATAGGGAGGGTGAGGAGGAGGGCATTTGAATAATTATTAATATATAATATTATAATAATAACAATAATGATGAGGTGTTCTAAACAGTGCTAGGACTAGTGCTAGAGGGTCCTGTGAGGAATCAGGGTGGGTGAGTACGGGCTAAGGAGGGGTTAGTGTGGGGGCGGAGGTTCCGTAGATTGGTTTCTGCCATCTACAGCCCTAACCGGCTTCCTACGCGAAGGACCTGTTACGCCAACTGGACCGACCCCACCTCTAAGGTACGCTGGTGCTGGGGTTACTATCGGTTCTCTGATAGTTCTGCTAATTGGTGGAGGCAGTGATTGCTGCAATACCTGTATAACAGCGTTACAAATACTAGATTATATTTATCATGCTTCTGTCTTCTCTTATATGGTTTCGAACTGTATAAAATAACAAGTATAATTTGTTTATACACACTTACCAATGGCTGTGGTAACACGCTGTGCATCAGTGTTTGAACCATTGGCGTATTTTGTGATGCAAGGTTATTAGAATTTGGAGGCAATCCTTGACTTTGAGGACCGGTTCCCCCACTGCCAGCAGTAGACTGAACAGTATGCGATTGTTGCGTAGACGTTTGAGTTACGTGTTTACTCATTGTTTGATCCCTTTTTGCTTCTTGAGTTAAACTTAATTTTTTCATAGAAACTGTGGAAGTATTAGCATTTGGTGTTTCAGGACTGGTTGTGGCAGTAGTTGCACTCGATACTGGTGTTTGTACTACAGATTGTTGCTGTAGTAACTCCGGCAATGTTTGAGAAAGCGTTCCAAGAATAAGTTCGCGTGTAAAGAGGCTCCTATTTGCACTTTCACGTTCAATATTTTGCAACTGTGAGTCAGTGAGAGTACTGGTAATGCATCTATAAGAAAAGACAAGTGTGACTATAGAACAAAATAATATATTAACAAAATCTATAAATAAATGTAAATTATTTTGTGTAAGCTTAACAAAGAAATGTATACGTATATTTTTACTCTCCGTATTTTTATGAAGGGATCGTAAAATTAACTTTTGGCAACCCGCACACCGATCATGATGTGCAATTTTCCACAATTCAGGCAAACAGTAACGCGCATATATGTGCATGTACGAACATATTTAACATTATTTTTTATATATCAATCATTTAATATTAATAAATAAGACGTACTTTGGCAACAGAAACATGTAGCTCTGTGAATTGGTAGATGATACGCCGGACGGGTTCGCCACATTAGTTGTATTATTGTTACTACTCGTACTATTCGCTACGACACTGGTCATAGTAGTAGAATGACCACTTCCGCTAATAATTCCTCCACAGCTTGCAGAACCAAGTACCTGAGGCTGCCTCCTCGGTAACCGCTCCAATTGTTGCCTAGCAGCCTGCAAAGACATTTGTGCTAAGCTTTTTCTCTTTCAAAGTATTTTATTATAAATTTTATATCCTAAACATAGTATGAAAAAATTGTTGAATACACGTACTCTAACTTGTTGTCGTTCCAACTGTAGCTGCATTTGTAGTTGTTGTAATTGTGAGGGTGCTGATGAACCTTGACCAGTTCCTCCACCACTTCTACGAACACTAGATAATTGAGAGAGTAACTCTGCAATTGGATCTATACTTTCTCGACTACTCGGACTCAATCCCCCGGACGAACTGAAATGCATATTGGACCTGCAGGTCCAATGATATGCCAATGAACATTATCTAAGGTGAGATGATGATGAACTGTAGCTGAAATTTACTTGATATTCTTTTTTAGAAGTTATAAGAATAAAATATACTTTTTGTATTAGAGAACATTATGTAATATTTTGGCATGATAGTTTGGCACTAACAGTAAGTAATACTTCGATTAATGGCAAATAATGGCTGATAAGTTATAACGTTAAATATTATAATACGAGTAAAATAATGATATTAAACAAAAACAAATAGATTGCTCCAAAGTATTCATTAAATTATTCATCAAACGTTTATACAGTAATAACATTTACTGTAATCATCGAAATTAGTAATATATGTATACCTGCGAGTTCGTGGTCCACCAACAGCTCTAGATGGATGCGTTATCCGTCTACTGTTATATCTATTAGGAGGTGGTTCATCTAGAAGAGAGATCAGGTCTCTTGGTCCGCTACGATGCTCTAAACTCAAATGACCCGCAAAATCATCAGTCACATTATTAGGATCTCCTCCTGGGATAGATGCACATACTGGACAAACCTATGACAAAATTTTAAATTTATAAATGTCTTGTAAAAAGAAAAAAGAAAATTACAAATACTTTTATACACATTATATTTCAATATACATACAACATCAAAAGTAATATCTGAGTGCTCTGCAGCAACATGTTCTTGTAATGTAGCCTCAGTGAAACCCATTCTTGTACAATAAGGACAAGTTAAGGATTGTGGCTGCTCTATACTCACTCCCTCTCCGCCATAATATAATTCTGTTGAATAATAAATTTCAGGGTTAATATTTACATCTATATAATATCTGCATTAATTATACTGAACAGAATTTAATAATTAACATACCAAAGTCAGATCTAGTAAGTATACACTGCATAGGGTGATCAGTGTGGTGGCGTGTAGTACTAGCACCTCCTTCATAACAGCTGGCACACAAATCATAATCGTAGCACACTAGGCACTTGTATCTGCGACCCCGAAAATTCCCCTTTAAGCAGGAGTCACAACTTACCCCTAAAATATAGTTATGAGTTAATAAATATCAAAGAGATAAATATATTTTATATATAATAGTATACACAGTATTTAATAAATGATATATTTTAAAAAAGGCCATGTGAATTGCATTTATTCTAAGCACTTTAAAAAGAAAAATATAGGTCTTTCTACTAAAGATATTTATATACCCCTATATATACAGATTCATGCAATAACCTTGAACTAAATCTATAAAAAGTAACTTACTTCACCTTACTTTTAAATCTTTATGCAACTATGTACTGTTCTGATAACAATTATTGCATGTTTCTATGAAATTAGATAATATGGTAAAAATGATTAAAACAAACAAGAATAAGAAATATATATATTATAATAATATATATACAATAAACATTTCTTTATCTCCTTCCATTAACATATAGTTTTAACTTTAATCTTTATTCCTTATACTAGGAACAATTACTTGTAAATTTTTCATTATTTGATGTATAATGTTTTATTTTTACTTATATTTTTATTGCTTATACTTTTTTTTTTGCAAATTTAAACATTATGCATAAAATATCTATATATGTAGCAACACTTAAGGACATACATATGCATATGTAATATAGAAAGTATAATCATTACATTAAGATATTACCGTCATACAATAATATCATAAAGATTAATATATCTGTATCAACGTGTTTGAACTTCAATTTAATATTTAAGATTTTAATTATATAACATATGTATATTCAATGCAAATAAGCAAAGATACATATATTAATTTTATTTACATACTAAGCTGAAAATATTTCTAAGTTTATTAATTTTATGATAATATTTAAACTTAAGAAAACTAATATAATTTTATTGTTTGATCTTGACATAGTCCTATTACAATAAACAATGTATTATTTGAAAAGTACAAATTAAATACATAAAGTACTTTACTGAAGGGACTAATTGAAAGTTAAAGAATAAGAGAAATGTGCTCCAATATGTTTTACAAGTTTAACATTATGAGAAAGAGAAGGGGATTGAAGATGAAAATTAATTTCAAAAGAGTGAGTTTGCAAAACATCTTGACAGTTGATCAACAAATGTTTTCTCAGAATTTTATTCATTTCATATAATTCGAGTATTAGAAAGCAATGATATTGCAGAAAATTCGCTGAAATCTTTGAAGAACATTATAAATCCACAGAAATTGGAATAAATTTTTTATAAGTGCTGCCATCTGGCCTCTGACATTAGACCCTTTGGTACAGAGCTTACAAGAAATGTCTTATGAAAAATCTCATGCATTGTCGATTTCGTAACCTCGATGATGAATCTGCAAAAACTTTTTATGCAACTACCTAAATACCCCATAATCCAAAAATTTTGCCATCAACGTAAAATAAGTTTAGCATATAAAGTGGAGGCTGACTTGCTAGTCAGGAACAGTGCACACGTACGTACCTTCATGTCGATTCATTTTCCGTTTAAAATCTCATATACGCCGATAGCGCGAGGTCTCGCGATCGAACGGCTTACGAAATACGATTACTACTCGCCACTGCGTTAACTCTTCACGTCGTTCAATGCAGCAGACACAATGGGGAAAACATTAATCGTCAAACAAAAAATTTTTCGTTAGAATTTCCAGCGTAAAACCTAACCCAACTAGGCTACCGTGACGTCACACTAGACCTACGCTCCCGGAGAACGTTGCGGGCAGGGTCTCTGTCATTGCGATGTTGCCATGTTTTTAATAAACGGAAGCGGAAAATTCAAATAGTTATAAACATATTTTCATATTATACTCTTATTGTATTAATTAAATCAACATTAATCAATTGCCTTTTTAGTAAAACTATTTACAAACATTTATAACCGAGAAAGTAGTCTATAAATAGAATAAATGATTGTACTATACGCAATGTTACTATAGAACTGCTGACTTTATTACATCTATATTTCTAACATTACACACACACATGTGAAATAAAAAACATCGTAACAAATTAAGAAATACTTTAATCTTACTAAAATTACTTTTTGTGCACATATTTGAGACATAATACTTGAAAATATGTAAAACATATTTTACAAAAACAATATCAATTTTTCGATTGACAATCTATTATTATAGTTCATGCCGAAATTTGGCAATCTAGCATTACTTTTACGAACTTTTCCGAAAGATTCTCGTATAACTTCGTACTCTTCCGTATATAATCGCATACTCTCGAAACGTATTTCACGAAGTCGCTTCATTTATCGAACAATGGAGACAATAGTAGGACGAGTTCTTGTATATGGTGGCAAGGGTGCTTTAGGATCAACATGTGTTTCAAAATTTAAATCAAAAAATTGGGTGCGTAAATAAAATACATTATAATGTATATAAAAAGCTAAGTAATGATTTTATTATCAAGGGTATTGGCTTACTTCCTTATAGAAACTCTCATTCTCTTCCAATAGTTTAAAAAATTATAGATAAATAAGTACTGTCAATCAGTTTTATTTAATTAAAAACAAATTATAAAACAAGCATGTAATTGAAAATTATTAATGTTTTTGTTTTTTTAGCAATTAAACTTAAACAACTGTTAAGTGGAAGCGTATAAGCAACATTTCATTAAGTGGGGCGTATAATAACTTCTTGTTTTCGATTTTATAATGAACTTTATTGTTTCGAATGTTTTTTTCTTTAGGTTTATCTGCAAATTTAATTTAATAGCAAGCGTACGTAATTTTTTTCATTGCATTTTAATGTTTAAATGTTTGTTGCTATATAGATTACATTATTCAAGTAACTTAGAATATTTTCGCGCACTATTTTAAATGTACGAAATACAGCACATTCATAAAAAGGTTTACATATAAATACATATATTCATATATACATACATATGTAAATACAGTACTATTTCTTTTTAGTTTATTACTTTGTACTGTTTACTTGTGATTATATTGTAAAATATAAATATTATGTATATACATAATGCAATGTGTATGAAATATATTTATTTACATAAATATTTATATTGTAAAAATGTAGTTGCAATAAGGAAGTATTTTTACATGTAACTTCTGCTGAGCAATCTGAAAACATGTAGGAAAATCACATCAAGGCCATAAGCAGTGAACTAGCTCCTTTCACATTTATAGATACCTTACATCCCATAACTTAAGATTAAAGCATGTTGTTCTATCAATTATAACTTTAAGATATTTTATAGTATATTATGTAATGCATACTTTTTTTCAAACATCCATTATTCCTTATTAAAACTGATTGAAATATAAAAGAAAATTTTCATATATGTATAAAAGTATGTTATTTTATAATCATAGTGGGTTGGTTCTATTGATATGAAGGCAAATGAGCAAGCTGATATAAATGTGATTGTAAAGCCTGAAAATAATTGGCAAGAGCAGGTAATTTCATAAATAATTATAACAAGATAAATAAATATATGTTCCTTTCTAATTACCCATTTTCTTTTTATGTCACATAGGAAGTTGATATTCTGCAACAAGTTACTAATACTTTGAAAGGTAATAAAGTAGATGCGATAATTTGTGTAGCTGGTGGATGGGCTGGTGGAAATGCATCTCATAAAGATTTTGTAAAGAACTGTGAGCTCATGTGGAAACAGAGTGTATGGAGTTCAGTTATTGCTAGTAGTATTGCTGCACATCATTTAAAGGAGGGGGGATTCTTGTCACTGACTGGTGCCAAAGCAGCATTAGCAGGAACACCAGGTACAAGGTTTATTCAAGATTGAGAAGGTACTTTATAATTATTTCTGTTATTTGATTAAAACAGGAATGATTGGATATGGGATGGCCAAAGCTGCAGTTCACCAGCTAACTAAGTCTTTAGCAGATAAAGATAGTGGTCTTCCAAAGGATTCCTTAGTTACTGCAATTTTACCAGTTACTTTAGATACACCTATGAATAGAAAATGGATGTCCAATGCTGATACATCTAGTTGGACCCCACTTGAATTTGTTGCAGAGTGAGTAAAATTTCTGGTAGTTTTATGTTGTTGTTTTTCCTCTTTTATTAATATTTTTATTTTGACAGCCTTTTCTGGAAATGGTCACAAAATCAGGAGCGTCCTATCAATGGTAGTCTTTTACAACTGATTACTAATAATAATAAAACAGAATTAATTACAGCTTGAAAAAGAGAGAAATAACTTTCTGGACCAACCATTTCTGAATATTTCCATGACAATATATGTGCTTGTTATAAATGTTTAAAATTAATTCTTGTGATTAAATACTATCCTTAAAATATTTGTTTATTATCTGGCATGTATTGAAGACAGAATTTACGATATACATATTTGTATATATGTAAAAATATCTTTAAACATTAATATGGGTACTATGTTCATTCCATTGTAGTAAATCTACAATAATAAAACTATGTAACAAGTTTTTTTTATATTTATTTTTATACAAATATAACATTTTTTAGCACAAAATATAATTTGTAAAATGTGTTTATTGTAGACAAATAGAATTATGTATACAAATATTAATGTTAAAAAAAGTGTTATAAAAATAAAATAAATGTTTTAACGCATCGTTAAATGTATTTTTTTTTTAAAGAAATATATATTGAATAGTAATATGTATATGAATAGTTTAGTAATAACATATTTAACCGTATCCATGTATTTTAAGATTCTTATTTCCGAGCGCCCGGATAGCTCAGTCGGTAGAGCATCAGACTTTTAATCTGAGGGTCCAGGGTTCGAGTCCCTGTTCGGGCGATTATTTTTTTTCTCTTCATACAGATAAAAATTACACTTTAATACAATTTACTTAAGGATAAAAAGTAAGTACTGAACAAATTTGAATATTATATTAAAAATGCATAGATATATTATATAACTTAGTATATCATAAATCACTTTATTTAATATACATATACAAAGAAAAATGTATGTTTGACATCTACTGTAGATTTTAAAGAAAAGCTTACATATTTCACTTTCTGTTTAGAAAATAATTGATATTAATTTATTGATGATACACATGTGTACTAACAATGATGTGATTTCTTTTTATTTTTTTCCTTCCCAATCTAATATCATCTGTCGTTCAGCTGAAACAAAAATGTACATACACTTATAATATAAAATTTGATATGCATTATTTTATAATTAAAGCATACCTAACATCTTATTTATATTATATACTATAGATACTCCCATATATTTATTAAATTCATTAATTATTGGTAATTAATCTTATATTTTTTACCTTCTTGTTGAATCTTTCTTTCTTCTGCCAGTTTAGCATCTCTGATAGGTTTCAATCTAAGTTCTTCTTCACGAAGAATTGCTTCTTTCTTCTCAAACCTTTTCTGATGAATTGTTCCATAAACAACACCAAGCAATAATAGACTCCATCTGGTAACCTAACAAAATATTATTGTTAAAACACACCCATACATATTAAGAAATGAAAATGTGACTTTTATAATCTCATAATCTACTTTATTCAATATAAAAGAGACTACTAATATGTAAATCTTGTTCAATATGAACTATTACAAAGTCTGTTAGATGAGGAACAAATTTTTTTCAAAATATTACTTATATTTATGAATGTTAAAAAAAATTACTTTAAATTTTATAAAAATTATGTAATTAACTGGAAGCACTTGCTCGAAAACACATTTATATGAAGAACAAAAGAAAATCATAATACATGTGACACACAAATGACAGATGAACATTCAAATATAGTGCATTTAACAAATGATTACAGAAAAAAAAGTGATGCTCACTTTAATTAAAGGGGAGACGTGTAAAGGCTTTGCAGCTGCTGCGATGGCCGACATGTTGCTAATATCACAATACTGCGTCCAACAACAGTGTATGCAGCAATACCATCCTATTCTAGATATAAATCTAAAACTTTCCGTTGATAGCGCAACGGTCTCCCTGTGGCTGGGGGGTTTAGAATACAGCCACGGTATCCCCTGCCTGTCGTAGGAGGCGACTAAAAGGGGGCGCAAGAGAAAGACAGGAAAGAAGAATAAAAAGTATGAAAATAATGTAAGGAAAGAAAATGTAACGAGCAAAGGAAAAATGTAACAAGAAAAGCAAAATAATGTAAATTGAAAATGGCGCGGTAAAGGATTAAATTTAAAAAGGGACAAATGCAAAGTTCCTAGAGTACGCCACCCCTAAATGGGGAAACCTGTAATGAAATGAAATGAGATAGTGCTGGGTTTTTGTGCAGGATACTGTGTCATGCTGAGAAACTGTGGGAATCCCTCTTACTCAAGACAACATATCATATGAGAAGCTCTGTTATTACAAACAGTTATTATATAAAAGATCTACTCTAATTAACTTTAATACAACAAGTTTTTTTAAAGTCAGGTAAGTCAAATTTATTAAAATTTAATTAGATTTACTTAAAAAACTGTAGTTTTAAATTTAATTTATACTGAAAACATATGTATAATTGCATACCAGTAATCATTCTTTTACAATAAATAGGTTGATAAGATTATATATTTTATCATTAATGAAAACAATGTAATCATGATAAAAGAAAATTGAATTTTTGCAAACACCTTTTTATATGATTCAATTATATATTTAAAGGAATGGAAGGCACCATTAAACCTCCAGGTCCATTATCCAACAAGGGAAATATGGCTGAAAATTGGATGAGATGGAAGAAAGATTTTATGATCTTCTTGGAACTTAGTAACTTCATTGATAAATCCCAAGATATAAAAGCTTACCTTCTGAGAAACTACATAGGAGAAGTTGGTCTAAATGTTATACAGAAAATAAATGTAGCAGATAGAGATAATATATATGCATTACTGGCAAAGCTTGATACATTCTTTAATCCTGTAAATGAAGTTGAGGCTAGATATAACTTTTTTACTAGGCATAAACAAAGAAATGAATCTATTGAAGCTTATATTACTGACTTAAAAGTGAGTTAATCTTACAAAGTTCCATGTACTTCTTTTTTTTATTATATTTATGTAAACTACATCAACTAATATTTGTTTACAGAGGAAGGCAGAAACTTGTAATTTTGGGAAGTTGACAGACAGTTTAATTAGAGATAAAGTAGTTGCTGATTTAAACGATAAAGTACTCAGGAAAAAGTTGTTTGAAGTACAAAATCTTGATTTGCCAAAATTAGTGTCAATGTGCAACGAACATAATGTTGTTATAACACAAAAACAACAAGCTTCCTCAGAAGATACTAAGCAGAAAAAAGGAGACTCCTGCTGTTGGAGATGTAAACAAAAACATCCTTTCAATCGTTGTCCCGCTTGGAATTTCAAATGTGCACATTGTAATGAACTTCATCACTTCAATTACTGTTGTCCAAGAAACAATCCTTCAAATAAGAAAAGACAGGAAACAAATAAATGCAACGTATGTTATTTATTTCATATGTATATTAAGTATTACTTTATTACAGTTAACAAAAAGAGATTAAAAGAATAATTATAGAAATTTTTTTGTAGCTTCCTACTGCACCATTACCCTCTAACCGTGACCGAGTTTATCCGGATTTAAGATACGTTGATACACCCGAACATTCGGTACGATTCTAAATAACTTTTTTTAAATATAAAATAACAATAAGATTTTTTTGTTGAAATATAAACAGAATGAAAGTTACCAGCAAAATGCAACATTGGTGAGTAATTTGTTTGAATACTTAGATTTTAACAACGGATGAAATTAATAATATTTTCCACTTTCAAAAAGCCTATAAATGGACAGAGAAGTACGCAAACAGCAAACGCAAATCCCAATTTTAAAGAGGGGGTTGCAGTAGAAAACTCGTGTATACTCTCATAGAAGTATTATACGGCAATCAAATTTTTATCAGTATATGCGACAACATAACTTTTTTATTATAAATATATGATATCTTAATATATTAAATATAAAAGCGTAAGGGAACAGAATTGCATTAGTAAATAAATAAAATGTGTATAGAAATAACTATGTATTGTATACAACATCGAATAAATTCCAATTTTGACATTTAACGTTATTACAGTAATCCGTAAGTTAAATGCAATAATTTTTATAAACCTTGGAAAAGAAACAAATGGCACATTAAATATTCACTACATACATTGTTTTTTTTATCAACGGTAAAATTTAAAGAGCGAACTAAAACTATATGTGTATAATTATAATGTTCCATTCATTATTAATAAAAAGAACAAAAAAGTGATTGATTTTGTTTGCTTTTCTTTGTTAGAAATATATGTTATATAACATTTCTTAAATGATACATACAACTTACTAAGTAAATAAAATAAATAAAGCACTAATCTCTTTGGTATGAGACTCATGTGATGATTGTGGAAAAAAGTGATATATAATATTTTGTTTGATTTGATACTATAAATTTGTTATACATATATTAAATATACTAAAAATGTAATGGTGTTATTATTGATGTAATGTTTTATAATAAATTTTTATAAATTTGTAATAATACATTAAAATTTGTTTCATTGTAAAATAATGTCATGGTGTATATACCGATATATAAAATGCAATATAAAGTCACTGATGTATACATTATTTCACTATATATCAAATATGCAACTGATGATTCGATTATGCTTTAAACTTATATAAAATTATTTCCAATCTTCAAATAATTTAACATTTTATAAGTCTATAGGTATCTTTAGGTCAACTGCTATATAAAACAAATTCTTCCTTACTATATTAAATCACAATACATTGGTAATCCTTGGATAATAATTAAACATTGATGATGTTACTTTATGAAAAACAAAATTAAATATGTAGTACAAAACCAACAATCAAAAGTAGATGCTGGACAAGTATTTGAAATCCAGAAGCAGGTTCCTAAATTTTTCGATTAATATAAGAAATAGCAACAGCAACAATAACAATTTGTTAAAAATTATTATATAGGAAAATTATATAAACATGTAATATAAAAATCTATAGAAGTATGATTAAAACTATGATATTAACTCTTTACTATGTATATTATGCATACTTTATATGTGCGTCTCATAGAGAGAGAGTAAAATCCTTAATGAATTAAAAATTTCAATGTGAATGATATTGTGATTTACATATGCTTACAGTATATTAATTGATGCTTGTATATACGAAGAAATCTCAAATTTATATTTTATAAATGAGTTTATAAAAAAATTTACGATAGAAACGTATTTCTGGTTAAAAATATAGAAATTGTAAATTTTTAAAAATATGTTTATACTTTTATCACCAGTCCATTAATGATATATATCGCTTGTCCATTTCTCCATTGGATGGACTAAAGGCAAATGTTATAATATTATTAATTGTATAGATTATAATATATAGTATAGATAAGCTGAGTAACATCACAATTGAGTAAACACATTATTCATGCAATTTTAACACAAATGTGTTACCCAATTTGTTGGTGTTTGTTTAGCATTAGTACATATTATTCTGCTTATACAAAAAAGGTACAAAGGGATGGTAACTTTCTAACTTGCTATTGTAAAGTGAATGTTATATATAAATATTATTATATGCAGCTCTCAACGTACTGGCAAGACAAATGATCATAAAATAATTTAGATCAAGTTACGGACGGATCTTGACTAAACTTGTCTATATCAGAAGAAAGCAAGAGTTTATTTAAGCTATAAGGTGGTCTTTTTGGTTTAGGTGGTGGTGTTGGCGGCTTCGTTTGAACGTCAAGATCGTCTGTAGGAGTTGGAAGTTTGCTTTTTGACCACTGTCCTAAAGATCGGTTTGAACTATTTATACTTCCCGTTCCACAATAGTTAGCAGATAATTCCTCTGGTAGGTTACAATAATCAGCTTCGCGTGTTTTCACAGGTAAAGGTGGTGGTAGATCATCTTCAGACGCTGTACTATCTGTAGTACCAATACTATCTCTGTTCCCTTTTCCTAAACTATTTGAATCTATTCCATTATTTATATTTCTTAAATAATGTTGAGATTGCCCAGATAAACGGTTACTTATTCTTCTTTCTTTCTCTACTTCTGATCTTAAAGGACGCTTTGGTGTTAGCTGCACAAAAATTGTATCTTTTCCATTTTTTTTTCTTCTTGTTCTATTACCATTAATCATGCTTAAAAACCTTAATGTTTTACCTCTTGACGGAGTTCAAATACTGGAGTACTAGGATAACTGGACATTAACGGAATAACAGGAGTCGATGTGGTTTGTGGTAAATCTGTTGTAGTATACCACTGACTTGTTGGTTGATCACTTTTTGTAGATGCAGCTGAATCACTTTTTCGTGAACTTCTTCGTTTCGAATCCTTTTTCTTATTCGTCCCTGGACTTGAGCTTGCTAATGCTTTTTGTAGAGATGCTGTTGATAGGATATGTGACCGTATCGAAGCGTTCCTGCGTATCAATATACATTATTGTTAATATTATTTCATTAGAATATTTAAACGATTAATAATAACGGAACTAATATTGTACAAATATATAGCTCGTTATTTACCTATTTAGTAGGACAAGCGGTTGTGTTATTGAAGATATTTTATTCAGGAGCAAATACGGTAGTATTAAAAGTGATATAAAAGAAATAATATCATGCAGATAAAGAATAGCACAAAAGAATGAAAGAAAATAGTGTAATATATACAAATATAATTTTAGTAACATATATGTACATATGTAACTATATTAATATTTTTTTTCTTTTGTTAATAGCATATTTTCAAAATAAAACATATGCTTAAAAAACATTTTTTCAAAAAGACAGAACCAACCATAACTTTCAACAATAAAATAAATTAATCAACATATTAACATAGAAAAATTACGATATGTATAACATAAAGCATTAAACGCAACAAAAATTGTACATGTATATACACATGTGTACATATACAAAAAATGCTAGGTGCGAAGGAAGGATAATAGGATATTGTGTTTATCAGATCCAACAGCAAAATTCCTGAAATCATACATAAATTATTCTAATATTCATTCGTGAATATAGGAATAAAGGATTATAGAATTATAAAAGAAAGTTGAAAATTGATATACATTGATTAGTTAATACGTGTACATGACTACTAATATGTTCACATACATATCTATTTTCTTACATTACTGTCCTAATGCCTTTACCTTGATAAACTGATGTTTTGAGTACCAGATGAGGGTGTATTGTTGTTAAAATTGAATGATGCGAGCGACTTGAATGTTGCAACTTGGGATCTCGTAAGAGAGGATACCCTGGAGTGAGTTCCACAGCTGAATGAGATAATTATGAAGTAATCACATATAACAAACAATATTGGAGGTATTTATATAGACTGTTCTATTCCTTTTTACATAAAATATGTCCTAATTTTTAGGTGGATTTTATTTTTACATGCATACCAATATTCACAATACTACACAAATAATATTTAAAAATAAATAAATTTATAATCCCATACCAAAGCCAACGTAATTGAATGATTGTGATAATATGAGTGAAATTAATGTTAGTACAAATAATAGCAATATTTGCAGCAAATAGTGTTGCGTACAAGAATTATTACTTACTCTGAATTCATTATATTTGACTCCGATAAACGATGATTATCGCCTCTCGAAGCTTGTGTTCTTCGCATTGTTACAGTATGAGTTAAAGTCTCAATTTGTAAATCACATGTCTATAAGTAATAGATACAGCGATTAATTTCTTCCTTAATTGAATTGTTTCCATGAATTAGATATTTTATTCATCAATAACTCAAATTACCCTTTTCCCATATTTTGCCTCAACATGATTTTTCAATGATGTAAAACATTGTTCTAAACGTTGGTGAAACGGAGTCAAATCAGGAGGAGCACGTGCTTTATGTAACTGAACGCCGATACCTAACAATGGAATTTGTTCAGCAATCAATCCTTCTAATTTTAAAAGATCAGAACTCTCTTCGGGATGAGAAGTTCGGTATTCAGCATTGAGAAATGCTTTCTCATAATTGTCGATACCGCCCATTACCGCAGGGTCCAATATACCATTGAGTTTCATACTAAGTGGATGTAATTGAAGACTATTATCAGCTTTGTGTGCTATAATCAAATCTCTTAATGCAGTATTTGTAGCTTCCATCGTTTCAATCGCATTACGAAGAGGACTGACTAAGTAAGTTTCACTGGATGTGACAGGAAAACATCTGAGAATGCCTGGTAAAGGATGACTTGTAACAAGTACCGTTCTTTCTAACCACAATGAAGCAAATTCATTATTGTTAACGACATTTGTTTCTTTTTCTTTGTTAGTAGAATTTCCAACAGCAATGTTTATATCTTTCTTTGGTGCTGGTCTTGAAAACCGAAAACGTTGTACATCATTCACTCGATGATACCTTAAATATAATTTTCAAATAAAATTTACATTTCGTGATAATAACTTGCTATAAATACTATATTGCATTTTTACCTTAATACTGCTTCTGCTGTTATAGGCTTTCCGCTAAACCGATGTCTCTTCTCGTCCATTAATGGATCTACCTTGTTAATTTGAACATATTGATTATTGGATTCCAATATTTCTGGAGTAGGAGGAGACAACTTATTCATTTGTTCTGCATTTGGTAATTGATTTAAGGTTCGTGAACAAAAATCACTAAGGCGTTCATATTCTTTGCCGCGATAAATAAATATCTACAATAAATAAATATCTTACATAACATAAGATCTAAATAATCAATAGGAATACACACATATATATAACTGGAATACTTATATATATATATTAACGTATATATTAATTTTACATGAAATACCTTATTTTGCAAAAACGCTGGATGTCCTCGACCATAATAGGCAACTTTAAAATATTCAGGCTCAGGTCTTAATTGTTTTATTATAGAATCATAAAATTTAGCCATGCGTCTTAATAACGTTGAAAGTTGTAAATAATCAAAAGTTTCTTCTTCGTATTGTGCAACTAATTCTTTACAGACTGCGAGCGCGCATTCCCACATTTTACCTTTGTCAAAATATTCAATCATATCATTGTACAATGCTTCTTTTAATTCGCGATGCGTTTGGCATGATAAATATCTAAAATTTAAAATGTTTTAAATATAAATTTTTCATCAAATTATTACATGAAACAACTTAATAAATATACCTGTGTGATTTTAAGAGCGGTGACAACGGTTGATCACTCCAGGCTAATAATTGACTATGTAATTTCAAGGAGTATGCTGCTTCAGTGTAATTGTCACATTCTAAATGTAGCTCACACAGTTTGTTTACGTATCTATAGGATAAAACGTAACAATATTAATAAAAGAATTTCCTGATTACCTCTGAAAATATTTCAAGTAAATTAATTCTTTATCAGAAAAGTATTGATTACCTAATGTACATTTCTTCCCTGTTTATTTCAGAATAAAATTCTAATAAGTTCACGATGCATAACATTCTGTGTTCCTGTGATTCGGCATGAATAATATCGCGATATTGTAATAAACGTTCCATGAGTTTAGCTACGGTATCAACAAAGCGTAATCCTTGTTCCCGCATAGTTGAGTGCTTTTCACATAGATTACCCATTACTTGAATCCAAAGTGAACGAAATTGTTCATCTCCTCTTCCTCCTTCAACCTGTTACGATATTATGTAAATATGTTTCAATAAGCAAATAAGCATGTTTATAATGAACATGTCATACCAAAATATCCAATTTCGCGATCATTTCGTTTTCATATTCTATAAAATTAGCTTTTATATGAGCAGGATCTCTTTTTGTATCACCATATCCTTCAGTGATACGCGAGCTATAAAATTCACATTGCATCATGTCAAAAAATATAGGAATGGTTGCTTTTCTTAATTCACTTTCTGGAATTAGTGCCATTTCTAATATTGCTCCAACCAGAGAAGGAACAAACAATATTTTATGCTGCCCCAAATTAAACCACATTGACCGTATTTCAAACGCAGTTTCTCTATAAAAAAAAAAGGAAGTAAAGTTTAACAACATTCATACCGTTCATTTTCGTTGCAAATTAAATATACTTAAAAGTTCAAAGAATATTTATATAAATCTGTACCTGCGCATATCATTGTAACGAGAAACAATACGATTACGCTTTGATGGCGTAAATATCTCCAATTGTAAAGCTGGTTGGGTCAGGAATGCAATTGCACAATGAAAAAAGTTAGACCAAGCTTGCTGTTCGAACTCGGTAAAGAAATAATCCCTGATAGTGCCCGAGAAGTAACGTAATGATTTTAAAATAATACTATTTTGAAGCATAATCATTTCACACCAATCTCCTGGAAACACGCTTTTTGACACTAAATCTTTGAACACTAATAATATTTCCATAAGGAAATCAAGCAAATCAAATTTAGTTCTAAAATGATGTATATAAATTTCATAATGTTGTTGTGTCATTTGTCTGAAATGCATACATTGTTAGATATCATTTTCTCTTAACATTATACATATACCTGTAGTTTAATATCTGTTTTTTTTTACCTGAATATTGCTAACATAACTGAAACTAAATTTCCTACTAGCGGATTTTCTCTGTCCATTGATATAACAGTTTGTATAATAGTTCGCAAGGCAGTGAGCATAATTTCCTTTACATCCTGTACTGTATTTCCTATATCTTTTCTAAATGTTAATTCCAGGATGTCAGATAATATCTTGACACACAATTCTACCTATATCAACATAAAATAAAAATTCGTTTCTTCCTATTATTAATATTATTACATATCGTTAATAAGTATCTTCGTGAACATAATTAAAAAAAAAAAATAATTAAACAAAATAGCAATGTTAACAGCATTCCTGGAAATTTAATGTAAAATATTTATTACAGATGAATCAATACATCACATGTTAACTTCCATATCGATCCAAAATTATCTTGCAAATAATGCATTCAAATTCACCGTGTATATTTCAACAATTACCTCTTCAGAGTAGCCGCGGTGTTGGTTGAGCCGATGCCGATTTTCGCCGAGCAGCCTGGCTACCTTCGCCACGCTTTTTCCAGGCGTACTTGAGAGCCCCTTTATAGGTCAATAACCAAAACCAAACCAAACACAAAAAATGAAACAGCCCTATGTTAGTTAGAATATAATGCCAATTTATGCATATAAATAAAGTTATTCCCTTAATACTGCTCATCACCTAAGACAAATTGTGTTATAAACCTGCATGCAAGAAGGATGCAGTGCTTAAAGCAATAGAACAATAGTTATAAAAGGGCAAAGAAACTACATTAAATACAAGAATTTCTACAAAAGATTGCCAATGCCCTTCAAGATGTGACAAAAGTTATTCTAATGATAAATGTTTTTTTATGATCTAATCAAAATGAAGAGACAGACACATGAATAATGATTTATATTTTATGGATTTATTCAGATAAATTAAACGTATCAATTTATGATACGCTGTATCATGCTATATCAAAGTATAACAATGCAATTTAATTTTCATGCTGTACTCAAACTTTACAGAGGATGTCTTTCATTTCATAAACAAAAAATACGTCAATGTTTTTGTACTACTTTAAATTTATAGTGTTAATATGACTAAAATCAATTAAATATACTACAAAATAAAGACATCCTGTTTAAGGGGAAAAACGCAAGATTGATGAGATTCATAGAAAAGTGCGTGGCGGAAGGATGTCAGGCTGCACGGAAAGCACAAATAATGACACTATTCGTAAGTTCATGTAAGAAAATTTTAAATGCAAATAAAAAGCTCCGTTCACATTTTGACTATAACAATCACGACAAAAATGATACATGAAATTTGCAATGCCCTAAATATAAGACGTACATACACGTGATTCCAAGCTTTACTATATTATGTTAACATTAACATGAACGAAGCTTTAATAAAAACGTATCAAATTACTCAGAAATGAATTTCATATTTGAAAAAATACATATTACAATCGATAGTTTTAGTTATTTTCATTTTCTTCACATGAAATCTTAAATGATAATCATATTTCGTAACATCGTGTATCTTACCTCTTCTTTAGCTTCCAATAAATCTCGAACCAAAATAGTAATTCGAGGTAATAAAATTGCTCTACATTCTGCATTCAGAAAAAGAGGACTGTGAACAATATCGTTTACTGTCATCATTTTCTGTTTAGTCAATCTTCCTGATGGCAAAGTAATTAATAAGTCAGTCAAAATTGTACTCAATTGTTTGCCACTATAGACTCGTAATAAATGAGGTATAGTAGTTGGTAAATATTTAAGGCATGCTCCTTGAACCAATAAAGTACTATCCGTTTCATGTCTCATAAGTTCAACAATGGATTTTAATAATTCTGTTAACGTTTGAGAAAATTCTTCTTCATCTTGATTTAACCTATTGTAAAATAAATATTTAAAAGAAAAAGGAATCGTTTAAAAAGAATCTAATAGAATTAGTAACGAAACATACGTACTCAGTGAATAAAAGACGAGATTCTACAACAAATCTCATACAATACTGAAGGCTTTTCATTGTTTTAAGAAGTATATCACGTTCTTGCCCATCATTATTAGTTGCATTATCTATGCGTTTACGTAATACTGCTATTAATTTTTTATACGCTAGTGTTGCAGAGAAACTTTCAGAAATATATAAATCCAATACTGGTTGGAAGTGTTGATATTTTCTATCAGACACTAAACCAATAATATAGAGCAAACATTCAAATACCATATCATCATAAACATCACTGTCTGAATTACTCATTAGTATATTAAATAAGGCATCTAAAACGTCCTGAAGGAAGGATGTTATTAGTAGTAATGCTAGATGTATGAAAATCTTATCTATTAATTTTTATAAGTATATTATGTGATATGAAAAAGTATACAAACCTGTAAAAATTTTACTACTTCTTCACCATCAACCTTCATCAAGGCAGCTAAAGATTCTTTTAAGTCAGTATTATGTGATGCCCAGTTCAACAAACCTAACAAATCTACATTTTGTGTTAATTTTGTTGAACAAATATTAGTTGCTATCAAAAAACTATCTTTACTGCTTAAAGTAAAAGATCCTAATGTTGGTTTTTTTTCAACATTTAGTTCAACCTATATAAAGAATTAATTATCGAATTTTGCCAAACTTATAAATAAAAATGATTTAATTTTAATATCGATTTACCAATTCACCCCTCGTTGATGGCAGTTTCAAATATGAAATATCAGTTTCCTCATACTTTTTTTGGTCTAACTTATAGACTAATAACTCATGTTGTATATCTTGTAATGTTGTTCCATTACGTTGCATTAATTTTACATAACTTAAGGCAAAAGGTTTCTCAGATTTATCTTTTGCTTCATTTGAACTGCGATGTTTAAACGTAAATTTCAAATGAGCCTGTTTAAATTCTTCAATAGGTACAGCAATTTTGAAAGTTTCACACCATCTAGGTTTATCTTCGTGATAATAAATAACACTATGATATTCGTCAATGGGTGAAGCTCCACCACCTAGTGTCATAACTCCTGGTATTGGTACACCGCATTCGTTACATACTTTAACCTATCAAGAAATTAAGTAATAACATACTTTTGAACATTTCATTAATTTTTAAAATAATACTAACCGTAACTTCGACATTTTTATCCGTGGACTTTGATCCTTTATTAAATTCACCACTAATTAATGTCAGGTATAAATCATTTCTCACATCACCTGGCAAAATAACTTCTGGGAATCCCATTTTTCTTGCAATTGCAACATTACCAAGTACTAAATGGGGGTTTTCATCTCGTACCTAAGTATTAATTATTTATAAATATCATGAAATGTATTTTTAACTATTCTTTTTGTTTATTAAGATTTACTTGTTTAGGATCTCCTCTAAGTAACTTTAAGCTAGCCCATAATCCCTGACCACCTCCGAAGCTGCCACTATTACCATTATTACTTTTTTGAATATTTGTCTCTTTTTGAGAAAGAATTCTACGTAATGTGCCATCCAAACTTTCTTTCTCACAACATCTGAAACAATAATTAAAAAACCAACAAAACAGATTCATTTTAATTGTATTCATAAGAAACTTCTTATGAATACATGTTTATAATATAAGATGTAATAAAAGTATTACACTTACTGTACAAATGGAATAAAGTGATGGTGATCTGAGTCACCTTCAAGTTTACCAGCAATATATAAAGTAATATCCATTGCTGCTACACCGAACGGTCTCCGCATATTTTCAGTGTTTTTAATTTTTTTATTTGTTTGTGCAACGCTTGAACGCCGGTGATCAATATCTTTAGCTTCCATACCTCCTATTCTAATAACATAACAAGCTAAATAAACTTTATCTCTGGCTAAATCTCTAGAGCCAAGGTCTGTAAATAAAACACGAAGATTGTGAAGTTGATCTACGTCTTTGGCAAGTCCTTCCTTACTCCATGATACCACGTAATTTTCAGTAATTGCTTTCATTTCACGACCATCATATAAAGTTAATAATAATTCAACATCCTCTGCTATTTTACATACAAAATTTCTCACACTAACAAAAAATATATGTGAATATACAGGTGCTTGTGGTTTAGAAGGCTTTTTCTTTGTGTCATTAGCTGCCTTTCTTATTCTTTCTGCAGCTGTTTCATGGTGATAATATAATTGAACTGTACTTGTCTCTTCAGGGTTAAGAACATTTCCATGATCATCACGAACAACCATATCCATTCCTAACAACTGATTACCAGTATCAATTTTAGCTGTGGCTAATCTTTTCATATCTTTTAATTCATCCACTGTCAATGTGCCACTTAAAATTTTACTTCTATATCCTATTAATTCTAGAATTTGTTGTTGCATTGTTCTAAAATGTTCTGAATGAATCTGTACATAAAAGAAATTATATTAATCATTTAGTTATCAACCATGATTTTATAACTATTTAATGACACAGACCACATATAAATGTTTCCAATGGTGTCCCCATTCTCTTAAGACGTTTGTAATTTCATGTATCAAACAATCCATATTTGCTGACTGTTGCAGAACATGTATGTAAGATTTTGGAAACATTCCATATGTTCCTCTAAATTTATTGCGTCCATAATACCAATCTCCACATTCTTCTAATATATATACTATTTCTCCAACAGTTAATCTTAATGCATGAGGATTTTCATGTATAAAATTATAGATAGCTAGATAATGAAAATTAATTATACATATATAACAAATTAGAAACAGAAATGGAAAGAATAAACATTTTATTAACTATTAATTATTACAAATATATCATGTAATATCAAAAACATAATGTATGTCATGTAATTATTATGTAAACGATAACGTTATAAAAAACTATAAATTACTGTAACAATATGTACAATTCAATTAAGTACTGTTGAATAATATAATGTAATATAATACAAAACTCATATTTATGTATATGGAAGGGTTTTGTAATAATAAAAATATAGTAAAATAATTATACATTGACGTTTCGCGCGCAAAACAAAAACTAAGACTTAAAACATTATCTTGCTGGGGCACCTCCCAGGATGTTAGACTTTATAAAGGCTAAATTAATAACCTTCGACAAATTATTTCTTACCTACTCCTAACTGTTCTTTGACCTGTGTCCATGCCATTGTTATTTTCATTGAAAATTTGTTCCAACAATATATGTACACTAATTACATTTCGATTCGCCCGTTTGTTGTGCGAGCAAAATACGACACCTTTATCTTGACATTTAACTGTAATACGCAACAGAGGAAAGAAGTGAATACAGATAGAAAAAGACTGGACATGCCATTGTTCTTGAGGGGAAATGAATAGGGGAGCCCAGATACCCCCAGGTGAAGTTAGGTCTGCATGTAGAGCATTCCACCGACGTATGACGCCAATGACATTCGAGCCAACAGGCATTATGCCTAATTCACAGGAGACACTTTTATATTCGAGAAAGAATAAAACTTTTTCAAATAAATAGTTCATTAATTATGCCTATATCTCTTACAAACCTGTTTTCTTTATATCCCTGCATCCCTCACACGGCAGCATTCCTTACATCCCCGCAACCATTACATCCTGCGATATCCCCTACATCCTTTTTTTTTTTTTTTTTTTATTTTACGTGGTGGAAATCTTCAGAAAGACACCTCCGGTCCCCCTGGGGAGGGGCCGGAGGTAGTGTGGGATTTTTACCCACTAAAACCACCACGGTAGCCCGCACTGAGGCTACAGAGAGGGTCCCGGGTCCTCTGACGAAAGCGCCAGGACCCCATAGCCCCTGACGCACTGGCGCCCAAGTCTCAGGGGAGGGTTTGACCATCCCCCATGTACCAAACTCCGCCGACATTGGGGGCCACACCCGATGCCAGTACTCCTCGGGCCGCGTGCACTGGACACTGGGGCCCCAGCCCCGGCCCCTTGCGGCCCTACGACCAAGCTTCAGATTTGCGGATTATATCCCGGTATCCTTCACATCGCTACATCCCTTACTGAAATTTTGCAAAATTCTGGCCCTCTGGCGGCAAAAATTCGAACTAAATTTTCGATGTCGAGTCAGCGCCCTCTGGCGACGGAAAAAGGAACTAAACTTTGCAAGATTTCTGGCCCTCTGGCGGCAAAAATTCGAACTAAATTTTCGATGTCGAGTCAGCGCCCTCTGGCGACGGAAAAAGGAACTAAACTTTGCAAGATTTCTGGCCCTCTGGCGGCAAAAATTCGAACTAAATTTTCGATGTCGAGTCAGCGCCCTCTGGTGACGGAAAAAGGAACTAAACTTTGCAAGATTTCTGGCCCTCTGGCGGCAAAAATTCGAACTAAATTTTCGGTGTCGAGTCAGCGCCCTCTGGTGACGGAAAAAGGAACTAAACTTTGCAAGATTTCTGGCCCTCTGGTGGCAAAAATTCGAACTAAATTTTCGATGTCGAATCAGCGCCCTCTGGTGACGGAAAAAGGAACTAAACTTTGCAAGATTTCCGGCCCTCTGGCGGCAAAAATTCGAACTAAATTTTCGATGCCGAATCAGCGCCCTCTGGCATTGAAAATGGACACTAAATTTGGTACAATTTTCTGCTGTCTAGTTCCGGAATGTAAGGGATGCAGAGATGTAAAGGATGTAAGGAGGAATGGTAAGAGCGGTATAAGGGATGCAGGGATGTAAGTAGAAGATTCCGCAGGATGTAAAGGTTGCGGGGGTGTATGGAATGTTGGCATGTAAGGGATGGAGGGATGTAAGGAATGTAGAGACATATGGGATGCATGAATATAAAGGAAACAGATTTGTGAGAGATATAGGTATAATTAATGAACTACTTACTTGAAAAATTCTTATTTCTTAATTTATTTCCCACCAAAGGTTACAATTCTGTTCACCCTTGGGGGCGGCGTACTACTTGAAAAAGTTTTATTCTTTCTCGAATACGAAACTGTCTCCTGTGAATAAATATACGAAAATATTCTTAACAGGGAATGACATATTAAGGTGATGCTAGCATGGACAAATTTTTCTACCTGGAGGCTTGTACATACATCATCCCTTGAATGCTCGTTTTGTTCTATCTGACCCAAAGAATGGTAGTCTGGTACCCATTTGGACACATGATTTACAGAAATATTTATATTACGAATAAATTGATGCAGGTGAGTCCGATCCGCCATTTTTTGACGGTTGACATACATAAATTTCAATATTTTATAATTTTTTGACGATTTGGGTAATATAAGGACCAGACTACCATTCCTTAGGGCCTCTTGGACATGTCCTTCCAATTTTTTTGCGCTCTGTTTAGAAATGACGACGTAATTTGAGAACTTGCGTCTAGGAATTTTTCTAGAAACTGTCGGTAAAGTTTTCGACGCTCGCATCACCTTATAACATATTACATATATAAAATAATTTGAATGTAATATAAATATATATGTATATTTATAATTTTTGTGCAAAATAAGGACTTGGGCTTTTTGTTTGCAATCAAAATTTTATCATTTTTTATGCAGAATATCACTATCATGATTCATATTTATGCATTCTTTTTATATGTGAACCGATGTGAATATTCGGCATTTTCCTCACTTTGCAATTAAAACACGCGGAGATTTTTATTGTAAGTTATTTTGAAATCTTTTTCTCTATATAATATATAATTTTCTATATAAAGCTTCTTTAATTTAATACTTATTATTTCATTCATATTTTATTCTTATTTATTCATGCAAAATCTTACAAATAATTACAGTCAATCGGGTACCAATAATAAATTAAACGATGGCGCATTATGAAATTGACAAAGTAATGGAACATACAACGTCTAAAAGGTAACATTATAATGTTTGTAACAGTTAATTGTTGAGAATTTAATTATTTGGTGTCTGAACAAATGATTTTTAATTCTTTCCTTGCTTTTTATTTATTACACAATTATTACATATCACGTGTATCTGTTAAGTAATTAAAGTAGTTATCGCAAATAATCGTTCTACATGTATAAAATATATTTTTTGTTTATTTTTAGCGGAGAATTTACATTGTACGTGAATAACCTACCCAAGGAATTAAACGAAGTATGTTAAAGCATTGTCTTTTATTATAATTACATATTATAATTTTTGTTATTTACAAAAATATATTGCATTTTATTCATCTTCTATTTGAAGAGTAACATAAACATTAATATTTATATATATATCTATCTATAATATATTATAAATCATTTAATTGTTATTTTAAAGCATGGTTTAATGCAAATCTTTAACCACTATGGACATATTAAAGGACATTTTTATCGTCCAAATGCCAGTTGGGCTTTTATTACTTATAATACATATCGTGAGGCTGAAAATGCTATCAAGGATTTACATGATGTATTACCATTACATTTGAAAGTATCATTTGCAAATGAAAAAGCATCTAACATAGTTCAATTTCCAAAAAGATCTGATTTGGAGCATTTTACAGAATTAAATGACAAAGATGTAAGAAATGTTAGATATGAAAACAATTTACCGTAAGTATATATTTATAAATTTAGTCATTTTAATAACATAGACTTTTATAAATCACATGAAAATTGAAAACCGATTTGTAAATATATGCAGTTTGCAAGCAAAAGGACGGGGCAAGCTTTTAGATGTACTTAAAAAAGTGGAACCAAATTCAGAGTTACCTACATACACATATACAACAGATACTGATTTGTTGTACCCATATCCTGTAGATCCATATACGTATAATCCATATGAAAATGCAGAACCTTATGGAAATACCAATACATTATGGACAAGGTATTATTAAAAATTGTATAGAATATATGTTAAACATTTTCTGAATGTACATGTATTTTAAAACATTTTAGAGGACAATTAACCATTACACAAGATGGAAAGAGACACGTTTCATTAGGCAGAGGTTATACAATGTATGAAATCCCATGTCCTGAGCCTGAAGTTCAGAATCATATTCATAAAGTACATGAAAAACGTACTAATGTAAGTGACATTAATGAATTCAGAAAAAGATTCTATAGTAATATTTTAATAAAAATTTAAGACTATAAGTTACAATTTGATTTAACAGGGGTTCTATGAATATGGCAAGGATGTGTTACAAACTGCAATTGGGAATTGCAAAAAATGTTCTAGGAAATCAAAATTTAGTTGTGAAAGATGTCAAACTTTTTACTGTAGTAAAAGCTGTCAAGTTGCTGATTGGGTACAACATAAAACTGAATGTCAAGATATTCCGTAAGCATTCTCTTTTACATATTTATTGATCTCACCGAATCTTTGCATATATTTTTTAACATTTCTCGATTTTGTATTTTATTATTAGACACTTAGTGCCGCTACCAGAGCATTCTACCCCTGTATCACGATCAAATGAAGAGCAGACGCCTTCTAGAAATATCTCCCGCATTCAAATGCCTCTTCGACAACCGAAGAAATTAATGAATGCATTAACATCTTCAAAAGAAGGTATTAATACCATTGCAAAAGATGAAGATGAAAATAACACAAGTGTAGCAGTTTCTAATAACAGTACACATGATAATACGTTGAAGCAAATACATACCAATACGAATGGTCAACATGATGCATATCAGAAAAATGAAGCAAAAGAAAAAATAACAACTCCTGCATGTAATAGAATTAGTACTGAATCTAAACAAGTTGATGGCGATAATAAATTCAAAACTGATAATAAATATACTCAGTCAAATTCAATCAATCAGCCTAAGAAATCACTTGAAAAAGACAATGATGATGGAAACTTAGAAAAACACACCAAAAGGTTACAACCTTTTGGTATAAATGATGTGAAAAAAATAGAAGAAGATATAGCTTTTTCCAAACATACATTTTTACCAAAATCTAAATTTACCGATGTAAGGGTAATCTTAAAGTTAGATCGTGAAATTTGGATTCAGAAGGTAGAAGATGACAATGATCTTATACAACTGATGACGGAGTTACAAGATGAAGCAGAAAAAGGTCCCAAAATGGAACCAATAATCGGTAATATGTATGCTGTTCAGTATGAAAATGTTTGGCATAGGGCTGTAGTTACAGCTTTAAATCCTACAAAAGTGCATTACATAGATTACGGTAATGATGAAATTGTAGAAACAAACGATTTTCGTGAAATTAATAAATATAAAAATGTTCCAAGATTTTGTGCAAAACTTCGTTTATCAGAAAAGGCAAACAAAAAATATAAAAACGTCAAATATGAAGATATAATAGCGGTTAAAATGATATCAGTCGATTCGAATAAAGTAATTAATATTGAAGTTGAAGGAGAAAACGATACATCAACATTAGATGTAATTCCAAAAAATGCTTCGATGACGGATAATTCAACTACTATAAAACCTAATGATAAAACTCCAGATTTACAAAAAGTTCCTATTAACGATAATACATCAAGCCTTATAAACGAACTGAAAAATGTGGTGAATACCGTGTTTGTTGGAGAAACAGGTATTTTAGAAATTCATGCAGAATTAAGTCAGAATATTTACAGTATTACTTTATTACCACATAGTGCAACATCCGATTATGAGAAACTCTTAAATGACTTACCTGCAATGTGTGCAGACACAATAGAAAAATCAGTTCATAGGTAATATTATTGATTAATGTATAAGTACTTTTATAAAATAGTGTTAATACTGTGAACTATTAAATTGTTAGACCACAGATAGGAGATTTAATATGTGGGCAAAGGCTTGATGGCGATTGGCTTAGAGGATATGTTTTATCCCTTGAATCTCCATTAAAAATGGCTATAATAGATGAAGGTAGAATGGCAACAATTACGAAAACTGTGCCATGTACTGAACAGTTTTCGAATATTTGCGCATTTGGTGCAGTGTGTAAAGTAACTGATGTTAAATACAAATTTAATGTAAGTTCAAAGATATGCGTTATACATGTCACACATTGTTTTTCTTCAGTACTATAAATTACAATTTGTAGGAAGGTGATCAATATGAATTTAAAGTGATAGAACAAAAAACTGATAAAAAACCGGAGGAAATAGAAATAGAAATTACTAAAGAGCAAGATAAAGTAAAAGCTATTGTAAAGCCTTGGATACCAATGCCTGAGCAGAAAGGATTACAATATGCTGAATTAAAAAGTGGATCCGAGGTATGAATATTGATTATACTTTACGTTAAAAATGGTGCAACTTAGTATACTAAAAAATATAGTTCTTTATAAAAATGATAATTCCAGGTATGTTTAACTGCTTTCCGAAGTCATAATTTTTTATTCGCTCGATCTTTAAGCACTCCAGAATTGGAACATTATAATTACATTATGCAAAATGTTGCAAAGTGTGCTCAAACATGTACGTAATGATTCAT
This sequence comes from Osmia bicornis bicornis, assembly GCF_907164935.1. Lineage (NCBI taxonomy): Eukaryota > Metazoa > Arthropoda > Insecta > Hymenoptera > Megachilidae > Osmia > Osmia bicornis. Next base: position 6,205,455 of record NC_060224.1, on the reverse strand, counting down.
AGTATAATATGAACTAAATGTAAGGTTAATTTCCATAAGATAAAATGTGTTTTTTTTGTATCAGCTCCATACTTAAAAGAATTACCGGTTGTTGGACAAATGGTAATAGCTCAGTATCTTGATGAAAATTATTATCGTGCGATTGTCACTAAAGTACAGGATGATAAAGTTGCAATTTCTTATATTGATTTCGGAAATGCAGAAGTTGTGAACGTAAAGAAACTTAAAGTTTTAAACAATGATTTAAAACAGGTATGTTATTACATAATATATGTCTAATAGTACAGTATCATTCAAAGCACTCTACATATTACAATATGTCCCAAAAGATGCGATCTTGCACAGCCAAGATCACTTTAAAAGATGTTCCTCGAGATATTCCTATGACAAATGAAGTGAGCAATTATCTCAGTTCTTTGGTAGGATTTGATGTTCCTTTAATATGTACGTTTGATGGTATACCTTCTAAAGATGGTGTGTATCTTAAAAATCAAGATGGAAGTATTATTAATAAAAAAGTAAGTGAAATGCTCAAACCACCGACAAAGGAGACTGCCGAAAAAGGTAATTATTCTAAATTAATAAAATTTAATTTAATATCGATATACAAATATTATTAAAATTAATAACAACTTGTTACAGATAAAACATGTTATATGATAAATGATATAAATGTTGTTAGCTTAGGGAATGTCGGAGACACTGTTGACGTTCTTGTATTAGTTACTATTGAGGAAGGTTATAAATACGCAATATGCCCATTAGATTATTACTTAACAAACCATGTTTACGATGTAATGCCTAAACTGGTAATATATATTTTAAATTTCTATTATGCTTGTTATATATTTTAGTGCATGTATATACGCATATTTATTGTTATTAAAGATGAAAGCATATTGTGAATCAAGCGATTACTATATTCCTCGCGAGAAAGAGCTTTGTCTTGCTCTTTATGAAGATGACTGGTATCGTGCAACTTGCCTCTGTCGTAGTGAAACGCTTACAACAAGTTCTGTTTTCTTTATCGACTTTGGTAATGTTGAAAGTGTTGATCATAAAAATATACGTCTTATGCCAAAAGATTTTATGGTCCCTGATGCACTTGCAAGTATTTGTCATATTATTAGTAAGTATAAAGTTTATCATAATATATATTTTTGTTTGAAAATTAATAGTTACACATACATATATTATCATCCGATTTTACAGATGCAGGACCGACTGACAAAAATGGCCGATATTCTTCCGAAGTAGAGAAAAAAGTCTCTGAAATATTACTTCCTTCTGCTTGTATTAAAGTAAAAATTGTTGAATGTGATGAAACAGCTGGTATATATAAGGTGGAGTTACCATGACTTTAAAACAAATTGATAAAAGCTATAAAATCAGGTTTATACTATTCAAGAAGTTAACAGAGTTTAGTTAGTATCTTAAGAATACATTTTTGTATTTTAACAATTTACTACTATTAAGCAGAAATTGTTATTTTCTACTTATGTTAGATATATAAAAGTAACAATTTATTTTTTGAAGACTGTATCGATCTTATTCTTATTAATTAGTATTTTATTTCCACGAACTATTATTTTTAATAAGTAATTCTTTATTTCTAAAAGAGAAGTTTTATACAACGTTTCAATACAAAAAAGTGTATGTTTATATTTTGTATTACCAAATTGCATAAGTGAAAATAAACACAAAATAAAAACAATGTTTAACGTTTTTAAAATATTAATTAAACACGAAGTTAGGGGTCATGATAATCCTATTTTCCTTAAACGTTCCTTTATTAAAGTCAGTCCAAGTCAGTCATTCTTAATAGGTTATTCAACCATAAATATTTGCATTTGATTATATATTTTAATTTCTAACCTATTTTACATCGGTGTGACTAACCTTCCTTATGTCAGTTCGGATGACAGATTGCTGTAAGCAACTGTCTGGTTTAAACAATACGAGGCTTCCAAACAGTATTAGAGAGAATAAATGATGAACGTTCAAATCAGACACCCCTATGAGGGTTTATTACATAAATATACCAATGCTATGAAAGGATGGCAATACCGTTGGTTTATCCTTAGTCCCGAAACTGGTGAATTACATTATTTTCTTAGTGAATCTGAGAAAAATCAACGACCACGATGTTCAATATATTTAGCTGGTGCAGTAATTGCACCAAGTGATGAAGATTCTAATACCTTTACTGTCAATTCTGCTACAGGTATTTAAAATATATTAGCTAATATATAATGAAGTATAGTAGAATACATAGCATTGTTTTATGACCTTAGATGGTATGATAATAAAAATATAATATTTATACATTAATGCAGGTGATATGATTAAACTAAGAGCAACAGATGCTCGGGCTCGTCAGGAATGGGTTGATAAGCTACGAGCTGTTACAGAAATGTATACTAGGGCCATAGCCAGCAGCCATCCTCCTTTACCTCCAAGAGAACATTCTACCAACTCCAATAGAAACCCAGTTGCTAAACTGGAAGTTTTAGATGCTTTTGCTAATTGTCAGGAACAATTAAGTAAAGTGGAAAAACATAATGTTGCATTAGCACAAACTATTGAAAGTTCAAGTTTAAATCTGGATCCTGACTTACTAGTTCTTAAAGCAACAGCGCATACTACATTGCACACATTAAATCAATGTCTTAATATATTATATCAATAGTTGTTACAAATTTCATTATTGTTTATAAAAGACTTAAAGAAGTTTTTTTATCGGTAATTATCTGAAGTTATCAAGTGCATTTCAATTAATTCATATAGAATTTATTTTAAATCTCTTACTGACAATCCAATTATATGTTCTTCCAAAGTCAGTTATATGGGAGAGTTTGCCTTCTAATTAAAATACTAGATAGAAACAAATAGTTACAATGTTTGTAACACTTTTAAAGATAATTATAATGCTACATGTTAAAGACTTTTCAATACCTTTACATTTAAATTATATAAAGAGATAACGTAATAAAATATCTATACATACATTACATCTAGATATAGAGTGCTTTAATTCAATATCATTATCTTAGAAATGAGCAAGTATTTGCGATTATTATGTGTATACCAATTAATAAAGAAAAAAGGTATTCCAATATGCACTTATTAATCACTGAAAGGTACAATGAAGGAAAAATATTGATCTCATTTGTATCATCATTTTTAAAATAAAAAAGGAAGTAACAAAACTACATGTTCATCTTGGAATAAATGTCAAGGATACGAAATTAGGTGAAGGTGAACAAGTAAGAAACTTTTACCTTGCTTAGAGAACAGATTCGATCAGTTTCAATATCGCGTGATCCACGTAAAGATCACAGGATTTACTCGTCCAATATAAAAATTTACATCTATATAATTGTTAGAATGATTATGATAAAAGATCAAACTGTGTGAAACGGTACAAAAAAGTTCTAAGTTTATGTTGAATCGATGTCTCATGATTATTTCAAATACCGATTAAAATTGAATATATAAATTGAAAGAAATAAAACGAAATTTGGAAGGAAATCATGTCCGTTGTATCTGCTTCAGAATTGTTAACTGAAGCAGCAGGCATTAAAATATATATGACAGAAGAAGATACCTTAACTGATTCACCGATTATCGGAAAAATTTGTGTAATATTGGCAAATGTAAAGGAAACTAAAGCAAACGACAAATCTTACGGATTTCATCTTACAAAATCAAAGTGGGATCCCTATCCATGGGTAAGCTACGTTGAAACCGGCAGCTTTGCTAATGCAGCCGGGCTCAGGTAAGACTGACCTAAGTCATAAATAATTGTTACAAATTTTATGTATATTCAAACGAAGCGTTACATTATTTTTTAGAGCTGGTGATTGTTTAATAAGTATTGATGGACAAGATTTAATAGGATTAAAAGTAAAGCAGATTGCTGGATTAATTCAACAACATCAACAAGATAATATAAAGCTATTTGTGTGGAGGAATATTAATGATGAAAACCAAGACGAATCGGGAATAGCTATAAAAGGACCACTTCCAGAAGTAGCCAGTAAACTTGCAAATGCACTATCTGGAGTTGTGTGTAATTAAATTTTATGAAATAATCACTCTATAAATAATATTAATCATTGTATCTTTTCAGGTACGAGTATTAGAATGTCCAGTTTGTTTGGAAAATTCACTGCCTCCAGTTTCCCAGTGTGTCCATGGTCACATCATTTGTGTCGAATGTCGTTCAAGGACACCTCGTTGTCCAATTTGTAGAGTAAGATTAGGTCAAGGTAGATGTTTGCTTGCAGATAAACTTCATAAGATATTTCGTGACGTTTTTAATATGAACGATATACCTGCTAACGTGCAACGTCGTGCACAAAGTCTTCGAGATCGTCTTTTTGGTAAATGTAAAAAGAAAACGTCAGTACCAGTAACTGGAAAGGATAATAACAGTGTAAATTCAAAAGCGCGTCAGTTATTATTGACTAAATTGTTTCGTATTGGAATGGAGAAAGCTGCTTCAGCAGATAATTTAATAACAACTTCTAATGAAACATTAAACGCGAACAAAGGAAAATCAAGCAATTTCCATGACTGTTTAAATTTACACGATCGTGTAAAATCTGCAAGCACCGGAGAACTATCAAAGGATACAACGAAAAATATTAATGAACCTTTACAAATTTATTCAACTGCAACATCCAGCACTACCAGTTTAATATCAAGTGTACCTGCTACACCTGTTTGGGGAGGTTCTATGAATTCTGTGTCCTCTATGCAAATATCGTGTCCCCTTGCAAAGCAAAGTGGCTGTAAAGATATTATAACATCTGACACAGTGTTAGAACATTTAAGTGTAAATCATGAAGTACCACAAGTACATTTTTATTCTGTTCACATAAAACTTCCATTTCCACTCCCATTTGGTTCTGAAGCTGTTTATATATTACATTACAGTGAAGATGTTTTTTTCTTTCAGGTATGTTTCCTTAATTTGATAAAACATTGTTTAATAAGTTTTTATAAGGAAATTAATACTGTAAATCATTGACATGTAGTGTGAACGAGAAATTGTTTGGATAAGTAGTGCCATAGGAGACAAAATTGTATGGGAATGGATTTTACATGGCCAAGGAGAAAACGGTACTGAAATAAAGATGAAAAGAAATGTTGTAAATCTCGTGAATCCAACGATATTAACACCACAACATATTGCACCTCTGCCAAATACTTTACTGTTGCACACATTGAACATTCAATTAAGAGAATGTCACTCATATGAACAACTGGGAGTGTAAAATACATATCTTATCTGAGAAAATAATAAAATTATTTATTTATTATTATTAACAAATTTATATTTTAATATAAAAATGTCGAAGTATCACAATGTTAATAAAAGAATACTTAAGTAAATATTAGCATGCATTATAAATTGCATGTAATATAGAAAAGTATAATCCCATGTTAAATCAACATGGAATAAAATGCATTATTAATTAAGGCATGCATGTTAAATTCGTAAGGTATACAAATAGATAACATTAAAACATATAAAATATTTTCCTTTTTTAAGGCACATAAGATCATATGAAAGACAAAATTCATACAAATATGCATCACGGAGTTTTACGTAATATATCGTCCATGTATGGTTTAAAAAATTCAAATTGTCCAGTTCGGGAAGCTTGACCTGCCATAATATCATATGCATACTTTAATACTGCCAAATAATTTTCTTTGCCAACTATATTTAACTGAACACTGAATACATGAGTATCACACGAAGGCATCATTTTTTTTCCAACTGACATACAAAGTTTTCTTTTCTTTAAATCAGGTTGTGCATCAACTATCTCTGCTTCTTCCTTTTTCTTATCTCTTTTTGGACAACTACAAACTCTAACAGGAAGTCTTCTTCTACCTAATACTTTTCTCTTACGATCTTCTAAAGTGAAAATCAATTCTGTAGGTCTACGATTCATACCAGACGGGCAACTATTTTTACATAAAAACTTAAAACCCACTGGCACATACTGTGAACCAGGTTGTGGAGTATGAAGGGGTGTTATTATAGACAAATGTTCATTCCTTTCCTCATACATGCTCATATGATCTGTGCAACGAATAACATGTTTAATTACTCTAGGATCTATATCTCTATTACTTGAATTGTTTGGTGCCATGTGATTATGACACCTTCTAACTGGATCGCTAGCATATTGATCTAAACTAAAAACCATGGCAGTACGCAAAAGAAAACCATCTATTGGTGGCTCCCATTTAAATCGCAAGGGTAATGTTTCTTCCATGTTAATGAACACTTTTTTTAATGTCTGAGAGTACTGTATAAAATAAAAAAGACATATTTAAGTCATTAGGATATGTAATAAATTAATAATTTAATTCTATACTTACAACCCAATGTTTACTTGAATCTTGATTAGCCAGAGAAACTTGAAAGTTATGACGACCCGGAAATTCTTCTTTTACTGGAATAGATGTTTCAGGTTGAAAATATTGTTCATCATCCCCCATTTGCTTTTCTTCTTCTACTTTGGTCTCAATTACTGTCCAGAATGAGGGGATGAACTCGCTGGATAATAAAATATGTGTTACACGTTTAAAAAAAAGAGATTAAAATAATATGAATACGAATATTTTGTAATGAAATTATATTTCTTACAGTTCTTTTTCCAGTTCTTTATATTCTTCTTCTCCTAATAACGCAGATTCTTGCGAATCTGAAAATCCATTCGTATTGGTCATTCTCGAAAATTATTTTTGCCAACTTTATGTATAAAACAATAAATAGACAACAAACAAAAATCACGTTGCGCTAAAAAGACGCCATTTGTATCCGCGGGAAAATCCTTTGTTAAAATACTGGCTGATTTTCACATCATTCCTACTAGTTTAATACTGTTTTCAATGTACATATTTCTTAGTATACAACAATTATATTATTTTATAAGGATAATGAAGTGGCTTTCAATATCATAGATTTCAAAGGAGTAGGAAATTATACATCGATTTACTATAAATAATTTGTAGTGAACACATTTCTTGCAGCCGAGTACAATATCTACAATTTATATATTATATGAATTGTGTCACGTTATTTTATGGCGGGAATAACATGTGGCGCGCCACGGTAATGTACGTCAAATGCATGAAACAAACGACTCCAATATGGCGAATGTGAGGGACAGTGATACGTCGTTGTGGCTTCATAACAAGCTTGGAACGTCAAATGATAGCTGGACCGGAAGTTCAATTTGTTCGCAACTTAACGCAGAAGTACTACGGAACATTAAAGATTGTTTTCCAGACCTTCAAACACAAGTTAAACTCAAATTACTTCTTTCATTTTTTCACATACCAAGACGGAATGTCGAGGAGGTAAAGCAGTTTGTTTGTTGCAAGTATTTTAGGCGCGTGAATTTTGAAGAGCATATTTTTTTTAACATACAAATGAAGAAATCTGCAATGACAATTTTCATAGAAAACGTTTTATTATATTTTTGTACGCATTATAGACTCGTCTCTTTATTTCAACATTATGTTTTTGAAATGTTTAGTAAATAATCGTGTATACTATGGCCAATATTTTGTACACAAGGGAATGGTATTTAAATTTACAAATAGTAGTTGGTGCTTTTAAAAATTGAATGGCTGATAAGAATATTACATATTGTATTCTAAACATGTTTTTATAATTTGGATTTATAATCTGTAATTCTAATAAATTGTGTAGTGGCGCGTTGAGTTGGAAGAAATCATTGAAGTGGCATCATTGGATAGTGAATTATGGGTGTCAATGTTATCCGAAGCGATGAAAACTTTTCCATCAACTGGTTCTTTAAATACAGACATCACAGATCTAGATGAACATAGACCTATTTTTGGAGAGCTAGTCAATGATCTTCGAAAGCTATTGAAAAAGCAAAATGATCCAGCTATGCTTCCATTAGAATGTCATTACCTTAATAAGACTGCGCTTACATCAGTAGTTGGTCAACAACCTGCACCAGTTAAACACTTTACTTTAAAGAGGAAACCAAAAAGTGCTGCATTAAGAGCAGAGTTGCTTCAGAAGAGTACTGATGCAGCTAGCAATTTAAAAAAGAGTACTGCTCCTACAGTGCCTGTAAGGAGTAGAGGAATGCCCAGAAAAATGACAGACACTAGTAAGTTTACATGTATAATTATTCTATTTTATTTAATAAGAATAGAAGAAAAGTTATGTTACAACATTACGCATTGTTTTCAGCACCTTTAAAAGGTATTCCTAGTAGAGTTCCCACAAGTGGTTTTCGATCTCCATCTCTTACAAGCTCCTCTATGTCTACAAGGACACCGCTCAGTAACAGAATGCGTAAAGATGGTGGTATTAAACTATTAGATATTAATGAGCAACCTCTAGGATATGCTCAGGCAAAGAAACGAAAGAGAATGATGGAATTAGAGGAGCAACAAAAAAAGGTGGCAGAAGCTCAAGCAGCAGCAGCTGCTGCTGCAACAACAACAACGACTACTACAGAAACATCAACAACTCCAGAATATGCTCAAGGATTAACTTCAATCAATCCACCTGCAACTCCAATTACTCCTGTTGTATCTGTACAGTCTTATGCAACACCTACTACTCCAAGCGGAGTATCAGTAGTAACTACTCCAGTAACTCGTATGTTTACGTATATAATATGTAGATAATATCGTTAGTGTACGTTATGTATGAAAAATATTCAATTTTTATTACATAGCTACAACATCAAGTACACCTACGACACCAAGTACAGTTTTACCTGTTGCAACACCAACTGTCATTACACCAGTTGAAAGTACACCTGTTGGAGTGCAAACGGTCAGACCACCTCAAACAGTTACGCAAATTCGTATACAAACCACCGCACAACCTGCTAACGCAGCTGCAAATACAAGAAAGGGTCTTTCTCTTACGGTATGTGAAAGCACTTACGATATAACAAGAAGTATCAGAGGAAATATGGAAAATCATTCATTTATTTATTATACTTTCAGCGCGAGCAAATGTTAGAAGCACAAGAGATGTTTAGAACAGCCAACAAAGTAACTCGTCCAGAGAAAGCTCTTATATTAGGTTTCATGGCAGGATCCAGAGGTATGTGTTTACTTTTGCAGTTACCGAATATCTTTCAATGTACATAAGGTTAATCGTGACTATTATTGTTCGACTAGATAATCCATGTCCAAAACTTGGTAACATAGTCACGGTAATGCTTTCGGAAAACATAGAAGAAGTGACTCAACCAGACGGAACAACTGTACCAATGTTAGTTGAAACACACTTCCAAATGAATTACACAAATGGTGAATGGAAGAGGATAAAAAAAAATCGACGAATCGTTACAGAGGAATCTACGTCTACTACAACACCTGCGCCAACTGCAACTGCTACGGCTTCCAATTAAAGAACAGAGAAAGAAATTGTTGTCAAATTATGGTTACATATGTCAATATTTCTGTCGCTGTTTGGATGGTGATTTTTAAAAAAATTCAGTTTCTATGGATAGAGAAAAAACTTCAGTACGCATGGGTACTGTACGTGGTTTGTGTATCTTGTATAAAGTAAATAGATTTGTATACAATGTTTCTCTAACTAAGCTTGGAAATACGATAGTACTGTATCGATCAAAGTAAGCTTCCATAGGGACAATGACGATATAGAAGGAGCAGGAATTTTTAAAACCTTAATTTTGATGATATTATTAAAATAGTAATTATAATCATTATTAAAAGTGATTTAGAAACAATGTAATTCAAATTTAAATTTTTCCGCGTAAACGTTTATACGCAAGTAGTGGGCGGCCACGGGCCTTATATATGTATGTACATGGGGTCCTCCACCTCATCGTCCTCCCGAGAGGATCCAGACCCTGGAAGCCCGAGAAAGGGGAGGCCTCCGAAGAGGACCCGGAACCCGGGTACCCGTGAAAACCTATGGGAGCCCGGGGCATTGCCATTTTCCCTGGGGAAGCCTACCATGCTCAGTACTGTACAAATTAAAATTGCAACGTTGAAAACGGAAAAAGGTTATCACCTTAAAGATACATGCAAGGAGCAATTGTATACTTTATTTTCATTCTTCAAAATCAAAGTGCGACCAAGTAACGGACTTCCATTTTTTTCTTTTTTTAATTGGAAGTAACGTTTAATGTCAATCTCAGTTTAGTTTCAAATGTTAGAAATAAAAATCTATTTCTAACGCGTATCTGGTTTCACCAACAATGAATAAATTTTCTAATCAGTTATTATTTAATTAAAGAGTTAAATGCTGTTTAACAATGAATAGTGTGATATTTCGCATTGTAGGAGAAACCAAACATTTTTAATTTAAATGTAATGATCGTAAGTTGAATTTATATATATATATATAAAAAAAGTATATAAACTTATAACATTGTTATTTGAATAAAATATGGTTTTATTGACTGATTTTAAATTTAATTAAACGATCCTCACAGCCTGATATCTCGATGTATTATCGATACTGTTTCGATACGATAGATAGATATATCGAAGTATTTTCGATTCCAAAGTTCGACCTTTCCCCAATGTCTTTCAAGAAACGCAATTTTAAAAAAGGCTAACTGCTGATATTTAAGAATCTCTTTTTAATAAATTAATAAATAAACATAAGCGAAGTTGAAGCAAACATTATGTTATCAGAGGTTTTCTGCATTGTCTTTTATTAAAATGTTCTACTTGTATGAAAAGTGAGTTATATAACCTTTACGAGTGTTGAACGCAAAAATCTTTGTGTTCAATATTCACTGTTCAGAGGAGTAATTCTGCAATTTCTAAGAGTGACAATTTTTTTCTATTTGAATATTTTTGTGTGGGCGTTTATCAATAATTCGTATATTAATAATGCTTCGACTACTAGTGTCTTTGAGCCCTCGAGCTTGTAAAGCGGTAAGTTATTTAACCTAAGAAAGGTAATGATTTATTTAGTTTATTGGAACACGTGAATCGTAAAAGAGAAAGATTTTTCAAAGTTTATTTTTCCTTTTAATTAATATTTATGCAGTCGTAAGTATAATTATATGCATGTTGCATTTACAGGTCTTTACCACGGCATCAACTTCTGTGAATACTAGGAATCCAATATTGTTAGAACATGCTCGTAACTTTTCCTTTAGTTCCAAGCTTCTTTCTGATCGACCACAGGTTCAGAAACCTGCACCAGATTTTTCTGGGACTGCTGTAGTCAATGGTGACTTCAAAGAAATAAAACTGAGCGACTATAAGGGAAAATATGTTGTTCTTTTCTTTTATCCCTTAGATTTGTAAGTTGTCAATTTATAGTAGTTAAAAATTTGTCACTATTATTTTGAAATTAATCCTAACATTTTATTTGTAGCACGTTTGTATGCCCCACTGAATTAATAGCGTTTAGCGAAAAAATCTCAGAGTTCAAAGCTTTGAATACACAAGTGATTGGAGTTTCTACAGATTCCCATTTCAGTCATTTAGCATGGATTAATACATCAAGAAAACAAGGAGGATTAGGTGGAGATTTGGGTTACCCTCTTCTCAGTGATTTCAATAAAGAAATATCAGCCAGATATAATGTCCTCATTCAAGATGCTGGAATTTCCTTACGAGGTCTATTCATCATAGACAAAGAGGGAATATTGAAGCAACTTAGTGTGAATGATTTGCCAGTGGGAAGAAGCGTGGATGAAACATTGAGACTAATTAAGGCATTCCAGTTTGTTGAAAAACATGGAGAAGTTTGTCCTGCCAATTGGCAGCCAGATTCTAAAACCATCAAGCCAAATCCAAAGGATAGCAAGGAATATTTTGAATCAGTAAATTAAACGTCGACTGTGAATTCTTTTTTACGAACAAATAATGTGTAATGCATTGTAATGTAATATAAGTAAAATATTAATAGAAATACCTGAAATATCATTCTTTCTAATTTTCATTTATTTAATTTCTCTAATCTTTTTTTTTGGTAATACGTTGTATGGATGTGCAAGCAATCGAGTCCATCATAGGGTAAGATTATTGTAGCAAGGGCGAGGGTACACTCGGTCTCTTCAATCAAAAGCAAAGAGCACAAGGGTTTGTGGTGGCCGGATTGAAAGTAAGAGGGAAAGAAAAAGGTGCGTAAACGCTCGTACGTACACGAGTGATGTAAAGGATTCTAGAATGGAATCTGGAGAAGCATCACAGATGGGGAACGGTAATCTTATGCTGGTTAATTTGATTCTTTGTGCCAATGGAAGTATTAACGAGTCGAATCTCTGCAAGTCTATTCAGGATTACACTTATTCTATCACATTTCCAATACAAAAGCACTTCCCCTCGGACTTAAGTATAAAAAGGAACAGGAATATAATAATACAGTAATATTTTATAATACTAAATTATTTTAGAACCACGCCATTATCCAGTTTATATTTCTCTGTTCAACGAAGTTTTATGATTTTAAAGTGAGAAACTACCAATACTAAGGGAACTTAACTTCCTTGATCAGATGAAAACACGATGCTTTTAGTAATTAAAGGGCAATTTCTCACCATCACTGGCAATACTTGGCGCTATCAAAAAGGATCCCGTTTCTCTAACCAGGGTGCACGCGATGAATTTATAAGAGAGAGCTTATTATTTCCGCGAAGAAGATACCAATGCCGGTGACGCCCCAAAGGAAGGGATAAAGTAACCAGAGATGAGGTCCGGGGTGACGGACGGTATAAGATATAGAGTGGGAAGCGAGGAAAAACTGAAAAGCGACGCCCGAGATAAACGGCTCATCCTCTTTCGCCCTACAAAATCCAATCCTGTCCTTTGCGAGTCGAAATCTCAAGATTAAACATATTCAAGGGACGACGGAGCCGAGGACGTGTCTCTGAAGCGTCGTAAATGAAATTTCAGAGATCGAGGCGTTACACAACCGGGCAAACGAATATCAACGAAACGCGTTTCCCGTCTATCGTCTGAATGATTAAAAACTCGAAACACGTGTTCCCTATTTTTCACCACTCTTTTATCTGCCCTTTTTGTTTTCCCATTTGGGAATGCGTAAATGCACTCCAAGCATCGGAGCGCATAGACGAAAAGCTGAGAATTTCGATTTTTCACATATGCCTCTATCATCGTTACCACGTGTTTTCTACCGCGATAGTTTCCTTTTTTTTTTCGGTTTTCCAGCTGAAAAATCGGGAATACGAACGTTGAAATCGCAGCACGTCGGGAACTATCGCAAAGAAGCTTACGGATTAAATTGCAACCACTATAACAAGACAAATTCTTGTTTCATCGATTCCCGCGCTTCGTTCTTTGAACAAGTTAAATCATTGTTTTGTGTATTTTATTTGAACGTAACGACTATTGAATCACTTGCACGACGATATCGTCTGCAATGCCCGTTCGATTAAAAGCGAGCGTGGATTATGTCGTCGCCAGGCGGACGGATTTTCCTGCCCTAATCGACTTCCTAGTCTATCGCCACCGGTTTGTTCTACCCCCGCGATTGTTGGAGCTGCAACCGTACGGCTTCTCGTTCTAATTGCTCCTCTTGTTGTTCGGTAACTAACGCTTAAACCACCTAAACATTTGTCCCTGCTTATTTACACCGTAATTAACATTCGATTTCAATCGAAGAGGAATGAAAAACCTTGTTCGCGTTAATGGTAACAAATGTAACTTCGTTAGTCTCTGTGATCTATACAGCTTTATCGAAAAAAAGAGGTAAAGGAGAAAAAAGGAAGAATGATATCCAAGTATATAACCGATTGGTTATTGTTGGCCGATCGATCGAAGCGAGTGCGATCGTCAAAGAGCATCCTCTATCGTTTCTCATGAAATAGAACCTCGGGACGTTTGAGCATCTTTCGCCTCTCCACCCTCTTTTCTCTCCATCTCGTTCTTTTCACCCCTGCCACGTTGGGGTGGGACGGTCTAATAACCTCCCAGCTAGCGACTGCTCCGCGAAAAAGGAACATTTTCTTAAAGGAGCATTCAGAGCGCGGCTTGATAGGTGGATATTATATAGTAGCTGGGGTTACCCTCGCTGACTCGACGCAGGCGGAGTTTGAAGAGGAAAGGAGGGAAACGCGGTGGCGCGGCCACGAAAACGAGGAGACAGAGCGGAGGGGTTGCCCGGTGGGGGCAATGCATCCATCCATATCCATCCCGGGGTGGCTACTGGGGCTTTGATTACTTGTTTTAATCTTCCGACTGCCGACTGGGCGAGCATCTGTCACTCAAAATCCGTAATTGCGCGCGGTACCGTTCTTCCATCCCTCCCTTCTACCGTTCCCCGTCCTTTCCTGGCCCGTCCATGCCGATGTTCCTAGGGGTTGGGAAGGGGGCGGTTTCTCTTGCTTTGAGCATTGCTATTACTTCCTTATTGCTCGTTTAGCACTTTCACGCTGGCTTTCCGGTTACGGGCTGCCAGCGTATTCGGGGTTGATCGGCTAATCGGATTAGCCGATGCTCTCCTGAAATTCCACCTCTGCTCGTGCACTGGCCTCCTTTTTTCTTTTACCGATTCCACACTCCTCTCACGATTTCTACCCGATTCGCGCGTGTTACCTTCTTTCAGGCTCGTTCGTTACTAGAAATCGCCGAGGGTCTTTGAGCTTTTGCCGTGAAGTGTATTCGGGATCGCCGATGCGGAAACGTTCGATCAATTCGTTGATTCAAAGCGAAAAGAATTACTTGCAAAAGTCGTCAAGTGGAGATGGTAACGAAAGAATTAAACAACGCGTTTCAATTTCACCTAAAACGAAGAGATGATTATCTAACGAGGGATATGCATTTCAGTGCGTTCAGCAGCGGTTAAGGAAAGTAAAAAAAAAAAAAGAGAAAAAATCACTCGGTTGGGTATTAAATGAACGAACCCCCGGTGTAGCTAGACCGTCCGACGAGGCATCACCGGCCCACCCTATCCACTTACCGCACGAATGGACGAGGTGGTCATCAGATCGATGAAAAGAGATTCGCGACACGCCAGGGTCGTTCTCGTTGCACGTTAAAACTGCAACCGGTATTGGCGTATGCGTTAGCCGGTACGTAAAACGAAGCCAATCGGACTCTGTTCGGGACGAAACTACCCAGCGTGATCTAATTGTATCCACTCAAACCCGATCAAAACAATGGTATACATGTTGAACCGTTAGTTAAATGTGTCTTTGTGACTATTGCCCTTCTGCCTAGTGAATTAAACAATAAACCCGGTGTTTTGGTATTTACGTTCACGTGCCATTGTGTCTGTTTAACGTATCTGTCAAAGCTCGCTTAATGGCGTTGTTAATTGGAATTGGATTTTCAAATTTAGATAATTGGCCCGGGGCCATTATTTCGCTATATGTACCATAAGTACCATTTGATTAAATCCACAAGCGTCATGGAATTAATTATTCAATCGACAAAATTTCCTTTTAATTTCCAAGTTTCTTTGTCTAATTCTTATCGAAACGTACGATAATCGTTCCACGGATTTAATCAAGCCGATTCATCCCCTTTCCTCGTTTCATCGACGGCATAGGGGTCGCAATCTCCGCGATCGTGAGCAAGAAAAGAAGCACCGAGCAGAACGGGCTTTGCTGGCAAGCGTTTCACCGGGATCTCTGCTCCTCTTCTCTAATTGTCGGAGTCATTCGTTCCTTTCAGAATAGGAACAGATGCACCGGCTTGTATTCGAAAGGCTGTCGGGGAACCAGGGGGGTCTTTCTGGTCTCTTGGGGTTATTTTCAGTCGCTTATCCGGCGAGCGTGGGGGTCAACGCTGATAGCTTGCCCGGAGTAGAGGAGCGATCTATTAGTGGGTTCGAGGGTAACGCAGAAGGGGGGACGAACGACTTAATTTTCGTCTTTGGTCGCATTGACGCGTACCGACGAAGCACCGCGACGCGACGCGACGCTACCCGTACACGCGTCCTCGATCCGATTGTTCCGACGGTGCTTCGCGATCGCAGACGACGCGACGCGTGCACACGCGCCGCTCTTTTGTCAGCGCGAAAGCGCACCACTCCTTCCTCTGATCCGCTCTTTTCTTCGATTCGACTATAGAAAGATAATAAAAAAAGGAAATAGTAATTAAACCCCGTGACGTACTTTGACGAAGTCTGACTCGTGACGCACCTACAGTTCTAATATGAAAAAACTGAACTCTATTACGATTGAATTTTAAGTATAATTTCAATTAGAATTTGCACAACCGGGAATCTGTAAATATAATACATGCATAATGTTTCAATTTCCTTGATTTGCCTCAATGTTGTAGGCAGCATTGAGTAGTTAGCTTTGGCAGACGTTAAAGGGTTAAGGAAATAGAAACAACGATCGAGGAACCGAAAAGCGTTCGATGCATTTGCTGTCCGAAGGGTTGATTCGACTGAAAACATCGCGGAAAGTAGTAGACACTCTCTGCGACGATTTCGTGCAGAGGTGGAACAGTTGTATCTTATCTCGCGTTTAATCGACATCGGTGACCCCAACTGTGACGCTCCTAAGCTTCAGTAATTACTTAGATGGACCTTTGCGTTCGAACCTTTGACACGAGGGCACTTTTAAACAGGGAATAAAACTCGTGACCGCGTGTATCGTCGAGTTTAAGATTACCCCGGATAATTAGTACACGTTCCTATCTGATGTTTCAACATTCATTTCTTTCCAGTTTCGCGGTAACGTAGGTAGGATGGATGGAAGGTAAGGGCGACTGATAATGCTCGAATCGATTACTTATTCCGTTCAATGAATTCTCCGTTGATCGATCTCGTCGCGACGAGCGACGACTTTCATGTGAAATGAAAGTTGCCATCCGGTTAGAGAGGACGAATGGTAATTGCAATTGCCGCGAGTCGAGCAATCAGTCGAGCGATTGGTGCATCGGAACGCGGCGAAAAAGGGGGAATAATGGGAAACGAGAACGCGTATGGATTAATATTGTACCGGTACGGTTATCCAAGCCTTCCTCTGCGCAGGTAAATTGAAGTATTTTTTAAATAGCGCCATACTTTCACTCCACCCCTCGTATGGGCTTTAATTCCCTTCTGTAATTAATTGAATTTTCTAATCGATCGATTTTCGACGGATTCTTGAAGGAAATGAAAATCTGATCACTTCAGAAAGGGATAATTGATCTCTGAACGAAGTGCAACGATGATCGACTGGTAATCGTCGAGTGTCGAGGATCGATCGAGGAGAAGAACGATGGTTAAACAGATAGGGCCACCTGTCTATTAGCACCCGGTATCCCGGTATCAGAGTTGTTGATCCTTTTCCGGACCCCGGGCGAGTGCTTCGTTAATTAATCTGGCAGCAACGGACTCGTCGGCTCAAAGGCACCCTTTTTCGCCCTGGTTCCATCCATCCATTTACTTGCTGCGTGCGATCTCTTTTTCGCCGCGTTTCAGCCTGAACGCGGGAGACAACGATACACATGCACAGCAGATAATTATGGTTATAGAAAAAAAGAAAAACGAAAAGCCAGATGAAGGAGAACATACTAAACGATACACTAGATACGACTAGATTAATTGCTTGTTTTTAGCTCGTTCAATCACGATAAACAATAATTTTAATCCAATCCGAGGAGCCAGGAGTATTTACGGAATTCGATAATAGTCGAAGAGAATGGAGAAATGTAAGGAAATCGAGCGAAGCCGCAACTATGCCGATTGCAATTTCGCCAAAAGGGTTGATTAGTGCCGCTTTTCGCATTAATCCCCGTTGCTGGTGTATTGTGAATGGTAATACGATCACTCGACCATTGTACGCGTTCAATGCGTGTGTTCGAGCTGACTGGTGTATGAAAAACTGACGAATTAAAAAAGGAAAAAAGAAACAAAAGGATGTAATTTTCGGAGGAAGGAAGAGGAGAAATTGAAGTTAATTTCGAAGCTTCCAGTTTGAAAGAAACAGGATGTACGAAATTTTTAATTACCTTAACCCATTCACTGCCAGCTACGAGATTTAGATTGGTTGCAATTCGTCATGGAACAAGTATAAACTTATAAAGCCTTTTTTTCAAACAAATTTACACAATAACACATTTTATTATCAAAATAATAACTTACATTTCCTTAAAATAAAATCTTAGCGCCCAGGGTAATGCCCTAAATTTGCCTGGCAGTGAACGGGTTAAAATATAAAATTTTCTTTCGTTTAACCTTCAGTTGCCTGGATAAAAATTCTCAGAGAGAAACGGGGAGGAAGCAGAGAGGCTTCGACTACTTCGAAACGGCAAGTAGTAAAGATCGTGGTTGGTCCCGACGGACGGAGGTCCGCAAGAAGAAGACTGGTCCAGGTCTTCGGTCACAGAAGAGAGCCAGCTCTGACACGACGACAAAGAGGAGAAAGAGGAACGATGAGAGAGAGAGACAGAGTGAATGGGTATAAGCACTAAGCACGTAACTATAAAAGGAGCAGGGGGTTGCGAATCGTCGCTAGATTAAAAAGAGGCTCCCTTTTTCGCTTGCTCTTTTATGCTTGTGCGCCGCGCCCCACACGCATCCTATGCCCCCGGAACGTGTTCGTCTACACACTAACCGACCATGTGAACACTGAAACACGAATAATGTACACACGGGGGCGTCTTACCTACACGTACACGATTGCCGTACCAGCACAGAAACGTGGGACACGTTCGATACCTCGCGACCGTCCGCTGTAAAAAGCAATTCGATCTGGCAGCGCGGTATAAGCCTCCCTTTTTCCTCTCCTCTATTTATTTCCAGCCTCGCGTAACGCGTCAATCTTCCTGCGGGATTCGACTTTCGGCCCGGGTCCGTCAGCAAATGCAAATCGAACGATTTTCAGGCTCGTTTTTCGATACAGAAATATCACCCGCCGATCTCTTCTCGAATCGAATAATTAGAACGCGCGAAAGAGATCAATTAGATTAATCAACATTTGTATAGTCATTTCCCTTTACACGATATGGTCTCGATCAAACTCTTATCGTAACATCTCCCTTCTAATTATTCCTCTTCCACGGTGTTCGTGCCTTCCATAAAAAAGAAGAGAGGAAATTCTTTGTTTAACGAGCTTCTGATCGAGAAAGCGTCGTTCAGGGTGTGGCCGCGTAGAGCTGTCCAACGCGATAGATTTTCCAAAAAATTATTCCATTAGAGTAATTGTCCAGCTCCTGTGGAGGCACATAATAACGGTCACGGAAGGATCGCGTCCGCGATAATGGCCGCCATAAATTGGCCGTCATCTGCGTAGTCTGGCCTCTTTCTTTTTTACCGCGCAGCTGTCGCGAAAAGTCGTTCGCGCTTTATCAGTCTGGTAATTAACTCGATTACCTGGACGATGAAGCTTGAAACGAACGAAAGCAGCCTCTGCGGCCGGGTCAATTAAGCCGTCCTATCGATTGTGTTCCATCGCGAATCACGTGAATTAGCCGCAACTCGCGTGAACGCGTTTGCGACTGCTTCAACAGACGTTCTGGGTCACGCGATTTCCCTTGGATCAAGGATCTCTTTTAATTTACTAACAACTCGATCCCTTTTCGTGCCACCGCGAGCGTCCAACCATTAGGAATTACTGATTTTTTGTTTGTTTATTGAACCACCACGTTTTACGTGGACCATGATAAAGACAACCCGCTCTTCGGGGGGTCCTAGACCCCCGTCGACATGGAAGAGCACGTCTATTCTCCGGAGGAATAGCTTTGCCTTGTGTTTTGATGGCGAGCTTGAATCGATCATGGGATTCGTTTGGAGACAATAACGATGGCAGACTGGCTCTTTCAAAGCAACCCCCTTACGTTAAGCAAAGGTTGTTCCATTCAGAATGATCGCCGCGTCAATTTTACAAATTTTAGTTAGAATGAAACGAGTAATAAAAATTATTTTCAAACGCTCTCGAGACTTATATCGGTTCATTTTCAATGACCCACTTTTACCTTCTATGTAATGCGCGCTAAGGGTATCATATCGTATGCTTTTTCCACAATTAACCCCCCGATGTACCATTGTAATTTCCAATCTTTATACGAAATTTCTGCTTTAGTTTATATAAATATATACGTCCCAGAGTAATGGAACAAATATACCATTTATTTATACGAAGTTGCGTATGAAAATTAAATTTACATTATTCACACATTGTTATCAAAATATTGTCTCAATGTCCGAAATTATAATTGTTTTTCAGTAATAAATGGAATTCATTAAAAAGTGTGGAAATTTAATTTCCTTTTACATTACCTATCCTCTAAAATGTTCTGACGAAATTTGGAAAAAAAAAAACTTAAACCGGGGCAGGAGTAATGAGACCAATCATCGAAGGGTGGACGAAGAATAGATTCTTCGCAAAGATTCGTGAGTTCACCGGTGTAACACGATCGTCACTTACGAGAGCTCGAAGGACACGGGCTTCGAGACCGTTGTCATCCCCTCACGTGTTAAATTACCTCGGGTACGGGGTGCTGATCGAAGAAGAGGGACAGACCGGGAGGAGGTGGAGTGCAATTCGACTCTAGATTCCAGCCGACAATGAGCCGATGAATTTTCGACAAACAGGATCCTAATACAATTTTTCGAATACGAGAAATCTCTATTTAGAAGGTGTGCCAGAGGCTAATTGAGGGGTAAGGGAGAATTTTCCAAAGGTGTGAAAATGCATTCGTCGCGATCGAAAATTGATTTACGACTTTTTTCCTACATCGAGTATGAAAATAAAAAGGGTAAAAGATTCTTTGACATTTGACGACGCGATGCGCGATAGCATTTTGTTTCCTCCCCTTCATGCAGAACAGAACACGAAATGGAAAGAAGTAGATTTTCCCTTTTATTTATTCTTTCTTTCTAGAAAAGCGATATCGACGAACAGCTGAATTTTCCGATCGGCTTGTTAGCGATAGGGAAACGTTGAATAAAAAAGGAACGAAATTGAAATCGATCGATCAACGCTCCTCTCGCGGGCAACAACGTTTCATCGCAATTACCGAGTTAATGAGTCGCTTTAAATATTCAATGCCATCGCTTATTAACGCCAATATAAATCGTGTTTAATCAGTTGAACCGCGTTTAATCCACCCGTGGCGTTCTCCTTCATGCGTTGCTAATTTCTTCGACGTCGTTGAGCAATCTGTCCTCGTTGTCTCCTCTATCGTTTCCCGAGGCAGACATTTCCTTTTTTCCCCCCGATACATAAACATTTATATTTCCCCTTGCAAACCGACTTTCAGCGTGATACGAGATTGCAATCCGTGTCACTTGTCTCGGAATTGGCCGAACAACCAACTCAGAATCCGTGCAATTCGCGTCGAGTTTCATGGTTCTAGACAAGAGGGGATGGAACTGAAACTCAAAGGAGACCGCAAACAAACCCGGAGATTTAACGGTACACAGAAACACTGGTTTCGACGCGATTCTGAGAAATAAATCCTTTTCAAGTAAGTTCAATGTTTCCCGACGCGTGAAAGTAGGTACGGTGAAATTACGACACGCGTTGCTCTGTTAATCGAATAAAATCAAATCGAATAGCATTCGACGCGCAACGTAACAGAGCAAGTCTCTTTCAATCGATCCGACAACAAAGTTCCGGTGAAAAGGCAAAACGTCGAACGTCGGAGGGTTAGATAAGAAAAGAGCAAGCGGGAATAAACGTGGAAGCGCGATACCTCTAAAGGACACTTGCCAGCAGTGTCTGTTATCAAACGAGACCGCAGGCAAGGATGCAGATTCTAGACAGTAGCCTCGATACGATCGAGTCCCTACGGTCGACGAAAGGGCACCGAGTGTGTCCCCCGCGAGGGGGTTGGTCGGGCAGAGAAAAAAAAGAAGGAGAGAGATAAAAAAAAGAAAGAAAAGAAGGAAGACAGTAAAGGAAGCAAAGAGGGCCGAGAAGAAAGGACAGAGTGCAAGCGGAATACAACTAAAATGAGAAAGCCAAGGGTGTAGAGATAAAGAGGGAGGTACGAGGAGGTGGAGGGAGGGAGGATGGAATCGTTCCACGGGTGAAAGGCGCTCGTGGAAAGATCAGAGGCGAAAAAGAGGCGAAGGTGCGATGGCGCGCGACGGGGTGTGAGAACGATGATTGAAGTGCACGTACTTACGTGAGCGTACTTACTCGGATGCGGCGTGTATGCAGATGCAGAAACGTGGCGGTACGGTTGGCATTGTCGTCTGTGCTCCCTCGTGGTCGGGCACCACCAATGGCGCCTCCACGTTTCTCCTCGGATAGGCGACGATGAATCGGCTGAACGTTTCACCACCTGACGACACGCGTGACACGCACTCCGAGCTAAAAAGTGTGTCGCGTGTTCGTGGAATCGTTCGATGCTCGAGGTAAAAAACGCACCCCGTTCGTTTCAACGAGTTCAATTGAATGCTTGCTCCTCTATCAGCTTCGTAAGAAATAAATGGCTCGTTTTAACAAACGTATACAGGTACAGAAATTTTTCAATTTTCAATTGTTACATATTTCTAAGTAGAACGAACCTGTATATAGTCAGACTATGAATAGCCATATATTTCCTATCGACAAGGGGATGAAATTTTGTTCGCGTTCGTTACCGAATTTCTATACTCTGAATAGTTTTATAAATAATCAATTTTTCCTATCAATTTTCGAATTTTCATGAAAAGTTTGAACGCGGGAATGTAGCGCGAGCTCGACGCGGTGGCGACAATCGATGAGCGTCTATCGACCACTTTCCACTCCGTGACGACTTAATTACATCGCCGTTCTACCGGGAAATCAGCGATTAACTTTGTCGGGAAACGAGACGCTCGGCGATGCTTGTAACGTCGAGCTTGCTCGTCTACTAAGCCATGAATGTTGACAGTACGCTGTCTTAACCGAGAACGTTTGATTCTAAACCTCGTGAAAATGGCAAGATCGATTTCTACTGCTATCGTTAACTTTCTTAATTATCGAATTTTCGGCGGAGTTTTATTATCTGAAAAAGAACCCGACGAGAGACGTTTGAGAATAAAAAGGATGTTGAACGACGTGGACTGTGTGTATGGTTCAACGATCATTATTTAGCGATTACGAAACGATCGGCTGTACAATGATATCGAGAGATCTTGGATCACAATTGTCCGTAGAAAACACGTGGCTCGATGGACGTGTTCATCTTCTTTTCATTTCGTTTTCTTGTTTTTTTCTTTTTTAATTGACGTCCTATAAGATTAGGTAGTGATATACAATGGAAAGTAGAGCCGGTATTTCGTAACTATACCGTTCGTTTAATAAAATTAATCGTTTAGATGCTTATCACAACAGGTAGAATTAACGTCGTAGGAACCCTGCCTGTGTCTTACACGATTTACCTAACAATTAGTTACAATCTCTTAGTGGATCGCGAATTACATTTTACAGGTTGACACACTGTTCGTTTCGCGTTTGCAACGTTCCCGATTAGAGAGAAACTAAATAAAACATAGAATTTCGCTTTCGATCGTGAAAACAAGGATTCGTGTGCGATTTTCGAACGTAATGACGAAACAGTGAAAAAGAGGATATAGATTGAGAGAAAGAGAGAGATGTAGGATAGAGGGACATAAGTGTGCTTGTCCCACGTTTTTCGACAAAATATCTTAATAATCGTTCCACGAGCAGTTTCATATCGACAACTGACAGACTAGATACATACTTATATTACAGTGTTCGACTTGCCGGAAGTCGCCAGTCTCGTTGAACCGCGGCGGAAGCGGAAACTTCCCGTCGGTCAACGATCTCGTCCCTTCTCGCGATTCTAGGAAATTGAAAGACATAAAGTGAAGAATTAATTTGTCCGGTGAAGTGTGAAAGAGATAATTTTACGAAATATTTACAGGTGAAAAATCCTGGATCCTTGTTGTTCCTTTAAGGGATGAAACTACCCTGGAGGCACTGCAAACGTTAAGTAGCTTAAAAAGTGATTTCCTTGAGAGATATCAAAGATGTCTCTACACAACGTATCTATAAAACGAAATATAAATACTTCTCAAGAAAACTACCCCGGAAGTTACCTATCATTTCGAGGCATAGAAAAATAAACTGGAAATCACTGGACATCATCGAGCATACTGTGCGAAACTAAAAATCATCAAAATTGATCTGACCAAATGAAAGTGGGATCAGTTGAAAATCGTGAGTAGAGAGGTATTCCCGTTCATCCGGACAAAGCGATCGAGGCGATTCGCGAGAGGGACATCGCGGCGTAGGCGGTGGTTGGTTGGAGCGGACCGACGGTCTCGTGAGCCGGACGGTGTTATTGCGAGGAGGATTGGGGTGGTTGGCCGTTAGGGGGCGGTGGCGGGGGTGGCGGTGGCTGTGGGTGTACCTGGTGGGGTAGGAGTGTGTGCGCCTGCACGTGAGCCGGATGATGATGGTGGTGCTGATGGTGATGGGAGTAGAAGATCGGTTGTGCAGTGGTAGGGGGGCAGGAGGTGCCGACGCCGACGCCGACACCGACGCCAACTCCGACGCCGACCGAGTGGGAGAGCGCCGACGTGGCTACCGACGCTGGCGCAGCAGCGGTCGGCGGCGTAGCCACTGACACCGAGACGCTACCGGACGTTCCGCTTCCAGCTGACGCTTCGTGATACAATATCGGCACTCTGACCAGTCTTTGAGCGGCGTGCGCCATGTTTGCCGCTTCCAGTTCCGCGGCCAATTGCCTTTTCCATTTGTTACGACGATTTTGAAACCAGATTTTCACTTGGGTCTCGGTCAGCCGTAAGGAGGCAGCCAGACCGGCGCGTTCCGACGACGATAGGTAACGTTTCATGTCGAACGTGCTCTCCAATTGGAACACTTGCGAACGCGAGAACACCGTCCGCGTCTTCTTCTTCCGTTTCATGCTGCTCGAGTCACGACCGTCAACACCGACCTGCACGCTGTTCTGTCCACCCCCGCCACCACCACCACCCGAGTTCCCCGTACCGCCATGGAGGCCGGTCGAGTTGGTCGATTCTCCTTCGCCATCACCGTCGGGACAGTCGTCTTGATCCCCTAGGTCGTCGTGGCCCTCGTCGCCCGTCGATGGACTCCGTGTCCGGTGCAGACGATCCTCCCCGTTATCCTCGTCCAGTTCATCTGCACAGAATTTCAAATTTTCTGGTTAAATTAAAGGAAATAACGTGAACATTACCTACTTTTATTATGGAGCGTCGAAGTTGCGATTCAATAATAATCTGTTGCTTTTTGATAAGGCCAGGGCTCATCGATACCGATTAACGCTTCGATTTGCGGATAGGCGAGCGGGTACATGCGCACGCTAATGGAAACGTACGCTTCGAATCCCAGCGTTGATCGGTACTTCATTGTCATTGTGGCAAATGCAGGAAGCTAAATGGATACTATCCGGGGCGGACGCATTGTAAATCTCGATGCGCTTTAAGAGGCTTTTCTATGTATTAGCTTGAGAAAAACTGATCTTTAATTTTTTTTTTAAACTGGGTACTCTAAAAAGATTCTATGAAAATTAAAAAATTAAAAAAATTAAGAAGCAATACACAGAAAATTTTCTGTTCCTTTCAGCTACTTAATGCAAAAAGAATTTCTATCGACACCTAACAGTAAGGGATGAAAAATCTTTCGATTGATTGAATTTAATCGGACGATAAATAGCGCGAGGCAAGTGACGAATCCATGATTTCGCAAATCGCGCTATTTACTCGTGTCTCTTGAATGTTGCAGAACGGTTGGCACGATCGTTGAACGAGTTAATTAACCGGGTCCTTTAAAGTGTTCCTCGTGCGGCCGCCGATGGAATCGACGAGGAGATCCCTTTTCCAGCATTGTCGGTCGAATAAATTCTCTCTCGGCATTGATTCGATAAATCACCGGCTATTCATCTCGACCGGCGCTTCATTTAATATTTAGTCGATTTATAGTCCACTAATTAATATTCTATTTATCCATTTTGATATAATTGCCTCAGATATCGGGTGAACAGCGTGTTTTATCATCCGGTGAAATATTTGAGTTTCTGGGTTGGTTCTTCGCACCTTTCGCGCAAAAACCGACTCGCTAATCCGTTCTGAATTCCACTGTCTCGCGTATTTCCCGCGGTTCCATGGAAAATTCTTCCACTTCCGTCGCATCGCTAATTCCTCTCCGAAACACCTGTTATCTTCGTTTTCGATCATTCGAAAAGCAATGAATATTTGGAAGTGTTAAGTACCAAGTAACTTATCAGTTGGTGTAGTAAGTCAGGTAGCAAGGCTGTCAATTATTTTAGCGAAGTGGCAAGAGTAAAACGATCGGCGGGTAAGGCGATCGACGTTGGTTTGTCGTGGTGGAAGCCCTGGAAGCCGTACACTCGTCGGCCGGCCACGCTCGCGTTTATACACTTACGTAGAACGCGTACAAACTCTCGCCTTACCCTCTTCTCCCCTCTCGAAGGGCTAGCTCTATTCGCAGCCGATTTGTTGATAAAACATTTTCGTTAAAAAGAAAAATCAACTCGTTCTGATATTTCCAAATTTCATCTTACAGTTGATAATATTTCCTTTCAGTTGTATAGAGGAGGAATAATTGGAAGAAATTGCGGTAATCGGTCGATCACGTTAATCCTCGACGGTTTCGAATGGATATTCATCGTTCCCATCATCGAATATGGTATTTACAAATGGAGCATTCAAGCGGTCGAATAATTTTCGATCCATCCGGATGTTTGCAGACCTCTATTATGCTTGACTATCCTAAATTTATGATCCAACAACTGGATGCATGATTTTACGCATAATCATACTCCCACAATATGCGGAATGTTTACGTGTACTCCCGGCACGAGCCAGAACCAGCCAGGCAAATCATCCTTAACAGAGGTATTGGCATGGGATTTTCAAGGGGAAAGATTATCGTTTCGCTGTTATAACGCGAAATGAAAATTATTTATGGAAAAGAGAACGATAAATTATGAAATTCAGAGAACGATAAATTTTGTCAATACAGGCAGATTTTGATCGTTTCGTTATTTTTCGAGGTTTGAATTCGTAAAATGTCGACTTACCCCTTTGGGGGAAGGAAGCGGAAGCAGGACTGACTCGGCTTAGAGTGCCCACGACGTCTCCCGACGACGGATGCTCGAGCGTCTGCAAGCTGTGCGTCGGCCTCCATGGAAACGGCCAGCCGCCGCCGCCGGGTAGGACGCCGCGGATGCCGTCGGCGTCGACGATGTCCGATTGGCCGGATACCTGTACGGCGTTGCTCAACGCCGACGACGCGGCAGCTAATCGCGAATGATGTTGATGCTGTTGTTGCTGATGGATATGCTGAAGCGTCGATGGAAAGAAAACACCACCGACCCCGATACCAACTGGATAACGGCCCGCTATCAACGACGACATCAGGCCCAACCTGAAAAATCATACGAAATAATTGTTAGAAAAAGAATCGCGTCGGTGAAAGGGTTGAACCTCGAAGGCACGCGCATCCTGTTTCAAAGGTGGTTGAAAAAGAGGGTAAAGGAGAGTCGTTTGTGATATCAGGAAAGTGGCCTTGAGCGGGCAATTAGTTTTAGACAGACTGTAGGAAAGTTGGTGGAAGGGCTGGATTGAAGTAAGTACCTACAACGTGACAAGTTAGGAAAGATCCCTAGGGGAGTGGTCTAAAGCGTGACGGGATCAATGGCGGGGGATGGGATAGGTAAGTTTTGAAATGTAATGAAGCGTAACACGCTCTCGCAAAGGAATCGTAAAGGAAATGATCTTCGTCAACTCCGTATACTCCATGGATGATTGAATAATGAATTTTTAGAATTCGGAATCTCCCTTCTTACCAAATTGTTCAAACCGCGTTTTACCATTTTCCCATCGGAACAGAGAGAAAGAATTCGATTAACCGTGAAGTCGAGAAGCAAGTTGAACATTTCGAGCGCGCCGTCGTAAAAGCGAAACCGTTAGCGAAAATGTTTGCCGGGCAAGCCGTTTAAAGCCGCGTTCTAAATAAAACAGCGCTAAAAAAAAACGAGAGAGAGAGAAAGAGAAACGGCAGGATTAAAACACAGCGGCGGAGCGTTCTGAATGCGAGCGTTCCGAGTGTTTACAGCTGGAACATGGCCGTGTCCGAGGCGTCGAGCTCGATTCACCCGGCTCTGTCTTCTCTTGCGAAAACCGGCAAACCGTTTTCCAAACCCATTTATCCGTAGAAACCCGCTCCGTTCCATTCTCCGCGTAGCCTAGACGAAAAGTGAGAGAAAGATTATTTCGTGGATCATTTCGCGAGAATCGCGTACACTTTATTCACTCTGTTCCGGAAGCCATTAACATCACCCCAGGATACTTGGTCCTTCGGTTAAAAAGGAATTTCGAGAGTTATGCCTATTAAGAGCGACGCTTGCGTCTGCAACAATGGCACACAGGTTTAGCATCGTTATTAAGAGAGAAAATCCGCTTACCACAGCAGTTTCCAACGATTCTACCTGCGTGGATTGAATCCGAACGCGCTACCTGCGAAGGACACGTGTTTTCGTGAATGAAATTGTGGACCAAGTGATTATTCGGAAGTGGAGTAGAAATTGAAGAGAAACTGTTATAACGCGTTTGAATTTCCACAGAAATTTATGCCACCCCTATTGTTAGGAATTTCTTTAATTATCTAATTTAGAAATAAGACAAAAAGTAAGAAACGCTCTCGTTTGGTAATAGACGGTTGAAAATGTATTTTCCATTCCAGTAAGCATTCTGGTAAATAGGACTCTTTGTGACGCGTTTCTAGAGGTGGTCTTAATTGTAGATTAAGGTAAATGGAGCTCACGGTGATACCTAAACCTGGGGACCAAGGGACAAATCCTTAGATCCGGATATTTGTAAATGGAACCTCTCGACGTTTTGTAAGTGGAAGCCCCGGCAAAGGATATTCGATGGTTAGAGTTGTTGCTTGTAGATACGGGAACGATTAGAGGTTTTGGTTTTCAATACGAGCGCAATCGGAGCCCTTCGAACTCTTTCATTTCCAATTTCCTCCCTTAAGAAAAATCGATCGTTCGATGGAATTATTTCATTCGTTCCAAACGTGAAACTAGCCATTTTATATTAAGAACATCGACGAGCCAATTACGCAGTGATTTTCATATGTACCATAAGTGCCATTTCGCGATACTTTCATGTCATGAAATCACGCAGAAGTGTTTACGTTTCCAAACAGTCGAATACATTTTCAGCTACGTACAGCCGGGAACAGAATCGCCGGTGACACGTATCAGCCCCCAGGGTTCCGACATCTCGTACCCTCGACCAGAGCCCTCAATTATGTCGACCATTTTACCAGGTCCCTCGTAACAGCCGGCCAACGAGGACGAGGACGATCGTTACTCGTGATCAGGGCGCTAAGTGCAGCTGCGACCGCTTGACGTCGCGACGGAACGCAACTTAACGCGCGAGCACCGATTTGCGGCGACGATTTAGTAGGAGAGAAATGTAGGTAGGTAGGTAGCTGGGTTCCAGGCGTGCAATACCTAGAGCTACCGAGCAGAAGCTGAGGCTTCCGAAGCCATACAGCTTCCCCCGTGTTCCTGGCTCGGTTCCCTTCGATACTCCGGCTACGACCAGACTCGACCTGATCGTAGCTTTTCCCTCTTGTTGTTCGTGCTCGCACACGATCGCCAGCGATTCCTCCTGGCGAAAGCATCGACCGGTTCATGTCGCGACAAGTAACTCGCGGCAACTTCTTCGTAATCGTCGAGCTGACAGAAGAGGATTTTCGCGGGTCATTGAAGATTTTTGTGAAAATTATTCAACCTAGGCGTTATTTAAATAAACATGCTTGAGAAAATAATTTGAGGAAACTTTTTTTTTTCAATCACTTCATCCCGTTTGATCGGAAAAGGAGAAAAGGAAACGCGCAACGTTGAGAGAGTGTCTTGGTCGCAGGATAAGAAAGAGGAGTAGCGCCCAGAGGCATCGGCCATACAGATGCCCGGGGAAAGATAAAAGAAATCTGACAACCGACTGTTTGTAAGCATTCAGGGGCGGAGGGGGCAGAGCTGCTTTTCTAAGGAGCCAGGTATAAACACCAAACACTCGGGACTCCGTTCGAAGGAGCGTGCTCCACCTTTTTCTGCCTAATTCTAGCGCGGCTTACGTCTTCTTAGGTAGCCAACGGAATGAATGGCCGTGAGCAAGAGGCTTTCTTCTCTCCTTTCTGACGCCGCGACTCTCCCGTTCCGGCTTCTTCGTCGCTCGATCGATTCCTCGAGGGTCCTCGACTTCCTCCAGTCCAAGGATCTCCTAACGATACATCTTTCTCTCCGTACTCCGCCACCCTCTTTCTACTTTTCTCCACCGTTGCTTTTCTTCTCGGTTGTTGGTCGCTGATATTATTGGCTTGATCGAGTGTCCGTGAGAGGAAACTGGTTGATTACCAAGAGGAGTCACCCTTGTACAAAGAACGATTCAGAGAGCGCCGTATTCGCATTTCCAGCGGAGAAAAGAAAAGAACGTTTAGAATTTGAAGTTGCAGGACCATTTTTTCATCCATATATAATTTCCATAGGAGACCATCAGTCCTGTTATTAAAAACCTTTGAATTAATTGAAAATACTAATTAAAATATCAAATCAACGAAGACTTGTGTATCGATTTAACATCCCGACGACGGTCAAGCAGAAATTGAATTCTTACAAATGGCGCATCAGGACGAGTTTAGGGATCCTCGGGTAATTTGTCCGTTAAACTTCTCCCTCTCCACCCCGTGCATCACGTTCAATAGGCATATTATCCCTTTTTTTCCTGTATTGATTATTATTCCACCTTTTCGCATGCTTGCTAGGCCCCGGCCGCTCGCGAGCGGTGAGTAAGTGCCATTCTCGTGTATAAACTCTTTATGCGGTGGTTAACGATCGCTCGTAACACGATACGTTTTGTCGTGTACCGTTACAACCGGGTAGGGGGTAGTTTCGGAGCGTAGACAAGAAGGAGAAGTCGATTACGCACGATGGCGACCCGTAACGCGGGCAATCGTTGCACGCACTGGTTTCTCCTTCTTTTCTCGAACCTTTGCCGATTTCCTTGGCGCTGCAAGGGTTTCGATCGTCGAACGTGTGGTAATTAGGGGGTTCCCGATGATTGACTCCCTTTCGCCAGATATTATACTTTCACGGCCAGAAGTTAAATTAAAATCGGGCCTCTCTCCGTGGTCCGCCGGTCCGAGGGTTAAAAGATTCGTGAAAATCGTACGCAAATCGTATGATTTCTCGTGAAAGGGGTACGCCGAAAATGTATCGATAAAAGCCTTTTTCGAGAAGATTGATTTCGAAAGTGCGCCGGTATACACGCACTTGACTAAAGCGCGATTTAAACGATCGGTCTACGGTTGTTTATCATGTTTACATTCGATGTATAGAAATCACTATTCACTTTCCCATCATGGTAGATAAATCCTCTCCGATCTCGTTAACTTTACCCCCATTTCTATCCTTTCCATTTTATATTTTGTTCAATTTAAATACGAGTCAGGAACGCGCGTCGAATTTCGATGGGAAAATTTTTGTTTCGATTATACAAATTTTTCTATCTTCTCTTGGGGTTCCGTTAAACGGTACCAAGCGCAATTTTTTCAAACAGAGCGGAAGAAATCTTGACAACGTCTCGACGCGACGTAATTAATTCCACGATGGGGGGTGGGGGCTTCGAGGAGGGGTTAATCCGCGAGTGTATCCTGGTCTGGGTTCTAAAGCCTGCAAGCGTCGCGCTAAAGCAATTAAGTTGTTTCCTTGAAATCCAGTGAAATGAAGTTGTCTCCTGTGTAAGCAGCAGCATAAATCCTCCACTTGGCCTGTAACAGGCATCGAGCGGAACGAAGCCACGCAGAGGATTTAGCCGAGTACTTTGAAAGCCAATAACTCATTGTTGGGTCATCGTAATGACACTTTATAAGTCAGTACGTAACCGTGAACGTTGGTGTTAGTCGAATCGATAAAAACAGAGGCTGTTCGCGCGTCAATAACGCGAAATGCTGTACAGCTTTTTTAATAATGCTCAAACGTTGCAGCTCCACGGATCACTTTTCAAACAGAGATCTAAACTAAAGGATTAATTTTTTCGTTCGAAACACGATCACTTTATAAAACGATTAAAGGAACGTGCACACCCGAAGGGATTAAAAATTAACGATTTTGATTCCACGGGGGGTCGAAGATGAACGAAATTTTAAACAATTTTATAAACATAAATAATAATTGGCGATATGAAAAGAAAAACGGAGCAGGAAGTACGTTCAGGTATTTCAGAGTTATTTCAACGTGGCATCGTTGTTTCAGTCGGATTTTCGATTTCGGAGGCGTCATCAGCGTCAACGTGGAGAAAGAAAGAAGAGAGAAAGAGTGGAACGAATCGAAGGGGCAGACGAAACGAAGCACGAGGAAGATAGAAACTGTGTTTCGACGCGATTATTATTCGTGGTCTATTCCCAGCTACCGTTCATTCCACATTTGTTTCCGACGTTGAACATCCATATCGCCCTCGAACGGGCGATCATACACAATGGGCTTTATCGTACCTTCCTTTGAAACTTCGAGCGCGATCCCACGCTAATTAACGAATCATTCATCGGCGCTGTAATTAACGAGGCCGACTCTGTCGCGGATTATCCGAGGCCAGATCTTTTTGCCTATAGACGTCATGTGCCTGCAGGTTACGTTGACTGATAATTGTTGTTGCCCCGTTGCAAAAGGGGCCCGCCGCGCGACTTTTCCTCGTCCGCAATGCGACCGCGAGGAAAAATGAGCGAGCAACGTTGAAACAAGAAAATATATACACATTCTTACGCTTCTTCCTGTATCTCTCGTGTTTCAATGCCGCTAGTGAGATATATATTTATATTTTTTTTTATAATTTACCACCACCTCTCTTACTTCATCTTTTTTTTAAATGAAACGTCGTTACATTTGTTGCGCTCCGTTTTCCGGGATAAACACGCGGTAATTAGATTGGGACGCGTGGAAAATGTTGAAGATAAACGGGAGACGGCTTCCTCTGTTACCAGTCGCGGAGTTCTTGATTAATTTACAGAGCGGCTACATTTGTACCCAGGAATGTTAGTAATTTTAATACAGTTTTCCTAGCAAGGACTGGGTTTTTATCCGAAGGATCACTGGAATTATTCGAAATCCTTCGTCCTTTGCTTCTATTAATTATTCTAATATATTATAACATGTTAGGCAAGTAATTAAGATTAACAAGAGATCGAGCTTGAAACGTCCAATTTCATCAGCGAAACAATTTAGCGCGAAGGGAATGGTGGTTGAAGAGAAAGCTTAACACGCTTTCGGGCATACGCAAAAGTAAGTCGTGCCGAGCACGTTGAAGATGCGAGGTAAATTCACGGGGGCGTCTAATTCGGATAATATTCTACACGGGAATCCTTTCTCCTGAAATCTCTTCTCGCAGGAAATGCTATTACCGTATCAGTTCAGGAAGAGGGGGCGTACGTTAAGCGTCGAGACGGGCCGGGAAGATTTCGCGGTGCATGCTTTTCGTGTACTTTAGCCGAGACCTTGGCGGGGGCCAAGACTCCTGCTGGATGCCGTAGGCAGCTATTTTAATAATAAATCAAACCTAGAAGTTGCTTCCTCGCTTCCTCCCGTCGCGTCGAAGACAAGCAAAGGGGCTTGGGCTGCGCCGAAAATGGGCAGGCAGGATTGGTGCCCATTTCTCTCGGGAGCCTTAGTCTCCTTAACTTTGACTACGCTTGCTGCCTCATCCGCTGATGTATTATGCACACGTTGCCTAATTGATTCTTTCCTACTTTCGCCGCCTCCTGCCCTATCTGTTATTCGATACTCTCGCCTCCGCGGGCTCTATCGAACCTCATCTGCTCAATTTCTCAATTTCTGATCAGCGACAAAGGAACAGACAAAATTCTACCCCCCTGTACGAGTACCGATGAACTATCGAACGGTTTTAATTGCTTTACACGTAAATACAGGACGATTGATCTGATATTATTATCGTGGAATTGAAAAAAAACAAAAATTCTGATACAACCAAGTGATCCGAAATTCGAGCATGCCTGAATCGTTTAAAAAAGCTGCACGAGTGAATACAGAACAACCATCGGTATACAGGAATACTCGAAAAATCACGTTCGTCTCTTTTTCCTATTTAAACAAAATACAACGATGTTTTGACGCGGATCGAAAATACAATCACAGAGGAAAACAGACTGATCGTGGCCATGGTAAAACCCTCGAGTGCAGCCGAGCGAATCGCCATCGAAGCTCACCCTCACCCCCGCGGTGACAAGCGAAAACCCTGTCGAAATCTCTTTTCCCTCTTCTGTTCACGATGCGCATAAGTTCGAGTGGAACTTAATCAAATGGTAAACGGGTGGAAAACAAGCAATTGGAGGCATCGAACCGGTACGAACGAGCAAGTAAGTAAGACAGCCGGTTTATATAGGTGGGGAGCCGTCAATCGGAACGGGGGGTGTAAATCTGATAAAATCATCTCGAACCCTCCTCGCAGCCCCTTTATGGCGCTCGGGCTCGAGTTTCTCGCAGACACACACTGCCTAAAATTCTTTGCATAAACAATTCATTTCAGCTGACGTCTATTTTTAAATATTATCGTACAATAAATTGTTTAATCAAGGAGAAGTTTCTTAGCAGAAAAATGGGATAATCTTTCGAGTGCAATGTTTACGTTTCCTGATCCAAAAGTTAGCTAATTCTGTACAAACGACACAAAGAAAACAGTTTGTCCGAATTCATTAGACCGGTGGTGTATATCCGATATAGAGTCCGGACGGGTCTAAGTAACGTAAGTAATGTAAGAGGGTGGTTGTTGCTACGGTTGTTATTAAATGAGACAGCCTAATAGGCCCATTACGGACCCCTCGGTCCATTCCCACATAATATAATCCTCGCCCCCACGAGCTCTGCCCGTTCCCTGTTACTTTATCATCCCCCAAGCTCCTCTTACTCTCACCCTCCGCTAGTAGAACGCGGTGTATCTTGATCCGAGAGCACTCACGCCCACGAAAATTTCATCTGCGGTTCGCGGAGACCCGCCTTTCGCCCCGAATCCTACGTGTCGCCTAGACTAATTCTTAATTTTCGACGGCTCGACGCTTGACCGAGGATCATTGTTAAAGATGGAAGAGGTATTCGTCGACGATCATCGTCTTCGAGACGGTATGATATTTGCTAAGAAGACATTGATTTACGAGGCGTCTCCGGCTTATTGTTTGTTGACGTAGCTGGTGGTAATGTTTTTTGCGAGGGGGGCGAAACCGTGTTCCCTGTTCTCCCTTTCGACGGAGAAAAGAATTCTCGGTAGCGTCCGTATTGATGGCAGAGAGACATTTCGGTGGAAACGGGGGATCTTTGTCTCGGGGTGACGTTGTTTGTAAACGAAGACATTGAATTTGTTGACCCTCGAACGTCGGTAGGCGGGTCAATCGTGACCCAGACCTACGAAACACGTACAACGATGGATCGATTAAAATTAGCCGCTCTGATCTTCGAACGAAGGACTTTCATATATTGGACGAATGATATTAAAATTAAAAAAGAAAAAAAATTAACAATGTAATTGAATTTGAAATTAAAATTCGTTGTGTTGTATATCTTTATACACGTATGTCGTAAATGCATAAATATTCGTAATCTAGTTAGCAGGGACCGCGCGTTTGGTGGACATTGCGTCACAGATATAAAATTGATGATGCGCGTTAATTCCTTATTAGTAAACATCGATAGCTCGATTTATTAGCGTTGACGCGTTAATACGGCACCTGGATTAGTTGTACCTGGATAAATTATGTCAAATGAATTACTGGAATGATGGAAGTTACCGTTTTGCCAACCGTATTTAAAGCGTCAAAGTAGAAACAGCCCTACCTAAGACGTGACACAGTAAAAATTACAATAAAATTAAATTAAAACGTCAAGCTTAGCGCAGTCAATTTTCACTGTGTCAGTAGTGGCGTGTCTGACTACACACGACCCTTTTCACTGAGAGACGTGTTCAAGAATTTCGTGCTCCGTTTGTCAAAGAACACTAATAAATTATAACGAAATAAACAAAGTTACAAACAAACGATCTCAACTGTGTTTTGATTTCACTTTCCATTACCTTCGATTCATTTTGATAAATAGACGCGATTTCATAGCAAAGGGTTAAAAACAGCTGGATAGAAAGTAAACATACCTGGAGAGCATCGCCAAGTCAGCCGACGCTTGATGGCCCAGTAACGGATTCGCAGCAGCGTCGCTGGGCGGTGAGAAAGTGGACGCCGGGCTGGTAGCACTGGTAGCACAACCGATACCGATACTGGTCGAGTTGTTTCTCGTTTCTACGGTGTGTCCCACCGTCGATGTACCCCGTTGATTAGCGGAGAATCTGATGGACGCGGGCGAGGACAATCCTCTAGCAGGGCTGTCGCAAGAGGAACCGATCCTCTGCGAGGTTTGCGCGTTGCTCGTCGGCAAAGGCGAGACTCTGTCCGCGTCCGACGATTGCCTCTCGGCCGACACGGTCGACGTTGAATCGACGGGCGGCGACTCGGGCCTGCCAAGGATGCTGGAGATGCTGAAGGACGTGTACTGAGGATTACAAGCCGGCCTGAGCGCCGGCTTACCGACGTCGAAGCTGAACGAGTGATGATTGTTTAAACCGCAGCCGGATTTGCCGTTCTTCTCTTGCAACAACATGTCCGCCGGCGTCGAGCTGCTCCTCGAGCCTTCGAGCTCCAAATCCTCTTCGGACACCACGGACACCTCGATTTCCGTTTCACCCGACATCGTTGACGCGCGTCCACAGTGTCCCGAACACGTCGCGACGCTGCCGTCGATTTTTGTCCCGCCAGCAACGACGACGCACGAGTCAACCGAGTCACCTGTTTCACTCAGCACGATCGTTCCGCTTCGTGTCTCGCCGTCCCGTCAGAAACGCACCGGCTGTTCCATCGACGGACCGTCGTCGGCGGAGCAGAGTCTGTCCGACACGCGGATCGCTTCCAATGGTTCGCGTCTCATATCAGTCGCGTGGTGATATACGTGGGTATCGATGCTTCGATCAAATCGGTTAGATTAAACGAGGAGTTGATCGCGACGCTTCCGTCGGCAGGACGTGCCTCGTCGTGCTGGATCGGAGACGGATCGCTCGATCGCGCGACATTCGTAAGCGATACCCTGGACGAGAGGATGATAGGAGACAAGACACTTGGAGGGCCCACCCTTTCGAGTGCCACCCTCTACCACCCTCCCCTCTCGTCCTTCGACCACCACCCCTGACGTAGCGTGTGCGTGCCAGAACCTCCTCCTACCAGCCTGACACGTAGCCGTTCTCCTCCGCGTC
This sequence comes from Osmia bicornis bicornis, assembly GCF_907164935.1. NCBI lineage: Eukaryota > Metazoa > Arthropoda > Insecta > Hymenoptera > Megachilidae > Osmia > Osmia bicornis. The sequence continues at coordinate 6,168,224 of NC_060224.1, read as the reverse complement.
CCTGCTACGACTCTCCTCTGTCCCCTCTTAGCCGCAGCTCGGCTATTCGCGAGACGTTGTCGCGCGTGTAAAACCGCGAAGAGTAACCACCGAGACACTTCCTCGAGTCACTTTCTCTTCCACTGATCGTTAATCACTCGACGACACGTTTTCCCGGCATCCTATCGCGATCGATCCGAAAACTTATCATCCTCTGTATGGAATAACGAGCCAACTGATCATCGCGGACTCGTTCGGAATCGTCAGCATCGCCGAAGGGTGTCGTTGCAGCTCGGTGGTTGATCGCGAACCAGAACGAACGTTTCGGTAACGTTTCACTGACGATGGAGTCGCGTTATTGGGACGATTCTCATCGAAACGATCGAGGGAAAGAATCGCGAACGCGTATCGTGGCGAATGATGGACTGCGGATGGGCACTGTTCTCGCACTAAGGGTAGGAAAACGCCGGAGAAACCACAGGTCACACGAACGAGGGCCTTACTCGAACATTCGCGCACGCAGCGGGAACGAGCGGAGCGACGTAGGGTAAAGTGGAGGAGACTGAGAGAGAGAGAGAGAGAGAGCAAGAGAAAAGGAGAGGGAGAGAAGCTTTGGTAGGGTGGAGAAAAAGAAAGAGAAAGAGAAGGTCGAGACGAAGGTGGTGAGAGAAAGACAGAGCGTGGAGTCACGCTTCGAGAGTCACGGGGTGGTTAGTTGCGCGTCGGATAGATAGACTAGCCGAAGGACAGACGAACGAGCCGAAGGGATGCGTTGGAACGAGAGGGATGAAACGGACGTTGGTAGAAGGGTGGTAAACGCGTGTGGAGGGGGGAGACAGAGGACGGCTAAGCTGAAAGTAACCAGACGGGGTGTCGTTGTTGGAGGGGTAGGAGGCGGAGCGGAGCAAATGGCTTTCCGAGGGGGATGGATCCCGCGATTCCTCATAGGGTGGTGGCTCGATCGATGACTCGTGGTACATACTATCCGGAACGGGGGTAGCCGTAGGTGCGGGCCAATCGCGTGAGCCGCTACGTCCTTAACTCGAAAGATACTCGCCCTCGACGATCCTGCGGATCGCGGAATGGGGGTGGCTGCGGTGGTTTTACCGAGGCTACCTAGCCAGCCCGGCTAGTGGGGATAACACACAACTCCGCCGGTGGTGCCTGTGCCTCGCCGTGTTACTTATCCATTATAACACTCCAAGATCTTGATTTAAGCCTGCAGCCAGCGGTGAGCTTTTAACCAATTAGCCTTTATAGCCTACCCCCCTCGATACCTCGTCTCCTTCTACCCCGGTACCCTCTCGTACAAACCCCTCTTCCCGCCCATTTTAGCTTGCCTCGTACACTACGTTTCTCTCTCTCTCTCTCTTCCTCTTCCTCTCTCACTCTCTCCTTCTAACTAGCTAGCACACCGTGCTAGTTGCCGTACACCTATATCTGTATTCCATACCAATGTCCTCGCCGCAGTCGCGCGATGTACCCACCTAATCTACTGCTTCTCTCCCTTCCACTCTCCCCCTAGTTACCTCTAGCTCCTTCTTTTTCCTTCCATCCGGCCCTCCTTTCTCCCTCTCTATAATCACATGCATTATGCGCGTCGGTGTATCAGAGCCGCGTATTCGCGCGTGCAAATACCCCGAGCACGTAGCCGTCTGGTCGAGGGGATGAGTTTCTCGTTCCCGAGTCGGGAACCCGCCCGAGTCCCGTCGCCAATCCGCGTTACGATTCTTCGCTCTGTCACGGTACGCTCGAGTTTAAACGAGGAATGCGCTTGGCGTCGCTGTTTACACGAATCGAACACATCCCTTAAATCGTGAATTAATCCGAGATCGATTCAACTTCGAGGTAGTTTCGATCCTTTTGTTCGGTAAATCTCGCCCTTTCAACGTAGTAGATCACCGAAATGTCGCGGCGCAGAGCGAGCTAACGAGACCGGAGGGCCCCTTTAACGACCCTTTCAGAGTCAAGTTGACAAAACGCGGGAGGTGCGTGGCATAATGGGCCGGTCTTCACCGGAGATCCACTCGGAAGGGCACAAAAGCGGCTCTCGAGCGTCCGCGTGAAAGCGGGCTTGGATCTCTTAAAAGTAGCGCGAAAGTAGGAAAATGATTACACGGCCAGCGGCGTAGGCAAGAAAAGCGAGCGGTAAAAAGGGTCAAACGCGTATGTACGTGCGCGACAAAGCGTCGTTGCTCACGCGTAAGAACAGTTCCTCTTGCTCGACGAGTAAGTAGAAAACTGAAAAGAGTTGATCAACCCCTTCGGAGGGAACATAGAAACGAGAAACTAGCGTTCGAGGTACCGTAACGAGGTTAATTACCATCCCGACGATAAACAGGGAAAATGCTGTTGGAAACGAGACGATTTCATTCGACGATTCCTTCGCGAGATCGCTTAAGAGATTTCGCGGGAGGGTGCACGATTGGGAAACGCGGGGAGCGCTGGTTTCACGTGGCTACGCGTAATAGCCGGGCCAAGCACGGTCGAGCGGACAGGACCGCCTTGTGTTGCCCGTATTTTACTTTGTGCCCGGTGCGTAAGAGGATTATATCCGCCGCGGGGAGGGAGAAGGGTGTCGAGGGTGAACGACGAAGACAGGCGGACGATCTGAGAAATCGACGGACAGAGATCGAACGTAGGGGGCTGGAAGATGTTGGAAGAGGATAAACGGAGGGGCGAACGGGAAGGTAAGTGGCGGGTATGCTTCACTTTTCACGGGGACGCCATTGTTCCCTATTATCCGGCGTGATTAGTCGATGATGCAGGTAAGCTACCGCGGGGGGTCTCCATTATATTGCCTGCACAAGTACTCACTCATCCGCGAACTTCGTGAATTTCGCCGGAGTATTGCGACCATCCTCTCGCAGCGTGTCCTGTCTCGATCCTAGCCCGATCCTGCTAGCTCCGTCTTCGTCGGAACAACGAGAGAGATCGGTATTCTTTCGCGATCATCCGGTTCCTTCTTGCCTCCTCGTTTCGAACGGCTGGCAACCGGAATCGGTTGCCGCGCCGACCTGCTGTGAAATTTATACTCTTACCCTGAGCCGCAACAATGATCGCAACCTCCGCCTAGTTTTTGCACGGCCGATTTGTATCATCGTCCTGGGGCCTGCTCTTTATCCCACGAACGCGAATCTGCTTTGTCGAGTAATTAGACCGTGCGCCGACTGTTTACGGACGCGGCCATCCACCTGGAGATGTCGATCGTGGAATCGATCCTCTCGGTGATTGAAACTCGTTTACCGTGTACTCCACGACTGATGGACCTATTTGGAAATAGAGATTGGAAGCATTAGATATCGAGGCTCGCTACGATGTCCCGTTTGATTAAGATTCTCGTAGCAATTTGAAATATCAAATTTTCCAAAGTATTCTGGTAAGTATTCCCGAACCCGATTCACCGTAATCGCGTGATCGAACAGTCATAACGCGACACCCCGTTGAACACGATACGCCAGACGAACAACGGTAAAGAGAGAGATCGATCAGCTGAACAACCATGACATAATACCTATTTAACGAGGGATACAGCTGATAGGTAGGAAAAAAAAGAGAGGGGAAGAGGAGGAAGAAGTAACAGCAGGAAGAAAATGAGAAAGAGAAAATCGGAGGAGTAGTTAGATAACAAGCGATTAACCGACGGTCATACAGCTTAAAAGGTGGAGGGAAGGGAAGGACATAATGGCGACGGAGGTAAACGAGGAGCTGGAAGGTCGTGGAACAAGACAACGAGAAGAAAAGCCTCGGGTGGGGCTGGTTCCCTGACGGCTTTAATACCTTACATTAAACCCGGCGAGTAAGCGACTAATTACTTGACGCCGTTCACAGTAAACGCGAATTAAAAGAACCCGTGGCTCATTTTCGTCGGGTCTTTGTCTTCGGATCCGGTGTACCTACCCTTCTCGTTCCCCGACACTTGCCACCGACTAATCTTCGATGGCGAAGACCGATCGAAACGGACGTCGAGATCCGCCGGAAGAAGAAACGCCTTCGTGTTTCGATTTTCTTTTCACGATCCCTATAACGCTTGCCTCTTCAATTATTAACCCATTCGTTTCGGCGCACTTGGGACAAGAAGCGCGCGTCGCGAAGGAAAAGGGTCAAGCAATAAATTCTTTCCTTCGAGATCGTCTCGAGAATAGTTTGAATGAATATTAACGCAAGGAAACTTGGAAAACTGTATAGATTATAGTTTCAGCCAGCGCTGGGAAATGGTCTTGCTCTTTAAACAATATTACCTGCTTTCTAAACTAACAATCTTGTAAACGTTTCCGCGTATATCAGAATCAACCCTTTTAAACATAAATTTCCGCATTCGGTAAATCTCGTCTATGTACATTACCTACGTGTGTACATTAAATTGCTCGTAAAGATAAACCCGGCGATTATAATCATCGATAAATAGCAGGCTTTAGATGGAATTCACGATGCAATTACAATCATCATATTATTCAATAATTAACCAGAACTTATCGACGATTAAAGGTTAACATATGATTCCATGAACGGTTCGACGAAGTAGGAAACAGGGGTCGGATAAGAGAGATAATTTTTAATTCGACACCGATGGGGGGAATTAGGGGTCGGGAGAGAAGAATAAATTAACATCAACGACGACGATACAATGCGAGAGGGGTGACGCGATGTTGCGGTCAATAATGGCGTTTTCACGTTTTGACTGGCGACGCGGGGTGGATGCGATCTAAATTTCGGGGATGCGCGCCGGGGGTGGTGTTAATGGACGAGGGCGAGTGTATCCCCTAAGGACAATCGTGCCGGTCAAATTAGGTAACTTTCGTAAATAGCCTTGGTATGGTTTTCTGTCGGTGCTTGCGGCCCACCGAGGGTTAAGGGTTGCTCGAGCGTGCGTTTATTTTTTTTCCTCTCTCCTCGAAACCCGTCTCCGAGGAGTTCGGATAATTGGAATAATTGCGGTGCTTTGTAGACGCGAGAAAAGCTAAGATTTCCAGAGAAACGACCTATTATTTCAGAGATTAAAGTATCATTTGTGGATAAGCATACCTGGAAGCGTGTTTCTTTATTCTTTTTTTCTTACAAGAATTGGAAATCTAAAATCTGACAGAAGCTAAAATTTATATGTAATCGAAATTTCGCCTCGGTTAACGATGATAGGATTTATCCGACTGAACGCAATGAACGTTATTAAAATATAGTTAAATAAAATTCAGCCGCAGAACGATGAAACGGTCCGTCACGAAAATTATAAAATAAATGAGCGATCAGATAGAAAAAAGGTATCATTATTTCGTCGGCAAACAATGCGAATGAACTGGTACGTTCGTGGTGCATTATGATTATTTTAATAAAGGTTCGGTCGTCGCGTGTTCGATGCAGAGAAAAAAAAAGAGAGAGAGAGAGAAAAGGAGGAAAATTTAACGAGAAACACAGAGCAGCACATTTATGACGGTACAATTAAGTAAACAATACCGTGCGCGAGATAGGCCGTGGCTCGTTACGATGTATATATAATATTTAATACAAAAGAAACAAAAATTGCAGGACATTTTATGAGCCGGGGATATGATATCGCGTAAAAACGAGTCGATCCATCAAAATGTTCGATATTCGATTCATTTGAAACGCACCGACCACATTCTGCTCGTTCCTTATCCAAACCTATAAACGGATAGCAATTATTCCCGATCTCCCGGCGGATATATATATATATTCTCGTCGTTAATTAAAAAAGTTTCTCCATGAGGAAAAAATTCCGTTCGTGCATCGCGGATAAAATAAAAAATGAAAGATAACCCGGGGGTAGCGTAGCGTTGATTTTTCGAGAAACTCAATCTTCGATATTCGTTTCGTCGAATGAGAAAATGTTACACCGTATCAATAATGAAACCCGTGTTACAAATCAATAAAAAGAACAAAAGGTAGATTCCTCTGAATATTTTGAATCATTTTATTTCTAGACAAAATTTCATTACTTCCCTAGATAGAGAAATAACGCGAGAAGCGAGCCGAGGAAGGGAAAAATTTCTAAGTCCCTATTCAGCCAGTTCTGGACGTAAGAGCACAAAGGACCAAATTACCCCAAAAATCGTCCCCCGACGAATTAACCACAACCAGAACCACGCTGTGAAGTTCCTGCACACCCTCCAGTCAGTTGGTCGCTATTGTCTTTTTCCGCATACATTTTCCAGGTGCATTTCCGACGGTTCTTGAGCCGGACCTGAGGAAGCCGGAAAAATTCGTCGGACAGAGCGTTTGGTTAGCAGAGCCCACGGAAAGTCGTACTTTCGACCCCCTCGACTTGAGGCTTAAGCGCTCACCCCCGTTCACCATTTACATTGTAACATCGCGATTACATGTTGCGTTTATTAAAAAAAAGAATTCGTATGATAGATAAATAATTCAATTTTTAAAAATAAGACTTATTCAATGAAGCAGATGATAGGGTGCAAAGATGAGAAAAATCTCAAGAGCTCCTTACGGGATATTAAAATTAATTTCTCTCTTAATTGGGGATAATTTTCTTTCATCCATTTAACGGCAACTCTGGTGAGCATTGTTTCGATTTCGGACAACGTTCCCCAAGCGTGTTCGTCTACAGTGGATCAGGTAGGCGCGATTCGAGAACGCGATGGCGTCCATTTCGCATTAATCCACGAACTGTGAGAGAAACTTTTTGAACGGTACGCGTGTGTGAGCGCGCTAGTAAAAGCGCGGTCCTCGGTGGATTTGGACCGTTTCTGGCAAACCGAGCGAGCAAGAAACAGGAACGGAAGGCTGCTGGATATAGCAGAGGGGTTGGGACGACTTCTTTGCCGGCTTGAAATGGAGTCTTGCGCTCGCGATGATTACGCGCGCGAAAGAAAGAAAGAGGGGTAACAAAGAGGGCTGTAGGAAAGAAAGAAGATGAGACGGGAAGAGAGGAGGCTAGCGTTGAAAAACAAGTGAAAGAAAGACGGCGGTACAGCTATCTGGTACGTACAGCACTGCAGGTCTCCGTGATATTGCCGCCCGGCTAAATGAAACCGCACGTGAAAAAAGCGCCGGGAGAAAGGTGCAAGAGCGCTCCGTCGACGCTCCAGCGAATCGTCGTCCCGACGCCTACTCGGTTCGATTTTCCTACCCGCTTCCCACCCTCCTCTAACTCGTCCCTGCCTCGATTCGGAAAAATTCCAACCTTCCAACCGCGCTGGGACGCGTCGAGGACGTTAAATCGAGCACGACTTTCCGTCGAGATCGACGACTAGATTATCGATTATCGATCGTTCGACTAGATTAACCAACGTTTCCACGATCACCGACGCAGCGGAACGTTTTGTCTGCTCGGCGAGAGGGTGGGCGCACGGTTGGTTACGAACACACCGGCTCGATTTTCATCTCGACGAGTTCGTCCAATGATTCTACATAATTAGAGGAGAAATTAATGCACGCGAATTTCTTCACTGTAGACAAGTTTTCTCTTATCGTCGAGTGTTTCTTTGAATAAAAACCCTTCCGGGCTGGAGATCGGAGAGCCCTTGATCGTATCTACAAAAGGGGTGGTTTACGGTTGCATTATTTGCGGCACGCTTCAATTCACGCGAATGTTGTCCGCCGTGTTTGTTGCGAAACAGAAGATCGACTTTTATTCTTGACTGCCGATGATAATCTGGAAGATTGAAAGGACGTCGGATTAGATTCAGGTGTCGCAGGTATTTATCGACGAATTACCCGAGCGGTTTTTAAGGGATGAAAAACGAAAACAAAGAAACATCGAAGGTAAAGCATCGTTTTCCATGGCAACGTTAAACGAGATTGGCGATCAAATTTTCTTCTTTTCCCCGGGACAGAGGAGAGTGGCGTTGGGTTGCCGCGCGAGATAAAGACATTCGTGGAAAACTCTGGTTGGCAAACAGACCGCTCCATTCTCTGGCCGTCCGAGCGCGGTTGACCGTTGCCAAAGGACCGTTTCATTGCGGAAACGAAAATGCGAATCGTTGAACGCGCGTTCGCAAAAACGGCGCGCACACGCGCGTGCACACGGTGGACGAGGAAGAGGAAGGGATGAAACAGGGTAGAAAGAGAAAGGGTGACTCGTCGAGTTGGTTTCGTGCACGAGGGGGTAGGTGGGAGGAGGCGGTGGTGTTGGTGCGAGCGAGGGAGTTGGTGCGGTGGGTGTAGGGGTGGGTGGCGCGATCGATCGGGGATGGCTCTGGTTGCCTCCGGTTCAAAGAAAAGCCGGCGCGCGGAATCGGGTGCGGTAGGTAAAGCGTGTATACGCGCGACATCCGGCTAATCAGAAAATGTAGGAGCGCGGGAGACTAATAGAGAGTGAAAAGGCATCGAATAAACAAACAGCGAGGGGCGAGGGTGAGAGAGAGAGAAGGGTGGAGGGACGACGACGGTGGTTGAACGTTGTAAGCGGAAAAAGGAAAGGACGAACCTCCGGCGTGGAAGCGGCTAGAGAACGGGAGGTACGAGCGAGAAGAATCGCGGGGGTAAGATGAGGGAGGTTGCGAACGAAACGAGAGAAATGGAGAAGGAAGAAAGCGGAAAAGGTTGAAGAAGGAGGAGGAGGAAATTATCGAAGGTAGAGGAAGACGATAGACGAGGATACTCGAGGAGGAAGGATGCTAAGAGGGAGCGAGAGAGAGACAAGGGCGAGATAGGGCTATTAGGGTTGGGTATAGGCGCCGCCCCGGCTATTAGAGGGTTGTTTCACCCCTACTTCGACGGTGAAACGGCGCGGTACACTTACACGCTTGTCCCCGTCATGTGTGTATCTCCCGTGCTCGTCCTTTTCTCTCTTCTTCGACGTTGTCCGTTCCTACTGTTGGTTTCTCGACGCGTGATCACACGCACCCACACACCCGTTGGTCCTCCACGTGTCCTAGGCTCACGATCGCGTCATATCGCGCGCACACCCTCTCGTACGGCGTTTGTACACGTACACGCGTGGTCGAGTCAGGTTACCACGGCAACCAGCCACTGCTTGCGGCAGAGATGCCTTTAATAAGTATCTTCTGGTAGAGATGGACCAGCCAGCCAGCTTACCCGTATAAGTGTGTCGGTTTCGGATGGCGAGGGTGTGCGTAGGCGCGAGGTCGCGCGCGCGTTAACGAACGTACACGCGGCCGTGGACCGTCGCCGACCACCGACGCTATAACGCACCACCTTTCAACGGTGAAGGGTGGTTGGTGCGTTAAACCATCTCTCCCTGACCGGACTGCCTCTGTCCTGATCCTTCCTTTCTCTCTCCGTTCCTCTCCCTCTTTTTCTACCATTTACCCGCCACTAATAGAAGGTGGTGGAGTCACTGCTGCGGATCTTCGTGTGTGCGTTCCGCTGGTAACAGCGGTAGAAACGAACGGTAAGGGTGGGTATAGAGTTTGCGAGAGGAGGATGAGGAGGAGGAGGAGGAGAGGGCGAAGGGTTGGTACGTGTTCGTCCCGTGACAGGGCTGTGTGTGTACACACGAGCAGATTTCGTGGCTGGGGGATGGAATGCGCGGGGATGGTGATACATCGGTAGGTATGCATTTCAACGGCGGAGCCGGTACAGATGGAAAAGAGGGAAAGAGGACGCGGGAAAAAGGGCGGAGAAGCGGCCACGAGAAAGTAGGGGAACGAAACGGAGGATAGAGGGGTTAGAGTAGAGGGAAGGTAAGGGGGAGGAAGGAGGGAGAACGACGCCGGCGACAGCTCGTCTAAATGCTAATAGCTTTATCGACTGGATCTCAAAGTCCCGAGTTTCGATTCTTGCTCCACCTTCTCTCGCGTCGCACAATCCGCATTCCCATCTGCGCCACATTTCCACGCTCTTTACACCACCGACGACAGAAAGAGAGAGAGAGAGAGAGAGAAAGCGAGGAAAGGACACCCTCTTCCCATCTCCTCCCTCGTTTTTTCCTCCTTGCCGTTTCACCCTTTGCTCTTTTCCTTCCTTTGTTCCTTCCGCGTAAACCGGTGATATCCGCGATTTTTTGGATGAACGTCGCCCTTCTCGTTTGTTACCCCATCTCGATAGGCCTCTCGGGTCACACCACCCTATCGCTCCCGTTTCCCTTTTCTTTATCGGTTTAGAAAAACCGACATATTTCGTTTCTATCATCATCTTGTTTTTATCATTGAAAGCGTAAAGGCCGGACGGATTCATCGACTGGGTCCAGTCGATACGTAGCAGAAAATGCAATCGCGATAAGTGCATCCGGTACGGTTATCAGGAGCAGCCCCTATTAACCGGTGCACTCTTGAAGAGTACGGACGGAGAGGGAGACACTTTGCAATTTTCCGCTTTGGTCCGGCAACGACAAGTGAGCAGCGGGCAAAAGTCGAGAGTTAAGGGAGAAAAGCCGTGGGCTCGATAACTAGTTAGCCTGATATCGGATCGGGGAAGGTTTCTCCTGCTACTATCAGAGAGATTGGCTAGCGTATTGTGCGCGATGGCTGGGCTGCTACTGCAACCCGCGGAACGTTAATATTCGTAGGCAGCCAACGCCGCCGCGTTCTGATCGCAATGGCAAGTAATACCGATGCGGGCCACAATGGCGCAACCAATCCTTTTGATAGATTCTGATCAAAGACTCGCTGCTGCTCAAAGTATTTCTGCCCTTTGCGGCCGCGCCCGCCCGCCTACCGATAACATAACACATCGAGCGTATTCCCACCGGATGGCAGAGGAGAACGAGCGTGGTTCAACGTAATGCGATTCGCGGATCCGCGACCGCACACACGGAAATTATGTCCAGCTCGCGTCTCGAATATTAATCCCGAATTCGTGTGAATAATCTTTCTTCAAGAAGATTTCTTGAGATCGAGGGTAAAATTTTAGGGTGGATTCGAAGAAGAAAGATAAGGGGAGATTAGAGTAGCTAAACTCGAGATCATCGAGGGTTTCGATTATACGTCTAATTTGTACGATTAACTGGAAGCTTCATTTCGTCGAATAACTGAAAAGAATTACGTTCAATTTGAAAGAAAGTTTACATTCAACGCTGGTTGTTCTAGCGTTGAAAGAATTTCAGACGATTGCTGGTACAATAGATTGAAAGCACCCCTTTTTGAAAGTCACGCAGAGCTTTCATCTCAAATATTAACATCGTACCTTTGAAAACAGAATTTTATGACCGACGTATTGTATTGCGTGACCAGGAAACTTTTTTCCAGAATTTAAAGTGAACCGTTCCATTTATCCAGCTGATATTCTATCTATATAATGGGTAGGTTATAGAAAAATATTTGGCGCAATTCCAACTCATTTTGATAGTTTCAAAAGTGTCGCGAAGAGAGAAATTTTCTATTATTTTTAAAAAGAAATTAAAATGTTTGCTCAGTTGTGAGCAAAGTTTAGAAACTTAATTTTTCTTTTCCTTTAATTTTTAATTAAAACAAAACAGAAATTATATAGTAATTCCCTGATCACCCGGTATCTGTTCCCCTAACGTCACTCTCTGATTATACTTTTTTCCAAACAAAATATTTCACGTTCCACGAAGTGCCGTGCAATGAGGATTCGAAATATCGTAAATAAACCCATATCCCATCGTTTCCTGAACGACGATTGTAATCAAATCACGATCTCCTCCAATTAACGCGACCGCGGATCCATTGAACCGTCAGATATTTCAGCGGAGATTTCCCTTTCCCTCGAATTAGCGAAGTTGTTACCGATCGCGTGGCGATTCTCTCCGTCTCTCTCGTCGTGTTGAAATGGTCGCGTGGCCAGGAGGGTACTTCTAATTACCGATAATAGCGGTAAAGAGAAACGGGCAAAGTGTGAGGGGTCTGAAGGGTATAACGGAGATAGTCGAAAGGGGCGAATATGAAGATAGAAAGAGACGAGGAGAGATCATGGAACGGGGGTGGTTTCGATGGGGCCCATCGAAGAACCCTTCAGTTATTCGAAACAACAAAGACCCGCCGGCACCCTCTCTACCGTATCCGCTTCCCCGGCAATCATTTACTCTTGCTGGAGGCCATCGCTCGTCACAATGGCCAAGTTATCCATCCACTCCGGCTACTTGCCCGGGAAACGACCACCGCCCGGGGGCTGGCACTCGTCTTCTCCATCGCCTCTGCTCGCTTTCCGCACCAACGACACAGAGAAAACAAACACACACCTACAATACCCTGGCTACACCTCTGTTGTAGCTTGTGCTCTTGTTGCTGGTTGCTTGCTTGCTTCCTTGCTTGCTTGCTTGCCCGTTGCGGCGACGTGCCTCGCTTCCAATTCCTCCTTCGAGTTACTTTACGCCGCGAGATTGTTCCGAGCCACTCGCTAAACGTCCCCGATCCTGTTCCTCTTCTCCGCTTCTAACGATCCTCGCATTCTCCTTCCTCCATTCAACATTCTCGCGCGACTCTTTCTTCTATGGCGCGATACTCGTTTTCTCTTCACTCCATTTGATAGTACCCAGTGAACTTTGACTTCGGATCGTTTGAATAAATTATATTCTAATTTTAGAACCTGGTTCCCAAATTTTTCTCTTTAAACATTGACTGTCTCAAACGATTCCAGGGAAAATTGTTCCTCGGTGAAGATCGTTGATGGACCAAGTCGCGCGTTAATAATATAAGTACTGAAGCGAGAATTTTCTTCTTCCTCTTTTTTTTTTTTCCACGAGCAATCCAAGGCAGTTCGAGGAACAATGGTCGGCGCGTCGGTGGCGCGGGGGAATGAAAAATGAAACGTCGCCGTGTCGCAACGCGAACTGATTACCTTCTCGTCGACCGTTCGCAACATTTTTATGCCCATTTACCAGCGGCATTATTTACTCGCGGGATGGCCCGATGCGACAAAGTTCGTTCTCACTTCGAGTCGTTAGCTCGCGATAACCGGGCACGATGTTTACGAGCAACACACCCCGCGTCTCGTGTATACAGCTTTGCTTCTATACGATATTCCGTCCCGTCTACTCGATGCTAGAAACCTTACACGCTTCCAAAGCTTCTTGAAACTGGTGAGTTACACCTCGCGGAAGTCCTTTGCCGATATGAAACCGAGAGGCGTTTGTATCGCGTATCGATCCTTGCTTCCTCTAACGAATCGCTTCTGGCCACTTTCGAACAACCACGGAATGAATATCGAACGTTCTTGAAAAGAGCCTCGCGAAAAGAAATATTATATTTGGAGAAATTAACGTGGCTCTCTCCATGGTCCGCCGTTCGAGAGTCAATTTAACTCGCAGTAGATACAGACGTAAGTAGTCAGACGCGTTATAAAAGCGACCGACACCTTTCTATCCTTTTCCTAAGAAATTTTCTAAGATTGATAAGCACGCATATGGCTAACAGCGCACAGTGAAACAAAGATTAGAATCATTAGAAAAATGTTGAATTGCAACGGGTACAGTTTCACTTGACCAGTTAAACGGCAGAACTTTGCCCGTCCGTAATATTTTTATTCAAAAATTTGTCGCGGACAGACGTCACGATGAACATCGTCGTTACGTACGTGCATATATTCTGTTTAACATTCCGTGTTATTATCACGAGCTAGCAAAACGTGACGGACGTTAATAACTGAGAGATAAATAAGCAAGAAAACGAGCGCTGGAAATATTTTGATGGACGTGATTTTAAGCAAGAAATTTTCTTCGTCGTTCTAACTTGAAATCTATCGAATATATCTTTTATTAAACCACTGGAAATGTCTTAAAAACATTGGCGTACCGTTAAATCGAACACCCTGTGTGCAAAGACAATTTACAGGGAGCGTAGTTTCGAGATTCATCCTCTTATTCCGGTAATCCCTATCTTAACGGTGAGAGAAGAAGAAGAAAAATGTAGAACATCTAGGAGAAAGTAAATGCAGCTGGGTAACGCGATCCACGGATAAAAAACATTTTCCACGTTTCGTCCGGCCATTCCGCGGAACGTTTTAATCCAAACTATTCGAGCTTGCCCGACTCCCTTTTCACTCCTTTACGAGAGATGCACTTATTAAACAGTGGCCGTATAAAGCTGAAACGCAGTTTACGTCGGGGTCTGGCTTAGTTGGCAACAAGAACGCTGGAAACCACACGTACACCAGTTTCGACGATATAACGGTGCCGTGAGAGGGAGCGGTTAGCTTCAGCGTGAAACTGACCTCTCTCTATGCACCTAGCCGCCAGACTGCAGCGGTAAACTGCACTTTAGTACTATGGACCGGTTTAAGCGATATTGAAGCGAGACCCTTTATACACTTAAAACATTTACCGTCATTACAAGGCGATCGTTCACGCACGACCGCTGCTCGATAATACAACGCCTGCTCGTTGATTTTCCGACCAGCTATTCCACCGCTGATCGATCCTCTGCCACGATGCTATTTTCTTTCCCTAACTCCAGTTCCCTTTTGGCTCTCGTTCACCTGAAACAATTTAAAATTTCAGCGTCATTTTCGTTCCACGAAACGCGTCGATTTTTCGGAGAAAACTCGAAATTTGAAACGGCCACGCGTGTATCATTCGAGATACGGTAACTCGCGATTTTGCGGGCGATTTACAAGCGGCCATGGGCGCACACCATTTGCTGAAAAGTCCATTCCGGGAGCAACGATGCGTTCCATGGAAGCGGATAGCGGCCCCGATGGACACGGATAGCAGCGTTTACAATTTAATCGATGATAAATGCCGACAGATAGGCGGCTGACCCCTCTCCACCCCCCCGGTGTCCCCCGTCGGGAAACCACTTGGCGCTCGGTTGCTTCCTATTAGACCGGCTCTATACATTTCCAGTATGGTCCATTTGGGGCGCGACCAAAGCTTGTCCCATCTCTTTTCGGGGCGGCGTTGTCGACGACATGTGGGCTCACCGAAGCAAAACCAACAACGGGAGCCGCGGGTGTCGTAGGTGCGACAGCATCCATCCATCTATCTGTAACCCAGCGTAAAGCCCGGTACAATATCCCTTCTGGGACTTCTTTCCGTCCTTTTAATGGTTCACCACCGTTGGCCAGCATTTCGATATCACCTACCGTATTACGCGCACCGTTGACTTTTTTCGATCATCGTCGACGCTGATCGCGATCGTTTTGACTGGCGTCGATAATGTTACGTGATGGTAGAAAAATTAACTTTATATTTATTTATTGCGCTGACCTAGTGCTGCGATATTTCTGTTCGCAAACCGTTGATGCGATGACGTGCAATTAAGTATCAGCTAGCATTAATGGTGTTTCCAACGAAATTCGAGTAATTGTCGCGTGACAGACAGTTATAGCGGTACTCGAAACGCCATTTCCGGTCTGGGCTTCAGAAACGCGCGATAATTGCCGGCCGGTGGTCAGTTTAACGTTTGTAACCAATCGTCAATAACAAGATCACTCTACAATATTTCACAATCAAACAAAAGCAAACAAAACGAAATACAGAATGAAAATAGTACCGCGGTAGTTACATGATTTCCAAACGCACACAGGAAACACGATATTTATCGCAAACTTTCGGCAACTAACTAATAATGAAAATTTGCTATATCGCGCCTCGACACCCGTGCAACGATTCATGCATTTTTTAATTCCTCCGCGGGGTTACTAATTTTTTTTCATTGCAATTACCAGGGCGAATAATTAGAGCTTCGATATGTTTTACATCAAACGTCCATTTGCACTGTGGCAGTGAACGTGTTAAAAGTCCGGTCATAAAAGAGCAGAGGAAATAAAAGAAATGAAAGAACAAAAAAAAGGAAAAAATTGGAGAACAAAAAGGAACAGAGAAAAGCAGAAAATGAGTAGCCATCAGGGGTACCGGTATGCCTCAGATGGTTTCCGGTCAAACTCGTCGATCCTTGCAGACTGTAATTTTTATTTAGTGCGAGTTTATTTATGAAACTCGTCGACGTGTATGGTTTGAAACAGGTCGCAGAGTACAGCGGATATCCATCCATCGATGGTCGGTGATTTTCAGGGGATCAGGCACGTTGTAAAGGAGAGAAAGATATCGGGGTGACTGGCAAGGTACGCTGGAACGAACGGGAATACGGCGTATCCGTCGTATCGACTCTATTTATGGCGCTACTTGTCACCGCCGTTGGCTTTTGGTCGCTGAAATTTCCCTGGGAATGTTTCCCGTACAGAATGGAAAGTCGCTGGGATAGAAGTTCGATAGATTGGAGGAACTGCGGCCGGAAACGAGCAGCGAGAGGCTACATTGTACCTGTATCGACATAAACAGCGGCGTACTCCCGTTTCGTGGTACGCTTTTGAGACGTTCCGTCGCCTCTATTCTTACCGAGGAACCTTCTCATCCTCCCCCGTTTTTTCGTTTTATACCAAACCAGAATATTAAGACTTCGACGCGGCGAAATGCGAGAGATCCATAAATTTTTTTAACACGCCACCTACGCGCTGGAAGCAAGATTTATTACTATCGCGTTCTTCCGTACTCGCGTGTTTCAGTTCGAAAAATATGTTCCTTTTCGTTTCGCGGATGAATTTCGAGAGTATCCTTTACCTTGGAAAATGGCTCGAGCGTCGACCGCGTCGACGCGGCGGAAGAACGTCGAAGAGGACGGTTTCCGGGGAGAAATGCTCATTGGTGGCGCGCTAATAGAAGCGACAACGGCGCAACCAATTTGTCAAGTCGACAAAAATCCGTGGGTCGTGTCGTGGTGGCTAGTATCATCGCCGGGCGTATCCATCCGGGCACGGAAATTTCCTGAAAAATATTCCCTCCCCGAAGGGCGAGAAGTCAACGGGGACCGGAGACAGATAGAGGAGAGGAGGGCCGGAACGAGGGGGATAGAAAGAGGACAACAGGGTAGAGAGGTGGAGAAACAGTACACCGTCCACATTGGCAGCAACAGTGGCAGCCAACAGCCACCCCACAGATACTACAGAGCTGTTGGACAAGCTGTAGCCTTCACAACCGAATTAGAATGAATCGACCCTTGCCTCTTTCTCCCTCTCCTCCTCTTACCAAGCTTTTATTCTCTTTACGCCTCGCTTTTACCCTCGCTTCCATCCACGACATCTTTCCTCCTTCTTCTTCTTCTCACTTTTCATCGGCCTCGATAACACTGTCCGACAGATTTCAACTTCTTTTATGCGTTTCCATATCCATTATGAATATTCTACAGAATTTCAGATGCTGTAAACCGATTTCTTTATCAGGATTTTATTATGGTAGAATTAAAAGATAACTTGCCTTGCGTCATTCACTTGAAGCTAAAACACGGTTTCACGATAAGGCACGATCTACTTAGCAGAGCGGACCTCAAAGACTGTCCAGTGCCGCAAGGTTCTATCTCGCTCAGTAGTTTTGGAAGTCAAATTCCTGAAAAAAGAAACTAAGATTAGTAAAGAAGAAACAGTTCGCAGGTTTATAAGAAATGCATAGTGGATATCGAAACACAAATTGGCTGTTGGACAGTGTAATCTTCGTTTCTCCTTCCGAAAATCAGCCCCTCCCTTCTCCTTCCTTCCCGTTCTTTCTGAAACGTTTCATAGTACCACCCCCGAGTACAAACTCTGGTGGCTGGCTTCTGGTAACTGTCTTTCCTTCCTTCTTCGCCGCCCCTCTCGACGAGAATCCAACGTCAGCGTCGGTAAAACCACCCCACCGATTCCTTCTCCTTCCACCCGACCCTCTCTCGTCCCCAGTCCGTTGAATATCTTGCTTCTTCAGCCGAGTTATATAAAGTTTTTACGATTTTTCGAGCTCTGCCTCGAGAGCCAACCCCCACCCGACCCAACCACCACCCCCTTCAACGACGTCTCTTCCAAGGAACCGCAGCGAGCGCGACCCGGGGGATAATCCCGTGTATCTTTCGGATAAGAGACCTATAAATTTGTTTGCCCTGTCACCCAGTCCCGTTTCCTCCCCACGCCACGAGCATTAAGGCGGCAAGCTCCAATCTGTTGGTTTACCGTCGATATGGCTCACGCGGATTCCGCCGGCTTCCATTCCGAGGAACGGCTGATGCGATCGCGGCGCGGGGACGAGTAACGCGAACAGAGGAAATCGACACGATGAAGATTTCGTCGCGTCGATTCGTATACCCCTGGCTTTCCCGGGATTCTTACGAATTTCGACCAAGCCCGGCCATATTGTCGCGGTACCGATTCCACCCCCGTCCATCGAGCTTAAGAATTCGATTACGCGGAGGACGATGAAGGTTCAAAGCTGAATCTACCCTAGTATTTAAAACGAAAAATTTGTCTAAAATTAAAAATAAATATTGGGAGGTCTCTTGATTCTTATCCTTACGATTAATCAAAGTCTATTATTTTGTTGATTTCGCGTTAAGAAGAAATACAGGAGTTGCAGAAGTTCGAGGAAAAAATCAAGGAACAGTTGACTATTGAGCGTAAATCGTACCGCGATCACGTGAAAACGTTCTTTAGGCGTGAATTATTTTGTCCGCGACAATAAGCGTACGAGGGATGACTCTTTTAATCAGGGATGAGAAACGGGAAAGGCCGAAAAAAGAGTCGGCGTTTTACTTTCGCCGTGCGATACGCATCGATCCGTCGTCGATGGTAAGGCTAATTGCACGTGAAAACGATGCGCCTTTAACACGTTCACTTTGTCTGTACGATTCTAGCGACGC
The DNA here is from genome assembly GCF_907164935.1 of Osmia bicornis bicornis. NCBI lineage: Eukaryota > Metazoa > Arthropoda > Insecta > Hymenoptera > Megachilidae > Osmia > Osmia bicornis. Next base: position 6,149,754 of record NC_060224.1, on the reverse strand, counting down.
ACTGCACCAATTCCAACGGCCGATTCATTAATACGGTCCTCCGGGGAGCCTGAGAGGAGAGCCGTGTGCTAAACGACCTCATTAGGAGACACGCCAAACGCATTTGTTGCCGGCATTCGTGATTTTCCGTGATACTGGTCTCTTGTTATGCAACTCTATACGGTTTCCCGTTGTCCCCGCTTCATTCTTTTATTATCGGAGACATCGTCTATTCACCGTGGTATCGTGCGGAACGGGAAAATTCTCGTATAATAGAAACTTTTTCAATGATAAAGAGAGAAAAAGATAAAAAATGAAAGAAGAATGCGCCAGGCCAATTTGCGACCAAGGCGCGACGCGACGCCAACAGAGGAAAGAAGGAAACAAGGATTACAAACATTAGAATAACACGGAAAATTTAACTTAACGCGTTTTCTATTGGTCGGTTCAAGTTGAAATTTCAAACAGAAAAATTGACGAATGATTAAAGGAATGTTAATTAAAACGTCACTAATCTAAAGTACGATAAGATAATTTTTAAATTGAAATTTATAAGTGAATTTCCTCCCCATGTCTTTGTGCGCGAAACTAAATATTTGTTGAAATTTCTATGCTTTCCTCTGGACTGACGATGGTTTGATACGAGGATGTCGAAGGGTTATCGTCCAACGCCACATCATAGCGAAATTATTAAATATACCAGTTAATTAACGCGCTCGAAAATATTGTTAAGAGTTGCGTTGGAGATACGCTTACCTTCTCTCGGTAAATTATTTGCTAAAGGTAAAACTACCCTTGCAGAAAGTTGCGATGCGAAAATAGTATAGTGAACTCCATCTAGCAGAAATCAGATCAGCTAACGGAGCCGAAAAATACGCTCACCCTCTCTGAGGCAAAGAAGAGTACCATCTTCACCATCTAATGGTACAGTGCTGAACTGTTATCGATTAATTGAACTGTACCGATGGAATCCTGATAATTCAGCGACCTGTAATAAAATTGTTGCGACGGTTTAGATTCGAATGATAGTTTACGTCTTCATCGCTAAATGTCACTAGTAGTACCTTCCTGAGTTTGCATATAATTTGAAAGTCGATAACAGAATTTTCTACATCTTTCTTACGTATCATCAACGCATCAAATACATTCTAACTCTTTTTTCTAAGAACTTTATTGATATCCTCGATTACTCTACACCTGTCCGCGAAGCGCTAAATTTATTTATTAATAATAAAAATTTTGTTATTTTGTTAATTCTTGGAATCTTTGCTAGATAGTGCTAGCAGCACCATCTGAAATTCGTATTCTAATTCAAAATTGAAAAATATTTAGAAATAATACTTGGACGATATTTTCTGCGCATTAGATAAATATATATTCTTATAGAATTTATTCTAATTAAGAATGTAAAGTTGAAAAGTTTTGATCTGATTAATAAAGATGAATTTTTAAAAATACACTCGTCTTTTATTTTTAAAATATTGGCTCCCCAAATCCCTTCATTTATAAACAATTACGTAAGCCATTAGAAAGAAACAGGTTTAAACGGAAGCCCTAATTAACTTTGATCGCCATCGATGTGCAAACTTTCCCTGTCATGCTCGATTGAAGCTCTCTTGACTGAGAACTGTCTGGACATAATTTCCCCCCAGTTAAAGAGAAGAGAAACTAGAAGAGAACCCAAGAGGAAGTATTCGTAGATTCTCCCTCAAGTTCTACCGGGTTCCACCCCCTCCGGCTTCGAGCCGGTACCTCTCGTTCCTTGTATCCAGTTCGAAAGGGTTCTCCTCGGTGTAAAGCCGAGAATCCCCGATATAAATGTCAAGTTCGTCTTTCGGCTTTCCACTCGAACTTCCTTTCCCTCTTTACGTCCTCCTCTTTCGTCACCGAGGGTGCTTTCGAGTCCCGTTGCCCTTCACGGGGTTGTATCTCTTCCCTCACCCCCTTTCTGTCGTTACCTTCACCCCCGTACGGTCCACGAATTTTCCTGCCAGTCTGTCGGTTCCTCCCGAATTGTCGAGGCCCGCTTTCCCTTTCGAGCACGCTTACATTTCGCTTCCCTTCGTTGTAAAGTCCAACCCCCGTGATCTTTCTCTCCACACCGGCCCGCCTTGTTCTACCCTGCCTACTTCGTCTTCCTCTTTCGCCCTACCCTGCGAAACAACAACCAGCAGAAAACAACAGAGGAAGAAACAACACCCCCGCTGGTCCGACGTAATCGCGGCGATCTTCGCCCAGGAAGTGAGAAGGCAATTTAGGCGAACCGCACACCACCGGCTCGGGGTAGGACCAACGGATAACGAACGGCCCAGCGGGAGGTAATTAACGGTGTTTTCCAACCTCTGGAGTAATGCTGCTCGTTACGATGGTTTCTACTCGCAGAACATCGTGCCGGGGTGGGTCTCGAGGAACAGGGGTGAGCTTTCTTCGACCACACTTCCGAGGGATATTCAACTATTTCCGGTGAACATAGACGAACGGAATGAAAGGGGATGAAAGAGAAATCTTTCTAGAATTAAACGATTAATATCGTTGGAATAATACTATGCTTTGGTAATTGAGATTATAAGGGGTTGCTCGGTTAGATGCGAGTTTATAAATAGAGATTCAGGAAGGCTTTATTTAAGATATTAATAGGGGATGATAAATAAACTCTTTGGTTATTAGGATAGTCTATGTAACATAAAAAATCTAGGCAATTGATTTATGTATCAATTGTTGTTAAAAATCAAGGATACCAATCTGCACTATTTCTGATAATTTCAATCTAATACCTTGCCAAATCTCTATATCGAGATACGGGAAGGGTTTATTTAAGATATTGATAGGGGATGATAAATGAACTCTCTGGTTATTAGGATACCCTATGTAATATAAGAAATCTAGGTAATTAATTTATGTATCAATTGCACCAATCTGCACCATTTTTGATAATTTCAATCTAACACCTTGCTGAATCTTTGTATCGTTTTTCACCTTGCTCTCAATCTCCCATAATTATTCCTACATCCCTCAGGCAAACTAAACTCGTACGAGCGTTACCATATTTTCCAGAATCTCGTCTGTTCGAATTCAAAAGTGAACGAATATCAAAGGACTCGGTTCACGTGGCTGGCAAGTATCATCGACAGAGAGTAGACGGGTCACGTTGCCAGAAAATCAGCGATCGTGACCCCTCGCAACGATCTTACATCCCCGTTGATCGAGCATCGCTCATCCAGCCAGCCCACCCCAGGTTGGTCCATTCTTGGCCCGTGTAACCAAGACGACGCTGGGGTGTAGATGAGGCAGCAGGTACACACCTACGCCGCATAGTCGTCGTAGTGAGAAACACACAGAGATACGCGTACACGGTGTGCACACACTTGGACACGACACGCCTACCTAACGCCGCGACTGCGGCGGAACGCGGCCAGAGAGTTGCCTCGCGCCGGTAAATAATGCAAGCCGGGGTAATGGCGCTATCTCTGCGCATCTTTTATTAAACGTTCGCTTCGCCGCCCTTCCCTCCCGACCAACCCCTCCTCGTCCTGCCGTCCGACTATCCCGAGCACGAACCCCTCCGCCCCCTTTGCAGCCGGGTTATTGCCACCCTGACTGCTCTCTTCTTCGCGAAAGGTGCGCGCGGAGGGTGGTGGATGCTGTGCTCGCGATGCCTGGCCATGGCTCATTGTTCCTGGCTTGTCGACATCCTCGATGTCCGCTTTTCATCCAGCATTTTTCATCCAAACAAGCTGCTTCTCCTCTTAATAATTCAACTCGTTTCTTTCTTCGAATGAATTTTTAGAAGATTCAAAATTTCACTGGATGAAATCATCAGGGAGCAATTTTATTGAGATTCGATATTTCTTAATGCTGGAAGGTTATTAACAGGAGAATTAGTGTCATCCATGAATCGAGTGTGTGGAGTATCCTATGATTTCATAGAAGATTGATAATTAACAAGAGGATACATTAAACGGTTCATCTAAAGTCAGCTTACCATATCTCTCGAGCAGCTTGGCATTAGCGTTAATAGTTGAACAAAGAAGCCCCGCGGAGAGGTTGTAACGAGGGATCAATCTTGTCGCGTTAATTTGTACCTCAGACATGCTCGGCTCTCGAAGGATCAAGTTAGACTGGTTAAATTCGATTCAGTGTCGGTTTCGATACGGCAACGGGATCGTGATCGAAAAGACGGCTAGAAACGGTAAACTGTTCGAGCGTGGAAACACGAAGGGCTGCTACGTCGATTTTCGCGAGCGTGCTGATTTCAATTAGCATTATTATTAGAACCGCATCGGCGACAAGGAGAGCGTGTAGCGGTAGTGGTGCAGGTCGACGTGCACACAGGAAACGATCGGCCACGTCTAAACGCGCAGGTCCCTCTCACGCACACGTATAAACGGACGGGGACCACCCCGAGCGACTGACGCTTTGCTAGGGGGTGTTTGAAAGCGGTGAAATCAATGCTTCTGTTTGCACTGTTGAGGTCGAACCGAATTCCGTTCCTGCCTCTGCTGGATCTGCTTCCGTGTGTACGTGTGGGTGCGCGCAGCCAGATACGGCGCACGTATCACCGATGACTAAGGTGAAAGTGCATGTGTAGACGATTGCCGGTGCAGAGCCATCGTTTTCACCAATTTTCCTCCCTGGTTCCTGTTGAAATTTCGAACACCCATCCTGCCTTTTGCTTCATTTTTCAATCACCGTCTCTTGCTTTACCCGTTGATTGAAAATCAATCGACGTTTTTATTTGCTCGACGGGTACCTTAACGACGATCGAATTACTCGGAGAAGTTAATATATTTCCTGACGTGAGAGCTAAGAGAAGACACGATCGCAAATGGCTTGTAAATTCTCCAATTGCAAAGTGGCTGCAATCATCAGAAAATTTCGTAAGAGAGCCTTTTTTCAAATAAAAAAGTGAGATAGATTTTTCAAATGATTCTTTTATAGCCTTTTTTTCACAGGCAAATTGGCAATTTCCACATATTTCATTAGTCGCAAAAGAATCGTGCACAGTTACCGGTTCGAATTGTTCAAACAATCGGTTTTCTATCCAATTGCTCTCGATTTAATGGTTTTACTCGAGGTCCAGCTTATTAACCCATTACGCTGGCCGTTGTGCCAACGATTAAACGGATCTCCGTTAATTTGTACCAGCTTCTAATGAAGCGAACCATCGAAGATCGGGCCCGGAAGAACGGATTGGCTCTGCTGGCCTCATAATCCTGGACGATCGGTCGTTTAGCTCGTATTGTGAACGCGACACGAGACAACGAGTTCGCGTCGCGGCGGGAAACGGGATGAACAAGGAAAGAGAGAAGCGCGGACGCGAAAGATAACGGTTCGCAGCCAATCGATCGATTCGCGGAGGCTTTTGTTCGTCTACGGTTCCCGCTATCCAATTTAACTACTAGCTCTGTCACGCCGAAAGTGGTCGCAATCGAGCCGCTACCGTAAGAATCGACTTTATCTATTCGTGTCGAGATTTAAGGCATCGTAATTAATACAAGACAAATGCCATCTGAATATAAATTTAAGTTATTCCCTTATAATTAAATTCGTGGCGCCGGTTAACTCTTGGACGGCGGACCATGGAGAGATCCCGAATCATTTTCATTTTCCAAATTTTACACTGTTCCTTTAAAAATTAACATCCTTGTATACGTTTTATAAGTTTGGGTCACGACTAACCCAGGCTCCGTTCTTCAAGGGTTAATCCCTAATCAGACAGAAAGTTAAGTCACCTACAAGCAGTGTCACCAACTTATGACTAATTAAGCGATCAAACATCGACCTCCGCGCGACGAACCGGAGACGGTAAGGAACATCTTTTTCGAGCAAATATTTCAGTCTATGCCCGGTCTATAAATACGGTTAGCGTGTTCGTTCGCGCGAAACGCAGTGATGACCCTCGACGTATTCGCAGACACGGCTAGGACCGACGTCTATTGAGCTATTACACGCTTAAGTGGGAACAGGCTGACTGCAGTGGCGTGCCTTGCTGCTTTCGATGCGTGCGACGCGACGACCTCAAACTGGTAATCCGTACACGAATCCCCGGAGAGGACTACTCGCACGGCTGTTCGACCGGCGACGGGGAGCTGGTTGAAGCGGAAACAGGAAGGCGGAGCGAGCCGGGATAAAGGGAATTGTAGGTGGTTGACTGGTAACTCGTGGATAATTGGTAACTCGACCCGTACGTCTCACCTTCTCGCGAAATCTTTTCACGCCAATTTCTCACGGTTGATAACCAACGAGATTTAAGCTCGTTTTCTAAGGAAAATCAATTTTTTTATCAGAGATGATCATCCGACGTTGAGAATTTCTGGACTTCAGAGTGTAACAGGATTAATACTTTGAGTACCAAACAAGAGTGATCGTTTCGAGTTTACTTAATTTCCTTCGACTTCGATCAATCGTTGATTCCGGAGGTTAATGAGCCAGGGAGACAAGAAAATACAAGTCTCGAACATTAAGAGTTCCGGGACAGATCGTTAATTAGCGCCGCCGGTATTCGACTAGCCGTGTATCTCGGGCAAAGTTAAGCGTCCTCGAAAAGAATCTTACGGGGCACAGGGAGAGGACGAAGGTTACGCCACTGTCGGGCATCCTGAAACGTGGGGTGCGCGAGTGTCGCGCGGGGGGTTGGTTATTTCACGGTCCACTCGGTCCACTCACACCCCTTACAGGCGGTGGCGACGCTGGCAGCCCCTTTCCAAATCCACCCCTAAGAATTAATTCGAGAGAATCGTCCGGCGGCCGAGCGACAGCCACCTCTTCTGCTTCTCATCCGCCTCCCCGGATCATCTTCTCCACCCTCTTCAACCTCTCGAATCTCTTTCTTTTCGTCTCTCCTCTCGTATTACCGTTCGCGTCCATCTAACTTACTCCCGGTCTGTCGTCTTGATAACGCAGTCGTTTCGAAGGGTCGAGATAAAGGAACAGGGCCAGAAGCGTCCTTAAAACCGGGGAACACGTTTTTCATTGTCTCCAGCTGAACGGACGATAAGGCTGATAAAGCTAATTTTTTCCGACCCTTGATTTCTCCTCGATTCAACAATCTCGTTTCGAGATTTCTCGATCGTTCATTCTTTCATATTTCATTTACAACACCTGTTCTATAATTAACCCTTGAAACCATTTGAAATATTCTAATGGGAACGTAATAAACTCTCATACGTCAGCGTGGAATTGGGTAGTCGGTGATTAACACGTGGGTTAAAATATTCTACTCATTAACGTCGATGTCAGAACGGACATGCCAATATCCCTAACAAAATGCGCCGGCATCATATTTCGAGCTGGTCAGCGTCGAAAAGTCATCCATCAACGTTTTGACGTATAACGCGAGTCGAGGCAAACCTGGCTTAGTTTCAATAAAACTTTTTGCCGCCACTTAAAGAGATATAATCCCTTACTTTTCCTTCACTTTCGCGGTCAATCTCCGCGTCCCATAAATTCAATCATACCAACCACTAAAGTCCTATTTTTCTTTTTCCCCCCAAGAAAAAATCTCCCTTGTAACCCGGTAACGATTCGTGGGAACGCGGAGAGGATCGGGCGCCTGTCTCGCGAGTGCTTTCTAATTTTATCATCAAAGCAAGGCGAGAGCAATTTTCCGTCAATTGAACGTGACTGGCTTTAAGGGAGGCCGACAACAAGCCCGGCCCTGTGTATCGCGAACCGTGCGTGGAAAGCTGGATGAGAGTTTGAGCGGCTGAAAGCGACGAATATTCCTTCACCATCCGGCGGATCTAATGGTTCGGCTCGTTTAGCGCTCTCCCTGCTCCGTTTCCACGAAACTGTCGGCTACTTTCCTCGAGACGGACACACGCCTCTCGAGAGAGCACGGGAAACCGATTGCCCGGCTCACGAGAGTTGATAAAGAAAAAGCGAACGAAATGGTAGCAAGCTGGAAGACAATTAGCCTTCTAATCCCGCGCATCCCTGGATCCCTGGGGTGCTTGATCAATGCGGATTGTCTGTTGCTAAAAATTAAGTAGAAATTCTCTCTACTTTGTTCTATAATACTTCTACTAGAAGCGGGCAAAGTTTTCGAAATTACAAGCTTCAATTTGAATTTTCAAATTTGAGAAATATTTTATACAAAGATCAGTAATTTCGAATACTCCCGCATCCTTGATATTTACCTTATCGGAGATCACCGATCCTCAAGACAATCGATGTCTCGTGGAATTTGATCGATACGGATTGAATTCGAGGAGTTACGATTGTAAGGATGGCAAATTGTGAGAATGCAAAAGCAATTAGGTTCGACAAGGATTAAAGTGGGTTAATGCAGAAAATCTGTGCTCGATTTGAGTTGCAGTAGAATCGATCAGACTAGATCGATCCTTCGTCTGGTCGCGCGTATGCTACGGGATAATCTGCGTGTATTTACTGGCAAAGGCTTACGAGTGTAACGTACGGTATTTATTTTACACAGGAACGTTGAACTGCGTTCCGAACGTGGTTCAGTTTTTGCGTTTCAGCACAAAAAATTGCTCACTAAATCCTTCTTTTTTTTTTTCTCTCTCGTTCATCCATTCGCGACGTGCACAGACAACACGTCTCTTTCTCACCCTTATCACCTTATCGTTTTGATTCTCACGCACACCTTACAGCTACGAGCGTTTCCCCGATAAAATCTACTTCGTCTCGAAACGACTTCCATTTCGTAGCGACCAACGGGTAATATGTTACAATGGCGGCGGGAAACTGCAGCTACGATTTTGCAGTTTCGCCTCGTTTCTTTTTTCGATCCGTTGCTGTCAATCATCGCGAAACGCGACATAACGCGACACTGGGTTCGTTTAATTTCTTTTTTCTCCCATCTCTGTTTTAATTAGATCCGAACGGGGAAGGTTTACGCGCGATGCTGCGATCGAGCTGCTGTTATTCTTCGCTTACGTATCACCGGGTATTTATCTTTCCGCTTGGACGATGGATTGTCCAAATCCCCCTACCCTCTCGGTCGTCAACGAAATTTAAATGCCTCGACAATATCCTCCAAGAGATACGCTCGTTTTCTGCGCGTCACCCCGCGTAAACCGATTACCCTATCGGAACCGCCCCACGTGCGACGACTTTGCTGACATCGAGCAGAAACAAGCAACGAATCGAGTCGCCTACGAAAATCAATGATCAACGTAACATCGATAACGCGTTGTTTCATTTGCAAAAACTTAAAAACTTGATTTAAAAAACGGTTTAACGGTTTAAACGTACTTCAACGTCCAGTTCCTTCATTCCAAGAAACAAACAGCAAACATAAATTCCTCAGCCCGATCGCTCGTACCATCCGCATACGTTCAGATGTCCTTTGCTTCTCGTCGAATCCATCCAGCTTCCTCGACGATTACGAAGGCGACGATCACGATTGTCGAGTTCGCTACGCGTGCGGGTGCGTGTGCGGATGAGGATGCGACGATAGCGTCAAGCCGGTGGAGGATGGTGTGGAGGTAGGCGGTGGACCGGATGCAGTTGCTGGGCTGGCGGTTAGGTGATGACCGAAGAACGTCGGTCCTGTCGGAGGATAAGGTGGCGCGGCTGGGTGATAATAGCCAGGTGGCGGTGGTGGGACGGGTGGTGGATGATGGACGTGGGCATGAGGATGCGGATGGGTATGCGAATGTGGTAACGGATGTTGATGAGGATGCGCGGCGAACAGGAATGCGGGCGCGTAAGGCGAAGGATGCGGCGGCGTGGTGGGTACCGTTGGACTGTTTACGTCGAGGCCAGGATTCTGTTTCTTCCACTTGGTTCGTCGATTCTGGAACCATATCTTCACCTGGGTCTCCGTCAACGAGAGCGACAGAGCCAGATTCAGTCTCTCGCAAACCGACAGGTATCTGGTGGTTTTGAATTTGTTCTCCAACGCTACCAGTTGTTCGTAAGTGAACGCCGTCCTGGCTCTCCTCGGTTTCCCACCGGTGCTACCGCCACCGCTGGTGCCATTTTGACCGGCTTGATTCTGGCCCTGACATCCCTGCGCTTGCACGCTGCTCGACGACGACGAGGACGAGGAAGATTGTCTCTTCTTACAATTCGACGATCCTACGTTGCTGCTGGCAGCCGTGCTGTTATCCCGGCCAGCGTTCGATGAATCCTGATCGGTTACCCTCATCTCCACGTCCTCCTCGTCTTCGTCCTCCTCCGGCTCCTCGTCCATATCCTCCATCCCCGTGTCCGGTGTACCCTCCTCGTCCTCTTGGCCGCTGCCGCAGGCGAACTCGCCCCGCGAGTCCCCATCTGAAAATAATAACCGAACGTATCAGCGGGAGTGTCTCGCGGTGGAAGATTATCGGGCAAAGGAAAGCGATACGGTGTTGCGTGACGAAAATTGATTATAACGGGGGATGAAATTGCGCCACGGGTGTCGTTTTACCTATGACGGAACGGTAACGCGAGACCGGTCGCTCTTTCACACCCTGTCTAGCCCTGGTACAACGAAGGACGCGTTGACGCGCCGATTCGATACCATGGATTAACGTACCTCTGTCGTGATGATATTTATGATAGAATAGATGGTACCTTTCGTTTCGGTGTTACATAGAAGCGAGTGAAATTTGATTACAAATTAAATAGGTGTAGACTGTAACCAGGATAATTCCTCACGGTCCTCGATTCGCTGGAAAGCTTACGCTTCAGGAATAATACCCGTTTCACGGCTCGTTCTCGCAGAAAACAGTCGGAGGAGAGGAACGGAATAGAGATCCCTTTTGCGGGGGAAACCCTTTTCACCAGTTCGCCGCGGGAATAGGCTCGCGGCCAGGAACGCGAGCACTGCGAACGTTTGTTCGGGGCAATCAGTTTAACGAGCGTGTCGCCCGTCCGACCGCAAAAGCACGTCCCGCGCCGCGTATCGACGCGCGTTTAATTTAATTTTTGTTTGCTCGAGACGGGTTAATCGCGAAAAGGTACTCGGAAAGATTTCAGACGTGGACGGAGCCGACCGACCGACCGAAACGACACCGAATCCCGAGCCGACAAACGATTGAAACCCGCGAGAGAGGAACGTCCGCCGGTCGAGCCGTTCTCGTAAACGAGGGAAAGAGAAAGAGAGCGGCCAATCGTTCGCTCAATGAGAGAGGAGATTGGAGATTCAATCAGCACGCAGATGTCCCGGGGACAGATATTCCCTGGCTCTGGTCCGTGGAGGTTGGGGATAGGTTGCCGGATAAAACCAGAGAGAGAGAGAGAGAGAGGAGGGATACAGGGGTGAGATTGAAAGAGACGGACATGGCGAGGAGGCGAAGATACGAGAGCAAAGGAAAAAAGAGATGTTCAAATTAGAGAGAAAGGGATAAAAGATAACCAGGGAGAGAGACAGTGAGACTTTATCCGAATTGGCGTGGCTCGTGGCCCATAGCCCGTAGCCTAGCACCGTGGCTGGGGGGTTGGAAGTCCGTAGGGGGCGACGGATCGAGAAGGTTTACGCCGTAATGGGATTTGTATCTCGTTAACGCGCGATCGTTCTTGCCCCGTCGTACAGGCCGCCAACCGCCTACGTTTCTCTCTTCTTCTCTCCTTTTCCTCTTTCTTTACCTATTTTCCATCAGTGGCCTCCTATCTTTTTCAACCGTTCGTCCGAGGCCAGAGGACACGCCTCTTTTTCTCTCTCCGTCGATTGATTGCGTCTAATTGAATTGCGTAATTTATATTGTTCCTCGGTCGTCTCTTTCCACCGATTGCTATCTCGCTGTCGGGATTTTCATCGTCCACCCTGCTGAACCATTGTTCGCGGTTTCCTTCGGCACGTTCATTCTCTCTTAAACGTTCTTGGAGGAAATTTCATTTTTCTCTATCATCGATCATGATGACCATCGCGAAACGTTTCGAGCAATTAAATCTAGATGCATCTCGATGTAACGTGTAGACTCCTCTCGAGTTTATCGAGTTTTTATTGCGTTAGGAACGATTGGAAAGCATTTATCTCGTTTAGATCTTCTTCATTAACCACGATCGGGGTTCCGTGCGAGAGAAACGATCGGGGTGTTCACCGTACGTCCCAAGGGGTCGCGGTAAGGGTGCACAGGGGACGACGAGCTCGTAGGACCGAACAGTCAGGAATACTTATTTCGGTTTTCCTCATTAAGCACAATGACAGCGTTTGACATCGAGTGGTACGATTTGGGAATAAAGCCCGGTCCCTTTGGTGGGTGAGGTTGAAACGAGCCTCTTGGATCGAAGCCTAGGAACGCGAATCGATACTACTAATATTACCCGACAAAAGTAAAAAGAGAACATTCGATCGTGAGTGACCCAATTGGAAGGTCTAAACTCTGTTTGACAAACGTTCAGCTAATTATATACGATTTAATTCGGACGTACGGCGTGTCCGTAGGTATATGAATCTATAAAGATAAATTTGGAACACATGGTCACGTGTCTGGAGTCTGCGGAGAGAAAATATTGTTACGACGATGATCGATCCAATGGGGGGGTTGAAATTGCTTCTATTAGCGGTGATTTACGAGCATTCGAGTGTGAATTAAATACCTAGAATATATTTCAAAACACAGAGTGTCTCGATAAGATGTGTACACCGCTTTATTACCATATATATAATAGTATATATTTCAACTCGTAAAAGTCGAGAAGCTCCGCGATGAACAAAGAAATCTGCTCACATTTTGGTTTATTTATCTCAGTTACAGTTCGCACGCATCAGGGAACACTGCAGTAAAAACCGTATACAAATCTGCACCATGCCTCTTATCAAGACACGAGTCACGAAAATACGAGCAATTATCATATTATTTTTTGAAACTGAAACAATGCTCCGCCACGAGAATGGAACAATACGCTGGACGTAACTGTGGTTGAAATCGTTCCCTTAACGAGCCGGCGCGATAACATCGCTCGTTTCGATAAGAAAAGCAAGGAAGCCGCAAGAGGTGGGCAACGTTTAACGGTATCCAAGCCGGCGGTAATTACAATTTTTCCAGAAATCTAGCGGAAAATCCGAGAGATTTCGAATCACGAGGCAAGGGAAACGAGGGGGTGTGAGAGTTTCTTCGAGGACGACGGTGTGTGCCAAAGGGGGACGTGGGTACGGGATGAGAGAAATTGAAGGGCGAGGGGTTCTGTGGCGGGAAGAGGAAGAGAGAGAAGTCATTATGATGCAGAAGAGCCAATTTTCTGGGCGGCTTGGCGCGATGCGACGCGATACGGCGCGATGCTGCGCGATTATCATAACAACCGACGATATTATTCCGTCGCCGGATTTGCCAGCAGGGCGGAAAGAGAGGGGTGGCAGCGTGGAGAGGACTCGTCGCTAGCAGCAGTCGAAACGGATTTCGCCGATCGGTCTGGCTCTGATGCACTTTTAATGGGAAACCCTGACCAGCCTGGAAGATGGATGACCCGAGAATCGTGTAATCCCGATTTCATCGCCACGGATCGATCCACATTCTACTCCCGTTCCTCTTTTATCCTCTATGTATATATTCTTTTTTTTTATTACAAGCTTTATGTAACAACTGTATGATCATAAACATTGATTAATTTCTCTTCCACATTAAAGTAATTAAAGGAAAATGATTCTGTTTTTGAAATGACTCATCATAATTGCCTTTTCTATCTTGTTCATGATCCGATTTGGCATTGGTTGGTTCTGCTTCGTTCGACCGACAGCGTTCGCGATTAGGCAGAATTCCAAGAGAGTGGAGATTTTTTCGATCGGTCGAAGATCGGCTTGGTTGGTCGATTTCGTTTGCAGCCAGTGTCCCGTACCGGGATAAAGGGACGATAATGATGGGGTTCAAGGACTGGTTAACGCAGATTAGCGGAGCAATTTGTCACGCTCCGACAGGCCACCCTCGCGAACCTCCCCTCCCCTTTGGCCCGCTCTTCTGTTCCTCATCCAACCCACCCACCCCCGATACTCTGTTCTCTCTCTTTCTACACGCTGGCTCCTTCGCTACGTTTCTACGTCGTTTCACCCCCTTCGTCGGATGCCTCTCCTTCGAGCTTATCGGCACCAGGGATTCTTCCTCTTATCTGTCCGCCAGACTCCATTAAATTCGAAAGTCAACTGTGAAATTGGGATCGAGCTCGCGGACCGGCTCTGAATTCGATCATCGGACGGAGATAAGCTTTCCGTGGCAGATGACTTCCGAGGAATTTAATGAAACGAATTAATCGATTCAAGTTTCGCAATTTTATCCTTCCAACGAATGTCCACCGCTCCCTGCGAACACGTTAATCGTCCGCGTCGTCAAATAATCGTCACGATTATAGTCACCCTTAATAGTAGAAGGGTTAAGCGGATCAGGAGCGAAACGAATCGCGTAAGTACAGCATTAGAAGCGACGTTCGGTCCCCGTGTTCCGAGTAACGCGTCTACATCATCACTTTTGTCGGAATACACGCAAATAACTCTGAAACGGACGATATTGCACGCCGCTCGGTGAACAAGCCATCTTTCTCGAGGCTAAAGTTAGAACGAGGAAGAAGCGAGAGAGTGGTCGGGTAGAGAGAACGAAGCGGAGGATGAAAAAATCTCGTTCAAGATCATGGGATCTCGCAAAGACGAGGCCCATATGTTTGACCGAGAAAAAGGCGAAACGATGGGCCGTGTTTTGGCGAAACGGTTACCACGTCGGAAGAGCCGCGACCAAGGAGGAAGCAATAAAGATGCTGGATGCAGTTTTGCGATAGAAAAAGCCCGCGGGATTAAGGGGACTTTCGGTGACATCGAGCCAAGGAGACGCAGTCACTTGAAAGCGAGTAATTCTTGAACATTAATCGACCGGTTAGAGCGGATCTTCGGCGACAATGTTCTAGTGAAATTAATGGAATGAAATTTGTATCTGTTGTTAACAATAAAGTTGTCTTCTTTCAAAATTAATCATTCAGAAATCATTGATGCCCTTCGGTTGAAAATTAATTAGCATTTAATAAAAACAAATTCATAAAAATATTTGAAGAGTAATAAATTCCATAAAACGTGTAGTTATTCATAGTAAACGAAGTGTTAATTAATCTCGCGGTGGAAAAATCCTGATTTTCAATCGTAAAGTATTAAAAAATTACAGGTTTATCAGTTTATCACTGATTCCATTCAACTATCCGCGCTTTACGAATGCAAGAATGGTATAAATAATTATTGCACTGTTGTTTACTAGCAATTTAGCGAACCTACGAAACTCCTTCGCGCCGATCTTTAATGAAACCATTAAAAGCCGTCGAAAAATTACCACCCTTACCAATACGACAGAACAACCCCGATAATCCTATTTGACGTCTGATTGCGCACGCAGTCTATCGAAATCACTTGGTCGTTTGTATTCAAGAGAAACCAGGATTAAAATCACCTTCGTGGACGCTGTTGGTCCTCCTGTGTCGTCGATGTTGAACGCGACTGTGGATGACACGTCCGCCGGTAAACTTGTTAGGATCCAATATGTTCTCCACCGAGAACGCGAGGCACCGTTTGTTCGCTTGCACGGTGCTGGCGGTCGTGGTGATGCTACCGGTCGAGGTGGCGGTCGTTCGTGCCGCGTTACCGGAAGTGCAGACGGTCATCACGGTGGAAGCAGCTGCGGCATGCGCGGATATATACACAGGAGTCCCATGGCCGGTAGTTTGGCCACCGCTCTGAACACAGGAGAAAGGATGCACGCCACGATTCGCGAACGGATTAAGGAACTGATCAGACCCGCTACCCCTTGACGAAGGGGCGGTTAGGTCCACCGGGCTACTGGGGTTGCTTTCGTCGACTTCGTCGCGACACACATCAACCTCGACGTCTTCGTCCTCCTGATAATTTCCGTTTCGACTTCCAGGATGCACTTCTTCCTCCTCGTCCTCTTGATCCTCCTCGTCCTCTTCGTCCTCGACGATGTTCCTCCTGGACGCGTTTCGTTCCTGCTCAGGATCCTCGTCCTCCTCCTCGTCTTGTTCCTCTTCCTCCTCGATCTCAGTGTCCATCCTCTTCTCCCTGCTGGCGACGTCCATCTCGTGGAACGGAGGATCCTTATCGACGGGACGCAGGATCGGCGAAGTGGAAGGCGAATGTTGCTGTCGCACGTTCTCGTATCGTACGAAAGGTTCGCTGGTACGTACGTGGAGCAACACGTGCCTCCTTTCTTGAGGCGGTAGCGACAGCCCGGCACGCATATCGGCTTCCTCGCGCGGTACGACGACCGGTCCTAAAGGCGACACGGTCCTGCCCTCCTGCATCCTCCACATAACCCAGCCTTCTCCCCTTTACCTGACTTCTCGACCCTTCATCTCGCGGTCCAGACGGATACACTTTTCGAGAAGTTCGTCGACGAACACCTCGATCACCTGCGACACCACTGACACCGACGGCATCACATTCTCTACTCCAGGCTCGTCTCACTAATCCTTCAATTAATCACACTCCAAGCTGTTAAGGATACACCAATGATCCTATCGTTCTGTCAATCTCGCGAAAACCGTATCACCGAACTAGTTGAAACACCGTACGCAGAGGGGTGGGCGAGGGGAGGTGAATCGCGCCGGGGGTTAAGATGAATCCTACGCGTCGGTTGATCCTGCGATCAGCGTGGTCGCGCGATTAGCAGTGTCTTTGGTAGGCAGAAGCCGCGCGCGTTCCGTAAAATCTGCTCTCGGGACTTGCACGTAGAGCCATGGTGGCTGAATAGGTGGTATATCGTCGTATTATTAGTACCGAGGAACCGTCGTAGGAACGTAGCCGCAGTGGCAAGCGAGGAAAACCCCGAGGTGGGGGGGTTGTTCCGCCTCGAATGGGCGTGTCCAACCCCTGGCCAGCTTACCAGCAAGCCCTCGGCGTCGTTCTAGAGGGCGTGTACCCGGTCTGTGTTGAACGGGGGTTGCGCGCACACACGTGCTATCCCCCCACCCCCCGCGGTTCTTCGTGGTGGGTGTCCGAGCGATTCTCGGTCCGTAGATGTGTGCGAGTTCGTAGGTGGTCGGGAACGTACACGATCGCACGAAGATGCACCCAGACAACGTTCGACGACTGAATGGACGGGCACGAACACGAAACGGAGCCGCGTGCAGACGTTTCGCGGCCCCACGAGCGAGCTTTCGCCAGATACTCGGGTATGTACACACAGAGTCTACCTTTTCCTCCCTCCGTTGCTCTATCCAGCCCACTCTCACCCCACTCTGCTACCCGGCTCCGCGATCCGACCGGCTAAAGTGGTTTGTCTTTGATTTAACCACCACCGCCGCCGCCGCCGTT
The DNA here is from genome assembly GCF_907164935.1 of Osmia bicornis bicornis. Classification (NCBI taxonomy): domain Eukaryota; kingdom Metazoa; phylum Arthropoda; class Insecta; order Hymenoptera; family Megachilidae; genus Osmia; species Osmia bicornis. The sequence continues at coordinate 6,132,587 of NC_060224.1, read as the reverse complement.
GCCGATGGAGGAACGCTTTTCCCTCCACGCGCCTTCCCATCGTTCAACGTTTCCCGAGGAAACGTGTGTGCGAAGGAGTCGCACGCTTTGCTAGTTCTCGGTATTCGTGATCGCGAAACGCCGTTGGGTTTGTCGATGATCTTGGTGTGTATGTCAGCGGAGGCGGGACGCATCCTGCTTCTCTCCTAGGATCCTTGTGTACAGTTATCGTACCGGGAGTATAATCGTGGCTATGCTGGTTATCCGTGACTCTGTCTGACTTGATACCTTCTTCCTCGCACGTAATTTCGCTCCTTGTCTTCCTCCACGGTGTCTTTAACTTGGAAGGAAGGCGAACAAGCCAGGACCAATACTGTGTACCTATGGCTGGCTAGTCGACCGACCAACGAATAGACGAGCTATTGCTAGCGTTGTTAGTGTTGCCGTTGCTGGTGATGGTAGTGATGGTGCTGTTGCTGCTACCACCGCCGCCGCCGCTCTTAACTCGGCGCACGGATATTGTTTACCCGACCATTTAGGTAATTGCTGGCCTACCGCCCTGCCAGCCAATCGAACGTAACCGGCGGATGAGCCTGCAATACCGAGCCCACCCTTTACCCCTCTTCGCTATCCTTCTCCCTCTGACTCTCTTCTCTCTTCTCATCGCGATTTTTCCCCTTTTTCCCTCTCTCTCTCTAGCTCTCCGTCCCTTTTATTTGCCGTTCGATTCGCGTTCATGTCGGAGCTACCCTCGAATCGTCATCGAATTAGCTCGGGCCCAATCGTTCGGCGAGATTGACGCCACTACTCTGCTGGCCGATCATCGATTCTTTCCACGAAATTGGATAGATACGTCCACCCACATCTGATCGTTTCGATGGCCGATCAAGCATGAAGCGACGATGTAGGAAAGGTTACGGAAACGTACGGGCGATTCCAATTAGCCGAGGAAACTGATAAGGGTCTGATTTGTCTCAAAATTGCGTAAGCTTTGTTATCGACCTCGGGTCACGTACGCCAGGTTTTTATCAAAGGAAGAAAATATAATGATAAAATCAAGAGGAAACGATTGATAATCGTGTTAAGCGATTTAAAGTAGATAGCGACGCTACTTTTCTCTGTATTTTTATTCTTTGCCGGTCGTTAATTTAACCGGCTGAAAAGCTGGCGGTCAAGCACCTCCGCTGATCCCCGTTAATAAGCTGTAATAATAGGTAGCGCGCGTGAGAGTTGGCTCTCTCGTAGCGAATCGATAGCATAATGAAGCAGATCAAATATTTATAATCCGACGGTCGCTTTATCGGCCGCGTTTTACTTCGTACGTACAGATGTTCCTGGCGCGCCGGTGAACGGTAATATATAAACGTAATCGTATCTCGTTTTCCCTGGCACATCGGCCGGGAGAATGATTTTCAGTCCGCGCAAATAGCCGTGGCTGCCGACTAATTTTCGCGTACGAGCCGGCCCCGGCTAATGAGCATTATCGTAAATTTATTTCAGCCGGTCTCTCCGGCCACCGCATAAGAACTAACAAATTAATTTAATTCGTAAATGACACGTACGCCGCGGCACGGTGAATTTACTGCATTCAATGCCACGTCGTGCCGTGCCGTGCCAGGCTGTAGCTCAATTTGCAGCCGGCCACCAAAGCTTAATTAAAAATTTACACCGACAATGTAACCGCGTGTGAGCCGGCTACCGCGCGTGCCGTGCTTGCTCGCTTTAAACCGTCTCTGACAAAAGCCTTCTTAAGCGACAAATCGAGAAATACAAAGAGCGGCAAAGCGGAGGCGTTGAATATGCTGGAGATATTAAGAATGGTTTGTTGAAATTAGTAATTGGCTTAGGTACTTTGCGAATTTGAAGTTTTCTATGTAAAATAATTTCATAAATAAAAATCTGAAGTGGTAGGGTGAAAAAGAAACCAACTGTTAATCGTTGAGTAATCTTGGTATAAGGGTTGCGAGGTCGCAGGTGAGCACGCTACCGGATTACCCTACCTGCCAAAGTGATGTGGGTTTAGGCGAGCGTTCCTAATAGTTCTGAAACGGTACACGAGTCGAGGAGTAAAGCTAGGCGGATAGATGGATGGCTAGACCGGCGAAAGGAGGTAGGAACTAAGACTGGTAGAAAGTTGGATAGAGATAGATCTATAGACAGAGGTAGAGCTAGGACAGAGAAGAGTTGATAGTGGTAGACGATCGAGTAGAGGAAGACGTAAATATACAGGGTGTATCATAATATTAAAATCTTACATTAATATTTAATCCCTATTAAAAAAAAAAAAAAAAAACAATATTTAATAACAATAAGTAAGGTTGTGTATGAGATATCAAGCTCTGATTAAAAAGAGATAATTGAACAAAGAGTCCTATTAATAAAAAACCTTACTAAAAGTCAGAAATAGCTGTAACTCGGAAGAAAATCAAACAAAAGAAACGTTTATATTAATTTTCTTACTATTTATGTATACCGGATCCACTATCATTATTTTCGAATGTTATGATACACCCTATAGAGAATAAGAGATGATAGGCGAAACAGAGAGGTAGATAGAAGGTGGTCCTTCACCCCCGCAGGGTGGGGTAGTTTGGAACGGAGATCGAACAGACCAGCCGTGACCAATTTGCGCCCGTTCGTGCTCCCGATTCTGATCCCGATCCCGTCCACCGTCCACTCACACTATACCCGTTCCCTGTGCACCTACACGAATCGGGCGCAACGCGGACCTGTGACAAGCTGGATCTTCCTGGCAGGAGGACCCCTTGTTCGACAGGGTCAACGATGCCAAAAGATAACCGTCAGAGAGAAAAGTCGCCGATGCGTTGTCGCTCGTTGTACACCGGTCACCCCAAAAGTTTCATGCCTATCTGGACCGACGACACCGGCACCCACCACCTCTATTCGCGCCACGATAATTGGCCAATTAAAACCGGCCGAGAGCGTTCGAGTTACCTGGCATCCGATAATTATACGGTATCCTCGTGGTGGTTCAACCACGTATCCACGCGACCAAACGGCGGGAGGGGTGTTTGGAAAGGGTGATTCGGCTGACGGCTCGAAGGAGAGGAGGGATCAGACGCGAAAGGAGGGAGTCAGGAGGCTGCCTACGGAGGAAACGGGGTTGTCGGAATCGACTATTCCGATTACGTGGTTTTGGATTCTACGAGTCCCTTTCTCTCCACCTGATTCCTCTCGTTCTATCTTTCCCCGGTATCCTTGTTTCACCACCCCTCTTAGAGTCCTTCCCTCTTCGACGTCCTGTCCTCTTCTACGTAAATCAATGCGGCTAGCACGCCCTCTCCTTAACCCCGTGACGCATGACTGGAATATTCCTCGGATCTCTGCGTTCATCCGTGTTCCATGTTTACCTGGACTACGTTTTCCCTGTGTCCGGTAGAACGTTGCCTTTGATCCGAGATGGAGAAATCGTGAAACGGCCGAGTAGCGATCGACAGCTCGTTAGGCTGAGATGTTAATTGATTCGATTTCTCGGCGAGAGGAAAAGGGAATTTTCTCCGTTCTCCCTTGGATGTAACTTACGGTGGCATGAGATTGGTCGGACCCTATGCTACCAAGGGTCGATACCATCCCTCTTCGTCTTCAGATTATGACAAGTCGAAGCAACGAGGCAATTCATAGCTGACCATCGATGTTTAACTTGTATAATGTTCTAATTTTTCTTTGTACATAAAAAATATTTACGCAAAATTATCATTTTTCTTTATTCACCAATCGCGACGTACGTGTCGTTAAAAATCTGTTTCACTTTGATTCATTCCAGAAGCGAGTGATTGATTGTTTATCCCTAATTAGAGATCGGGCGAGTCTTGAAAAAGTAGATGAAATTACGCGTGACACGAGCGGAAATTAGGTTCGTGAAGAACAGAATGATGTATGATCGTTATACTTCAGTAACCTTAGCGACAACCGCGTTAAGAAGTATCTTAACGGTTGCTCTATTTCCGATGGAGTCGTTTCTTCTACGAGCTAATTATCCTCTTAATTAAAAGCATAGTTCTCGTTGATGTTTCATTTGCTCTCTTAAAGAAGCTCGAAACGACAAAAAAGAAACAACTGAATTGCCTTTCGTGTGTCCAACGTTTCAAACTTGCCTTTCCTATCGGCCCACCGTATAACACGATATGACTTATAACGCGTAATTGGGTAAACGTTAATTGCTCGCAATTACCGTTTCGCAATTAACATTTTCTATAGACTATTGAACATCGATTGACGTTAATTACTAAGCCACCCTTTGTTTAATAAAGCTCGTTTTCAAACGATTATTGCGCCGCCGCGTATCGAACTGTTATTAGGGGACACAAAGGGAATTGAAACTTTAGTAAGGCGAGCAATTTAAGTATACATGGTGTTTCAGAAGAGAAATCGAACATTTTCAATAGAAATATAAAAACGATTCATTTTTTTATAGCATCGAAGTGAACGTCGCTTTCTGGAAATGGGTTATAATCGCTGGATGAAAATTAGCGTACAATCGAAAGAATCACCGAAACAATTATTTCGTATCTTCGAAATTCCAACAGGGACATCGATGAAAGGATTACGATCAGGCGGACAGCGCGGTAGAATTTACGCGTCCCCGCAGAGTTCCGGTCGGATCAAAGATGAGCCACATGCTCGGCAGATCGGGAACAATGGCCGTGACGGGGATCATAATGGATCTAATGACGACACAGCTTTCCGGATAATTCGATGTCAAGGAGGTGGACGATTTCCAAAGGACGCGTGCGAAGCAGCGAATAGGGCCCAGAGGAGGTGATTACGCGACTCGACGGGGATGACACCCACGTGCTGGAATACGTGCGTGTTGCCGAGGCCGAGGCCGAGGCAAAAGGGTCGTCGCCGCCATACACACGTAATACCATATATAATATATCGCATTAGACGCGGGGGGGTGGAGATGCGAAACGGGTATCGCTTACGCGTTATTATTGCAGCGATACGACACGCTACGGTGTCACCCGTGACCTCCCATGGGGGCTGCGCACCATATCATATACAATGTAGGTACCAACTGTCACACCATCGGCGAGAGCCAGGGATCCCATGGAAACCGGCTAGGCGTGCTTTATGGTGCGTCAAATTAAAAGATTCCCTTCCTTTGCCTTCCCTAACTGCGATCTGATCCACTTGCCGGGCTTCGTCTATGACCCAGCTAAACGGGACGAGCCGTGTCTTTCACGGCTGTGGATTTCATGCTGTTCGATCCGGATCGGTCATGGAAATCGCGATCAATGGAGAACTAATATTTTCGAATTCGATGCGAGACGATGAAATCGAAATTTAGACGATAGAGTTTTCTTTTTCGATCAACCCCCTTTACAATCTTACATAGAAACAATAGAATTTTAATTGCATCAGCAGTAGGATGACACCTTCTTCCGATGCCCCATTTATGGTCACCGAACGCAGTACAATCTATGCGAATATATTAGTCGTTTCATACGAGTCTCGTGCAAATTGCACGCCGCAGTTTAACAAACCGTATCTCCATCCGACACCGTTCCTCTATATTGTTCACCTTGTCTTTAATCAAATAGCTTCTCTCGTATATCTCGTAGCGACCAAACAAACGACCACGTCCGCTTGACGTCTTCGCGAGCATAATTTCCGCCGTACGATCTTAGCAAAGCCAACAGAAGCTGGATCGAGGTGTAATTCGTGGCTAAATGGCACATCGCCCGGAATTCATAGCCGTCGAGCTGTTTAACGACGCGAGCTGTTCCACCGCCGCGACGCGGAGAATCGCGAGCCCGGATCGTCGAGGCTTTACCAGCGAGCGTCGCGTCGCGTCGCGTCGCGAGATACGCGCAAAGTGGTCGACTGATCGAGCGTCGTTCGAATTTTGGCGACGATTCCTGGCTAATCGGTCGTGTTATCGAGCCACGCGACGGGACATTTACGCTTTTTCAGCTCGAATAATGAGCAATCACGAGCGTATCTGCTTTTCTCCTCTAATAATTGATCAAACAGAATTCCATTTCGCTTTGAACTTTATTCTAACTCTAATTAGGAACAATGTAAATTGATTTATTTGACGCAATAGAATTTGTTCGACCTAAACGCGGTGCAACTATAAAAAGAAAAGAAGAATCGTGATCTGAAGAAGTTGTGACCGTCGGTGTCAGTCAGGACGAGAGCGAAAGAAGTCTGGGGATGCAAACCGCTTACAAAGACCGCGTGGCATCGCGCCTCGTAACTTTCAATTCGTCCTCGAGTCTCTGAGACGCCGCGCGAAAACGCAACGTTCCGGGACGTCTGAATTCTTAACGACTGTACGCGTATTAACGATGCGGTCGCTGGCAATTTCGTGCGAAACTTACGGCCGCGGGCTCGTTAGTAAAAATAATTCCAACGAGCCTAAAAGGGTGGTGCACGTTGAAATCTTCGCGCGATGCGCGCAGGGATCTTACTCGGACGAAAATTGACAGAAATAAAAAAGCGTTCAATCGGCGACTAATCTTGCGTGAAATTAACAAAGTATTAGCAATGCAGAGAAGTCTAAATATGTACATTTTTCAAAAATGTTGAATATTTTAAGAAAGTCGAAGGTTATTTTTATCGTGACAATTTTAACAATTTTTTACAAAATGCAAATGTCTTCAAATTTTGATACGATCGGTCTGTCACACAGTGCATGGTAGCTGCTGTAGCATCGAAGGCGGGAAAACGTGCGAGCAAAGGAAGGGTACAAAAACGCGAATAAGCGGGCAATGTAAACGAACGAGTCTATAAGTCCGCGTCAAGCGAGTCCGCGTCGCGAATAAACCCGGACAGTTCTGTCTTAACGCGTCAACTCGCGTCTCTTTTCCCCGTTCTCTCCCTGGTCCGTGTTCCGTTCGTTCGATCCTCCTTCCCCCGGGGTTGGACGTTCGCCTCTTCAAAGTGTCAAGTGACAAACGATCCCGCTACCGAGTAGGCGTAGTCGTCGGGGTGGATATAATTTGTCAGGAAATCACCCAATTAGCCTCCCAGTTATGCGGCCCAACAGATTTAACCAATTAGTTTAGCTATGCGAGCCCTAATACATTTCCACGCCGCCGCCGGCTACCAGCCGCAGCCGTTTCTCTCGCTTCCACCCTCTCCCGATCCTTCTCTTCTGCTTCTGTATTCCTATGTCGCGATTCCTCCTTCTTCCCTCCTCATTCATCCAAATATATATATTATACCGTTTCCAACCGGCGATGCAAACATCTTGGGGAGACGGAGGCGATGCTGCGATTCGTTAGTTGTTGCAACGACGATCACGATCAGCCCGATCGAATCGTCCCGTTGCGTGTTCACGCGTTCTGCACATTCTGAACGCGTACCACGGTGCAAGGGGAAAGTGGTTAGCATTCTATTTATAGGGTAAGCTTCGCTCTTCTGTACCATAGAACAGACACGAGGGAGAGGGGCTCGGTTATAGAGAGTCGAGAGGTGAAGCAATTTGTCTCCCTAATGAGATGTCACCCCATTCGTACGCGTGGAACCGCGACAACTAAGGAGACGAACCGGACCCGAGCACCGGTGAAACCGATCAAGCAGAAATCTCTACGCTATCGTATCCTTCTTCCGCTTCTTTTTTTCCACTGCCTGATCGCTGTTGGTCTTCCACGCCCCGAGGAGATTTTTTTGACAGTGAACGATGCATCGAGGTTCTTCTAAGAACAACCCCTTCTTCTTTGGTTTCCCCATTACAGAGACAGAAAAGTCGAAGAAGTTATTTATCGCTTTTTCATCCTATTTCATTCTACTTTGATTTCTTCTTAATTAGCTTCCATTCATTTTTCTACAATATAAGTTTCAGTAACGAGTATCCGATACTCGAGCTGATCTTTTACAGCGGTTAAAATATCTTGGAAACAGTCTTGCCATAGTTGACGATAGAAAAATATGCTCTTCAAGTAATAATAAGAGGATCGTAATTTTGTCAGCGTGCCGTTTGACCCGGGACGTTACGGAAATAAGTGTTTCGATCGCGGATAGAAAAACGAGGGCTCGTGGTGTCGTAGGACCCGCCTGTTGGAAACTTTTACGTCGTCTCGTTTTTATTCACGACCGACGGGGGGAAGGGAGGTTTTCGTTAAACATCAGGGGCGAAGGGGCAGGAAGATTTTTACTGTTCGAGCGTCGGGGGTTCGTCGATTTTACGCGCTTTCACGCGGTAATCGGCGCGTTGCTCGCGCTACCAAACGTTTAAGGCCATGAAATCGCAAAATAGTTGTGAAACATTTACGGAACCGTGCACGAACAAATTGTGACGGGATCCGGTTATGAAAATACGATTAGCACGCGTGAAATATTCACCCGCGGCAGGAATGCATTATCGAACAAAACGGTTGATCGTTGGTTATTGACCGGCCTTGTATCAAAGTATACGAGCTTTCGTTGTAGAAAAAAGAAGAGGATTTTTTTACCGATGAAACTTCATTTTATCTGCACAGAATCATTTGAAATGTTAGTTAGGATAATTGAGCTAAGGAGGAGAGTATAGGCTTTTCCCTTTTCTTTTTTTTTTTTTCAAAGAGAAAAAGGATCTCTGGCAATGTTTTAATCGCGGCAAAGAGAGCTGGAGAGGTCGATCGAATAGAGTAACATGGTACGGGCAAAAGAGAGAGGACGGTCAATGGGACCAGTTGGAGTGCAGGATTGCTCTGGTCGATTCTAATTGAATCGTCCTTTGGCCTCTAAGCGATCGCAGTTCCGCCCACTGTTACTGACGAGTGATACGTCCGACCCTACCCTGGTCTCTCGGTTTCTATTACGCGTTTCGTAGCAGATTCCACAGCAGATGATTCGTCTTATTTTAGTCGCGATCCAGTCGTTTCTTTTTTCCCGTCCAACTCCATCGTTGCGATAATTGCTTGGAAATTAATTTCCCGTATTGGAAATTGATAGCGAACCAAAACGCGTTAAATTGAATGGTTGAAGAAGAAAATTAGTGAAGCATCCCAAAATATTTGCGATAATTATCATCGTATCGAACGGACCATACGAGAATTAATTATCAACCGGTTGTTAATCATGTCTCCAAATTTATTAATTCCTTTCAAGATAAAAAACAAACGAAGATGAACACCACTTCCGCCCACGTCGGTCACAATTACGCAGGAGTCTCGTTCACGCTCTGCTTCGAGCGTTATTTTTAAAAACCGTCCAAGAATTTCTCTCTGTCTGTTTCGACGAAGCTTAATTCCGTCCGTGAGTCGATAAAACCGTTCTTTCTTCTTCCTCCGTGAAACCTACAGCCTCTTAGCTCGACGATCGAGCAAATGGTCGAACGAAAAGGGTCTCTACGGAACAGGTGCCCCCCTCCGATCGTGGTGCAAAAAAATACTCGAGGGTGAACAACGTTAGCCTCGGTTCCCTTTTCGCGAGATCACCGTCCGTAAGACGTTATTCCCCCTTTTAAACGTAGCAACGTGCCGCGCGCACGCGTGGGTATTAAATTAATGTAGTCGACTCTGTGTAGTCGGCGATTAAACAAAGGGTGAAAATTGAGCACCGTCCACCCCGCGGCAGCGAACACGCAACCCGCCTCGAACAGCGCATCGGCTACACCCACCCTCGACCATTTCGAGGCTCGATCGTTCGTAACGCGCGCGGCTTCCGGCGTGGACAGCGCGGTTCCAGCTTCCCGTTACGCTATTGGGAGAACCTGTGCTCGCGCGTACCATCACGGACGGCACGTACCTTTCTCTGTTGCCAACTTCTCGTTAAACCTACACCCGCACACACTCGCGACGAATCGTTTTCATAGATGTGTCGAGAGTACACGGTTGTGTTGGTCGGCGAGAAACGGCTGCTTTGCCGGTGTACGCGCACGCGTTTAATATATGTAAACTTGGCCGCGTATGTACGAGCCGGTTATACCTATGTACACATCGACCAACCGCCGTGGGGCGGGCTTCGTTCGTTGAATGCGGTTTAATATTAATGGGAACTGATGATAAGCAGCGCAAACAAGCGTCGAGTCTCCCGGGAGAGATCTGCCTTCTGTTACCCCGGGTGCACTGGGGCCTATACTCGCTCGCATACACACACCCACACGTCTGCGACCCACGGTGGGACAGAACGAACTGGCGGTGATCAAAAATCGATCGTTTTACTGATTTTCGAAATTGAAGATAAGTCAATGCCTTTTCAGGGAGAATTAACCCCTTGGCCCTGCAATAACGTGTCGCACTCGTGACCGCAACTTACAGTCGAAATTTCAATATGGTTGAATTTAATTTTAATTTGCTCAAATTAATTTGCTAAATTAAAGCGACGAATAGTTAGTTCAGACTGATGCTACTATCGAGCAAATCATAGGCGAAGGGGTTAATTTGATTCGCGAGTTGAATAATTGAATCTGAAAGCTAAATATAAAATAGTTTAATGTATAATTCTAAAATATTTAGCGTCACGATTAAACATTTTTAATCGTTTCGTCCCGCTGTGCGAGAATGATGCGAACCTGTTCGAGGGAGACCAAACATTGTCCACGAATGGAAAGCCATGGCAGCGTAGGGCACACAAGACCGTCTTCCCATTGGGGGGTACCATGATCGTTTACCCGTTACACGTGAATACACACGGATACACCAGACGACTGTGTTACTCACACAGATGCGTGCAAATGAGGGAGAACAAGGGGGGGTGGCTCGTTTGCCGGTACTTACTTTGGACGCTTTCCACTCTCTCTCCCTTTCCAACCCTCTATCAGCCGAGGTTCCCCGTTTGTCCTGTGTCGACGATCGCGCAACCCCCTTTCTGCGGAAGCTAGCCTCTCTATCGTGGCTCCTGCGATTGTGCCGGCTAACCTATTCGGTTTCCACGCGAGTGTTTGCTCGGCAAATTAGAAAACGATCGGCGATCGGCCACGCCGAAAGGGAGCCGGCTACCAATGGGGACGGTTGAAAGTGGGATCGGGCCGGTCGTTCGAAATTGCTCGCTAATGCGTTGTAAACTCCTGGGGCATTTGTTAACGCATACCCTATTCAATGGACTTGTTTATACGTTGGATTGAGATTGATCGAAAAAGATGCGCGATTTCGAAACACGCCGCCTGTGGATAATTATAATTATCAACCCCTTCGATTACCGCGCCCTTCGGAAAGAAATCGTCGAAACGATTCGTTAATTGTTCGACAAAGTCGATCGATTCAATTTGCACCGCGATTATTGCCGTGATACCCAGTGCACGGATATTCTCGACGTGACACGAAAGCCGCAACGAGAAATACAAAGCCCCTGGTTCCGGTTAGTAGGCGAGAAGAGAAATGCGGAGGAGGTAGCGACGAGCGGGTGGAAATAGGGATTCCATTATTTAACCGAGGTAGTTTAGGCGAGTATTAGGGGTTTGAGTTTATGACACCCCTCGGCTGTCCGGATTGCCTATTAATACGATATGAGGCTCACCGTACGGGCGCTGCCTCTATTCGCATCATCGCGGCAAGCGAACCTGCCCAGAGCACGAATTTTTTTATCGCAACGACGTTTCGTATGAATGCGAAAGTTTCTTTCCCCGCGAAGCTCGATTCCAGCCCGAACCAGACACGCTTCACCCCCTCTGGCTCAGGGTATTCATCCCCCTTTTCACCGGGCGATATCTTTATTACCTGTTTTCATTCCAGCCAATCTCGGCCCGGTAATTTATCCGTTCGTATTTTCTCGATCTTAATCTCTATTCGACGATTTCGCTCGATCGTGTTATTCCAACACTTTTCTATCGATGAATTTCGTGTTTCTTTTATCGTTTTTTTTTTTCACCTATTTAGAATTTTCTAAAATTTCGTGAATTTTTCTCTCCGTTGATTCTCTTCTCGCATCTTTTCCAGGTTAAGGCTGAGGAAATTTCGAGTAACGGATCGAAAGGTTCCAGATTCTCCGTGCGGTAACGATCTTCCGTCGTGATTCAAACTTTACGTAAACGCTTAAAACACCACCACGAGAAGTTTGTACTTCGGCTTATATCTCACAGTGCAAATTGCCTTTCGCTTAAGAGCTAATTAAGAGACGGCTACCATCCCCGTTCGGGGAACGTTTCCGCCGTCAGTGCAAAATATCTCTAAACCGACGGAACGTAAGTATCCTGACCCTTGGACCCGAGAACTCGAGCAGAAGGAGTACTTTCGTGTACCTATACAGACCGACCGAGTAATCGTTACGACGTACACCGGTAGACAGATAAGAGCATCGGCTGCTTCCGTCTCCATTTCCTTCTTCCTCTATCTCTCCCCCTGGCTCACCGTCTCCGTTCGGTCCGTCGTGTTCTAGAAAGCATAGAATCCAAGAGGATTCCCCGGAGTCGACTTATCCGCGTATATTCCTAAAGTGGCGGGTGATCCTCGATGAACCGTGACCGGTCAGGATTCTAAGGATTCCCAGCTTGAATAGCGACCAGACGTGAACTCATTGAAAGCGTGTTACGTTCGATTTAAGAGTTACGAGCGACCCTGCGTTTACAGGATCGTCAACGACACCCTTGAATTCTAATTCTATCAATTTTTCACTCTCCCTGATAAATACAGCGAATTATTCACTTTCTGCCTAGATTAAAAAAATTCTCTTAAAGCTGCATAAATTTTCCACCGAACCATGGTATTGGATTTTTGTTTCTAAAACAACTCGCGCCACCAATTCCAGCTTCGTCTACCCGAAAAATATTTGTCAAAGACTGCAAACAACTCGAACGACTACACGTTTGCAGCTGATTCCCCGCTAGGCCAAGCGAGCCAAGGGTGCTGCGCGCAACGAAATAAAGGCAAGGCATGGAAAAGTAGTCGGAAATCGTAAAGTGCTCGTCACCTCGAGCCTCCTGGACAAATAAGACGGCGAGTGGAGAAGACGAAGCGTCGACGACAAGCGGGACGCTTACGTTACGCGGCATTCATCGTCGAGAACGCTCGGGGACGAGGAGTTTCCCTTCATTCAGCCCTCGTCGACGGGAGCGTCGACGACCAGGGGGAGAGGCTCGAGGCTTGAGAAACGGAACGGGACAGCTAAATAATAATTCTCACTTAACTAACTCGGTTAACTAGCTTCGCCGTGGCTAATAATAAAAGCCGTCGTCGTGTGCACGGACCCGGTGGATCGAGTCTAACGGGGAGCGAGAGGATCGTTTTCGGAGGGTTTACCCACGACGAGGGACTGTGACCGAGCTATACCGGGGTGTAGAGAGAGAGAGAGAGAGAGAGAGAGATGGGAGGAAAACGGCCGCGAAGCGCGTCGAGGTCTGAAGTCAATTTGTCGGAGAATGCGTTGGCAACACGTGCGCCAGCTCGACAGACGTCCCTCTTTTCGCTTGTCCCACAAAATCACCGACGTCCGTCCGAAAAACTCGACAAGATCCGTCGAGGGAGCGGTGGAATACCACGAAAAAGCCAGACGATTAGCCGGTCGACGATTCGAGCCGGCCTAGACCAACGGTCTCCTCCGAAACTCTGCGAAGGACTGGGATTTCCGAAAGAACGACACCGGCCAGACCGTGACATGTGCTGGAAGGTTAACGGGCAAACGGGGATACTTGATGGAGAAAAATTAGGAAATTAGAGGGTGCCAGGGAACGGGGCGAAACAGGGTGTAAGGATTCTCGAGCTACGGAATCCGATGGAAATGCAAACGAATTGCAGTAATGCTTGACAAATGGAAAAATCGACTGCTGGAAGGAGCAAGCGTTCATTTCGTCGGATTTAATTTGCATACTTCCTTAACCTTCCCATTGGGCTCGTAAAAATGTCCGTTAATTGTATTCGAATTAGACACTGTGACAAAATAAATTCTAACAGAGATGGTTACATTTCAGATTTCCTTACAACAAATTAGTGAAACGTTTCAGCTGTTTATCGTGGAAGAAGGAAGCTGTACTCGATTAGAAATTACATAATTACAAGCACATTCGAATCAATTTTAAGTGAACTCGAAGTTAGTTAGTACACACTCAACTCGATCCCATCCCTATCACTGAACCCTGTGTCAACGACTCGAAAGTACAGTACACGAAAGACGATAGGCCAGGCTACGAGAAGCCAAAGACATGGAAAAGTATTTTTTATCGGTCACCAGCCTATACTGTCGCGCAAAAAGAAGCACCCTCCTCGGGGATGGTCCCAGGATTCGTAGATCCGGGTCGACCATTCGGTCGTCGGGGGTGCTCCACAGGCCGCCGCTACGTAGGTATCCACTTATAAACACGACCCTACTTACTCTTTCCGTAGTCCTGGCCTCGTAGGACTCGCGTCAGAGCGGTAAAAGGGTAGATAGATACACGGCACGGTATTAGTAGGTATTAGGTGTTGGCCTGGGAAAGGCTGCACGTGCTTGCGAGGAATCCCATCCCTCCTGCGAGTTCGGATAATTCTTTAAGTGCTTCCTTTCCCCCTTCGCGCTTCCTCCGATCTCGCCACTCTTACCCGGGGGCCGATCCTCGGTCTCCACCTATCCCCCTGCCCCTCTCTCATCCCCTTTTTATCAACCACCCCGGCACCGATGCGCTCGCGGTACTATCGTTTCAGGCACTGTGTATACACCGTGGACCGTAATTCGTGGTACGAGGGAAATCAGCGAGATTAAACGTAAGACGAAGATGAAGAATAAGAAAATTGCGTTAAGTTATTGTTCAAAGAAAAATTTGGTTCTTTTGTTAATTATGTATGTAGCGTGATCCTGGGACCATTTTGGTTGAATAAAGAATTGTAATGATTCTTTTTCTTTTCTTTGAAGTGGTTTGTCACTTTTGATGGTTCTTCTGCCAGCCAGACGGCTTTTAGCAATTTTACGTGTGTACGAATCCGTTTCGCCGTCCCGTTTGAACAGCACCCGAGGAATCGCCCTCAGACAGCCCCTTAATCTTCTTAACGCGAAGTTAAGCGTCGACGGAGCTCCGGATGCGTCGACTTTAATGCATTCGATAATCGGATAGGCTCGAATGGATGTCTAACGCGCACGATGCTTCGTAGATTAATTATCTATGTAGAAGGAGGGTGAGAAATTCTGACGGTCGAAGTTCAAGCAATCAAATTTTCGGTACGTTTTTCGAGCAACAGATTCGTTAGAAAAGGGTTATCAATTTCTTTTTAACGAGTCTCGTTCTTACGAGAACTTTAATTTCCCGTTGAAATAATTTTCAGGAAATTCGAGCGATTTACTTGTTCTCCGCGCGGGCCGAGATACGCGTGATAGCGGCATAAATAGAGCGTTACTTTCGCAATTTGAAACGGCACGCTTCGTAATTAGAATAATATCGCCGCACACGCGAGACTCGTAATTTCTGTAACGCGGCTCACTCGAGCGTCGGCGTAGTCGGTAAACGACATAATTATCGCTGAATGAGCTCGCGTATCGCACAGCCTCGTGCCGCCTAGCAGGAATTACTTTGTAACACCTAGTTTTCCGCTCGGAAGTGTTTGCAATTTGGTTTTCGCGCGGCCGTACACCGTCGACGAACAAAATAATCCTGTTGTTCTCCGCTCACGGCCAGACTTGTACCTCCACCTATTCGTCGACAAGTATATCTAGGAAGCCATTAGAAAAGGGCCGATGTTCCTCGCGCGGAAAAGTCAACGAACCGTTCGATGCCGGCTTAAAACATCTGGATGAAATTAACTCGACAGACAGACTGTCTACCGCAGCTTCTCGCCTCCTAAGATGTTTTCCGAAGAATCCTTCGGCTCGCTGACAAACCGACGCATCGGGGATTAAGCGACCCATTAAATCTGGAAATCGACTGTCGCTCGATTACGAACGAACGCCGGCGAAACGTAAAGACCCGAAGCTTTCGCAATCAATCGAACGGCAAATCAATCAATGCAGTCGATATTTAAATACCTCAGCCATTACGATATTTCAATATTAATACGAGTTATCATAAATTAAAGGAGAAAGAGAAACCCCGACGGAATGTTACGAATTCAAGCCCATTGGTAAGGGTGAAAAAAAAAATGTCTGATTCGGTTCTCTGATCAAAGACAATCGACGCTGAAAGACTGTACAAGCAATGGCGGACAATACCTTGCGTGGTGAATAAAAAAAAAGAACCGCTGAGCCACGGTACAAACGGCGGGAAAGCATTGAATTCCGTCGCGTTGGATTTATAGGTAATTATTTTTCTCGAACGTATTCGTGGTTTTTCAGGGGGTCGGTCGGAGGTGGTGTTTCGTCAAGCGAATATCTACGTGGAAACGCGAGCGAGCATTGGGCGTGGAAACTAAAGGCTGATCATGTCTGGCCGATGTAGATTTTCTACGGGATCGTATTCAGGGAACGAGGCAGGCGGAGAACGAGCTGATGCAGTCAAGGGGGTGTGGGGGTGTATAACGCGACAATTGTCGGATCCGACGATTCACGCGAATCGTGTACAAGGACTTGGGCTATTCTGTGTACGTGAATCTCCGTGCGAGGCCGAGTGGAACAGCAGATCCTGGAGGATGAGGATCGGCAAGATACGTGCTTGTCACGAAAAGGACAGAGAGACAGAGGGTGGTGGGGATTGGTGAACTACGGCGAGGGCGAGGGGTTGTATAGATACATCCCTGCGGCGGTGGTTTGTAATATTATGATAACCCTCCCTGGCTGGCTGGCTGCCTCACCCCTACCTCGTTTTCCCTCCTACGCGTACCCAGGCTGCGCGGCCACCCTCTTTCAGCGGCCATGTTGCCGGGAAATATGATTATTGTTATTATTTGCACCCTCCTTCGACCGCATCCTCCTGACTCCTCACCTCCTCCTGGCAATCCTCTCTCATCCTACCGTTCTCTTCTCCTCCCTCTTTCTGTCTTTCTTTCGCCAATTCGCGTTACCATCCGCGAACCAGCGATACTTGCACTACGTTCCTGCTTTTATCTCGCTCCCTCTTTGTCTCAGTTCCAGTTTCAGTTCCTCTTCCCTCTTCTCTTGTCGCACCCTCTTCACTCATCCTCCCCGATCAAACTCGATTCTCTCCTCCTGCCTCGTCTCCGGCTCTTCTACGAAGCGGATAGCTCTTCTACGCTCGGCGAATTGAGAGGAAACGAACGAGAACAGGTCCGAAGCAACCACTCGTCAACGGTGGTTGTTTCTCTCTTTATCGCTTTGCTTCCCTATCGGGTCCTTCTACTTTCCTCTGTCTCACTGTTCTCTTCGTTCGCGTCTTTTCCCTCTCTGTTCCGCGGTCGCTTGCAAAACTTTACGATGCGAAATGCCATCTCCGCGCCTCGCACTTTTCAACCCCCATCCTCCCACGGTTTCTCGTTCCCCGTTACGGCCGGCTTTCTTTTTTCCTCCACCGACCGTTTTACTTTTTATTTTTCCACGTTGCTCGATCTCTGTCCCTCGCCGTGTCCGGGCGGCTATTTTCTTCCTTCTTTTTCAACGCGCTCAGTTCATCCGCAACTCGTCCCTACGGAAACGTTTCATCGACCGAGACCATCGTTCTTTCTTTCTTTCTTTCTTTTTTTTTTCGTAACTCTCCTCAGGGCTTTTTTTCACCACCCCCGAAACTTTCCTCGCGTGACTAATATCGAGAAGCGTCTCTGACGGTATCTCGCGTCAAGCCGATAAACGGAAACTTTCCTCTTCATTCTCGAGCGAAAGAAAATTCTTTCCGACGATTCATTTGAAACTACTTATAGTATAATTGCATATAAACCCTGTTTGAAACAGGGGAAAGGAAAATAAGTATCGTTATCTCGTGCGAAAGTTCAACGTCCAATTTAAACGGGTTCGAATCGTGGATGCACATACTGTTTCCGGCAAATTCGACTAATCGTGTTAGCCGACTTTCTGGCGGTACTTGTACGCGTATATAACGCGGAGAGCGTTAAGTGTAACGAGAACCGCGGCTTGACGTAAGAAAGGTGGAAATAAACGAACAACGTGGTGGATGGGGGTAGGGTGCGAACGACGAAGGAACGAAGCAACTAGCCAGAGGGAAAAGAAAGGAAAAAGAAGGGAGCGAAGAGGTGATGGTGGTGGTGGTGGTGGTCTCGTAGTAGTCGCGAGAGTCGTGGTAATAAATGGGCAACACGAGCGCTTATAAGGGGTAGGTAATCTAAAGCTTTCGAGGCGGCAGTACGGCGAGGAGAGGGTGGAACGTCAGAGAAAGCGAGGAAGATGGAGGATACGGGGGTTCGGGGGGGGTTGGGAGAAAGTGGGTGGCGAGGGAGAAAACGGTGCGTAGGATGAGAAGAACCGGCTGGAGGAGGAGACCACGAAAGAAGGAGGATAAGGGTGGTTACGGTGAGGGTGTGAGATAAGGTATAAGGTGGGTAAGATGGCGGACAATTTGCCGCTCGACTACTCTTGCCCGTACCCCTCCCTCGACGATTCCACCCCCTCTTCCTCTGGTCCGTGTACCAACTAATACAGGGTGTACCATGCAATTAGGAGAAACTGTATCTTGATAATAGTTACGGAATGAGAAAGAAATGTTATAAGAAGAAATTAAATGGTGTCGAGTGCACTTTTGTGCATCGGTGCATTAGAAACTGCTAGTATCAATCGATATAAAATATTTTGCTATCGGTGGATTTTAATCAATCGTGACATTTGCATAGTGAGAAAATCTTCGTCATATTTATTAAATGCAATCAGAATATTTCTTTATTCTTATCGATTTTCTATTAGAAAAATATTGAGATCTAGGATGCAGAATGCAGCAATGCACAAAAGTGCATAAACTTGATTCTAAAATATCCACAGGTAACGCCGTCTAATTGTATTTAAAATTTCTAATTATTTGAAAGATATAGATTGTCCCGATCGAGTGGTACACCCAGTGGATGTTCCTCCTTCGCGATCAACAGAGAAACGTTGAACGCGCGCGCAAGCAGCGACACCACCTCCCTCTTCGACTCCTTCTCACCCCTTCGGTTACGGTGTTCCCTCTTTCTCTTTCCCTCGGTTTCCCGCGGAAAGCTTTCTCGCGGCTTTTCCGTCCGTGGAAGCGCGCATGAACGTACGCGACGATGAGAGAATCACGCGAGAGGTACGGATACACACACGCTCGAAAGTTGCGGCCGTGGTTCGCGTATACACGTAAAACTGCCTTCCGTCGTATTCACGTTCGCGGTACGTAGGTATTTTAAACGTTCTCCGCACCGTCACCTGCCGCCGCCACTGCTCGACTCCTCCCTTCGCACCCTCCTCCACCATCTACCTCTAACCCCATCCCCGGACACCCTCGTCGGCCTACCCGCCAGACCGCACCAGCATGCTCTCTCTTAGCATTCCATCCGCCATCTTCTCACTTAATAAAATAATTACCCCAGGCCAATTAAGCGTTCTCCCTCTCCGTTCCTCCCTAAAACCCGTCTCTTGTCGCTTCCTCTCGCTTCCTCTCTATTCCTTCAACCCTCGTCACGAAGAAGGATCGCGTAACCCGTGCACGTTCTTACTCTGGTAGAGTGGAACGCGACCTTCTTTGAGTCGACAACTTACACGAACGTTTACTCGCTATTATTATTTCAAAAAGCCTACTGTCGAGAATACGATTAACAGGCGGCGAATTATTCAAGCGCGATTAAACGTGCCACCGTTTAAAAGGATGATTTTTTTGTCGAGCACTCGAGTTCTTTGATGTAAACGCGAGAATTAGATAGAATAGGATAGTTCACGTATTCGTTATGAAATATTAGTTCGATAAGGATGATAATGTAATACGGATATACTTATGGAAGTAACAAGTATGAGGGCGCTTCTGCGTTCCTACAATTTCCCGCCATTTTAGACTGTATACGCGCGAATCGTTATTTAACGGCTGGCTACTCGCATTTTTCGCTTGTACGGCGAAGATTTAACGCGATTGTCCGCGATAATGCATTTTATATTTATGCACCGACGAAAATTTCGCACGAAATGACGGTGCATTGCTCGTCAGCACGAAAAATAATTTATCGATTTCCGATAACGGTGTTTCATCTTTCGTATAAATATAATGGATTCGCTGACGTATCCGATGAAACATTGCTGTTTCCTTTATCAATAAGATTGTGTTTTGAAACGTAATAGCTAAGGAGCGAGTCGAGGTTATCAGATATTTTTCTAAGTTTGAAACATATGTCCACAAGTACCTTTAATTATAGTTTAAAACAAGAATAATTACTCACGTTACGATGCACACTCTGTTCTTCTCCATTTTTATCGGAAATCGATGATCGATGGCGTCGCGAATGACAAATCTGTTTGAAGGATGTTCTATCAGCACCAATAGCAGTGGTTGACTTCAAAATTCAAACCGGAAATCATTTCGTCCAAATTGTATCACTATTAACACACCAAACACTGTTTTATTAACGTTAATTAACTCTAAATTCAAAATTTAATAGTAAACTTTATCCGACGCACTGTCGTTTCAAAACTGACTCTCCACTAAACGCATTTGTAGCGACATCTGTCGACTAACATAAGATTTAGAAGCCTAAACAGATAGCAGCACCGTGTGTTCGGTGGCAACATGTCCGTCATGTCGTTGTTAGGTCGTGTTTTTGCAAGAGAAATTGCAGAAATTTGTTGCAAAACAACAGTGGTGTGTCAAGTGCAGCCGAAAAGAAATCGATGGAATCTCGTGAAAGTCCCTGACCCCGGAGTTGATGGTAAAAGTTTTCGGAGAATCGTTCATTTCAAAGACGAATACACTGTCGAACCTTTAAAGGTTACGAATTTAGCAGGCAGAGATCCTGTTACAGGTGAGCGTTTAAATTAATATCTTTTGAACCTCTTTATCAACTATTCGATGCACACGTCATGCCCAATAATATCGATATGAATTGAAATAAATTACTTTTCTTTGGAGTGTATATTTACATTATGCGGATTGTTTTCCTTCGATGGTGGAGCCACTGGTTGATAAAATAGTTTTTTAATAGCGCCTAACCGACGTCGATTTTTTGTTTTTATAAAATAAAATTATCACAGTCAACTATTGGTTCGAAATTAACCCTATAATTTTCTTTATCGAAACAGGAAGAATAGTAGCAAAAGGTATCGGCGGAGGTATCAAGCACAAATACCATTGGATCAAATGGGTCAGAGATGGACCAAGCGACCTGAAAGAACCACCAAGGGAAGATAAAATTCTGGAGATTTTCAAGGACGGATGTAGAACATCTTTCGTTGCTTTGGTCGGAGGCGGACGCGAGTTATACTACATTCTTGCCACGCAGAATATGAAACCTGGCGATATACTCCGTACTCATCGAGGTGTTCCCGAAAACCCTGTCAGACCTAAAGAAGGAGACGCTTACCCGTTGGGTGCCCTCCCAAAAGGTACCATCGTTTGTTGCGTGGAAAAATATCCAGGCTTTGGAGGATCCCTTATCCACGCTGCTGGAGCGTACGGCACGGTAATGAAACGCGATGGTGAGGATCGAGTGGTGATAAAAATGCCAAGCAAGAAGGAATTTAGTTTACACGAGACGTGTATGGCGACGGTTGGTAGATTATCGAACGAGAAACATAGTTCGATACCCATTGGTAGCGCACAGAGAAACAGGGAACTTGGTAATCGACCGAGAAGCGGTCTCTGGAAAAGGAAGACTGGTCGATACGGTCGAAAACTTCGAAATCTACCACCAGTTCGAAGGTTTGATCCGCATACGAGAGATGAAATAAGAGGAAAACTTGAATTAAACTTAAAAGCATTGAACGAATAAGAGCTGAGTGTATAAATCTGTATTCAATAAATGATTACGTATTGTACTATTTTTTATTGTCTCTGTTGTTGATTCTCGGCTGCTTTTGCAAACGATTGTAACATTCACACATGGGATGTGTTTGTACGGTCATGTGCAACGTAAGCTTAGGCAAATACACTTACCTTCAACAAAGAGAAGCCTACAATGCACCGGAATGTACTTCTTGTAGAGGGCGTTCGACTACCGGGTTGGTATCCTTTGAGGAGATGGTAGCTGGGATGATTGTGAACAACTTTTTCCTCTAACACAATATTCGTTAAGGCGTAATTTTTAATTTATTAATGAAAAACTGCAGGAGTGTCGACCACGTGAAACGCGCTCGGTTGTGGTCGGGAACAAACTACACGCCGCGTCGGTTCGTAGCCAGCGCTCCAACAGCCGCGCATGCGCACCTCGCGCGCTCCGATTACGCGGTGTTTTCAAATAATAATTCGAAAACTAAGCTTTATCGAGCATTTTGGTAAAGGAAAAACTTGTTAAAAATCACCCCAGCTACCACCCTCTCAAAGAATCCCCACTCCTAACCGAACACTATATTTTTTGCGTGAAAAAATTACATTGACATGGAACTGTTGTATCGCGTCTCAAACTTACGATACATTTTCATTTTTCTTATATAGTCTTAATAACTGTTCATAGACCTTTGTTATAGTATACTGTTCGTAGACTATTGTCGCGCGAAAGTACTTCCTTTTGTACTTCTGGCTCCAGTTCGTCTACCGAGATAGGTACTCTTTGATGGAACAAAGCACAGCAGAGAGGAGTTGCAAATGTTAAACAAACACCGCAAATCAAGACTTGTATTGGCGTGACTGCCCATTTTGCGTTACGTAGCATTTGTCTTCGATCCATGAAGTTCACTATAACTGGCGACAATACTGCAACAGATAGTCGGATAGAAATACTTAATAATTTGTCTGGTAAATTTGAAATTCGATCAAAGTGACCTCAGGCTGGAGGAAGAATTGCTTACGCATGCTTGGAGAAGACATGAGGATACGTGATAATGTCACAGCGATGATGGCTTTTTTAGCAGCCTTTTTGCTGGTGCCAACCCTTCTGCCATCCTCCGTCTGAAGTTCTATACCGTTTTGGAGCTCGGATATCCTCATGAAAGGAATGTTAACGCAATTGGCAGCTGCAACAGCCGCGAACGGTACCAAACGACCCATCAAGGGTGGCGCGTTTCGGAAAAGCCGGTTCAAGGTAAGGGCTGTTGCCACAGCTCCTCCGGTCGCCATCACGTAACTCTGGAGGATCGTGTTCATCGGTACCGGGCTCGATCCGCTACGATTCGTGTAATTAACGATGGCATTGAACGATTGATTAATCCATTGCCAGGTTACCACGTGTGCCGTTGTTCTGAAGAATAAAACAACAATGTTAGTTTAATTCTACACAAACCGGTTGTGCCTCCTCCATCACTGTCATTTCGCGATAATTACGTCGCGTGTGGTCTCTGTTCAAAATTTATGAGCCGTGCGTAAGTAACGCTTTGATGGCTTTAGTTTTATTTTATTTTTTTTATTTATTAAATACTAATTATAATTTAAAAGTAATTTTATAACATACGTTCGATTAGAGCCAGACTCGCTTTTATCTTACCATTCGAAAACGTGACTGTAACTTGTTTCTGTTTACAATTAGATGGATTTCAAAACTAAACAGGGTGAAAGGTTTCGATTACGTTTATCGTGCCAGTTATAGTTAAGCGTTAAGCACGGATTATTCAAGGTCGTCGCACGATAAACCGTCCTCGTTTTCTCGGTCCAATTAATTGTATTACAAGAGGATTAACGTGTGCGATACATACTTGTAAAACGTTAACATACAGCCGGTTATCATCATGTTCATTGGAACCTGGGCGCTCATACGTCCGATCAACAGCATTCTCTCGCCCGTATCAGGATGATACGCACTGTCGTACAAGTATTTACATTTCCATAGTTCCTCTTCCGTGATACCCAGTTTTTGCAAACTGTCTCCTTTCCTACATTATCATAACAATTCAACTTCAGATTTCTAATATGTCGAGCCAATTTCACATAAGACATTTTATGTATATTCTAGTTCAAAGAACATCAGTGCAAACATTGTCGAGGAAATCATCGTCGATCACGTCGGTTCTCGGTATTGATAGTGGCATAAATCATAACAAGATAACTTTTTCTAATCTT
Organism: Osmia bicornis bicornis; assembly: GCF_907164935.1. Classification (NCBI taxonomy): domain Eukaryota; kingdom Metazoa; phylum Arthropoda; class Insecta; order Hymenoptera; family Megachilidae; genus Osmia; species Osmia bicornis. Next base: position 6,108,772 of record NC_060224.1, on the reverse strand, counting down.
ACGACATCTTCACTTTATTTTCCGGCTCTTCTATATTATTAGGATAGCGTCACAACCGTTTCTAAGTTCTAACGATGGCACAGATGTCATTTGTGCAAAAGGAGCAATTTTGTTTACTTATGTCACTATCAAATGATATATTGAAGAAACATATTGAATACCTGTATTTGGAGACGATGTCATGAGCATGTTCGAGCTGTTCGCTAGTGACGAACAGATTCAAAGGGTTAGTGACGGTGAGAAAGTGCAACGCCCTTCCACGGTATGTGCTCTGATCCCAGTAAGGTTTCTCGATGTCGATTCTGCGAGCGTCAGTCTGTTGGCTGACATCCTTGCTCCCCGACATATTGCTGATCCTTTCCACTCTCGCGACTCCTTCTTTCTGTGATCAGTAAAACTCGTTTCACCTGGTCGTCTCCCACCAAGACCACGTCCCGAACCCCACCACGCGACTTTGTCGATCTCACGAAGGTTATCGTAACCTCGACAGGCGTTGTCCTTTCGTTCCTGGTGCTCGAGGATGATTCCTAGCAGCGTGATCCTCGGCAGAGGACACTCGGGCGCTGCGTTTCTCGACGCCGACTGAATCGTTTCGAGCACTCTATCTTTCCATCGACACTTTGATCGTTTCATCCGCCCCCTCTTCGACCTTCCCCATCCGTTCTCTAACTTCCCACCCCCTTGCAGCCTTATCGATAACGTGCACGCGTGCGCAACCACCACCCACGTAACGCCGTTTGTTTCGTTCGCCTAAAGATGGTGTTTGTTTTGTATGAAATTCTGAAATTGTTTACAGATTGATAATGTTATCTGAAGGAAAAAGTTAATTAAACGTTTTCTTACGTTTGTTCACGTTCAGAGTGTATTGAACTGGTATAGGAATATCGATTAGGGTGAACGACTGGGGGTGGAAACGCGTGTCAACCCTGTAGAATTGTTTCTTTCACCCTCCGTGAGATGGCAGATTGCACTCAATTCCGAGAGCAATCGTTAAGTAAGATAAAAATGTTTTATTTTCGTCCCCCTTTCTTTCCGTATTTCGAATGGCATCGGTGGTTAATTGATTTGAAATTGGATGAAATTGGAAAATTTCTCCCTCTTTTCTCATTCACCCATTAAGTTCCATCTTGACCAATTACCAGTGTCTTTCGGAAGAACATTCGTATTCCCTCTCATTAAAATAAGTAGAAGCGATCCCGTGTTCTTGTTTCCGGTTTTGTTCGCGTGACGCTAATAAAAACACTGGTCGCATTAATATTTATGTCACGAGGGGACGAATTATGCTTGTCATCGATGGCTACTCTCGAACATCAACCATAACGATGTCTGGCATCGAGTTTTGAATTGATTCTAATGAGCCCAAAGAGAAATGCTGGTTCCGTACAGTAAGCCGAATCGTCGTGAAAAGTGTCCAGCTTATTCAACACTCTCGAACGTTGTATTTATTTAGAAACTTGATCAATATGCTAATTGTTTGTCTTTTGTGCAGCTGATTGACAACGTCAATCACACTTGCAAATATTGTGTACACAGTAACACGGATTTGGCCTTGTTGTCGCTTTAACAGGGTCATCCATCGACGACGAAGATTTTAGTGCATTCGAACTGTTGAACTTTCTAAATTTTTGTACGACGATCCAGTTTAATCAGTAGCAACAGTCCGCGACGAAAATGCGTCGTTTATTGGACAATAATTACACTTTATGATCTCGAGCTTTCTAATTGCCGATATCATAATTTATCTCACGAGTACTTCCACTTTTTTCATACCGTTTACTGTCGTATAATTACTCGCCACTAGCGGCCGCCCGACTTTTTCATCCGGCGCCATTTAACTGCTTTCTGTCGTCAGATAACAGAAATAATCTAAATCTATCCATTACTGAATCGAAGGAATCGAAGGAAATTATTCGTTGCTCAGTTGAAAGATTCCGGAGACTGCTGCAACTTCCTGATCCGAAGAAGGGTTAATAACCTTTCATAGGAGAGCTGCTACGAAATTTTTGAATTTTAATAGTGTCACTCATCGAGGAACACTTGTTGGTTCATTTGCATTTCTTCGACGCAGGATATTCATGCACGTGGAATAATTCATGATTCATGGTTGTTCGTTTTTCTTCGATGGAAACAAGGTTATACACCGATGGTACTTGTCTCTTATTAGATAGGTTCAAGTGTCGACACGAGTCTCATTTATTTGTCGAAATGCAACGTGGCCCACTTGTTCGCGCATGCAATCGAAACCGAAAACGAAAGCCACGATGTGTCGTGCACGCGGAAACGTCTAGTTCGCACCATTACGCTCAATCGACGCTCAATTATGCTAATCGTTCGCGGGAACTCGCTAATTCAGAGAAACTTTCCTATAATTTTTCCAATTAAATTAAGGCATCTCATTATCATTGAAAAAAAAAATATTGATAGTCTTCTTGATATTAAACCAAATTTTATTCGAGTTTTAAAAATATTAAAATTTCAAGATCTTTCAGAATTTTCGACTTTGAATGATCATCGAAGTAGCATTCTAGATCCAAGCTCGAACTCGTCTCGTTTTTATGAAAAAGGTATTCAGGCCGTGAAATCTTCGCTCGAAACTCTCGGCCACGTGTGTCCTATCTTATGGAATAATTTTCACGGTGTTTACGATACGCTTATCAACCATTTTTAACGTTATTATAGTTTCACGACGCGTTATATTTCTTTTTTCTATTGGCTGTCTCCGCGTAAACTAATAATATACATTACTATTTTATATAGGTCCGGTTGAGCCTGGATCGAATCATAACGAGAGGTGCAATCTCGCCTCACCTAGTGACATAATTTCAAAGTTGAAAGCTCCCGTCTATGGAGACAGGAAAATAAAATAAAACGAGTAACATTCTTCCCGTCAATCGATCGATCGGAATATCTGACAAACGAGTCCGCGCTTTAGCGAATTTGATACTTTCACCGGAATAGATCTAAATCATTCTTCCGTGATTTTCAGCTTCGTGTTCCAGTGAATCTCAATAGGTAATTGCACGTCATCGGGGGAAAAAATGATCTTGACCAAGTGCGAAATAGAGGCCACGAAGCGAACCGTGAACGAAGGAAAAGTACTTACTTTGACATAACAAACTGCGGTTTCTTTTTTCTTTCGATTGATTCGCGTTTTCTCGCAATTACTCGTTTTCTTGAAACAATAAAATTATGCAAAACAGAGGCTCGAAAATTATGCCAATTGAGAGACTAGAAATTTTATTGTTTCCTTAGAAACACGGTGCAATTTCATGTCCATTCTTAAGTCTGGGCTACATCTGTGTATTTACAATTGTTTACGAAACAAACGTTTGTCACATATTGTGCTTGAAACTATGTAAGTTTGCAAATAAATAGCGAAATTAAATGTTCATTTTCGTTTCATTTCATTTATGTCCATCCATTGCTGTTTTATTAAAGCAAAATAAAACGTTTCGATCCGCCCCCATAAAATTAACATTCGATATCGTAGAAATCTTCGTTCTTATCTAAAAGAGTGTCCATCGAAATGATATTCCAACGATTGGTTGATCGTAAATATAGTGATTTAGATGAACGAAGCGAAGATAATATTTCTGTTCCTTCAGTTACGTATATTGAACATAATAACACTTTAAGATTGCTCTCTATTACGCTAATATCAGTCGAAAGAAACAGTTCACGCTCTCTGCAGATACTTTCTCGAGCCATTCAATGATTTTCCTCTCTAACCCTATGACCTGTGAATCATTCGACTAATATATTTTCTTCATAATTAATCTATCACGATTTTATCATTTCGAATGATTCGAACTTTTCAATCACAAACTAACAGATCGATTGCCACTCTGAAATTGTCGAACGTTTTACCTGGTACCAGTATTTCTAATTAGTTAAATAAAAGAATTCCTAATAACCTCATGTTCATGACACTGTTACTTAAAGCTCTATCTAAACTGGATCTTTCAATCAAATTAATCTAAGTATATTTTTTATATTTAATGTCGTACCGGTGAACATTTTCTCTAATTGCCGGACAACACAAGGATATATGTGGATCGGGAATCGGGTGCAACGAAATTATCGATTCATATCCTGTCGATGACGCGAGAACTGGGTCAACGAATGATCAGCTCTGGGTTACGAGGATTCCAGCTTCGAGGCATCGGTATCTGGGTGTTAATCTCCTCGTCATCGACGGCGAACAAATTTCCGTGTGTACTTTTTGGAAGTGGCTCGCGACCACGAGTGAAAGGCGCCATAGTATATTCCCGCCTTTGAAGTTGTACGTCTTTCATTTAGCGCTGCTTAGCTCGCACTTTTCCCTTTTGTACAGAGAATTCTGATCGTTATGACGATCCTTATTACTTAAAATCACTTGGGACTTTGAAAGCTCAACCACTCCTGCATCAAACTTTTCAATCCTTTTCTCTAGATTACTATGATTAACATGGATGGTAACGAAGGTTATTAATAGTGTAACTAATTTTATACTGAAAATGCTCGAGGCTTTCCTCGTCAATGCAGAAAATGGTACGTGCTTGGGAATGACCCGCGATCTTATCAAGAAGAGAAATCGAATATCTTAGAAGTGTACGAGAAAATGAAATATAGAGGGCAAGGTATTCGCGAAACATTCAAATAAAAGGTGAAATATTATTCCACGTGCTGGATTGAAAATAAATAAATGAGATGTAGAACAAAAACCGCGTCACGCGTGGAACGAACGAGTAGGAAAGTGTAGTAGAAAGAAAGCACAGGTGTACAATAATCGTAAATTAATCGTAATGTTTTCATCGTTCTAATATCTAGAATTTCTAGAATTTCAAGTTTTAGTTTTGGGGATAATGAAGCTAATCATTAGTTCGGTGATATGATAAGTTGAAGTGTGTCAATTAAAAGACAGTAAAATGGAGTCGTGCCGCGTGCATCGAGGATCGGCAACTTCCTGTTCTAATCTCGCAATACTGAACAGCGAACGAGAAACAAAAAACAAGGGTGCGTCTGTGCCAGATTCGTGGATTAGATAGAGCATTGAAATCGCGACAAAATCGAAATGGCATGCCTCGAGTAATATAGTGGTAACATAAATTAAACGAGCATCGCCTGTATCAAGATCGAGAAATTATATTGCATCGCGCTATTTAATGAAATGATGCTATTTACTCATCGTAGTAGATAAATTAAATCAGATAATAACTTTTTAAAATACCATTTTCACCTTTCTTATTATTCTTGCAAACCTATTCAACTTTTGAGGACGATATCGTTCGTTACGGAATCTATGTCATTAATTAGGTCCAGTTGGCTAATGAAAAGTAAAGATTCAGAAACAACGAGAAAGCAGATCTCCTCGCAGAACTGGTTTTTGTACATCTCGCACTTTGCATCATTTATTTTTCAGTATCTTGCAAATTTCCGCCTTTCCATGCAGATTCTCCGAATGATCCTTGCTCCTCGTTTATTCGAACATTATTTCGAACGATCTAGTTATCTGTAATATTGTTTCCTCGAGGCGGCGAACGAGGTGACAGCCGTGCTCGATTTACAATTCGTCCGTAAAACGGAACACCGCCTCTTCGATGACTAAGGGTTACAAACCGGTCCGAAAAGGAGGCTGAACCTGTACCCGTGCATTTTCTTGCTTATCACGTGGAAAAGGCTTTAAAGTAGCGAACGAACCGGTGGCTCGTCAGGAATGTCAGAACGTTACGTCTGCTCTGATTGTTTAGGAAACTAGATCTCTGAAAAATTGATCCATTTGGACAGTTTGAAAAATGTCTTATATATTTTAACAAATCCACGACAAAAATGAGACACCTGATCGATTGCAATTATCAATTGCCTACCCTTGAATCCTTCATCCTTCTGCTTACCATTGTTCCTCGCACGTAAACACAGTGCTGCTCCACTTTTCATCGCGAACAATGGACGAGGTGCATCTGGTGTGTTTTTCGTCAAGGTTCCGCGCGTTCGTTCGATTATTCGAAAAAGGTTCCGACTCTTCCAGTACGACAGAGCTGGTTTCATATAGAGCACGAGACTCGTCCATTGCGTCTGTTCGGATGCAACACGCGGAATCATGCACCAGTCTCTGTGTGCAGTATTATCTAAGCCATGGACCGGTACCCCCACCGACCTAAATACACGCCGTATAAATGGTCAAGACCAGCATCTAACCACTGTCAGTGAGATTGTGGACCGAAGCTCGTGTTTATGTCTGGTCAAACGAGGTGTTCGTTCACAGGTGCATCTGTCCTCCGCGAATTGTATTCCGATTTTCACTCGAAGGGACGTCATGGAAATTCATCGATCGATAAGGAATGATCAATGGTGCTGATGATCGTTGGACTGGATCTTAGGTCGCGAAATCATGCGGTGCATCACTATTGATTTTAGACCGAATCGATCGGCGCGAATCGGTTGTATTCTTCTGGTGATTGTTTATTTATCGGATCAGACGTTCGCATTTAGCAATTCGACGTTTGTTGAACGATGTCGAGCGGATTGCAGCTTCCACAAGGATTTCATTAGTTGCGGGAAATTCAGGGTCGTTATGTGGCTGCACGATACTGTGAGGAATAAGGTACGTTTCTTCCCTTTGTAATATTTTTGACGGGAATCGTTGACAGAATTTTCTCCTTCAAATAAGTTCATTTTCTTTTCGCGAGAAATCACTTGGCGTATTAGTAGAACGAGCGTGCACTTGTCTGAAATACAGCGTAACGAATCGCGTTGCAGACTATTATTATCATGCACGTTCCTGCAACAGCGAGAGTGTCGACACATAGAAGAAACTTTTACTTTTTAATTAACATCGCTGCGACTTCTTCATTATGCTCTATATACTCGCTATTATATCTCCAAGTCATCTCGATTCCAAGTCACATCGTGTCCATTAAACAGTGTGGATTCGAAAGTTAATTTCTAATCTTAATAGAATTAAACGTCCCAAAAGATTGTTTTATAATTTCTTTCGTTTGTTTAGGAGTTCACTTATGGCCCGGTTCGTATAATAAGAATACCGTCCATATCGAGCCAGTCGATTCTACCGAAGTTACCTCAGTCTCGGGTGTTCAAAACCAACGCGATCGAGGCCTTGAACTTCGTCAGGGACCTTGTCGAGGACTTGCTGACGAAACGTGCTCTGGTTTACACCATTGACAATTCCGTGACGGGCAGGAATTTTGGTAGCATGCCCATGATCATGGACGAGGATGAACTGGTTCAGATACAAAGCAGAAAAGAATCAGCGGGTAATTTGATGTTCATATTATTTCAATAAATACATTCTCGAAGAGATCTTGATATACTTTTCATTCCTTTTCTCTTCAGACGAGTGGAGGCTCTTCAAAAAGAAGAAATCCGTGATTCTCCCAATTCTGATTCTGCTGAATCTTCTGAAGCTGAAGCTGTTGCTTCTGCCTATATTCTTAGGAGTGCACTTCATCAAGAAGCTGTTGTTGCTCGCTTCGGTGGTCGCTCCGTCTGTTTTCTCGCATCTGAAGATCTGCAAGGTCCCTCAACACCCACAGCACCCTTATCAGACATGGGCCACCGCTGCCGAGGCTCCTGTTGATTATCCAACAGGTAAGGAAACCGGGTCAAGTTTACGTTACCCGCGTCATGCTTCGGTATTTCGATAGGCGGTAAATTATAATCGATTACGAAACGCGATTACAGAGTTCAGCCGGCTGTAGACATCGAATCAACGTTCGATTGTACGAAGTAACCTTTCTTTCTTTTTATTATCAATCAACTACAGTTACGTAACACTGGATTCCAATGGTATATTTCGAGTCATCAACAATGACTCGATGAGGATAATATCAGTAATTTATATACGAAGGATAATTTTAATGTGACGGTCTGTTCGCTTCTGTCGACTGACTGGAATATTTCAAAAATATGTTAATTCAGAATCTTTGTCTTTCCACAGGATACGGTCACGAGGACGCGTGGGCGCATAGGAACGATGTAGCTTACGGTTACTATGGCTTCCGTAATCCCTACGGATGAAGCTTAGGAAACTTTTAGCTAATCGTCGAGCAAGCTTCTCGTTCGTCGCTGCGAGTATCCTGGACGGAATCGTCGCGGACGAATCTTCGAGTTGACGAACGATGACCCTGCTCCGTGTATTCTTTCTTCGGCTAGCAACTTTCGACTGCGTGTTCTCCAAGTGCCAATCGTTTCCTCCTCGCGGCTAATCATCTTTATTTGCTCCTAAACACCCTTTACCGACCGGCGACAGACGAGCAGGGAGAGAGAGAGACTGTCTTTAACGAAGCGATTATCGAGGCGTGTTCGTTGTCGCGAAAAATCCATGAGACTTTCACACTGTTTGCGTACCGTTAGCGATCAGCGAGCTACGCTTTCAAAAGTCACGGATTAAGTCACGAACACGCCTTACGATAAAAGAAAACGCCACGAATCAGCTCGATAACCGCACGCGAGCATTCAGATATCGAAATGCACGTTAGGTACCGTAAATCCGTTGTTACGAGAACGGATTTTCGTGGTATCGGAGCAGCTCGCGTGATGTCAACGCCGTTTACTTCCTGGATCGTAACGGATACGTATGCTCAAGTATGTGGTGACTGGCCGTTTGTTCTAGGATTTATTTTCGATATGCTGGTACAGCGATTGTGATAGTAAATAAAAAAGGTGCTCGAGTTGTTTGAGGTGAAGGAAGATCCTTGAAGATTACTTAGGCAATATACGGTACGCGTTACTGTAACTGTAGTGAATATACAATACATTTTTTAAATCCATTTCTATATCATTATTCGAATACCTTCACAATTACCATTTTACCATTTTACTAATTTTTAAAATCCATTTCTTATCATAATTCGAATACCTTGTACCCTAAATCACAATTACCATTTTACCATAATTCGTACCATTTTTATGAATTTTTCCTCCAAATCTTAAAACCATCGAGACATCATCATAAATCTGATCATTTACAATTATAATTAGTATAAATTAAAATGAATCTTCTCCCAGCTGAAAAAGTCCAGCCAGTACGCGATCGGTCATTCACGCAGGTAGAAGACGATGGCCAAGGTCGACCCATTGGAAACCATTCGAAAGAACGTTGCTCGGCCCCTGGCACGAGTGACCTACTGACAGATTTGGACGAGTGCCGCCCCGAGTTGCGTACACGCACGCGTGTTGACCCACGCACGATCGACACGTTGACCGTTATCGATCCCCGGACGAGCCGAGGCGGATATGGTGCACTTGCGTCCGCGGTGACCACGGTGACGCGAGTGAGCATCGCTCCCAGCCGTTCCACTCGATACCCGCTAACCGTCCGTCACGCTAATAACAATGATCCAGGTGGATCGGATGAAGCGGTCGAAGTCGATCGACGGGGATCCAAGGTGCGCGAACCTGCACTCGCCTCGCCAGAACTCGACCGTTACGTTAGAACCGAGCAAGAAGCGAGTATTAACATAACGGCACGTCATGCGTACACCCGAAGCTCGATATATCACTGTTGCTTGTACAATTGATGCATATACGAAAGATCTTCACCAACAGATAGATTCGAGTGGCAGGCAATTATAGAGTACTTTCTAAAATCGGTACACTTTTATGTTTTGATCTTATTTTTGGTATGTATTCCTCTTTCGAACGGGTCGGTTTACTTTGTCTTGGTCCGGCAGGAAGGTAAGTATTTTTCTCGATTCAAGTGTCAAGTTCATTTACAATTAATCAAATTCAACCTGTGCAATCGGATTATAATTAATCACTGGTCGGTTAAATATTTTAGTAGGTTACCTATCTGAATCCTCAATTTCGAGAAAGTGTAGAGAGTCTACAAAGTTTGTCGATTCAATTCTCTACTAGCTTTGCATAATGCAAAGGAAGACTCGAAGAATTCAACGACCTTATGCTTTCCATGTACTTCTCTGGAAAAAAGTACCATTACTAGAAATTCAGCTCTTTATGAACCTGAGATTTTTCGAAAGAATAAAATGAATGGTGTGACCCTGTTTTCCAGTGAAACATATTTTTAACATCCAAGCGTATTTTTATTAAGTATCAATCGGAAATGCCGGTGAAATGTGGTAACGTCAGCGACTCGTCATCGGTATCCCGTTTGTTCCTCGAATATGTTACTTGCCAGTGGTTCGAATAATTGTACTAAGAATACAATAGACCATGTACGTATCTAGAGTTCGAATGAACCTGTGACTATTTCGATCGGACGACCTTCGAATCAATATTCAACAGCAAGTTTTCCTGGCTCAATATGAGAGTAAACGCGATCACGATCGGCGATTTCGAGGAATCGTCGAACGGCCTTTGAATTCGGGACGAACTACGGTGAAATCGCTGGTAAAAACACAGCTCGATCGATCTGTTCGGACACTGTCAAAGTACCCTTTTCCCCGACGAACAGCGTCGACATGGAAATTCTTCGTGTTAATGAGGGACGACGCGGTTCGTTCGCGGAAGAAATCATCTTCGTTACCGGGGTTTTATCCGTGCGATCTTTTCGACAGGGAACAAAATAAAGTCGAAACCGGATTAGTGGCCTACTTGGACGTCCACTGAAAATGCGAAGCCGATATTTATGCCGTCGGTGCAACGACATCGGAGGCGCACGCGTTGGATACGTGCGATTTTCCGCGTCGAATTTTCCGTGCGAGGAGGATCACACTTTCAAGTGTCGAGAGCTTAGAAATTTCTAAAAATTATTTAGACAAACAATTACGATTCCTGGAAATGACCAAATAATTAAAATCGTGTTTCTGATAACGCCACACCATAAATTCTATTTTAATTAAAATTCCCTTTGCATAGACATCGAAGTACTATTATATTTCACAAGTCAGTTGCCAGGGAACAGGAACAAGAATATAAACAAGCAACGGGAAGACAGGAAAAGAAAAAAAGATTCTGGTCGAGCGTCATCAGCCGAAATTCCAACCGGTGAAATCGGTCCGGTCGTTCTTTAGACCCACCTCGAATTCGATCGGATTTGAATGGAAGAGGACGACGAACCGTCGACGCGATAAGAAGAGAAGGAGATTCAAAGCGAGCAGTCGGTGGGAATGGAATGGACGAATGAACGAACGTGGAAGGTGGAAAGGAACGGACAGAGGGACGAACAGACGGATGGCCGGGTAACCCAGATCGGATCAGTCCAGCCGATCCTCCGGAGACTCGCCAGTATCGAGTCGGCCGTCGTCTCGAACTTTCATTTCACACGGTGTCGTTCTCACTCTGATCGTTTCCGATCACGTTCGAACCCGAAATAATCGAACCAATACTCATTCACAATCGTTGGACCAAGATCGAGAAGCTTATCGCAACATGGACGATCGTTAACACGAACAGTTTCGTGTACCTGGTGCCGTTCGAACGGGAACGTTCTGTCGTGACAATCGAAGCTACCATATAATCTTTCACTCAGATTCTTCGATTTTTAAACGCAACCTTGGTAAGTACTGTTACCGTTCACTGTTACCAGTTCCTGTTTCTCCCTCTTCAGACGAAGAATAATTAAAACGACGTCCATTTGTACAGCGCAAAGATAAGAAGTTGATTATTTGAGAAAAGATCTGACAATAGTCTCTGTGTTCATCAAAGGTTGAATCAATTTCTCCTCTTTTCACAGTAAAAATACCTGCGCACTTGCGTGTCTTAATGAGCGATACCTCGATTAATCTTCTTTTATCATCATAGTGAGCAGCGAACGATCACGGCCGATCGAGATGCAGTTATCGTTCGGTGGTAAAAGTAGCTAGCCAAGAGAGAGAGTCAAGACTGGAGTGATTGTTAGGGAAACGGAAGTCTGGAGGATCATGGGTGTATCGAGAGGAGGCGCGATCTTGGCGGTGCTGGCGATCGCGTGGCTCCAACCGGCGGTCGGGGTCAAGGAACACGTGTCGGCCTTGAACGATACCGGTCGCCCGGTGCACGAGAACGAGGTATCGTTCACCAGCTACGACCCGGATGACCAACATCCTCACCAGTCACCTGGGAAACCTACGAAATTCGACTTGAACATGAATCAGCTGATACAAACCGACGACAAGCTACAGTATCAAATAGAGGCGTCGCAAATGGAGAACGCGACGTCGTCTCCGATCGGGTGGACCGATTGCAAGGGCGATCGAACGACGCCGTGCGTCCGGAAGGAATTGTCAGATCTGTTGGACAGGCTGTCTGGAATGGACGCTTACAATGTGACCGACAGTGTGCAGATTATAAGAAACAGGGACGTCGCTAGGACGGACGAAAAAGGTAACGTCCGTTCGGACGCGAGCCTACTCGATAAAGTTCGTCGGTACGCAAGAGAGCACGTAATAAAGATACGTCTGAGCAAGGATTTAATTCCCGGTAGAAAAGCTAGAACCTTCTTCAACGGTGAGTCCACGGAACGTTGTTCGAGTCACGCTTTCGTTAACTTGCCCGTACCAGCGTCTCGAATGTGAGATACTTGCCCGCGCCGCATGTTTTGCGAGAATGTTGCATTGTTGCTATGTACCTGATTGTTTGTTGCTCCACTCGTACCACGTTCGATGTTGCTTCTCGCTGTTGTCGCTCTGTGTGTGCTGTGGAAGATGGTTCCTCGGGATCGTATACCAGAAACCAGGTGTTTCGTGAGGAAATTTGGTAAACTTCATCGGCACGTTTCGAATGTTGTTCCAATAGTAATTAGATAAAAGACGGCAACCTGAAATATTTCATAAATTTTCGATAAAAATTGAACGGTGTTAACGCGATCGGAATTGAAACGTGCCAGTGATGTTTGTACAATTGGGTCTTGATGGTAGCCGATGAAATGCCGGTCAGAAATTAACTTTCGAGCGAGAGAAAAATGTCTTGTTAGAATTCGACGATCACCGAGAAAGTAGGCATGTTTATGTCCACACGTACGTTTTTGAGTCGACTTTCCCGAAACAGGAAATACAGGAGTCAAAGAAGCTAGAAACCTGCTTTTCCTTTGACTTACTTCGAAGTCGAAATTCTTCGAGGAGATCAGGTTTGTCAGGATTCAAAATTATTACCATCAAGACTCAAAACACGTTTTCGTCTCGATCGAAAGAGGATACATTGGTGTACGCAGTTCTACGTGGACGGAGCGAGAAAAAATTATAACATAAAAATGGAATGCTTATTACATTTACTGATTGGCTTTTTGCGTGCTAAAAATGATTAACTTAGGCTTTGGTAACCGCTGATTGGCACAGAACGAGAATCCCCGTTCTTCGGCTTCGTTCACGAGAATCACCGGTCATTGCGTGCGTGTCAATCGCATTGGCCGTTGCTAAAAATTTCACGTTCAGCAATGATTTTACAGCAAATTTTACACGCGTCCGCAACGATTTGGAGTACGAGATACTTGACGGCGTGAGAATATGCTGGCTGCAGCATGGCTTACAGGACTAACCGCAGGGCTTTAATGTGCTGGTACTTTTGCTTTCAGCCATCTTTCAGGGAAAGAGTACCTTTTTAACAGGATTCGGACTTGGTTTTCTAGCGTTTGGCCTGAAGAAGCTGCTGCTACCTCTGATTTTCGGTGTACAAATCTTTAAGAGCGTTCTCATTGCACTTTTCCTGCCCAGTATCATTGGAAGTATCGGTAATATCCTTGGTAAAGGTACGTATCTTCGATCCCTTCGTTTAGGGAGTATTCTCTACCAGTCTTACTGTATGAATATTTCCATTTAAAGAAATTTGATAATAAAAATAATTATCATTTTTCTAGGTGTCTCGTCTTTTGCTCAGTCAGCGCATACCACGGCACAACCTGAAGAGAGCTTCGAGTTCAAGGACAATTCCGACCTGTACAACGACGATTACCTGACACGACAACCGGTAGGAACGTTGCCAGCTTCCGCGATGTACGACGAGAGTATGATGCAGCCGCAGAAGAGCCCAGACATAGCCTCGCGATATTCCTTCGTCGATCCTAGGATCACTCACGCAAACGCCATTTCCGATCGCTATTACACTAGACACGTAGCTGCCAACGGACTCTCTAAAAAGCAAGACTTCAAGGTAATATCTTTAAAGATGGAGATCCGAGTATCTTGCAGGTATCTCGAATCCACGCACGTTCATTTTTAATAAGCTTTCCACTTGCTCGACCAGTACAACATCAAAACCGTTCAATTGAATTAATAAACTTCACAGGTTTTCCACGAGATTCCCACGAGTTCGTTGCTGCTAACCAACTACGACCCCTTCTATTCCCCGCTGTTATCGCGTCTCGACGCCGTGTTTTCCCGTCTCGGGCACACGACGGAGGGTTGCAGGGAGTACGCGGTGTGCGCGATGTACCGAAGCCCGGCCAGATTCGCGCCCTACTCGAATCTGGTCTCGGCACAGTTGTCCAGGGAACTGAACGAACTGAGGAGACCCAGTAGCGACAACCCGGATGTCCTCAGGTTCTTCCGTTACATGAAAGCAGCGAAGGATGGCCAGGACGGAGTGAAATGCGAGGACGCTTATTCGAAGTGTGCTGTTGCGCGGGAGGATCAGACTCTAAGACAAAACCAGGCGATGCTGGCTACTTATCAGGACATCGACAAGCTGGTACACGCGAGAAAGTTGTGAAAAGATTTATTAGAACTGAATTGTGTCCATTCGATCGAATGTAGTCTCGAGTAGCATCGTCGCGAGATAGTTTGGTGTTTCTTGTCGATGATATGCAGATACGGGGACTTTGAGGAAATTTAATCAATCATTTCATTTCTATTCTACATCTTTCGAGCATTTGGAAGTCAAGTATTTGGGAAATTTTGAGAATAATAAGTTTACCGGCGCGAAGACACTACCAACCAGGCATTGAAATCACCAGCTAAACCGCGCCGCACGTTGATTTTAACACTTTAATAGCTATTTCACGCATTCGTGATTTTATACTGTAACTTTTTACGCTATTATCTTTTAATTTATTGCTATTTATTCTACATCTTTCGAGCATTTCGATGTCAAGTATTTGGGAAGTTTTGTGGAGACGAGAATAATAGGTTTACCGGCGCGAAGACACTACCAACCAGGCATTGAAATCACCAGCTAAACGGCGCCGCGCGTTGATTTTAACACTTTAATAGCTATTTCACGCATTCGTAATGTGAATATGTAACTTTTTATGCTATAATTTTTTAATTTATTGCTGTTTAATTATACTGGAGTCAAAGTATTAAATATTTATCGTTTTAAATGTCTACTATTTGGTGAAACATTGCGAATCACAAGCTCAAAGTCCAAAAGAAGTTCACAGTATCTGCATATTTTAATTTATACCGTACACGAACTATGAATAATCGAAAACAAACTCGAAGACATTTGTATCGGACTACGCGGAGTCCTTCGAATCTCGCTGATCGAAAACACCTATGAAAATCATCGCGTCGCGACGTCGACGATGCTTTGATTTTCAATAGACGACACATAGTGATTAGCAATTTAGCGTAATATTGTAATAACGTAGCGAATTATCGAGGAGCTCGAGGCAACATTGACGTCGCCTCGAATTCCTATCGATTAGCTATTTATTTATTATATTTATTTATTTGATCAGGGTCGGATAATCGGCTCTCGTCAAAGAATTTCTTGTACAGTGCGTCAATAAAACGCTGCGCGAATACTAATTAGTTCTCCTTAAACGGTAAATAGTTACGCAAACGAACGCGTCTTGAATGTTTCGTCACGTGGAACCAGTGAATCGTGTTATCCCGGTTTCGGTGAAATTTTGTTTTCGAAAGAAGTCGAAAGGAGTACGGAAAGGGTTGATGTGGTAAGCCGGAAGAAAGACAGAGTGTGAATGTGTAAATGTGGGTGTGTATGGGTCACGGGAGAAAACGAAAGGAGCAAGGCTATGACGCACGTTCGATCGTAAAATTACGAAGGAAAGTCCAATGACTCTGTCGGATTCGTTGCGCTTGCTCGTCTCTCTTTGTTGAAAACTGCCCGATTCCGGTCCTATATCCGGCCGGACTGCTTTCACTTTCGATTTTTTTCAACATCTCTTTTTTTCTTCTCCCGTAACAACCCACGATCTTACCCTCTCCCTGTCTCTTCGTAGGAACGTTGGTAGTTCATATAAATGAGGTGGTCGAACGCGAGCGGATGCGTCGCATTTCTTCAAGTTCATGCATCGGTGTTATTGAATCGGGATCGTGGACGGAACCGTTCTTTCATCGTGTTTCCATTGAAAAGGTGAGAATCGTTTGTGCGCAACATTTTTCCCGGATTATCGCGATGATACTGTTAACGATGTTGTTTCGATAGATTCGATTAAAAACTGAAATTCCTGGATCGATCACTTTTCGTAATCGTGCAATGATTGTGACGTGCTTCTGATATATGAAAAAGAAATTGAGATATGTGAGATTATGGCTACCATAGATTGTACGCGATGTTTATATCATATAATTGCAGTTTCCTGATTCCTAGCAGAAAAAATTTCAGTTTCCAAATTTTCTAAATCCTTTAAAATAAAATTCGAACCTTTCGACTTAAACCTCTAATGGCAACACCAGGTCAATCGTGATTCAGACATTACGAAACCACGCAACGGTGCTTCGACTAAAATTAGACATTCAAATTCTTCAACGAAAGGCCTTCGAGTATTTGAAAAATATCACTTATAACGACACTCAAAATAGTGTAAAATTAAATTTAAATCATCGCCATTTTAGCGATCCATTGTGTAAGGGTTAAAAAAGAGAACTTTGCAACGGTACCACACGAAAATTGAAAATTCGGTAATGATCGATGGTTGATTAATAGTGTACGTGATCGGTGTAACGAATACCGCGGACACGCGACCGGAATAGAAGGTTACGGACCCGGTTCCTTTGAATATCGTGCTCCGATTGGTCCGTCTAACTAACGGAACATCGGAATCCACGGCGCGGTTACGATCGAAGCTGTTCTCCAGCAGACACTCGAGTGCGGTTCGTGAATCACGATCAACGTCATTTTTTCTTTTCCAATTCCAAATCGTTGCGCCATGTCGTTCTGGAAACCAGTTACTTGACAAAGTTTGGTAAGAGTTGATCCTTCATTTTTAATAATTTGTTTCTTGAAATTTTGCTCGAAAAAGGACAGAGTTGTTTTGAGATCGCGCTAGTACCAGGACAGCTCTCGATCATTCGATCCGTTTCGTTTCTGTCGTTCTTTTAAACGACGTTTACAGAGCTGTCTGTTTACAAATAATAAAATGAGTGTCGATAAAGCTACGTGACTGCAGGTGCAACGTTCAGGTGAGCAGCATGCGACTAGTGCAGTTGTTGGTAAACCATGGTCTGGTGCTCTGGATACTGTTGGTACCCTGTCTGTCGGTCACCTTCGAAGACGGAACTTCCGGTGACGGGGCTGAAGGACGCGGTATGTTTTTCAAATTCAAAATTTCATAGCAGACTTTGGAGATTATTAATAATCTTACGTAATTAACGATAGCAAATTCAGAAAGATGAATATTCGTTTCTGTTTCGATTGGTGATTGCCATTTCCTTTCTTTTAGAAAATCATGCGCCGGAGGTACAGGTACAATTTCAGCAGCAAATACCTTATAATAAGACCCGACAAGGGAAGGGTCTCTTCGACTGGATTGGTCTAGGAACAGGACGAAACGTAGATCCGTACATAGCGAAAACGAACAAGGGTTGTTTGAATGGCGATTTGGCGGAATGCTTCAAATCCCAGGCTCTCAGTTACTTTTCCGATTTCTTTGATCAGCCGCAGTATAATTTGAACGATTACGTGAAGGTTGTAAGGTTGTCCAGGGACGTGGTGAAAGAAGTTAGTCGTCAGCCGTACGAATACTCTGGAGAAGCGAGGTACGCATAAATCTGCTGAATTCAACGATTTAATCCTTTCCTTTGCTAACATTTTTTTATAATTCAGGTCCAGCGACTCTGAATGGGACCAGCTGATGAAATTCGCGTTAAGAAAAGCGGAAAAATTCGTGAAAACCGTGGCCATCGAGCTGCAGATTCCATCCGAAGAGACTGGAGACAACGAGGTGTATGCTCCTCGATTTTTAGACGAGATCGCGGATGAGATCGACACGCTTGAAAATAAGAAGGATACTCTCTTCTGTGAGTCCTCTTCATCCTTATAAATTGTTGCTACTATCAGGATTAAATTATTAATTTAATCTTCTTGTAGCTCGACATCAACTGAAGAGGCTGTTTATTCCAATGCTGATCGTGTTGAAGCTCTTCAAATTGAAACTGCTGTTGTTCCTCCCTTTGATCCTGGGATTGGCGTCCTTTAAGAAGTTCCTTGGCTTCCTGGCGATCGTGATTCCCGGTGTGATCGGTTTCTTAAAATTGTACAAACCTCTCACGCAAAATTATCATCCTCCGGTTTATAGCCAGAGCGGAATCGCTTATCCTTATTACAAGGATAATTCGAATCCTTACGAGCAGGGTGCTCATCATGGTCCGGAGTACCATGGTGGTTTTCACGGTGATTCTGTGTCCTTTGGACAGGACCTTGCTTATCGAGGCTATCAAGAGTATCAATCGTAGACGAATGCTCTCTTCGTTGCTCAGGTTTTGTAAAGAACCTGATAGTTTTATATTTTTTAAATAGATTTATTTAAGCCTTTAAGAACGAGGATGATTGAAATAATTATTCCCAGTTTTATAATATTTATGATATTTAAGTCATTCTTGTTCTTGAAGATATATTTCTAGACTTTCATGACATAAGCTCTCTTCTAATAGCAATAAGCGTTGTTGAATTAACGTTTCGGGAATTGGAGATTCTTGGCCAAATTACGTTGCCATTTTTCAATAGACCGTCATAGATCATTTATAATTAGTTAAAAAGACGCTGACGTTTTTCATATATTTTCGTTAGTGATGTATATAGGTATATTTTTCTATCATACGTTTTGAATTATTTATTGTGACAGTGTTTAAGGAATATTGTCAGCTTAGCCTTAAGTTAGCAATTAGTAACAATAAACTACTGTTCCTACGAAAATTGATGACCTCTCTAAGCTGTCCATTTTCTGTATTTTTTCTGCGGTTCATCATAATAATAATGTTTCGAGCTGGAAATTGCGGAAAAACGAGGACATCGACCTCTGCAGCCTGCTTAAACGGATTACCGCTATTTTGATTATTGTACATCAATGTAAATTACATTGTCATTGAAAATTTGTAGTTTCTTTCTGGTCCCTTGAAACTGAATTGTGTATCAACACAGGTGTAACTTTTCATCCCTCAATTTTAATTAATCACCATGCCATCTCCTTGTCTCCATTTCTTCCATTTCTCTTCAATAACAAATTCAATAAATCGAAAGAAATTCACGTCGAAGGATTTTAACGTCGTCCATAGATTCTTGTAGCCGTTTCACCGCGTGACAAGTGGCCGGGTTCAAAGCGTGAAAATCTCGTGTCGCGAGGATATCACGCTTGATTCTCTCTTTCTGGTGTCGGCAAAAGATGGAAGGAACGTGCACGGGACAACCGGTTGAACGCGATTCTCACTGGCGATCCAGAGAATCGGATGGAACGGACCCGTTGACCAAGTGGCCTCATTCGATCAGAAGACCGGAAGCGGTCTGCCGTCCCGAGGCGATGCACGGAAAACACGGAAAGCAGTAGCACTCGAGGCAAAAACACTCGATTTTGCGAACCAGTTCATCGTACACGAGCCACTATGAAATCGTGCACTTCCTTCAAGTTGACATTCTTTAGGGCTACCGAGAATCACGAACCCGACACACTATGAATGTTCGACAAAGAAAAAAAAAATTCGAATCGCATCGTTCAGTTGTCTGTATAGAAAATTGTGAAAAATAAATGTGTCATTAATCGAGTAATTAATTTTTAATCCTTCCCACTCATTCATCCTCATTCCCGGTCTTCTCGGTCAGAATTTTTTACAAGAAATCACGCGATTTCTCTCGGTTTCTATAATATTTCATTATTCCATACCGAAAAACCTCCGACGATTTAACGAAGGCCCGCAAACGGGGCAAACCTGTTTCACAGTAACGATCAGTGAAAATCCTTATCGATCTCCCGATGCTCTCGCGACCCGCAACCGCACCATTCTATACGTTCTCGCGATAGTTTCACTTTTAAACCCGTCGCTATTAAACACGCCACGATATCGCGGTCGATCGATCCGTTCGACTGATATTAATATCGAGACGATCGATTACTTTCCAAATTTAAATTTCAAGTTTACCATTTTGGACCATTAATATTATACCAATTACCAATTACTATTTAATAAATTTGCACAGTCGGATGACCCCGTGGATGTCAATGACTGAAATCAAGGCCGTGAATGGGCCTCCCACGGTGGCGAACGCCCAAGGATGACCTTGATAACGGCGGGTCCTTTACGTCACATAGAGGGTAGAATGCGAACTTTCCTGCCTGCATGGTCGAACGATCGCGCTAAATCGTGTATATGAACGGTAACGTGCGCGAGGGGAAAAAGAATGAGGGAACAAGGTTACCTGGAGAAAGTTAACGAAACAGGTAGATATCAACGGCGCTCGAGCAATGCAAATCGCCAAGATTCGCACGTGACCGATTCTTTTGATGTTTCTTTCCGCTTCTCGCCGTGGTCGATCGTTTAATTCTCATCGTTTGACCGGCGAATGGTTCCTGTTGTACAGCTCCGAACGGTTCGAAGGAAACGGGATAGGGTTCGTGTGTTCTTGATGAGACGTGGGAATGTCAAGCGTTATCTTCCTTCGATCCTTTCGGCTAGCAGAAATTTTGCTAGGAACAGGCAGGAATTTAGTACATCAGAAATTTTAATATAAAATTTCAATTCTATTATAAATTATGGATATGGAAGCTTCTATTATCAATGAGGATCTTTCAATAAATTAATTAGCCGTACACACCTTATGTCTAACTGTAGGAGCTATCAGCCGAGTAATTAATCGTCGATGTTGATTACGATCGGTTCTGTTGAGTCGCTGGAACTCCAGCGCGAAAGTGTGTTATTATATTTGTTCCTAATTTTTCTCACGCCAAAATAGCTTTAGTGTGCTCCTCGTAACTAGTACCGAATCTATCGAGAGACGATCAGAAATTTCACCGGAAATCGGTCACCCACGACGACTGGGTACTCTGACAAATCGTTCGAGTGGAATTCGACGTAACGGTTCGTGGACTACCAAAACATCTCCATCGTACACCGTGAGATCCAACGATGGTCGCTGCGAATAATCGGTCACCATGTTCGATTCCACACCGGCACACTTTTTCTGAATTTTTTGTAACGATATTTGTGGAGATTAGAAATGGCGGGAAGAAGATGGCGCGCTTATGATTGCGTCGGTTCTCAAAAATGAGGACGAGTCGCGTGCGATATGTTTTCATATTTGAAATTCAAATTGCAGTCGCGATTCCTTTTGGAGATGAAAGTTTTCGTCTCGTTGCTTATTTGTTATCGAACCCAGGTCATTCGGTTGTCGATCGAAGAAGTTTAATTAACCCTGGGTGATTATTAGACGTAAAATAAAAATTCTGAGGATTGCATCGGCCACTTGTCTCTCGCGAAAGCAGCCTGCATAAGAAAACAGGTTCGATTCAAGAATGAAAAGCGGATATCGTTGTTTTTCTACGAGCTCTCCCTGTCCGGTTCTTCTGGTTCCGATCTCGACACCGCTAAAGCTGAACTGTAACTCTGTAGCATCGTTCAGAAGTCATTTATATCGTGATAATAACTTTGAAATTGATTAACTATTCTCGGACAGTACCATTTATCATTCGTTACACTCCACAAGCTCTCTTGCAAATATTTATTCGACGTATCAAGACGAAGATTACACGGTGGATTCTTCGTAACAGTATCGGATGAATCGGTTCGGTACTCGAACTTTTCTAGACTCTCGCGAATACTCGCCACGAACTTGGCACACTTCGTCACACACGCCTTCTTCCTGGCGTAATTGTTTCTTGTTACGGCACGCTGTGCCGCGATATTTACTTTCTTTACGAGCGTAATATAACGCTGACCCGTTGCTTTCTAGAGTGTTTTTCACCTCGATTTGAATCCGTATCGTGTGCCAGCACCGGAACAGTTCCGTGCACGTGTCGCGAATTTTCCTTCTTTCTTTTTCTCCATCTTTCCCACGCGTCGTACGAACGAAACGAAGAGGAAGAGTCTAGAATCAAAGGAAAATGTGTCTGTCCTGAAATTAGACGAGTAAAGAGTCCGTGAAATGGCATCGATGAATCGTACTTTTCCCCCTAACCCAGGCGTGTCGTTTCTACGGTGTTCATCAGCTGTCTACGTAAATCATTCTACGCTCTCTACGCGAAAAATCAACGGCTGGGAAGATCCTTGATGAGCGATAAGAAACAGAATGAATGTCATGCCCGTTGAAAGCACGTAAATCGTCTAGATTTCTTCCAGCAACGGTTGCATGAATTTTCGTCCGACACTGGTTCATAATCTACTTAACAGGAATAAGTGGTCAGGTCACGTAGAAATATCTCTCTACCCTGTATACACGAACCGTCCCACCTGTAAACGATGAATCGCATCCGAACCGTAAAGATTCCATTGAACGCGTCTGGTTGCACGTTGGGTCGCAGTCGGTGTACCGAAATGGCTACTCATTCGGCCGATGTCGCGCGTGCTCCACATCCGTGACACGGTTCTCGTGGTGGGTCGTGGCGGTTCCCCAACGTGTCCAGGAATGCTTCTCTGCGTGTAATACCGGCTCGCGAGTGTGTGATGGTAAGCCAGGCAGGTAAGAGCAACAACAACAACAACAGTCCGTACACGGTGGAAGCGATGTCCGTCGATGGTGTCCCACGAAGGTGTCCAGGGGGAACCAGTTTTGCACGGCTACACGACGAAGAGAACGAGAGCCTTCACCTTGGGATATCAGGTCGCTTCTCTTTTCAGCAAGTTCGCGCGTAGAAGGAGAGGCAAACAGTCGTATAACACGAATACCACCACCAGGATTCCGATCGACCAGTCAGCCAGCCAGCTTGTATCAAAGGCAAAAGTGGGCACACCACCCGCCCTCGTGTGGCCCGCTCCCTCCTGCGGGATGGTGGTGGCTCGACGGTTGCGTGTTGCGCGTTTACGCGTTTGCTTACGCGTGTATGCCGTACGTATACGACGTTCAGATCTACGTATATAAAGTGGCCGGGGCGAGACGACGGGTCCAGAATACTCGCTACGCTCGATCCACGCATCGGGTCACACACGCGCTAAAGGGACGCTTGCGTAGTGCCTTAGTTTCAGCCAGGAAGGAAGGAAGAGAGAAGAGGCGCCGTCCCTTCAGCGTGCCCTCGACCCAGCTTCCGTTTTCTCAAACAGAGGATCGAAATTCAGGTGGGTTCCTCGTTGTCATTCAATCGTTTCTTCTTTGGATTCGTTAAATTCTGATTATTTGATCCTTTGGGGATGGATGCTAATTATTTTATTTTTATTCTTTTTTTATTAGAGCTGTTGTGTTGAGTTTGCAAATTATTTTGAGGGTTGATATCAAAGGGTGTCCAAGCAATGATTTTTTAAATCATTCCTTTTTCAAGATTTAACAGTGACCTTGATTTTATGGTCTGCTTATTAACACTAGAACTATTGACGTTTGATGCACACTAATTTTTAAGTTGAAAATAATATAGAAAATATTCATTTTTTATCTTGACAATAGCCAACATACATTTCAGCAAAAATGCCTTGATAATGTTTATAAATTAAAATAAGAAACTTGAAACCAGTCATTTTTACTGATTCGGTAGTTCTAGTGTTAAAATAGCAATTGTTAGACGATTAACCGGTCCCTAGCATTGAACAAAGAATCATTTTACAGAGCAACAAGATGAAGAGGATTCTAGTATTCCTGTTGATCTCCTACCTGTCCGCGTGTCTGGCGAATCCGTTGGAGAAGCTCGACAAGATCAGCGTCCTCGAGCAGCAGTCTGTGACGCTAACGGATCGAGCGAAATACGAGGAGGAGTTGCTTCGTAAATTGAACTCCAAGTGCTCTCAGAACGACGTGAGTAGCTGT
Source organism: Osmia bicornis bicornis (assembly GCF_907164935.1). Taxonomy (NCBI): domain Eukaryota; kingdom Metazoa; phylum Arthropoda; class Insecta; order Hymenoptera; family Megachilidae; genus Osmia; species Osmia bicornis. The sequence goes on along the minus strand of NC_060224.1, from coordinate 6,084,781 downwards.
GTGATGCTGAAGCTTGTGACGTACATGAACAAACTGCTGAAGAAGGCGTCGATCGAGTTGACCGACGACATCGAGATCAGAAAAACTAGCCAAGCGTCCGAGGAGGTGATCACATTCGAAGCTGGTAGAAGCAAAGACGACGAATCCGAGGTCCTCGACCTTGTAGCGAACAAGGTGTACGCGTTCGTCAAGTCTAGAAGCATCAAATGGAGGATTCTTCCAGAAGACGACGTCGTTGTTTCCGCCTCGGAGGATGAAAATGGCTCGTTGAATCTAGGCCTCTCCATCGAACGAGCGGATAATGTTCCTGTTCAGGATGGTAATTATCACAGAAGTTAGAATTTCTTTTGATTATCGATGGTGACAGATCCTTTCTTTCAAGATTGAACATTCACCTTGACACCTGGACAATTAAACCTCCGCCACAAAACAAAGATTCCTTTATCCGACAATTTAGTCACGCCTCATCAAACTTTACTACCATAGAAAGTCCTCGACGTTTACCTTCCTCGACGAAAGCGACAGCAATCTCATTTGATATCTCGTTTCAGGTCGTGGGAAGAAGAACAATAACATGGGGCCGCTGATCGCTGCTGCGGTGCTGAAGATCGGTCTGATCGGTGGCTTGGCATTTAAGGCACTCGCACTGTTGGTCGGCAAAGCGCTTCTTCTCTCCAAGATCGCTCTCCTCCTGGCTGGTATTATCGGCCTGAAGAAATTGTTCTCGCAACAGAAGCACGTGACGTACGAAGTGGTCGCACACCCTCATCACAGCTCCAGCCATACCTACAGTTCGGACCATGGACACGGTGACAGTTACTCGAGCGGATGGGCCAGAAGTTTCCATGGTCAGAGCACGATTTCCGGGCAAACGGACGCCCACGATTTAGCCTACTCGGCCCATGCTAAATGATGACGAATTCGAAGATCTGAATTCGTGGTACCTGATTCGAATCTAACTGGCTTTCGTCTGCTAGACCGAGTCGGGTCCTCGGTGTCCATCGATTCTTGCCAACACGTTCTTGCCGTTAGATTTAGTATTTCATTTTCTCTTTGACTCAGTCTTTCTCTATTTCTTCCTACCTGTTCTTCGATCTTTCTCACTGACCGTTTTCATTTTTCTTCCTCGAACGATATCTTTGCTTTCTTTGACCATCAACCGACTGACAATTGACCGGACTATGTTTCGACTGACACAACATTTGACTTTATTCATCCATTGTTTCCAGAAATGTTGAAAAATTCAATCATGCTTCGAACGACCGACGGACGAACAAGACATTCCCATCGACGCGACAAACGGACGTATACGTTTTTCTCTAATTACACTTCGTTTATTAATTAATTTATGATTAACTTATTTGTCCGTCCCTCCAACGAGGGATAATGATTGTACAATAATGTTGTTTTTATGTTATTTTTTTTTTACCTGTATAAATAAATATTTATTTCTTTTTTGTAACGTGACTATATCTTCATCTACCTTCCCACAATTTACATAATTGACCGGGTGAATAAATCATGAGATGATAAAAAGATGCAAGTGAAGATAATTGAAAGGAAATTTTAACCGAGTATAGTTGCTTCGAATTACCGTAAATTAAAAGTAATAACTGAGAGTTTATCGCAATTATCCTGTTTGAATTGGAAATGACACGCGTCCCGCGTTTATTACATTTAAACATAATGCAAATTCTCGTAACATTTGTGAAGCGAACATGAAACGAATACGAAAAGCCGACGAGTTAAGTAGATTACTCGTTATCCGCGGATTTGGTCTGTTTACGATCTAGAAATAGTCAGAATCGACTTTCTATTAAGAATCGTTTACGTTTCCGTTACCAACGATTTTACCGGTCAAGCACAGTTAATCAACCGTATATTCGTTTCAAATTTAGAATATTGAAACTTCTTTTTCAAGAATACGAAATATTTGATTTTCTTCGGATAAAATTGTTCAATATGCCATGATCGCGGTCGATGGAGTATTCGAAGTTTCTCTGTACGAAAAATATGCCATGTTCGTTGCTCCGCATTGCGGAACTTAGCGGGACTTTAACGACAGGTGTGACGATAGCATCGAGTTACTCTAGGAATGTAATTCCCCTCTCAAGAACTCTACTTCTTCATTTAACGAAATTTGCAAATTCACCGATACTTCCATTATTACCTTTTCGAAAATAAGAAAAGCTCTATTTTTATAGGATATAATCAGCTGTTTCCTTCAAATGATATACACGTTATGAAACGTGACCTGGTATGCAGGAAAATAAAATAGCTAAAGATGGATACCAGTTATAGCAAGTATCCGTGTCTTATCATTGTCGGCTATCAAAACGATAACACGTGATTTTCATTAATACCTTGATTACTGTGGAGGTCACTGGTAATTGGCAAAGTAGCTAATGAAAAATGAGATAATTGCTGCGATACAACTCTTGCTCTGTTATTTTAATTTTCAATTTATTATATAAATCATCATGCCAAATTTGATATTCGTCGATGAGACGATTCCTAGGACATAGATGTCGCTCGATGTTCGATTTTGATCTTTCCATGTTAGGAAATGTCAAAGATGATCGGAACGAAGGGAAAACTAGCAAGTTGGTCGAACAACGCGCGAGGTATCCTTCATTCAAATAAGTCGGCCTCGTTTCGTTCAGTCGCTTTCTCCGGCTCGATTGGGAAGGATCGGGAAGGAGATGACGGTTCGATAAGGGACACCCAGGAGAAAGAAGGTGTCTTTCTTCTTGGGAGATCAACTTTCGGTTTCGGGTACAACCGGGAGAAAGAGGAGGCTGTCATCGTTGACCCAGTTTTCGATTCTCGTAAATTGAAGGAAAAAAAGAAAATCGACACGTGGATTCAGCCTCGTGTCCTGTAGACGGAAAAAAGAAATAAAACGAAGCTTGCTCGACTATCGAGAGCAGTTTGGAAAATTCGTTAACGAGAAGAATCATCCGCGGAGACTTACGATGACCTGGTTTCATTTCGATCGAACGTTTTCGACGTATTCGGAGAAATTCGTCGGGAGAGGAGAAAGTATCGAATATTGATCGAATCCTCTTATTATTAACACGAGGATGTTTAACGTACGACTATTGGTAACGGTGTCGACGAGTCTGTGAATGATCGAACGTTTCGGGGTCGACACACATTCGAGAGGAGAAAACCTCTCTCTATACGATGGATTCTAACGTTCTCCTTGCGGTTACGGAAGTGCTTAGAGAAACTTCGGATCAATTAGAGATCTAGGCTTTCTGATTGCGAGCTTTTGCTAGGTTGAATTTAATTGCAATGAGAAAAATACTCGACACCCGCTATCTTAGAAACTTATGGGAAGAAAATTCTGAGAAGAAAGTTAACAAACATAGTTTCCACAATAATATTGCAATTAAGGAAAAATACGAGTCAACTTGGACTTTGAAATTAATTGGTTGTTCGAAAAATGATTAGTCATTTCTAATTTTATTTATACATTCTTAGGACTCGCATCTTTAGTTGCAGCCCGAGTAGAAATATTAGAAAAGCCTAGCAATGGAACCTCGCTCTCGACATCGCGAATACCCCAAAGGGACATGGTGAGAACGAAGGGACGAAAGAAAAAGGGGTAGAATTTTCGTGAAGATTCGAACAGGAGGGTGTTGACGAGGGTCGATCTGTGCTTCAGGGATACACGATCGTCCGTGTGGCGTGGTGTCGTCGCGAGGAACGAGCGAACGGTTTCGAACCGGGCCTAGTTATACCTACCAGCCAATGTTACGTATATACGTATACCGGTGTATCGGCGAGTACACGAGGGGAAGTGGAACAGAAGAGAAAGGTATGCGGCGAGATGAACTAGTTTTCGGCAAGCGATCTTGGCCTGATGTCGATCGGGCCAGACCGATCAACCTTCCTCCCACTGGTCTGCGTTTTCCATCGGGAAGGAACAGGAACCGACTGAAAGGGTTCCACATCGATTACCTTTCCGTCTAAGTAATAGATACCGTCTAGGATGCGATGGAAAAGAGACTTCATGGTAGCTAATATCTGGCGCGGACATGCCGGTTTCGCGTCGCTCCTCGACTCTCGTGGAATCCGTTAATTGCGATATTGAAAGATGAGCAGAGGAAAGCAGGTAGCCGGCTGGGCTGACCAGCCAGCCCAGCCAGCTCGGCGTATCGGTGGATTCGAAATCGGCCACCTTCTCTTCTGCTCCACTAAAAGTGACGGAAAGAGAGAAAGGAAGAGACGGTACGGATTGAATGGTATCAAGAGACCTCGCGTGCACTGATATCCACTGATCTAGAACAAAGAGACTACGGGAATACGCTTGGTGGAGAAAATCGGCACGAGTTGAAGGAAGACAGGAAGGCGGAGGCGTTGGTTGCTCCGTAGCGTGCCTGCTCGGCTCGCACCCGCTCGCTTCGACCTCGCAGCCAACCGCGGCGTAACGCTCTAAAACGTCTCGGAAACAAGAATTAAAAAGAATCCACGAGAGGATCGACGGACCGAACGAAAAATTGCCGGCTAATGCACACGCTTCGAACAGAGAACGGTCTGCCCGGTCTGACGTCGATGCTCTCGTTGCTTTTTTCGTAGTACAATCGCCGACCAGCTCGTGCAACTATATAAACGTGATTTGAAGCCCGCTTAGATGCACCACTCGGACCTCCACCGTAGGTTCCGCAGGATCTACCGTATCTTTGGCTTCGTTTAACGTTTATCGTGTCGCGTCGCGTGATCGTAATACTTGACGGGAATTCGGCGCGAGGTTTGTCGTCGGCTTGAAATCCTAGGAGGATAATTCGACAAAGACACCATGGATTGGTTCGAGAACGGCACAGGGCACGGGGAACGTCGTCGTTTGGCCCTGTGTCTACTGATCGTCTGCGTGCTTTCCACCGCGACGTCCGCGGACACGAACGACACCAAGGATGTTTGGAGCGGATTCTCAACGGGATGTTCGAGCACGGATGCCAAGAATCTGTCCGTCTCCTGTTACGGTGTCAGGATCGTCAGGAAGATCGTTCAACAGCTGCTGGAGAAATCCAGCAAGGAGCCAAACATCGAGATCTTCGACGGTGTCAGCCTGGTCGAGGTACCTGGTTCCGGACCGGCCAGAAAGGGAAGGCTGATGAAGGGATTCGGTAACATGGGCACGTTGGTGCAGTTCCTGGAGGGAAGGGAGCTGAGAATAAAGCTGCCCAGCATCTTGCCGCAGAACATCGAGAGCGCTCTTCAAGAGAGCCTGCCGGTCGATCAAGGTTGCTTGAACATCCTCGCAGACGAGTATCTGTGGGTATCCAGGAGTACATCGAACTGAGGAAGTTTATTTTGTTTTCAGGAAGAGGAGGAGGCGGCGGTGGCGGCGGATTCGGGGGTGGTGGCGGCGGAAAGAAGGGCGGCGGAGGTGGTTACATGATCTTGGCGCTGATGATGGGTAAGATATTCTTGAATTCAGCTCAATTTCAACTTTTTTTGAATGAAAATACCTACGTAAAGATTTCATCAATATTAATGATTAGTTCATCGTTAAAATAAAAATATCACCATGAAGAATGTTGCCTTCGCCTAACACTGAAAGGACTAACCTTTCCTCTTCTTTCCCCAGGAAAAATGATGGCAGCACTGGGATTCGGTGCTCTCGGTCTGCTGGCCATGAAGGCGTTAATGGTTTCCGCGCTGGCGTTGATGCTATCGTTGATAGTCGCCGTGAAGAAGTTGGCCAGCGGCCATGACAGCGGCGGTGGCCACCACGTGGTGTACGCGCAGGACGTGGGTCATCACCACTACCGCAAGAAGAGATCTCTCGGGGAGGAGGACCACGATCTACCGTACAGAGGATACGCTCACCTGTTCGCCGATTCACGAGTGCTCTGATGCGATCGACGCGCGGATCATCTCGAAGAAAATCCGATGATCCTCGGACGATGGACACGACGCCGTTCGAACGACAGTGACGATGACATTAGTTGAGACTTAGTGACCGGGACTGACGAACGAAAGTGACGATTTGATAAAATTTCTTGCCGCGCGTGACACGCGTTTGAAGACGGGACGAACGGTGGACGAGACGGACGCTGAGGAAACCAAAGTACACGTACAACCATGTTATTTATTACACCATCCTCTACCATACTCATCTTACCCTCTCTTTTGTACCATTTATTTATTTGCGCAATCGAATAAAATTATATCGAATAATCAACGAATCAGAAAATATCTCGAAGCGTTGAATTTATTGCCACCAGAGGGGGAATATCGGTTGGTATCGAGAACGATGGACCTGAACAGATCCGGATGTTTAGGAAAACCGAAACGAGAGAGGATCGAAGGAGGAAAAGTGTGCCAACCAGTCACCGTGCGTTGCATATTTCTTAGGTGTTCGCGATTTCAAACTCTCCCCGTATATTTCCTAATCGAACGGATTAACAAGCATAAAGCGACATGAAACTGCAGCTCTTTCTTGCCTCGATGATCCGGATGTCGGCGATGGTGGGACGGTTGTGGGTAAGCGTGTCTCACAAGTAGCACGATGCCACGGATTGTGTAACAAATCGTGCTAAGTGAAACGTTGTTCAGGGAACCATGTACCCAGGAACAGTGTCTAAAGAGTGATATTAATTGCTCTACGCTTTCGTACAATTTAACCATTAAGTCCAATTAACAGGTTCTTTATCATTCTCTTAAACTCGGTGGAAAATTAATCTCCTGGAAAATTTTTCATTCGACGCTAATTGAGTTAACAGTTCGTATCTCGTGATTCTTCTTTTCAATTTTCGTTTATTTTTCCGATGGAAAATGATGGGAAGGCGTTGATGGAAGTCGTTGGAGCGTTCGATCGAGAGAGTCGACGGAGTTCGAGAAGGGTCCCTCTTTCTATGCACCTTTTCCTCCCCTCTTACGGATCTTTTCTCCCACCTGTTACCATTTCCTTCGAACTAGGCCCGTTCACCACGGTTCTTCTCGTTAGCATCGATCTGGAGGGAGGAAAATCGTCGACGGGGGCCGAGACCCACTGGCACACATTCCGGACGCTTCCTTTTTTGCCTTTGAAATATCATAAAACGGGGAGAGTCAGCTTGAAATCGGCTCAGATCGCGTCGCGACTTCTGCGCAGGCGCATCTGGCGAACGATGAACTTCCGACAGCTCGAGCAAGTGCAATCAAGCAACTGCAAGCATGTTTCTTTCCAGATTTTTTCTTATTTTTTTTATTAAGGTGTCGTTAAGTACAACTTGTGAAGGGGGTATTTTACCCCTATATATTAAAATGGTAATAATACTATTTTTTCTAGAATTTTAATTTTTCAAAAATGGAAACTTTCATCTTTGCTCAGGAGTTACACTTTCACTTTCTTTCTTTCACTAACAAATAGAGGATAATTAAATTCACGAACTTTGAATTTTTTCTTTCCTTCTCTGTTTGCTCGTTACAGATTGCATTAAATTAGAGTTCTTTGACCCAATTTCCAGCTTACACTCTTCTTTAACGCGTCAACCGGATGATTCTTCGATCGAGAGAAAGTCATTTCTCTTCCCTACGTGTAAAAAAGTAGATACGTAGCTTCTCTTTCTTAATAGAAAATCATCTATTAACAAATACACTAATTGTCCAAAGAAAATTGATGTCAACTCCTGTTAACAAATGAAATTCCATCAAATCGTAGTTGTTGATGAATCACGTACAAGAAAGCAGTCCGACAAGATCATTAGCGCGAAATTCACTCGGTCCAGTCAAAATGCTCGACCTACTTAAAAGAAAGTAACTCAAAAGCAAAACCGTTCGCGTCTACACGTTGTTCAGCTTTCGTTTTCTTCTCTTAACACCCATCCCTCTGTTCGATTACCGGGCTTTATCAATGCCCGATTGCTACTCTGCTTTCGTTTTCTGCCGTTTCAGAAACAACTGGCAACCAGAAAGATTAAAAGTTTTATAGTGCCGTAAATTCGGGCGCGACACGACTGACGTCATTGCTAAGGAAAAACGAAAGTTAGAACGATTTCGTGAATGAACCAGCGAAATCGGTGCACGATAGTCGATTTCAATTTTTGCAAATTTCTACTATGAAAGATTTCACTAAAGACGAAGGTGCCTGCCGATCGTTGCAACGTTCCGTCGAACGACGGAGGATTTGATGGTCAGATTTGACCCGATCGGCCATTAATATCCACTATTTGGCACGGTAACGATCGGGAGAGGGGCCCGTTACATTCCACGCTCATTACCGATGGAAATTTAAAATTCAAATCCGTCGACGACCGATTTTTCGGATCGGGCGCGTGTCAAGCGGAAGCCGCTTCTTTTCTCTGAGAAATTCCTCGCGCAGCGGGTCGCTGACTGAGGTTAGATGATCGAAACGTTGAACCGAAAGCTTTCTAAGCTGAAGACCCTGTGATATTGGAATTCGTGACTCGAATCGAGCAATGATTTACAAGCAAAATGGAAATGTTTCGAATTCCTTAGATAAATTGAAGATTTTTGAAATTGCAGAAGATGGGACGAGATCATTCGCTCGATTATTCGCTCGATGTGACCCAGTTTCGATTAAAAATAAAATCGTTTAGAAAACTAATCCGCTTTTCAACGAGAAGAAGAGTCACCTCGAAAGTAGCACACCTTCGTACGAAATTTCTTCGCGCAATTGAAACACCATGTTACAACTGCACAATGGCCCATTCGGCGACGAGAACAGCACCTCGAACGAGCGGATAATCAATAAAATTCGTGTCGACAGTACGTACAGAATCGTCAATGACTTTGCAAAATTTGTAACCTTGATCTCTACGTCCAGTATTCATCTGTGAATGGAAATACTTCAGTAAAATTGTTCATCAGGAATTATGAATCATTGACCGACTTACGAGACGAGTGTATACTTTCGCGTCCAAGTTTGTCATTCGCCGGTGAACGATCGTTAGAACCGCGAGTAAATCACAGGGGATTCGCAAGAAATCTTGCTTATAATACCCGTGTCATCTCATTCTGGGTTAAGATAGTCCACTATTAGCAGACCGCTGTCATCGGACGTTTCTCCGCGAGTTCTGAGTGAAACTCAACCGGTCGTATGCTAAGCGTGCTCGCGCAAAGAGAAAAAGAAAAATGTTAATGTCCCATGTAGCGTAGTTTATTTACCGACACCTGGGCCTCGTTTTTCGGGATTTCGTTTCGCGAAACGTCGTGGAATTCGTGAAAGGAATTGAAAAAATTCAGACTTTCTATGCTTCAAAATCGGCCATTTGATACGCAGCTACCAAATATAGGACTTCTTAAAGAAGAATATTTTTCTTCTTGATTAATTAATGACTGAACAAAAATTAGTGAGTCATATCAGTCATTCATGAATGCATTGTATGAAAATTTTGAATGATTAAAATTGAAAGTGCCTCCTGAAATTCAATGTACCTAGTCCACAAATTTCTTGAATGATGCAGAAATTCTTAGAGAAAAGAACACGAATGAATGCTGTGAAAAGCAACGCGAGAAACGATCGACATCCGGTAAAGGAAGGAAATAAAAGAAGAACTGTACAGAGCGTAAATAAGTCATATCACGGTGAAAGTTTACATAATACGTTTAACGAACGATATCATTGATGGTTAATTTCGCGATCCTGCAATGGCAGCAGCCTCCTTTCATCCCGGTTTCGATGATCGTTTCTAAGCATCGCTGATTTTACCGTGTCGGGGCGTGTCGGTGGCTTCGGCCGTTCCTTTCTGCTGCACGCGGCGAAGGAGAAACCATGGTTTTACTTTTTAACGGCTCTCCTCTGCCACGAGAACGAAGGATCGGCTGGAAAGGATCCCGGAGACGGCGGTCGGTAGATGACCGAGAAAGGATGAATGAACAGTGACGTAAGATCGCGCGAATTTCCTTTTCATCCGGTCCCTTCAAGCGCGGCGAAAGCTTGATTAGCACGATTGCCAGCGGTTCTTCTCACGAACATTTCCCCGACCAGACGATTATGTCAACTCGGTTAACCGAGTTACGCGATCACTCTTGACTCTCATCCCTGTCGATGATGTTTTATTTCCTCAATTTCTTTTCTCATTATTTTAATTACCATATAGAGGCCTTTCATAACCCTTCCATTCCCACACTTCAAATTTAAAAATAGTAAATACGAAATGGAAATTGTCTTCTGACAATTCGAATTAGAAACTCGTGGGTTAAAAAATTTCCTACGGAGGTGATTGATCTAGTTTGAAGAAACCAAGAAAGTCCAGAGGTGAAGAAGCGACACGAAATCGTTCGATTTCCTAGATCCGTAGAAGAGAGTCACGATGTGGACGAACGAAGCCGGAATTTCGATGGGCAAGCTCGGAGCCACGAAATTCCAGCCACCAAGAACGGTCAGGATTTCGCAACCCGAAATTCCACGGCCGCTTTGTAATCGCTTCAGGTCGGAAGGAACGAAACGAAAACGACAAGCGACGTACGCGTTATCGGCGTGAGAGTCGCGAGGGGTCAAAGTAGAAAGTGGTGTCCGCGTGTTCGCCTCGATGAAGGTCGGATCCGGGATGTTTGAACCTGATCTATACCAGTTTTCTTTCATTCATGGCGATCGCCATTTCGTCGTTCGCGGGAGAGAGTACGAGCTCCTCCGATTTCCGACACTTCCTGGGAAAAATCACCAGCCTGACGGGACTCGTAAACCGTTCACCGCGATTCTTCCAATGATCGAAGACCGTTCCGAATTTGCATGTCTAGTCTTCTTCTACCGTTGTTCCCTACTTTTCTGCTAACCTTTTATCTGCCAGCGTTTAGTGCTGTTAGCTGGTACACGTTTTACCGCTCTACGAGCTATTGTTAATTGGAGAATCTTCGTTAATTACCTGCCTTCATAAACTCTCTTTTGACGGGGAGAAAACAGGCGTTGATGGCTACTCCGCGCGTATACATAATATAAATGTTTATAAAGAAAACTTTTATATTTATGAAATCTCTATAGTACCATTTAGTCACTTTCGGTTGGCTTTCTAATCTAGGTCACCTCTAACTCTCCCCTGTCTAATCTCCAACTTAGATTGACCCTAAATCGCCCTTTGAATCACCTTTAGGACCTCCTCCTTCCAGATCCACGTCCACGATGTTCGTTTGTCTCGGTTCAACGAGCGATGGGAAGGTAGGGCGAAGAAAGCCGTAGGAATATTCCTAGACGAAAGATAAAAGGGAAGAGAAGATATGTCGGCCAGCCCACCTTGGTACCGTATTCGTGTCTGGTGTGGGCAGGTCGCAGGTCGCGGGGCTCGATGGGCGTCGCAGAGGAACACCTATCCGCTTCCGTCGCTCGAACAAGCACTTTCGTCAACGACGACACCGACGACGTGCACGAGCATTTCTGACGACGCACACGCTCGTGCACGGCAAATAGAGAGAAATAAAAAATACCAAAAGGCGGCAAGAGGTGGGGCGGCGACGCGGACCGTGGGTCGAGGAGGGGCCCGCCAAATATAAGCTTAAGAGATCGTACGATGGACCACACGAAATTTCACTACCGACGGGACTGGTTTCGGAAAACGTCGGTTATCCACTCGTATCTGTATCACCGTTCGGAGATATTCGTCTTTAGTTGCTTCCATCCACCATGAAGTTATTCGCGTTCGTGTTTCTAACGACAGCCGTCGTCCTAACGACAGGGCAGAGCATCGAGGATTGCCTGAAGAGCGACAGCATATCCTGCGTGCAGAAGAGCCTCTACAGAAAAGCGAAGGAGTTCTTCGACAAGGACAACTTGGAACTGTTCAGTGGTGTTAGTCTGGTGAAGAACGAAGACGGACAAACGAGAAGCTCCAGAACTGGCAAGGAATTGATTCACGATCAGGAGATCGACGCTGCTAATAACGTGGCCGACAGACAGAGCGTTCTTGAGAATTTCGTGACCGAGGAAGCCGGTGAATTCTTAAGTGGACGTAGTCTCAGGGTAATTGAAGCATTTCGTTCAGTTGATGTAATCGATCTTATGGAAATTGTCTGATGTAATTTTCATATTTCTGTGTCTATAGATCAATCTCGCGCCTACTTTCGAGAAGATCGGGCAATCGGCTCGCGCCTTCAGCGACTCGGCACCGGAAGAGGTGCGTCAAGCGGTCAACGAAATCGTCGAAGGTAAACTTAAAGAAATCTATCGAAATTCTTACTTTGAATCCTCAAAATCGTCCAAGCGTAACGTTGTTTTCTTCTTCGCTATAGGTCGAGGAAAGAAGAAGATGCTGAAATCGATCCTCCCTCTTCTGATCGCCGCGAAAGTGAAGATCGGAGCGTTGGCCACCCTCGCGTACTTCGCGATCGGTCTTATAGCGAAGAAAGCGATCTTCGCATCCCTTATTTCCCTCGCCATTTCCGCTTTCATCGGGCTGAAGTCTCTGTGGTCGAAGAACTCTTACCACGAAATGACTCCTTACAACGGATGGAACGGAGCCGGAGCTAGCGGGGGTTGGTCCGCTCCAGTTGCGAGCGGAGGATGGTCGTCCGGCGCCTCGTGGGACGATGGGCATGGTTTCGCGCAGAATCAAGCGTACTCCGGCTACCATCATTAACGTTTTTCTTAGTATCTCCACCACCTTCCTCTTCTCTCTTCATACTCTCCTTACCTCCTTTCCTATCCTTCTCACTTCTTCCTCTTCGTTTCTCATCGATCCACGAGGACACGATAGAATCGGGACGATTCCTTCGACTGTATTTATTGTTTATTTATCCTCTGTTTAATAATAAGCGGACCAGGGACCATCCGGTCCCGTGTAAATAATACGTATCATAATTATTCGTTATGCGTGTAGAATGAAAACGAATAGAGGCTAGTCGCGGCGCTCTAGCTCGATGAATCCGAGCTTAACGAATTTTGTAAGCGCGGCTGCGAAGCGCAATCACACGACCACAGTTTAATCTCTTAACGAATACCACGAAGCTGAACACCATCTAGTCCAGTACGATTTAGATGAACTCTGTTCTCAAGTGCTCTTACCTGAATGACATGAAGTGCTCTCATCATCATTGTCTTTTTTTTTTTAATTTGTAACGAATGTTGACAACGAACCGTCAAATACAATTTATAGAAAAAGAAAAGAAAAATAACAAAGAGTTTGTCTCGTTCTCAATCGATTTCCGTCGAAATCGAGTTCCTTCCGTACGAAATCATCCCGGATCCACGGTGAAAAGAGAAATCACGATCGTCGCCGACTTTCCAACCTTCCGAGAACCTCCGAAACGATCGCTTTTTTTTTTTTTTCTTCTCCGTCCCTGCCCGTCGCTGTTCCTGTTTCACCGGCGAAATTTCAACGGCCTCGAAACCGGCCTGGCTCTCTCGTCGCGGCGCGATCTCGCGGGCGAAATCGAGCCGGCCGAGGTGGACGACGAGATGGAAATGCCAGATGGCTGCGCGCCTCGAGGGGAAAGTGCACCGGCAAGGTGCACATCCGGTCGTGCGATGCGGTTTCCTCGGGACCCGCGCGGGTCGACAGACCGTGGCTCGCGTCATTCCGAATCGGGTCGAGGGGACGTACATTCTAGTAAATCTTTCGCGAACGATGTCCTTAAGTCCCAGATAGGAGGAAAATGAGCGAGTGGAAAGGAGGTTGACGCAAAATTCTCGTTTCTTCCGTCGCGATCGCGAGGAACTTGCTTCGGGGCCGATAGTAAAAATCCTTTTTACCTGAACAACTCTGTATTTGCACAGCCGCTGATTAGCGGTCGAGGAAGGTGCGAACGTAAAACGGAAAGGAAATCTTTTCTCCATCGTTTCTTACTGCCTGGAGGCGATCCGTGACACCTGACGACAGTTGACGATGGCTTCGATCGGTGACAAAAATAAGTGGACCACTGATAGGTACCAATTATGTCCAATGTTCCGAGTATTATGTTATTCGATAGAACGAAGGTGAAACGAATCGAGAGAGGAAGAACGTTCGTGTCACGGCTCGTTACGTTCGCCTGTATCGCGACAGGATCGTGAGGGATCCGGAGGAAAAAAAAGATGCGGTATTATTTTGAAAGGAAGAGGAGACTTTCGTTAGTGGCGAAGTGACGCGGGGAGAGAAGAGGTACATTAATCGTGACTCGGTATTCAGGTAACTCGTCCCCTCCGCTCTCTCTCTCTTTACGCCATCCCTTTTTAACAGGAATCAATACGAAGGAATACACAAAGAGACGCGCGGTATTTAACGCGTCGAAATGTTCCGATTCATAATTAAAGAGGAGCCGTACAAGAGAAAGTATGAGACCTAATCCTTTTGTTCGACGGACTTTCATGGCGGTAGTCGTTTTAATCGTGATAAAGGGAAGAAACGTGAAGGGAAACCCGTTCGAAACGTAATTTTTCGTCCGGTTGACGTTTACACGGGCCGTCGACCTCGTAAATCTTTCGATCCCGTGTAACGTCGACGGGAACGCGGACAGAAAAATCAGAACGCGTCGCGTTCGCCCCGTTAAACGGTCGTCCGATGTAAAAGCAAGGCAAACGTCAAGGAAAAGAATAACAGAGAAAGAAAATGTCATGAAAATTGGCGCTGAGCCTCGGCTCGCGATGCTGATGAATAGAGACTTTCTTTTGGTATTCACAAAAGCGGAATTTCACCTAGCTTCGAGTCCTTCTATCTCATTATTAGAGAGTCGTAAAAGCGCCAGAACCGAACGAGCTCGTATCTGAATCTCGGTACGGTTCTCACGTCACGATTAGTAGACGGCAGTTTCTCATGCGTCACTGGGTTACTAGATTCCCTGCTCGCTGTTGGATTTCCTAGTGCCTTATTAGCCGCATACCAGCTCCAACGGAGCCGATAAATCGATGTTCAATCGATACGTGAACGGGGCCCTTCGGAACTTGGTCGCTCGACGATCGCGTGATTCGAATCACGTGAACCTGTAAAAATCTGGTAAAAGCGCGACACGGATTCTTTCGTGGAACATTCTGTTCCCGAACGAGTCTGGAAATTGGAAAGTTTTGCGAAACGACGCTCGATTTTCTGTGCGTCCACGAAACGGGGTTAACCGCGTCGGACGCGTGTTTCGATCTATCGCATTCCGCGTTTCGTAAATCAAAATCGATATATTAGAGAAGAAAGGAGGTCCTCGAGGAAGAACTGGTACGATCGCGTGTCTTAATTCGGTGACACGCGATGCGTTCAACATTGCCACGAGGATTTCGAAACAATCGTCCACCGTTACTCTTTCCCGCGGTTTCGTTCGCGTGGAGCTAGACTCTCGGACGGTTCCTCCGTTTCTATCCACCCAGAAATCTATACGATCTGACCCACGATTCGTGAACCTCTTCTTTCATCTCTCATCTTCGTGCACGTGTACTTTCGATGAGCGTGGATCTCGACTTTCAGCGACTTTCTTGATCGACCCGAAAGTGTGCTGCTACCTCTGTTCCCCTCGCATCAGCTTCGTAACTTTTCATTCCGCTCGGATAGATAGTTATAAAATTCTATACATAAATTTTTAAACTACTCCAAGAAAATTCTGGTTAAATCCTCGCGAAAGCAAACGTTGCCATTTGGGATAAGAATAATTTGAAAGAAAGCACAATGGTCGAAGCAGGATTTCATTCAGGATACCGGCCGCCTGGGATACGTTCGCTTTTGTTCACGTGCACGCGTGTATCGGCACGTAAACGCTCGACGAAGCTTCGAGCCGCGCGTCAGGTGGATGATTTCGCCCGGGGCGACGTTCGCTCTCGAGGACCGGGCTCGATCTTGATCCCCGAAACCGGCCGAACGGAGAACGTCCTCTTGGACGCTCCTCGAGGTGCAACAGAGACGATCGGACGCCGACGGAAGGGAACCGATCGAGACAGGTGGACGAGGCGCGAGGAAGAGAGACGAAACAGCCGAAATGAACGCCCGGCACTCGACCCAGTTGTAAATGGGTGAGCGACCCCGTTCCCCTGATAATATCTCGCGTCCATCATCTGCCGATGAAGGTTTTTCGATGCTGACTACAACGATTGACCATCGTCTATGATCGAACCGCGAATCGTCCGAAAAAAAACGAGTTATATTCGTTGAACATAATTTCGAGGATTAGTAAACTGCAGATGTTCATAGGTTTCTAATTAACCCGATGGTCTTCGATAATAATCTAAAGCAATCAATTCGATTGAGATTTGTGTGGCTTCAAATATCCTACACAGTTACTTGAAATCGTAAATAAATCGCCTAGTGGAGTTCGAAGTGTGTCCCACAGCAGGAATTCCAAGGCATTAAAGTCGTATAACTGTAAGCAGCGGACGAAGATGGGTAGGTACGAACAGTTGTGCGCGACTTTGGATATCGTTAGCTACGATTCTAGTCGCTGCAACAGGATTCTAACGAACAGCGATAGAGGATATTGAAACGTTCCGAGGTAAAATGACGTAAACGACAGCTAAGGATCTATAAACAAACAGCTGGTCGCAAATAAAGATCTCGGAACGGTTCTAAGCGTCTTTCGCGTAAAGAATTTAACGACATTAAATGCCGTATAACTGTAATCAGCCTCGGACCGGTCTAGGTGGCTTCAGACGAATCAGAAATAGTGTCAGACGACTTTCTGACACCTTCTAAGAATACGAATTCGAAAATTTTCATATCAGACACCATTCGGCTACGTTAGCCGTTGAAAATTGGGTCAAGGTTTCGTTTTGCACCCGTCTCTCCTTAGCTGACATGGTAACGTTGTCAACCGCGAATTTCCGTTGAAGAAGACCTGTCAGAATTCGCGACAGGGATACACCGTGCACTTGAATCACTCTCATGGTAATGATAGATCAAGAAGGAGGAACGGGGAAGAGACACGTGAAGTCGTGCGAGAAATCACAAGGGAGCTCGTTTGCTGTACCCTTCCCCGCAACCTCCAGCGAGTAGATTTCCCTCGTTCAATGAGCGATTCGATGGGGACGGAAGAGAGGTATACCTCTGCCATTGGACCTTAACGGAGAGCGAAGTAGGTCTTCCACAGACGAAGGAAACGAGGATTCAATCAGGGGAACGCGATGGGTACCAGAAAGAAAATGCAAGTGCGTCCATCTTCTATTAGGTTGCTCGATATACATGCCCATAGAAAAGACGCTATTACAGAAATTTTTAAATTTACAGACCATCATCCACTTTTGCAGGTCTCAATCGTAAAAACACGATTTCACTTAAAATTAAGAAATTCACGATGACATATATTAAATAATTTCTGTGGAAAATTAGTAAAGGGTGAGAAACCTTTTCAAGAGTCACATCGAAAGGGTTAAAGAATGCCCTACGAAGGCACAGATTCAAAAAAGAAATTGATATCTCCCTCCCTCTGCTCTTATTCTTTTCCCTCGGAAAGACGGACATCTTTTTTTTTTTGTCCTGCTAAAATAAGGAGATTCGAGAAAGGAGAGGGATGACGAACGAACGAAGGAGGAAGGCTTATGTGATCGTAGAGAGGCCCCGGAGGATTCGATCGAAGAGAGGGGTAGGAGAGAGGAGAGAGAGAAGAGATAGAGGGGATCGTACGACGAGCGAGCTCGAGCGAACTCTTGGTGGCCCGTGCCCACGAGGTCTCCCCTCGTGCGATACTTCGGTATAAAAGCAAAGCAACCTCTTTTGGATGTAACACACGAGGCCTCGATCGACGCTCATCCTGGCGTCCACGTTCACCGTCTGACAACAACCGGTGCGATACTACTCGCGCACAGGATATACAGCCTCCTCGGTACAAAACTGTCAACAAACGTCGGTATCCGTTCGGCATACGAATCGGTGATTCGATCGGAACAATGAGCAAGTACTTTGTGAACGTTCTGTGGCTACTTCCGGTGCTGGCTGTCGCGTTGCCGGCCAACGACAAGCCTGGAAACGAGAATGACCTGATGGCGACGATCTACACCGATTGCCTGAAGAAGGAATCGATCAACTGCATCAAGTACAAAGTATTCTCATACGTGGACAAAATGCTCGCGGACAAAGAGGATATCACGCTCACGGACGGCATCACCGTGGTCAGGACTTTGAACACCGAAGAAGGCGCACCTAGGTTGGTTTTATTTTTCCTGAGACAAGGGAAATGTCTTTCGAGGAATGAAATCGAACTTCGTTGATCTTGTGTTCGATCTTGTAGTCGTGATTTTTTGTAATTAATTTTTAACGCGATTTTACAGATCCATCGAGTCCAGCGATTTGGATACGCTGTTGTTCGATCGTCTAGGAAGGTTCCTCAGGACCCACACGGTCAAGGTTGACCTCAAGGGTACCGACATCCTTGGCGCCATTGAATCAGCTGGTCGAAGCTTCGAAGACTTCACTGACAATGCTGTCGAGAGTCGTGGCAAGAAAAGTGAGTATAAACTCAAAGAAACATTTCTTTGCAATTTTTAAACGAAACCTTCAAACATATATAGACACGGATCGCGGTGGTAATGGACAAGTTACGAATCATTGATTTCATTAGTACGAGATTAAGGTTAGCTCGGTTTAATAATATGCATGCCTAATACGGTTGACCCCCATCGTCATCAACGCGTAAAAGCGTCAGACAATAGGACACTTGGTTATCTTTTAACTTCTTCAAATTACCATCTTACTAGTGTGCTTAATTACCCATTCATTGTTTCCTCTCGTGTAGTATCGTTAATTACCAGAAACAAGGTGCCATTGAGGAGTTCGATCCGGGGTCACGTGACCGACCAATTACACGCTCGGTGGCGGTAATTAACGCGAGGAACGGGTTAACCGGGATTCGCTTTGTCGGTAACAGTTGCATCGTGCCGAGTTCCTCGGCTCTCGTGGTCGCTCTATTCGAGAAGACAACGATGACGATACGCTGGGGAAGCTGGTCGCGAGACGTTGACCCACTGAGGAACTGGTTCCGCTTCCCCTTGAAACTCCTCGAGAGCGTAGAACGAGGAAAGGGTTACACGCGAGGCGAAAGAGAGACGGACCTCTGCGGGAGATCTCTCGCCGCGTGAGATTTTTGACATACTTTCCATCCTGCAACGGGGTACTTCGCCTTGACCTTCGCCTATTCCACTTCAAGATTCCCCGGAGTCATCCTGAGAAAGGTCGGGTCGCGTTACTTCCCGCTCTTCTCGTGGGAACGTTGTTTAATCGTACGATTGTACTCGCTGAGAAATTTCAGACCAGGTTATCCCCAGCGCTCTTATCTTCGCTCGTTCCGAAATTTTATCGCGTCCGCCATTCGACGGTTAAAGCACGACGTGGGTATTTAATTACCATTACTCGATTACAGAGAAGGCCCAGAAAATTCTCGGCCCGTTGATGATGGCCCTCGCCCTGAAGGCCGCAGCCCTGTTGCCACTAGCCTTGGGTGCGATCGCGGCGATCGCTGGTAAGGCTCTGCTCGTCGGTAAAATAGCCCTGGTGATATCGGCCATCATCGGACTGAAGAAGCTCCTCAGCTCGAGCGGAAAGCACGTGACGTACGAGGTGGTGTCGCATCCTCATCATAGCAGCAGCCACGTCGTCAGCCATGACGAAGGCCATGGTGGTTACGGTGGTGGTGGCGGTGGCGCCGACTATGGTGGCGGCTATTCTGGCAGCAGTGGCCACGGCTGGGCAAGGAGTTTACCACAGGATTCCCACGAAATGGCCTACCGCGCTCATCAACCACAACCACAAGCATGAAGAATTTCGTAGAGAGTTCCGTTGTCCTTCGGCGTCTATCACTTTCCTCTCTTCTTTCTTTTCCTAACCACTTTCCTCGTTTCCTCGATTTCCCCGTCTTCCTCTCTATTTTATACATATTTATTCTTCCTATCCTCCTCGATAACTCGAATCCTCTCGATCTATCACTCTGTCGCTCTCTTCTTGATCAACAACGAACCAGTACCTCCGCGAGATACTCGTTCCCCATGTATAGCGTAAATTGTTATTTATTCATTGCGCCTAACGCCTGTTCTAGTATTTATTTAATTTTATCCATTCGATCGTGTGCTATTGTTATTGCCTCACATTGTTCTTTGTAATAAAGAGATGACGAACGGCGCGTTGCGTCTTGTCCCAAAGAAAAACATATGACTCAAATGCATAAGAGAAACAATGTCCCTGCAGGACACAGGAACGTATAATCTATCGGAGAACGTTTCCAATCACGTGTCATCCATTTACCAAACGCTTGCACCGATGCGACGTGCTTTCTTTTCATCGATACCTATGAAAACGAGTGAAAGTAGTATAGGAACGCATCGGTGCATCGTTCGATACCTGAACCAGATAACATCTAACAAGCAACGGGGGGGAAAACAACCGCGAAGCGAGTAGAAAGTATACGTCGATAATGGCCCAGGTTAATTATAGTGTACGTTTATGAGAAAGAAGTCGTGAAACTTCTCGATTATCCCATAAGAAAATCGTAATTTCGATTATGACGCTCCTCGATGGTTAATGCCCGGCGAAATTGATGGCCGTTCCGCTGCGTTCGAGATTGCCACTACTGACCTAGCTACGTTGATCGGTCACTTAATGGCTCGTAAAAGCTGCCGTTTTTTTCCGCAAACCGCCTTCATTACCGTGGCGGGACGGCGAAACCGGATGCTCGATGCCGTGAACTTCAAACCGGTAACCTGCATACCGGGAATAATAATGTTACCCGCGCGCGGCCAACGAACACAATAACGACCGTTTTCATTGGGGAACAAGTGACTCGTGACGAGTCTCATCAAGCGGAATCGCGATGCAGAAAATCACCGTCCGATAGTATTCAAGATCGCGGATCGTTGAACCGGAAATGGTCAGACGTTGGAGGGTGTTCGATATCTCGCTTTCGCCGGCAGGATGATTTCCATGTCACGTACGTGACCGAGAAATCGGTAAAACGCGTATTTTTCGTCGAACGTTTGTTTATCGTCCTCGGGTGTCCTCGTTCGATCCTGTCGGCGCATCATGAATTTGCCGAATCATTGGTCGATTCGATGAGTCGACCAGCGTGGGACAGAGAGAAGAAAAAGGAAAAAAGAGAAGCAAAGATGGCTGTTAAGAAAGAAAAGAAAAGAAATCGGAACAGGGCCAGTTCCCCACCGAAAATTTCAGTCTTGCCTCGGTGCCTTCCGATGCTTCACTGCGCTCATGAACCTGGACATTAAGAGAACCGTATCTCCCCTGACCCCCATACCTCTACGCAGAAGCCATGCCTACGCGTATCTACGTGTAACGTGTTTTCACTTGGTGTGACCCAGTTACCTAGAGGCTGGCACGCCGCTGTCGGACAGGACGAAAATGGTAAGGATGCGGAGGCGCCGCAGGATAAGAGGGAAAAGCTTCGATCAGATCGTTTGATTGGTTTAACGGTACAGCATTCGATTAGACAACGAGGTTTCTATTTCTGACCGTGGGTAGACTCTTGAATCTCTGATCACCACGGTTTTAACGACCTTACCGTTAATAGTCCACTTCGAAATCTTTCGATCTTCCACTTGAGAATCTAACCGAGCATGCTTTCGATTTCATACTTATCGAGATTCCATGGATAAAATCGCAAACAAAAGGACTCGTTCCTCGTCCACGTGGGCGACAACGAGCGAGTACCAGCTTCGGAGCGAGGGACAGTCCGAAGCGGTGTGCTCGCGATGTGGTTAGACCGGTCGGATCTAACGAGTCGTACGACAAGGGCGAGTACAGCGTCGTTCCTCTCGAGAGCAGCGAAACGATTCGTTGGAATCGTCGCGTCGGTTTTATCGTTCAGGACTGGTGGGGTGCCGCTAGCAAAAGGAGGGAACGAATTCCAGGGCCTGATCGGTAAGAATTCTGCTCTCTACTCTTCCGTCCCCAGGTGGTTAACCAGACTCGATCCTCTCTAAAGTGATCCTTGGCAATGAAAATGCTCCCACAATGGTGGTGTTCGTACCGGTGGCCACGGTGGGGAGAATATCGCCAGCCACGCACACCTGACCAGATATATAGAGCTAGGGCAGGGCTTCCGTTACGGACAGTCCAGTTTCAGTGCTCTCCAGTACGCACGCATCTCGCGGCGTCGAGCTACCAAAGTTGTGGTGGTTAACGCTATTAATCTATTCAGAAATCCTCGAGGTTTATCGTCCGTGAAGGAGTAGAAGAAGACGAATTTTGCCCTCCTCTGATTCGCATCGAATCGCGCGATCGTATTCCTCTTTTGGTAGGTACTGTGACGAACAAAGTGACTTCAGGAAAGTTTCAAGCCTACGATGGGATAATTTGATGAACCAACGAGGAACACAGCTTCGGTGGACGATTCTTATATAACAGATTCGAACGATTCTAGGTTCTCTTGCGCAAGAAAGATGAGACTGATCGCTTGCTGTTCCGTGTACCTGGCTCTGCTAGTGGCGATGGCCTCGGCAAGGTCAGCCGATACCAACCCGACCAGCAACTCCATTAACGAGGAAACCGCCAGGTCTACCGGCAACAGTAACGTGTTCGGAGATCTACGACAGATGTACCAGATCTACAAGGAGTGCGCAGACGAGGAGCTCAGTCCCTGCCTGAAAGTGAGACTGTTGTCGGCGATGGACAGGGTGTCCAGGAGCTCCCAGTTGAACGTCGCGGACGGGGTGACGTTCGTTCAAGAGGATCCTGTCTCAGGCGAGGAAGAAGCGCCAAAATCCTTCCAAGAGATCGAAGCCAACCTTCCAAGGGCGTTAGACGACAAGGAGGACGCGTTGAACGCCATGATCTACGACAAGGTCGTGAAATTCTTTCAGAGTCACACGCTGAAGCTGAAGTTACCGAACGTCGAGGAACTTCAACGTAGCCTCGTGGAAGAAGGTGAGATCGCGAGATTAATTATCCATAATCCGTGTCGACGTTCGAGCAATGAGTTCGCAGACTCGGTCGAGTCGATTCGTTAACGCAGTCATCCGAAATAATGATTCCGGTTCCGTTTTCCCAGTCCAGTAGACCGTGTGGCCCACTCTTCGAATGGAACTGTTCATGAGAAACATATTCTATTACTTAATTCGTACGTTTCTTCTAGGTCGCAAGAAGAAGAAGAATATGAGCGGTCTGTTGGCCATCCCCCTGCTGATCGGCGGCACCCTGGTGCCCTTGGCGTTGGGTGCGCTCGCCCTTCTAGCCGGCAAGGCGTTGATCGTCAGCAAATTGGCGTTGGTCTTGGCTTCCATCATCGGCTTGAAGAAGCTGGTATCCGGTGGCGGGGATCACGGGGGTCACGAGGTCGTTCAAGTGGCCGGAGGGCACGGATCGAGCGGATGGGCGAGATCGAGTCACGACCTCGCTTATTCCGCTTACAAGCCGGCGTCTACCTAGGAAAACAAAGGCGACCCGTCGTAATCTCATTAGACTTCGCTTTCACGAAGCACCCGCGTGATCCTCGTCGGGCGTCGCTTTCCTCCTCGATCGTTCGCCTTCTTCACCTTCTTCTTCATCCTCACTTCTTCTTCCTCTCGTTACTCTCCACGACGCCCGGCTTCCTCTCTCGCGAGCGACAATCGCTCGATCGTATCATCCTCAGTATTTATTATTCAGCGTGCAGCCGCGAGGCAGCTATGTATATTTATAGATATGAAAATATATTAAGATTAACACGTTTGTGTCAGCGATTCTATACACCCTTCCTCCATCGAACGCACTTTAGCGATGAATCAATTATGATAATTTCAAGATTCATCGAAAGTAATCGCGGAAATGAGAGAAAATAGAAAATTTCAATTGCAACGCTCATAATGATTACCCTGTTAATCGTTCGATGCAGGCCAGGAGAGCAGGCGCGCTTCCGCCTTCTTCCTCCTGCGAGGAGAGTAGAGTCTCTCGTTACCTACATACTGGAAACGCACGAACACCTTACGCACTTGCTCGGGACCTGGAAGCTTAACTGCGTGTGTGTGGGTTACATACACGAGTACACGTGCGGATCAGACACAGGAGGAAGTAAACCAGGCCGAACAGGCCGACCAGGCCAGTCAGCATCCGCGCTGAGCCTTTTCAAGCTGCGCCTAACACTCTCTACCATTCCGGAGAAAAAGCTGTGTCTCTTTCTTCGTCTTCAACTCCCCTCTTCTTCGTCGATCGATCTCCCTTCTACCTTCGCCTCGAGCAGGTTCATCGATCCTGGAGAAGATCTTGGGTCAGGTGGTCCCGTTCCGAACGATTCTCCGCCCTTCTAGAGACTTCCGAAAGTCACCTGGAATCCTTCACCTCCTTTTCTCTATCTTCTTTCCGCTGCGAACCGTCAACACGTGGGCCGACGTAACAAAGGACTCGAAGCTAGGAAACGTTTCGTTTGATTTCTTATAGGCCGACGTTTGGTAATCGAGGTTCGATTCGGATCGATCTGGAAGTAGGTCAAAGTGTTTTCAAGTGGAACGTCGGAATCGGGACTCGGTGGTAATTAATGGTAATCGTTCCGATTGAACTACGGCTTTTCAGCGGGTGTTCCCGATTTCTTCCAGCTCCTGTCAATCATTTCTGACACGTGGAATGCGTTAGATTTCGTTCGAGTTTTCCCTGACATTCTTCTCTCCCGTTTTTCGTCTGAGCTGAAACCAAGGAAAAGTTGGAAGATAAGAGGACGATAAAAAAGATTGAAATTCGTTCATTCGAGTAATGGAAAGTTTTACTTCTATTTTTCTCCTTCTTCTGCCAGTCGGCTGTCTTCGTTTTGTTCTTTACAGGGGAATTAAAAAGTTCCAATCACGTTCATTCATAGTCATTAACGCGTTGATCACCACCCTAGAAATTTTAATTAATACCATTACCATTATTTCAATCAAATTTCAATTCTCTCAAATCAGTACCAACTTGTAATAAGAAAATTACCATTATTTTTGCATATACCTGATACAAGGAGGGTTTACAGAAGGGGAGGTTATTGTCGAAAGTGAGCCTTGAGGGGTTAATAACACCCTTTGCTGTTCCGAAGCTTCAGCTTATATCGGCGGTGGTAAAGGGTGCAAATTGCGCAAAAATAAAATATCCACTTCTCAGCAGTCACCAAGGGGGTTGAAAATCATTGTGTTCGGATCCAGGAAGACCCAACACTTTGTCGGCGTAAGGAACGTTGATATTGGGACGAAAAAGCTAACCTGAGTGGGTTAGCGACTGCACCCACCAGGCGCCTTACGCCCGTACAGAAGGGGAGGAAGAAATAAAGAAAAGAACGAGAAGCTGCAGGCTTTGCTCCATGGGGGCCTTGACCTGACCTCGATCCTCGGCTGAGTTCACTCTCGCCGGCGTCGTCGAGAGGAAAGTGTTCCATTACCAGCCGCGTAGAAGCTCGTACACGCCTCGTTATACCATCGGGATTAGCGTATCGGTCCACGAAAATCGTCTAATTAAAAACAATCCTAGCCGTTCCTAATCCCGTCTAGGTGTTGTCACGTGGTGCACGCTCGTTCGTGACACGATTCGTCGATCAGTCGATCGATTGTCTCGATCCTCTCGATCACCGGTCTCGCCAAAAAGAAGAATCGAAATCGTCGTTCGTTAGCGATCGAGATAAAGTGAAAGTCTTCTGTAACGTCGGTGATTCTGCGTTCGTATCCTCCTTCTTTTATTTCATCCTCTTTTTCATTGATACCCCGACACTGTCGTAGACACTTTCGATTTACACAGCAGACAGTTGTACCTGTCACTCGTGACAGCGATTTCCTTCGGTCAGTTGCGGTATTAGAATTTCAATCGATTCTTCAGACGTTCGATGTTGCAGTAGAAAAGACACGTATATAATGCGGCACACTTTAAGGAGAATTATTAACGCGTTGACTGTCCTAATGGAAATTTCTGCTCGCCAATTATTCGGAATATGTTATTTCATTTTTCGATTTAACACACGATTGTCATAAAGAAAATGGAGATTTTGCAGTCGTTTCATTCTTAAATTAAGCTTTCCATTTGCCACCTCGTATAAATAATACTATTCGAATGCCTTGTGAGATTTTAACGAATGTCTAATCTAATTAAAACATAGATCACTAAGTTAATGTGGATTCAAAGGAATTTGAACGTTTTTAAACAGGGAGAAAGTCGCTCGTAATCGTACCTACGGTTTATGGGAAAATAACGTACCTCTCATCTTTTTCTTTCTTCATATACATTTTTCTAGGCGAGACGTCTTCGGGGTCACATCGAGGCGCGGCCGTTTGTTCCCCTTGAGGAGGTCTGGCGCGAACCCAACTCGTCCACCAAGCACCACGGACATTCCATGAAAAACCGTTAAACGTTCCTCGCGAGTGTCGCACAAATACATTGATTTCAAAGAAAGAGAGGAAGCGACGGTTTTAGTGTTCGACTACGCCCCGATACTGATGAATGAGAGGCTGGGGACGGGGGAGAGAGAGAAACAGCATGGGAATGCGTCGTTCGAGGGGGTATTTCTATGCGGAGGGGCCATTTTTAGGCAATTTGAAAAATTACAAATTACTGCACCAGATATAACGATCGAATAATTTCGAAAATCTTTTTTAGAACACAATTTGAATACTGAGGAAGGTGATCGTGTCTGATGATTAAACATTCCTAGCGGTACATGATTTCTTTAAAATCATAATTTTACCATTTCATCGGTAATGTAATTTCGAACCTTTCCAAATGGAAATGTCCATCTAATCGTGGAATTACAGTTAAGAAATTCCAGGATATCGAGATTCAGATTACGAATCCAGTATATGACGTGTCCTGAATGAAATTCAAATGAGGCATAGGAATTTCGAAGCTACACGGGCGGAAAGCGTGCAATCCGCTCGATAGGAGGTCGCGATCCGCCGCGACGAAGAAAGTTGCGGAGGCGTGAGATCGAAGCATCGTCTCTACGCAACGCGAGGCCTTATTCTGCTGGCCTGTTGAAAGGGAAATCGCGACACGGTTATCGTCCTTGGTCCTAGCACATTTTCGTTTCGATTTTCAAGCAAGAAATGGATCGATTCAATGTACCAACGCGATATTCTTGTTACTCGAATCAGCGACACGTTCGTAGAACGATCCGTAGAGTGCTACTGACCGACAAAATTAGTAGACTTCTCTCTGTGAATGTAATTAACACCTTACCTTTCGAAAAGGGACACTGTGTGCTCGTAGCCGATCGTACATCCGTTTCAGCGATCTTCATGACACGTTTACTTTTGAGTTTCCAGTTCCAGTGTTAATCGATTCGAGAGAAAGGACTGTAAACGCACAACTTTTGCGTTAATGTCTTCTCTCTAGAGTGATGAGAGAGCAACACGAGCCCACGGGATATTTATAGAACGATTTTGCGACAACGCAGCGAGAATCCATTACGATCGAGTTCCCAGCACCGTGAATATCATTGACCCTGAATATTCGATTTCTAAATACACCTTGCGTCCCAAGTCTCTCTTTGAGAACAAATATGGTACCCCGGAACGAGAAAGTAACCGAACTCTATGGAAATTTATTTCTCTTTGCTGTCCGCGGACAATGTGAATTTGAAGAAAGTTATCAATACCAATCGGTTGGAAAAGAATTTCTCTAAAAAGATTATTCCTTTGAAACAGGAATCTAATCAGGATCCCCTGCCTACAGACCATGATTGAATAATGAATCCGCTCTTACCGGAAACGCCTAAAGCTGAAAACCGCGTTCCATCGATGTCCCCTTAAAATGAAACCCACCTTTGGCCCCGCGCTGGACCTTCCAACTCGAAGGTGGTCGTATCTCCGCGGTTGGAAAAGGGCCGAGACGAGTGGGCAAGCATCTTCCGAGCGTTTTCCTCTCTCCCATTCTCATCGGACCCATCGGTGGTCCGTGGTGCGCGCGTGCACACTCAGGGCTGGTTCGAATACACCGATGGTCAGTAAGTCGGTTCGTTTTACCTCTCCTCTCCTCGGAGAGGAGAGAAGCGAGAAGGACCGCGAACGCTCGCGCTCGCCTGACCGTGTGGAGGAGCGTAAACGGGAGACGCGCGCGACAGAGAAACACGGGACGAACCGCCTGGAGGAGAACCAATAGCTCGTATGGGTTGTAACCCAGCGTCAGGCGGTGGCCAACCGGTGGGGGCCATCAAAATTTCAAAAACGTACGCGGGCCCCTTTCGCGACGAGGATAAAAGGCAGCAATCGTGATTCTTTCGGTCAGTGTCGATACGATCGTCGCAGAGTTGTTGTTGCAGTCAGCACGCGAAGGGAGGATCGATAACGAGAAGTTCCGGTTACGTTTTGCTCCCCTTCGATTCATCTCCATTCGGGTGATTAAAATGTTCAAGTACGCGATAATCGCCGCGGTGATCGCCGCTTCGGTCACGGCTGCACCAGCCGGACAGGACGTCGCCCATCAGCCGTCGATCCTCGAGGAAGCTTTGGACGTTTACTCCTCCTGTTCCGGGGAAGAGGATGTCACGGTGTGCTTGAAGCTGAAGGCGCTGCGTTTCGTCGACAGAGCAGCCCGATCGGCCGACATCGAAGTCGTCGACGGATTCAAGATCGTGCAGACCGACGAGGCTAAGAACAGGTAAGAATCGAGCGGGTGAAAGTGATCGACTTCGGTGGTCGCGGTAGAGTGAGATTCACGGAATCGATCCGCTCGCAATTCAATCGAGGATTTTACCTTCCAGTCGGGCAGACAACGCGAGGTCCTTGAACGACATCGAAAGCACCCTGCCCGCTGAAATCGTGGCTAAGGAAGCTGCGATCGATGAAGCTATCTTGGACAGAGCTGGCAAGTTCCTCTCCACCCACACCGTGGAACTGAGTCTTCCCGAGGAAGTCTCCCGCTCGTTCGATGAAGGTATTTATTATCCTTAATCCAAAAATAATCATCTATCCAAATCATTTTATCTAATTACCTCTCGATCCTGCTACAGCACGTGGAAAGAAGAAGAAGATCGTGAAATCCCTTCTGCCGATCCTGCTGCTCTTGAAACTGAAGGCTGCAGCTCTGATCCCGATCGCCCTGGGTGGTCTGGCTCTTCTAGCCCTGAAAGCCCTCGTGATCGGCAAGATCGCTTTGATCATCAGCGCGATCATCGGTCTGCAAAAGCTTCTTGGCAACAAGCAGCAGAGTTACGAGGTCGTCGCTCACCCTGTCCACTCCTACGGCCACGAAGAACACCACGATCATCACGGCTGGGCGAGATCGGTTGGATCCGAGCTGGCGTACAACGCGTACAAACCAGCTGAATAGCTCTCAGCAGTGACACCACTTCGTTTCATCAACTCTCTACCTTCGTTCGCCAAAGTGATCGTTCAGCCGGTGGCGATCACCCGACGGCTGCGCGACTAAGTCCCTCGACATTCGTACGGAAACGACCCAGGAACGACCGTACGATCGGCATTCGTTTCGTGGAAACACGCGAACTCTACGTGACTAGTGACCAAACGTGACGAACCGTGACGATAGACTCTGTTCACCAGTGAGAGAGGCTGTTCGAATCAGACACTCTCGGTGTCGTTCGAATAATTTTTATTGGGCTCCGTTTATATTCAATTGTATCGTCAATTTAATGTCTCATTTTCCTTGAAGGAAAGTGAACACGCATCCTTTGAATGGACACGAAGAGAACGGTAACTGGGATGACGGTACGGTTGAGTATGAATGGATTTTAATACGGTGACGTTAGGACAGAAACAGAATACAGAATGGACTGTAAGGACAGTGAATGGTGGTAGTCGCGCAGTCTCGAGCAACCGGTGCGGTAATCGTTCAGAGGTCGATGCTTCGGAACGATCTCGATCGGAGATACCGGGTCCAACGCGGCCGGACTCGTAGTCAGTACCTGCACAGGGCCACCAGATTTCATCCAATGATTATTTATACACCGCCCCAAAGGGGTTGCCATGTAACTTATCAAATTATTTATAAATAAATCTTAATTTTATACGAAAACCATACCCGAAATGCTTCTTCCTCTGCTGTCCATGCGTTGATGTCTCTCGGGGACATCACTAAAATATGCTAATTAGTCGCAATTGCATTAACACCATCGGTGTTTGTCTATCTAGTTTGTACTTTCTTCGTGCGAATTGATCGTCCATGGAGGTCTTTTCTGACCACAAATGTCGTTTATCTGAGTTTCTCTTTCTTGCTTCTCGACGTTTTGACGGGTTAATAAGATTCACCGGATGATCCAATGGAAATTGGTCTGGCTGGGTGCATCCGGTGTATCGAGCATGTATACGAAATACGACGAAGGAAGTGTAGGTACTTTCGCTGATCGCAGAGATCTACCGAGTGAAACCTATTGTTTCGTCGCGTGTGAACGCCCCCTTGACGCCTATATAGCCCGGTGATCGTGGTTGCTGGATCAACAGTATTGTTTCGGAACTCGATCGTATTTCTTCTGCTTCGTTTTGAGTTTCCTCTGTCGCGTAATCTCGGCGTCGATAATGTGGCAATTTGTGGTGTGGAATGAGAGGGATGAAGAGCGTCTTCGTTAGGTGAGAATCGACAGAAAATCAGTATAGGATCGATAAAAATCGGTGAAATGAAGTTCAAGAGAAATTATAAATTTTTTTAGTTTAATTTTCCCATTCTTTTTTTTAATTTTCTCGACTCCATTCCAAACGATCGATGATCAAAGTATTTCTTGCTGGACGAGTCCGTTGCCACGCGGATTCTTTTTCCCCCCGAACGAAGCAATGGATTTAATTGATTCCTCTTTCCCGCGCGCAGTGGAACTTTCATCGACGGTTCACACGAAAAGCTTATCAACTTTCACCGGCCATCCTCCCCGAGTTTATTTTCATCCGCTTTGAAACGCCCGAGGCTGCTTCGTCATCGGCATGAAACGCGAGTTGCGTAGCCTTTGCCTGTTGGTCTTCGTGTCGACGGGGATCACGGTGATCATGGAGCCGACGGAGGTGCCCATTCTGAACAACGACGATCCGGCGACGTTCGACGAAGCATTTGGTTCGTGCATGGCGAGAAAAGAATTCGGTACATTC
The DNA here is from genome assembly GCF_907164935.1 of Osmia bicornis bicornis. Classification (NCBI taxonomy): domain Eukaryota; kingdom Metazoa; phylum Arthropoda; class Insecta; order Hymenoptera; family Megachilidae; genus Osmia; species Osmia bicornis. The sequence continues at coordinate 6,054,000 of NC_060224.1, read as the reverse complement.
GAGTGCGTGAATCGAGGCACTTTGAGCGCCCTTCAGTTGCTCAATCAGAAAGACGATCTTGATTTCGGCGAGGTTCATTTGGAGAGAGCCGATGGTTATGGCAGAGAGCTTCTAGACTGGGATTATGATCCCAAGGATTTTGGGAACATCGCGAAAGCTGCTACTAGATTAATGGAACGTAGGAGTTTGAAATGGAATCTGGATAACCTGTACCCTGGACTACAGTTACGCGCTGGGCCGATGTTAAATGGAAATGGGTTGTTAGAGTTTGTGATCGATGAAAGGGCAGCGACCTTTAGTGACAGACATGCTGGTCCAGGTGGGTTTAAGGGTATTTTAACCTTGATAAGCGTAAGTGATTCGATTCGAGTAGTCATGGTATCCTCCATTTACCATTTACCTTGTCAGCTTGGAAACGAACCCGTCGTTCTCCAAGGTTTGAATCCTTGCTGACGCGGCGTTCGCCACCTGCTTTCAGCAACTACCTCCAGTAGGCAGCACGGCCAAGGCCATTCATGCTGAAGAATCGAGGCGTTCTCTGAGATTCTGGATCACTCTAGATCTTTTATTATCGAATCATATACGTGATGTAACTTTGCATAAATATTGCGATAAATACAAATTGTACGTGAATTTTTTGGTTCCAGGAAGACAAATGCTGAGACATTTGTTGATACCCTTTCTCTTAGGATTCAAATTCAATCTGGTTTCGCTGATTCCACTGCTCTTCGGTCTTTTATTGTTATTCACAAAGAAGGCGCTGCTGCTGACCAAGATAGCACTGTTCATTAGTGGTCTTCTTGGTTGGAACTCCTTGTTCTCCACCGCCTCTGCACCCTATCCAGGGACAGGATTTCATACGTATGGACAGGAGCAACCAGCTGGAGGATTCCCTCATTACGAACAGCAGCATTTTCATCATAGACCCTACAAAGGTTTCTACGGCAGTGATTTTGAACCGTACACACAGCACGTGATCAGAGAGGTCGTCGATGTTTATGATAACAGGGAAGAGGAGGGAAAGAACAAACGAAGTGGAAGGAATTTCGTTTGGATGAAAAATAGTTGAACCAAGAGTGTAATTAACTCTTTCAAAATGGATGCTTTGAGACTGATGCAGTGGACACAAAAATTTTGTATATTTCATAAATGATAAAATGTCCAAAGATGGTTCATGCAGTATTATTTTACATTCGCTAATGTACTTTTAACGACATGTTTTATGCTTTTGAATAAAATTAGAAGAATTATTCAGTGCACAACCATTTTTTCCTTCCCTTGTACCTCATCACACGTTCCATTCCCATTACGCGGAATTTTCCTTCCCTCTTTCCTTAATTTCCTCTTTCCTCCGTAAATGCGACCAGGATATTATTCATCTTGAATTTAATTCTCAATAACGCTACTTCCTGTGAAGCTCGAGAAGATGCTCGAGGCTGAGTCAATGAACTATGACATCCATATTAGGAATATTAGAGAAATTCGTGGATGATAGATGGACAAAAGTGAATGAGGTGTAAACCAGTAGCCTCGATCGCAAGAAAGCGAGCTGTTCTAGAAATCACGGGTCTGAAATAAGAGTTATTCTTACGAATTCTATGATTTAGGAATTCTACTCTCAGAAAGCTGTAACGGAACCGAGATTTTCCATTTTCCATTGTGCGAATCGTTTTAAACCGCGTTGAATATCTTGTAAAAAGATGCGAATCGTTTTCACTGTGCAAACGAATTAATCTCGGTTCATTATCGTGTCGTCCTTTCTTTCGGTCGTCTAACTGTATAAGCGGCTTCCTTGGAGGAAGGAGGAACGATGGTAACGCGTCCAGGAAATGCGTTTGCTCGTAAAGGTAATAGCGTTCATGGTCCCCTGATCGTGCGTCCACGTGCTCGCAACTGTTTATGTCAAGTGTAACGAGCAAGGTGAGCATATATTACCAGCGAGAGGACAGTCGACCGTAAAAGTTCGCTGTTTCACGGGCTGAAGATTCCCATAGAGACGATCCAGTTCGTGTTTCGATTCGAGTCGTCAACACTCGGCTGGCTTCGTCGAACATGCGTGACGATAGACCGTCTGCTTCGTAACGGTTCGGTTTTCTTTTAAAATTAATTCAGTTTCAGAAATTCAGCCATCGAACGAATCTCGATGCAACGGAGATCAATTTTTCTGCTTGCTTTTTGGTAGCGTTTCCATTTTCTTTTTAATTTACCCGCGCGTTTATCTTCGGCGCGACAAAGATTGATCTCCTCTTTTTATAATAGCCGAAAATCGCCATAAAACTGGACACAACGAAAGGCTGGAATGTTGTTTTTCAGTGTCGCTGGAGTTTCTTCTTCCCCTTTGTCGGAAGTAGGGTAATTGCGATCGCCGGCCGGTCGGAGCGCCGATGAAGCTGAGAGGAAACGATAAACGCGGAGAAGAGTGTCCTGGATTTTCAGCCGGCCCTCGAATCTCCTTAAAACGTTGGACGTTTTTAATCAAATTCGTGTGAGCAGTAATTGCTCCAGTCATTTGTCGGATGTGGCCCGTCACGGTTCGTAATCTGTGTCGGATTAACAGTATCCTCACGACGTTACTACCGACGACGATTTTCCGCCATTACCGTGCGTGATTTTAGGTTCACGCGTGAAGATCGATCTTCGCCGATGCGAATGAACTTTCACTGTTCATTCGAGGGTTCGCGATGCAGGTATTCAAATAATCTCTATCAGAAACTTGATATTAGCAATCAAATTAAATTAATAGAACATTTAGTTTTAGCATTGGTTCCTACCGTCTTCAATATCTTTTTAAGATGAACAAGCGATTCGAACAGCAGAAGTGAAACAATAGAGATCTTCCTGCGATTGTCGCTTAAAGTCAGCCTTTTAATTCCTATTCCTGGGTTGTTCCGCGAGGGTTTCGGCTTCGCTTAGCAACCAGGTCAGAGGGATACTTACTTACGGGGCTGTACGACATTGTTTTGGTTCCGGAGTCCCTCCTCCCAGTGGAGGAGGCGTTAAACAGCGCGTGGATCAGGTGTTAGCCGACCTGTTATAAGGACGAACTGACCGAATGGTAGGAGAACGCGAAATACTCTTATAAAAGAGCCGCGGCCGAACGATTCTTATTAGTCTGTGGCATTTTTCGAGCGGATCGTTCGTTGTAAAATAGATTAGATCGCCGTTAGACAGTTGCAGCTCGTGCCAGTTCATAGTAACAGGATCTCGCAGGTTCAGGATGAAAAGGACCGGAATCATCAGCGTTCTTGCGATTCTTCATCTGATGTTGTTCGATCTGGCGATCAGTAAAAACGAGTACACCAAGCTGTTTGACAAATGCGCCAGCGAGAAGAACGCTTTCGACTGTCTGAAGAAGAGAGCACTTGATATCCTGGACTCGGCGATCAGGGACGATTCGGTGTACGTGCTGAACGATTACGTGTCGCTCGAGAAAGACCCTGCTGTGGTGACGAGAAGTACGGATCGATCCTTTAAAGATGAGAATGGAACGGAATTAAGCTTGGATCAGAAGTTGGATAACAAGTTTCATGAATACTTATCTTCCAGAAGTGTAAAGTTAACCATTCCTGGCGATGTTTTCCAAGGTAGAGGAATTTTGGCAAAGCTTCTTTAATTAAACGTTTATTCATTTGGTGACATTCCTTCTTTTATATTTCCAGGTAGAAAGAAGAAGGACAAAGGATACGGGGCAGTCATGATGGGTGCTCTGGCAGTAGGAGGTAGGTCTTCTTCAACAACAAATTGATGAAAAATTTAGGAACCTGATAGATGCAAAATTTGCAAAAATTATTTATTTACCATTTTTCCTTTTTTAGCAATGATGGCACAACTGGCTTATGGGAAAATCGCCTTCATAGCTGGAACAGCCCTGCTGACAGCAAAAATAGCGTTAGTATTAAGCGCGATCATTGGATTGAAGAAATTAGTGTCGCATCAAGGTGGTGGTGGCCATGAAGTGATCTATGCTACCGGAGGCGACCACCATGGAAGCTACAGCAGTGGCGGTGGTGGCTATGGTGGTGGTGGTGGTGGCGGCTGGCAGAGAACCATCGATGGTGTTCCTCCCACTTGAATGAAACTAATCACGCGATAATTAATATAGATGTACATTATATATTATTTCTTACTACGAGCGAGGAGAGGAACTTTTTAATAAAACTTTATGATAGACGAGTAAAATGTGATTTAGAAAATTATCTATTGAAAGTTCTAATGCTTTTGATTGATTAATTATTTATTTAGAGCTGCTAGCAGAGACAATTGTACCAAAAATTAATGTTATTTATTTTCTACTTAACAGCGTGAGAAGTTTGCACAGTGAATTGTATATTGTTGTAAAAATGGACAGTAATAAAGGTTATCAGAAGAATACATTTTTCTCCTTTTGTTTTAAATAAGATTTTTTAATACTGAAACTAATCAAAGGTGGTTATGTTTTATATTTATGCCGCAAGTTCTCTTTATTTAATACAAAATCTTAATCATTAATTCTTCTTTTAATAAATTCTTCGTCGTTTCCGATAACCAAGCTCATTTTCTTCGTAGCCACCATGATGGTCATAATCGATGCTTGAACTATGGGTATTTTCGAAAGTATGATAAGGGTGTTTGATTATCTGGTACGTCACCTTTTCCTTGTGCTCTGCAAAAAGAAGAAGAAAATCAACCAAGTATCATACGTATAATTTCTCAGACACGTCATCGATGAATTTATCAAAATTATTCATTTACCGAAGGCTTTTTTCAAGGCAATAGCAGTAGCAATAGCCAGAGCAGCTTTTCCAACGACCAGTGCTTTTGCAGCAATCGCAGCAACAACGTTAATCAACACATAGAGCATAGTCAGCTTCGATGCTCCCAGGAAGTACAACAACATCTGTCCGTACCCTTTGTCTTTCTTTTTGCGAGATGTGACTGGAAAAGGGGAAGGTAATGTCCACTGTTCGTTCTAACAAAATTACGGTAACGTTTAATTTACTTGAGCGCCCGTTTACCGCAAGGAACGAACGTTAAATTACGAAAAGTATGCTTTGTCACGCGACGTCTAAGATCGTCCGCAGAGATTACGTTGAAAGGAAACACACATTGTTGCGTTAATTTGATGAGTAAGCGGATAATTAGCCGGCAGCGTGAGTAAAAATGGGGAATCGATCCCAGGAAACGGTACTCTAGATTTTCAGGAAACGTATATTCCTGAGAAAAAGTGTATTTTCTCAAGAATTCATCGATGATTCTAATATGTTAAGTGTCACAGTGAAAATTTTCTAATTAGAACTGAACCACCTTAGCTCATTAAGGATCAGATTTTTATTTAATTTCACTTTGAAATTTAATTAATTAAATTACAACTTAGAATCTTAGAACGTACCTTCTTCAGTTCCTTCATTTTCACCCTCAAAAGTTTTTTCATCAATTTCCCTGGTCACCCTCTCCCTTGTCTGACTATTATTAATTCCAATCTCTCGCGACTTTTTTGCGCATTCAGTGGAATTCTGTCGCTGATCGCAATCCGTTGATATCGATACACTATCGTAATCTCTCTGATGAGCAACGATGCAACTGCAGGCAGCTAGGAGGCTGCACAACTGCAGCACGACGAACGTACGTCGATGCATGTTCGAGCGAAACTGGCCGACCAAAGTGGTGTTCATTTTTATAAAGGCAATTGCAATTAACGGTTACGACATACAGAGCGTGAATGCAGCTACGGATCGTTCTCGCAGCTGCTATGTTTTGCTCGATTCAGTGGATCAGCTTCGGAAATGCAGCTGCGAAACGCTTGGTCCGCGAGCTGCATCACGGTTAGCTGCATCCCCGCTAATTGCAACGTGTTCGTCTACTGTGAAGTGATATTATACGCACGATATCCTGTTGCATCGAAACTAAAAGGAATTGGGCTAATTGCAAGGGCTGAAACCTACGAGGCTAAGAACTTATAATTATGCATGAATCAAGAAAATTATTCTTCAGAATATTTGACTTAATTGAATTTACCTTTCTAAAATTCCTAGGATTACCCAAACAGTGACATCAAAGACTTGTAACACTTAATTGATTAACGTAATTTATTACAATCGATTAACTGTTGGAAAGTCAAGGTTCGTCAAGAATTCAATGAAACACTGTCACCGAACCGAAGATGCTTCGCTAGTTCCGCTTCCTCCTCGTACGCTGAGAAGTAGAAAATAAGGCCTAAAAGGCTGAGCCTTTTTCCTCGCAACAGCTTTGTATGCCACTGGGCCGATCGAGCATCCTCGATTCGTTTCTTCCACTATATATTTGCCGAAGGTCACGGGTTGCACGCGATTTGAAATCGTGAAAACGAGATACGGTAGCTTCTCTATATGGTTCATCAACATCTTCGACTTCCTTTATGGTACTTTACTATCTCAATCGTGCATCGTTTTCTAATTTTTCATCCTGTCGTTGCAAAGGACATCGAAATCTCTTTCAATTTTATAGATCTATAAACCTTCTCGTTTACGAGCTGCTAATTAAGATACCTTCCGACAGAATTTTTTACCAAAGTGATTGTCGGAGCAATTTCGACCGGATAATCTGAAATCTTGGTGAGAATTAGCCGGCAGCGAAACCGAATAGTAGTTAAGGCCAGGAACGATGCTCAGATGTTCGTGGCTTTCGTGCGGCGCTAATGAGCCAGGTCAGAACAACCTGTTGCGAATCGTTGACCCGAATCTATTAAAATACAAAGACGACCTCTTACCAAACATCCCTTTCATTTTTTTTTTATTCGGCCATTACCACGCTTTCCTTGCTCCTATTAACCTGGAGAATCGTACTTCCGCTAATTATGCAAGGGTAACACTTTTCCGTCAACGCTAGTTGAAAAACGAAATGATAGTTCGAAAGATTCTTCAATTTAAAAAAAAAGCTATCGGGTGTTTCTTGAATTTTTTGAAAGTCACTTTGCACTCAAAGAATGGAAACGAATTACAAGGAACATGGAAGAGTTTGAAAAGAATTGCGAAGGCTAATGTCCCATCAACAATATGTATTCGTGGATTAATCCCTGCTGTCCTCGTTCGCGAACAAATGAAGAACTTTCTTTTATAACAATGGCGAACGTGCCGCGTTCTCGAATGCTGCTACCTAATTTTAATAAGATGACGTGTGCTTTTGAATCGCAAATATATATCCCACCACGGTGTAGGGTTATAATACAATACATGTGAAAATTTCCTGATTATTTTACCATCTGGACCATTGTAATGGTTATTAGACTTGGTTAAATTCAACCTACAAAACCATCGAGAAATGTCCCTTCGCGCTCGTTCGTCTACGTCTCCGACTATTCAATTTCTGTCGCGATCCGCGAACGCAAGTCATTATTGTTCATCGTGGAATCCGTTTCTCGCGGCGCCTGTGTGAATTCCGCTGCGTGCCGCGAATGTGGCACGCGCGTTAACGTTGTACAACCACGAGGCCCTCGCTATGGGATAATCGCGATAAGTAGGTAAACCAGCATCGAGGATGCGTCGTAGTCGCATTAGAGATGCGTTTAACCTCGATCGAACGGCTGCCAGAGTCGCTGTGATATATCGTCATAGTGACATATTCTGTTATGTTCGATTCCATAATCATCAGCTGACCCTTTGATTATTAACGCTCCAAAAAATTCATATTTTCCACCTGCTTCATCCTGCCCCCAACCTGGTTTGATTTAATTTCGTTACACAACGAATAAATAACGAAATTAAATTCAAATTATTCCTATATCGGTAATCTGAACCGCATGAAAATTAAACAACGGACTCGAACGAACGAGCAAAGAAAGCAATTGAAATCAGCTCAAACCAAACGTGAAATGATAAAAAGTGGTAAATTTATAAATAACAGGGCAGGGAGAATAAATTTCTCGGGCGGTTAATAACATAGCCTTGCAACAATGTTCAGGTAGCAGAACTAAAGACGGAAAAAGATAATTAAAGGAATTAACGAGAAACAGGATTATTACAGCGTATCGTGTTGCCAGGATACTTGTTTTCCTCGACGCGCACACGGCCGGGTAACTTCGAAAAAAGGAAGAAGACCACGAGTGAAGGTGAACGTTGCAATCCAGTGCAATGGGCGAAAAAGGTGCAACCGAAGCGATTCGCTCTTAACAGTGCATCGAAAGAGAAAGTGACGAAGATGAAATAAGATAAGCAGAAAGGGAAAAATAAAAAAGGAATCGAATCGATTTTCGTTTAGAAGCTAGCTGTCGAAAGGAAGAAGAAAACGGAGGAGGATCAAAGTATCGTGGAAGGAAGACGCGAGAGTAAGGCCGCGATCCGTCCGCGACCTAAAACTACTTCCAACCGTCACGAGTATAATCGAAAAGGTCGTCAGGGTCACCGTGTCAGCTACTCCAATAGGATACTTCCTTTGTGCATCATCCCCCTTCTCCTCGATGCTCGAGCGAATCCCAGCTAAACATCAGCGAAACTTAACGAGCGAATTGCACACGGCCAACCTTCTAGCTCGATCTCGATGCTTGAGTGGGTCTGTGTGTCAAGATGGGTCGCATGCTCGCTCTACGAGAGCATCGTAGAGAAAGGATCGAGCTAAGGGGGTAACCGTTGAACGAACAGAGATAGACCGAACGAACTTGTTTAGAGCGTTAAAGTTGTTGCGAGTATTACAATCCGTATGGTTTCTTTACGTGGGAGACGGTTCACCCTGGTTTGCGAAGGATGGAGGATGACTCGATGGTATATATCGGTCCGTACACCTGGTCCTGTCGCCAGTTCTCACTAGTCGAGGATCCTGAAGACCGCGGAAGTTTCAGTGCGTACTTATATCCGGTGAGGTCCTCCAGTTTCGTTAAGGATTAACGTGCCAAGGAAGACGAATACGATGGATCTGTCCAAGTGTGTGATCGTCTTGTTAGCGTGCAGTGCGGTCTGCTGCGCGTCCTCGGCGACGAAGGACGAGGACAGCTTCGTGGACAAGGGTGTCAGAGCGATGTACAGGGTCTACGAGGACTGTCAGACTCGTAATATAGCTATATCGCCGTGTCTGAAGAAGAAAGCGATAGCGTTCTTTGAAAGACTGGGTAGAATGCATATTCTGCCGTTATCGGAGAACTTTGAACTGATCAGAACCGCGGAAGTAACCACGAAGAGTTCGGTGAACGAGCTGGAGGCCAGTTTGGGTAGGACCGTTACTGGCAAGGATGAAATACTGAACGAAATTCTGTTGGATAGAGTGGCCTCGCTGTTGAACAGCTTCAATATTCAGATTCGTTTACCAAAGACTACACCTGGGGAACTGAAGAGAGGGATGGAAGAGGGCCGAGGTAAGATGAAGAAAATGATGGGCATGATGATGATGGGATTCGCTATGAAGATGATGATGATCCCGTTGGCACTTGGTGTACTCTTCTTGCTGGCTGGAAAGGCGCTGATCGTCAGCAAGATCGCTCTAGTTCTTTCTCTGATCATCGGACTGAAGAAGCTTCTGAGTCAGAAGCAAGGACACGATCATGGCGGCTGGCAACAAGGAGGCGGTGGATGGGACAGGAGTCTGAAGATTCTTCCTGTCTCTACAACGACACAGGCGAGCCGGGATTACGCGCACAACTTGGCCTACTCGGCGCGGCATCAACAATGATCGGAAATTGATTCGAGCGATTGAGGAGGTCTTGCGGTTCTGAACCCCCGTGTTTCACGTTCGATGCAATTTTAAAGTGCATGTTGGGACTTGTAACGTAATCATTAGACCGCCATATCTCGAGCGGGGGATAGTAATTTATTTAATAAAAATAAGCATCAGCGGATTCTAGATATTTTTGCTAAGGATTCTATCTCTTGTACTCATTCTTGATTCTTTTGAAGTTAATAGACCGTCTCGTGATTGCTATGAAAATATTTTTCGTTTCAAAGGTGATAATTATTAGACGAAACTCTATGTATATTTCTTAAGCAATTGTAAAGGGAAATAGAAATTTATTTATTTATCATCAGATTCTTTTGAAAATGGATTCCTTTGAAAAATCGCGACCTCATCTCGCGTTTATAGAAAGTAGAGAGGATGTCAAGAATACGTGTCGAGAACGAGCAATAATTACTAGCAAAACGAACGACGATAAATATGTCCGCAAGAAGTCACGCGATCATCGATAGTATACGGAATGCCCCAGCTGCCACTCATTTTCAATCTTCATCAACCGGGATACGATTTGACGCGATAATCTGGACGTCAAACGTTTCCAAACACGCGAGTTTCTAGCGGAACCGAGCCGAAGTAATTTTTGCGACTGAAACGACTCGCGAGTCAGACCTACAGTCCTTTCGTCGCATACCTCTTGATCGTCTCCTCATCACGCTCGAGTAATTTAGTTCAGTAAGACACAAAGTATTTATCGTTCAACGCCATGGTATTTATTGTCACGAACTTACTGTTAATTTTTCTACGATTAACGCGTTAACTGCCACTGTGAAAATGAACATTCATTTTCGTTTGATACCTAACATTAATTTATATAACATTATCCAAAGTAGACCTTCTCTTTATTTAATTAAACAACATTCACGACAGTTAACGCGTTGAATAACGATAGACGAAGACTGTTGTCGAAGCAACCGCTTCGCAAGCTACTACCAGGGATAAAAGTGTCATGTCAGTCTCACGATGCGTACGATGCTTCCTGTTGTCGTTTCAACGTCGCGACGCTTTGATGGAACCGTTCCATCAGTGTACTTTCAGACCGAGAACCGCAGCGAATAACGCGAAGAAGAATCCTGCTAACAACGCGGTGGCCTTCAACAGGATCAAGCCTCCGATCAGGGTTGGAATCAACGCGACGAACTTCATCTTGTAGGCCATCAACAACGCCATCATCGTACGGTCCATCTTCCGTTTCTTTCGTCGAGGATGACCTGAAGGCAATCATTTATTCCGTTTACTGGTATTTCTTCTTCGGATGATTGTAACGATTGCGTTGAGATTTAATACAATAAATGAGATTTAATGATAATGGTTGTTATTCTTTTTCTTATTTTGAACTGAATTGTTAAATGAATTCAAAATTTATTTAGCAAGGCTTCTTATTCTTCAGATCTTGTTATTCCTTTTCTTACTCTGAGCTCAATTGTTAAATGAATTCAAAATTTATTTAGCAAGGTTTCTTATCCTTCCGATCCTGAATGCTCCTCAAATTAAATTCTACGTTACCTGGTTTATCAAAGTCTTTCGACACGGCCAGGCCATTGTTCTTCGTTAAAGTCTTCACTACCTTCGTTTTCTCCTCTCCTCGTACGAGAACCGCACTCTGCGGAGCAATTTTGTGAACCTCCTTGATGACCTTCTTCCCTACAGGATGCTCCTTGTGGCTCGTATGCTTCTCCGCTGCCTTCGCACTTTCCAACAAGCGGACCACGCAGCTTAAGGTCAGCAGAATCGCAAGCAGATTCACTCTCGATCTCATCTTCGCTGTCCACGATCAATCACGGCTCTCAATTACATCCTCGAGGTGTTCGCGAGCTCTCCAGGTCATGAGCACCGAAAATATTCACCTTACAGTAGGTTTCGTTTCTTTCTCCGCTGATTACTAAAGGGTTGATAGATTTGATAATTCCAGCGTCATTATTTCTATCGATCTTCTTTTAATATATCACTGAAAAAGCATTAGTTTCAAAATGTGCAGTCTAAAATGTCCATCAGATATTCCAATTTCAATTTCCAGGGGTTAATGTCAATAATATCCGAGACAGCAACCCCAAACTCATAGACATGGACATTATTTCTTACATAACACAACAAAATGAAAACACCGTCTTAGAAAATGAACTTACAAGGTTTCAGCTTGGCACTCGACGAAGAAGATCCTGGTCCACCTGCACTTACAGTGATTCTTTGATTTTTCTTGATGGAACCGATTCTGGTCGCGACGCGATCTTCAGGATCAACTAATGTTAATGGACGTTCAATGTTAGAACGGACTGTAACAGCGAACGACCGCGAGGTAACTGGTACGTTCTTGATTCCTCGACGACGTTCCGAGGGGGGCTGACCGGGGTACGACGCCGGGCACGCTTCAGTTGCCAGCAGGATCGACAGTCCGTGAAAAATGAGCACCGCGTGACGAGCGGGCAATATATGAACGCGGTAAGCACTGTGATCCAAATTGTCGACGATATATGTGTCAGGTAACATTGTGAAACGGTACAGCTCGCGTGGCCGAGGAAAGGAAGCGGATTCGAGGAACTCGCGAGGGTGGGTCCGCGACATCGAGGAGGGACTTAATGACAGTGCAGAGCAACCTGTCGACAAGCAGGCTGATTTTTGAGTTACGCTAAGCTGCTAACCGGGCCGATCGCGAGCTAATGCGAATTATGATCGATTCCTCGAATCTGGGCGGATGTAAAGTACCATCGTGAAGGTACCATTTATTGTAGAGAGAATTTGGATGATTTTAGAGGGTAATTTTGAAATTATCGTTTAGAATTTCAGCATCCAAATAATTTCAAATTTCTTTCAGATTCTTGTCAAACACACTTTTACCATTTTCTTTTTCATTAAAGAAATTTATACTAGAATTTCGAAGAACATTATCTTTCGGAGGTACTTATTTTACTTAGAACATTAATAAGAACTTTGAACTTGAACTTCCGCCAACTTCAAAGCCGGCGTGCCGTTTTTCTCGAGCAGTTAGCCGAACAAAAAAGAGAATAGAAAATTGGCGAAAGGGAAGAATCGTCGAACGAAACGTTGTTGGTCACATTACACGAGTCTCTCGCGTATGAAGCGAGGCAACCTAGATGTCGACGGGACAGTTTTATTCATGTGCCAGCTGAAAGAGCATTGTAAGGACAATTTCGCTGCTTCCTGCGCGTACACAGGGACACGAATAATTGCACGAGAAACGGGACAATGAACAACGAGAGGGGGAGGGATCAAGGAAAATAGAGAGGAGGAGAGGACGAAAACCTAGCTAGACCGAATCACTATTATCATTGCGGTCCTCTTTTTGTTCTTTCTCTCGATGCTCGAATGTTGCGTGTCGTGGTGTATCATCGACACCATCGCTTTATTTATTTATTTTTTTTTCAAAAAAATAACAGTTAGATCTTGATTGTTTAATTGGCGTGGGACACGGAGTTGCTTGGAAAAGATTTTTCCAAGAAATCGTGAAAACATTGTTCCTGGCGTGAAAGGAAACAATTGATCTCTATTAGAATTTCTCTAAGACTCGCGATATTGGCTAACAATAGTTATTCTAGGAATCAATGAAAACTGCAACAACTGATCCAGAATCATTATCGACATCTTTCACGATTATCCAACGTTTCCTTCGACGATGCCACGCGATTGATTCCCGATCGTTTCCGTTTCCTTCTGCCACCCTCTGCGCGGTTTCTGTTCCCGTAAACAGGCCGCCGCGCCGTCTGATAATCCGGCTCAGCTGAGGAACTCGTTCGACGAATTACTCGGCTGTGAAACGAACCTCGATCAACTATCGAGACCAGGCATGCTCTTTCCACAAGAACAGCGGTAGTCAACAACGATGATGAACAATACCCATAAAAATATTCAGGTGTCCGTATCGGCCCCCCTGCGTCCAGGAACACCGTCGTCCAATGATCGGTGAGAATAGAGACGGTGGTGGACGGGAATGGACGGCGAATCCTTCGTCACGCGTCAGTACCAACTTAGATGGTGGTCTCCTTCTTCTGGCTTTTCACGTTCCTCCTATATAAACTAATGGTCCGGTCTAGGACGAATGTCAGTTAACATTTCATTTGCCAGCTGGCCGGTCCCTGGTGCTTCAGCCTCTTCAACTTCGAATCTCGGACAATCTAATGATCGCCAAGTGCAATATCTTAGTTATTCATTTTAAGTGATGTATATTTAATCTTTCGTGAGACAGAGTGGATATTCTCATTCTTCATCAAAAGGATTAATTTTCTTTTTGATCGTATCGTTGGTGAACGATCAGATGCTACAAGAGGATGCTGTTGCTGTTTCCGTTGCTCGTCTTGCCTCTTCTAACTGCAGCAGAAACCGTGCAACCTACGATGATGCAGGAACGATGGAAATTGCAGTTGAAGGACAAGGTAGATCCTGTGGACTGGGTCGGTGATGGGATTTCAAATGTGGTGGATAATGTTCTTCCTGTTGGACGGTTCTCTGTCGAAGGTATTTAAATCGAGTCTTTTGAATAATTAGATAAAATTTGAAAATTATGCAATTTCGAAAAGCGGTCTATGACATCAAAAGAGGATTTAAAGAAATATCATATTTCATAGTTTGACGTCTATTTTATCCGTTAGCTTATGTTTCATATAAATAACAATTAAAATTGCACACCAATCGTCGTCCGGATCGAAGAACGTCACGGTAGTGCATCGATCAAGAGATGCTAAATAACCGTGTAATTACACTGGCTTGTTAGCAACGTGTAATACATATCATAATACGTTCACGGCACGTGGATGGTCGGCATCAAAGCCATGAGCTGTTTCCACTCCAGTTAACTCTATTACCTTGTCCACTTTGTAAATCTGACTAATAAGAAGCGTTTTCTTTTTGTTTCTAATGTCTCCAATTACTCGTTGCATCTTTTGTTTCTCCATAAAAATAGAATAGAAAAATTCAATATAAAGATTTGTCATTTTTTAAATAAAAGAAATATATTTTGCAGCTCGAAGAAGAAAGAAGCATAAACTGAACAAGTACCTCATACCCCTGATCGTCGGATTTATGCTAATTAAATCCATCCTGCTACCCATCGCGTTGAAAACCCTGGCGATTTTGAGCGGAAAAGCTGTGGTCCTCAGCCTGATGAGCCTGATTCTGGCAGCCATTGTGGGATTGAAGAAGGTGGCTCAAAGTCATTCCGGGGGTGGTTACGAGGTGGTGAATTTGCCTGCGAATAAATACAAAAGGCAGGATTTTTTCGAAATGACGGAGGATGCTATCGAATCGGAGCCTTATAAATATTATAGAGAACGACGTAAAAGGAAGTAAAAAATTCTTGTTAAAAATTGAAAGTCTATTGTATATTTCATACCCCAGTTCCTATACCTTTCAACAGAACCTTGTTTTATTTGAAGAAACTTGAACCTCGAAGTAATTTCTCATTTCCTTTGCTCTTGCAAAACACCTCTCGAATTAACAGCACCGGAATCTGCTAATTGCTTTGTTACACGAAACGAGTGGCTCTAGAGTCACGAGCAAACAAGAAACGAAGCAGACCGTAGAAAGTGTTTCCACTCGATCACCCTCATTTTGTGACTCACTACTGAAAGTACTAAAACGTATTATTTTAAATATAAAAAAATGTTTTTTTTTCTATAATACAAAGAAAACTGCGATATTTGCTAAATTAAAGGTACACTTCTTTCATTATTGCGAAAGTATTTGACACTGATCATCGAACTGACAAAAGTGTTCCACTGCAATGATCGTAACGTTGCGTTTACATTTCCAAAAGCAAGAACATGTCAAAGAAAACACGGAAGAAAGAAAGCAGCTCGGAGAAACGCTTCAGCAGTCTAGGTAAGTCAAGAAATAATAAAGATAAGCGTGGAATGGACCAGTGTTGAATAGAACGGTCTCAGTAGATCATCGACCTAAACCCTTCTAGTTCCAATACGTTCTGGTATTTTTCCAAAATAAAAAGGAGGAATTAACGTCTTCGAAGAAAACAATTTTTATCGTCAGTTTCTTTAAATATCCTACGCGTGACCGTCGATGGAAAGTCGAAATAACAGAGTCGGCAATCGAAGGAAAGTAATTCATACGCAATAGAAATTGAATCATCGTCGAAAGCAACGTGAGTAATCATGGAAAAATGTCACCGTTCGATACTTCCTATTAGCATTCCTGATCCTCAACTCTCCTTCTTCATCCCTCTGATTCTCTCAAGTATCACGATCGGAAGTGGACGTTTCGAGCACAGGCGTAACCTAGAAAATTAATCGCGAAAATTCATTGCTTTGTAAACGGATACCGTTAACAGAGAGATGACGAAGTTTCGCGCGGCTGTTAAATATTTAAAGAGCCTCGGGACCGAGACAATAGCGCGGTTCTCGCGAAATAAGGCTGTCGCCATTCCGAGCCGATCGTCGTTCCAAAAATGACCCCGATCAGAGAAGCATTGTTGTACATTGTTCACGAATGACATTACCTGGGCCACTTTTGATTGCCCGTCGAATTACAATCATTCGGTAAATCTTAATTGAAAAATGAACGGTAGTCGCGCCTTTCGTATGTTATACTACTTGCTACCACTCGGTTAATCGCATTCGAACCGTAGGCATTCGATCTCTGACATACTTTCTTAAATGACTGACTCGATTAAACCCTTGAGACTTAATTTTCGGCCGACTTGATCAGATTATTTGGATTTGTTCTAACGTTTCCTTCGTTAGAACAAGTAATTAAGAAGAGTTTCAGGAAGGGTCTCGTTGCGATAATTACCAAGGCATTGAAACAAAACAAAAGGGAAACTGTTTAGATGAGTATTATATCAGAAAACCCGTCGACGATGTAATTCCTTAGCGTCAGACGACAGTTGACCGTGTCTCTGGGTCAAGGTGAGCAGCTCAGGTGCACGTGGACACACCTGAATGCATCTCTTCCTTCAAAGACATTTCTAAGGGACAACCGCGTTCTCAATACCAAAGGAGATTAGGTTGAATTAAATTCTAGGTCCCGTTTGAATTCCTTATGGGAGACGAGCTACTTTTGGAGGAGGAATATTTTCAATCACTAGAACAGTGCATTTACCTGTTTGTTAAAAGCACAGCTGATTGAGCTTGAAAATGAAAATTGTTTGATAATTACTGAAGTCAATGGAGTCCCATGAAAGTTATTTGCACCAAGATTCTTAGGATTTCGAGGAAGCTCTTTGACTTCAATAAATCAAAGTACCATTTTAATGTTACAGGGATTGATTAAATCTGACCCCGTTTCCGAGTCCAATGTTTCTCACGCATCAAACTGAAAATGCATCGTTGGACCATCGAAATTTCATCATTCGAAGCGTGCTACCTCCCCTACTGACCCAAATTTCGACACATCCGTGAATGAATATCGAAGGACCGCCTAGACGAATCGGGGCCCTACCGCCAAGTCGTAGTCGAGTGACGAAAGAGTCGGTCGGACGTTTGTTTAAAAAATTATCGAAGAAAGTTTGCTTCCGCGAAGAGGCGGACAACAGACGTGTACCAACGATGACGGCTGGGTGTGCGTTGGCCGTTTGTCGTCGTCACACGCGTCATCGGTTAGAGTGGGGATATTGGGGAGGGTCCCTGTTGGTGCACACCTATAAAGATAGAAGCTACGGAGGGTCAGATCACACTTTGCTCCGAAAATTTTCCGAAGGACGTGCTCATCGAACGGTAGTAGTTTCGCGGTACCAAGTGCAAGTGGATACACTTTAATAAACGAAGATGAACAAGTTGGTGATTCTGGGACTTATCGCCGCGTCTGCGATGGCTGTGCCCATGCCGGACACCGATAACGTGCAACTGAACAGGAATCTCGATTGCATGGAGCAAGAGAACGCGTTGTTCAGCTGTGTCTTCGTGAAGACCATCGGCACCCTGGACAGAGCGGCCAGGTCGAGCGACATCGAGATCCTCGATGGTGTGAAGTTTGTCCGGGAAACGCCGAGTGAGTTGAAAACCCTTCGGTGTTCATGATATTCGAGTCCTTCATTTTATTCTTCTCTTCATCTTCGGAGATTCGAGGACCAAACACGATGGCTGTGCACCTGACAAATAAATAAACGAAGCTTCAATTTCAGTGGAACGCAATGGAAAGGACCTGAAAACAGAGGTCGACATCATGAACGAGCTACCTAGAGACACGTCCGATAGGGCCATCAAGTTGGCTACCATGCTGTACGAATCGGCAATGTCCTTCTTGAAGTCTCACAGCCTGAAGCTGAGCATGCCCGAAGAGGGATCAATTTCTCGGGCTCTCAACGAAGGTAACTTTCTATCTTCAGCTATGATAGAAGCCTCGCCTATTACGCAATCCTTCCCACCCTTGTCCCGATGATGTCCCGACGCGTCACCGGTATGAACGAATAAACTGTTCACCAAGCCTTTCACCTTCATGATATCTATACTCACCGCGACAACCTGTTCCGGATAAACTCGTTCCTCGTTCAACACCGATTCGCTTTCTTTCTGAAATTGTACCTCTACTTCGGGAAGACACTCGTTCATCTTCTGCTTCATGTTCATTCATTAGCGGTATTTAAGATTCGTCCTCTAACAGAGACGCATATATGCTTTCGGATAGTTGCTTTTATGTACGCATATTTGCCAAGAATTTATCGCCTAGATAAATTTAGATTTCGGACTTTTTACTCGGTTCCTAGTTTCCGAATTCTATGAGCTATCGAAGGAATTCATTTGGGATCTAGAATTTATTCAGTGTTGTCCCAAATTCCAGGTTTTATTAGGCTCCTCGATTTAAAGATGTAAAAACGGAGCTCCGATAAATTCTAATTCCAAGTATCTGAAAGTGTTGACTATTTTAATTTTGTGACAAGCATTTCAAATAATTTGTATAATTTTTAGGCCGTGCCAAGATCAAGAAAATGGCCCTGCCTCTGATCGCAGCAGCAGCTATAAAGTTGTTCGCCCTTGTACCCTTGGTCCTTGGAAGTTTAGGTCTACTAGTCCTGAAGGCCTTGTTCGTCGGCAAAATCGCTCTCCTTTTGGCCGGTGTTCTCGCCTTCCAGAAGTTGTTCGGTAGCGGCAGCAGTTCCGGAGTCGGCAACTTCTTCAGCAAGAATACTCAACCAACCGCATGGTTGGACAATGGCAACCAAGGTTGGTCAGCTGGTGCAGCAACCAATGTTCAACCTCAGGGATACTACCAGAGGAGTTTCGACGTTCAGAATGGAAAAGTAGATGCCCATTCGATGGCGTACTCTGCCCAGGCACCCATCGCCACCAACGAGGCCAATTAATGCTACTCTGTTTTTTCCTGATGAACGAAAAAGAATGAATCTATCATTCAAGTCTGGTGCGTTTCGTGATGATCGCCAGTCTCCCTCTCGACTGTTAGATTAATATTTATTGCTAATCGATCACGTAAATTATTCGATGATTTTGTGGATTAATAAATTATTTATGTCCAAAACGAACCTTTTGACACAATCATTGCAAACATACCACACTTAATATTATTATTTCGTCAAATTCATGATCTAATTAGTAAATCTGTGCATTGCAATTAAGATAAGATTGAAAGGAAAGATTGCTTCTTCTAATTTTTAGTTATTATGATAAATTATAGAGCGATAGTGATTATCCATTTCATCTAGGAGAGGTTTCTTTTCTATTGGAGATGAATTTAGTCCTACGTTTCGATCGACAGCGAGTCGAAAGCACGATTTCTACTTCGCTGAGATTATTTATGCGCGTTCGGGCTGGCCGAGGCGTGAAGGTGCATAGAAAACGCTCGGTAAATACGTGATTAGTTTGAAGGAACGTGAAATATCGACATGTTTTATCGCGGCGCGGACCGACGACAATCGGTCTGGCTCATATGCGATTCCGTTCGGATGCGGACATACCTACGCTTCGTTTGCACTCCCACCGCCATTGTACCCTCTTTTCTCGCGTTCTCCTTCCCTTTCTTTTCCTTCCACCTTATTCGTGCGTCTTTGTCCTGCTCGTCGCGCGTTCCGTTTCTCTTGTTTCCGACCCACAACATTCGGGACACGCCGGTTTTGCATGCCGTTCCGTGTCACACGAACGGACACGGAAATCTAATTTTCACCAGAAACTTATTAACAAAACCGTCCTCTGAATATGATGTACACGAGAAACGTGGAAACTCGTCTGATTGTCCAGGACCGTTTCAAAAGCCTTCAATTTGCCTTTCAAACTCATCTTTGTCGTCGTACAAGCTATATATTATACTATTTTTGACAGTTTAATTGTCATGGCGATTGTATGAAAATTCCAAGTGGTATTCGTAGAAAATATTTCGCAAGGGAGTAAATAATAATTTAAACTAAAGAATGAAGCAGTTGCACTCTCAGTGAACGGGTTAATAAACGAATCATAAAGAACGTGATTAATTTTCACCCTCTGTGCATTCTCAAACTAGCCGTAGAAAATCTAAGAAATAGCAAATGAGGATCGTTCGAAAGTGATCTCGTGTAAAAGGAAAATTAGTTTCTATTAGGCAGACGGCACGTCACGAGACGGGGCTGTGGTGTGCAGCGATCGGCAAGAGACGAAATTAAAATTCTTGACACCACGATGCTTGCACGTCGCTTGCCAAATGGTTCAAACTGGCCCCACCATCGATCACCATTCGACGTATAAAAGAAAAATTGCCCCGGGGCGAACAGTCAAAATCTTTGTTTCTGCCTCGCGATATCGATTGAACACCATCACGATGAACGCGAAGTTGCTGATCGCATTAACGTTGAACCTGCTGGCGTTCGTCGTCGCAGAGGACGCCACAGCCCTGGAACAAATGGAGAACAAACTGTCGAGAGCGATGGATAATCTGAATCGAATGGACACCATTAAGATCTATGGGGACATGATTACCCTGGAGAAGATGCACGTCGATGAGGAAGTTGAAACTGCCAGATCCAGCCAAGATCCTCTAGTGAGCAGAATCGAACAGTTTTTCAGGAGCAGAAGAATTCAGCTGCATTTACCTAACGATGGCACTTCGGCTGACATGTTTGGCCGTGCCCTGGGACAAAAAGACATGGGGGTTGAACTCAAGGGACTGACCAAGGGAGCTTCCGAAGGTGAGATTATTTCTGGAGAAATTGAAATCTTTATGTTATTCAGAATTTCCTTTCCCTTTCTTCTCTATTCAGTTTATAATAATAGCTACAGGTGACACCAATGATAATTGACGTGTTAATCTTTTAAAGTGAGATTTATGGAGATGCTTATTATGTAATATTTGAATAGAATTCTTGAATTTGAATATAGTTTCATTAAGAAAGTTTAAGATTAAAGATAGAAGTATTTCAATTATTACTTTTGTTATAATGTATGATAGATACGAAGCTTTCTGTCTTTTTATCTATGTTTTGTCTTTATGGTGTCCATTGTTTCAACATTGAAACAGAAAGGGAAAACTGGTACATTATTAAAAGAGAAAGGGATCTTTTAAAAACATTAAAATTCCACGATGTAACATTAAAACAACAAAAAGAAGAACACCCACAAAATCCCTTTCTCTTCCAATAGAATCTGAAAGAAAAAATACCAATGCATTTAAAAGAAAAGCTCGAAGGAACTTTCTACGCTGACACATTTCTCCCGTCGCTTTTCACCTGAAACCTACAAAAGAGCAACATTCTATTCGTTCTTCAAAGAACGAATTCCACAGGATCGTTTATCTCGCGAACAAGAGAAGACGTCTTGATCTTCGACGCCGGTTCGGTTTGAATAGATCGGTCGACGGGTGCGAACTTATAGTACCTCGCCTTTCTAAAGTCCCTCCAATACCACGAAAGTAAGCCACGAGCTCGAGAAACGATTGGCCAAAATGTAGGACTTCCGGTGACGGGGTTTCCGATTGGCTTCGCCAACGAACTGGCACCTCGTTCCTCTTTCCCTTGCCCTCTTTTCCTTCAACTTCCGCCAGATTTTTTCTCGTTCTCCCCGAATCGAGATGAGCGACGAAGAAGACGTGGTAGAGCGATGTGGAAGAGAGGCGAGACGGAAAGGTAGCGGAGCCGAGCGTAGAAAGCCGAGAAGACGCGTCCCACTTGCGACGCATCCGCGAAAACACCGATCGTCGTGGCAGGGATCGGGACAAAGTGGGCCGTCGTTGGGATTCCGGGTTTCTGGGACGGTTGCACGACCACCGAGGACCTTGAACGAGAGTGCCACATGTCGAAGAAAGTAGATACTCACCGATAAGTGGTCATTAGAGGCTCCTAGAAACCCCCTCCAAGCATCGAAACCAATCATTCTGATGAATTTCACTCGATCCATTGAAAGATCCGTCGAAAATGGACACAAAATTACTTATCATAATTACAACCATAATCAATCACCATCGAACTGATCAGAATCTTTCATTCGACACTGTTTCTCTTTCATTGCAGCGCGAACTAAATTGAAGAAAATCATGCTGCCGCTCCTGTTGGCCCTGAAACTGAAAGCCATGATCGTCCTGCCTATTGTCATCACTCTGATCGGTTTAATAGGAATCAAGGGTCTCGGCGCAGGGCTCCTGTCCCTTCTTCTCTCTGGAGCGGTGGCTTTGAAAGCTCTGTTGACACCACCGCCCCCGTATCCAGCCAGAGTCACTTACGGGGTTGCCAAGCCCGACATTCATCACGAACACTGGCACAGATCGCAGGAGGAAGTGAATCAACCCTACAGGGGTTGGGCACCGGAATTCGCTCCCGAACAATATCCCTTCCAAGATATCCCTTAATCCTCTGATCTAACATACCTTCGTCACCATTCGCCACCTCATCCCCTCATTTTATTTATTGTCACCTTTTTTTACGCTCGAGCTATTGAATAAAGACATCGCCTTTCCTTTTCCTACGATCTCGATTTTTTTTTCATTTGAACCTTCCAATCGTAAGTATTCAATTGGCAAAAAAAGATTGCCCCATTTTTACCGAAGTAAAATTTTAAGTTTGTATTTGAATTTCTGCGTTAAAATCAATCGTTCATCGATCGAACACTTTCTTTTCCCTGGATCGTTCCTGGCAGATTCGGTGTCGAAAATAATGAAATAAATAATTCGAAGACTATAATCACGGGTAAGTAAGCAGGTTAGCCGGAGGAGAAGGCAAACGACCTAAATAAAAGGCGATGCCGAAGAGAATGCACGTCCGCTCAGGTAGGGAGAGAACAGGTGGGAGAGTAGGAAGAGGAAGGAATCGGGGTCACTGTGACGAGAAAGGTGGGTGAACTGGTCTCGCAGCCGATTGGCCGATCATCTTTCCCACCTGATGGATCTTCAGGATCAAGGTTAGTGGGTCACTGCCTCCACGTGGACTCCCACCTGTTTCCTACCCCTTCTCGAAGCTGCGAGACGTCGAGCAACGGTATCGGTTGTGATTCAATCATGGAGAGGGCAGAGTCCTCGGGTATATACGAGACGATCGAGAGGACAGCACCGACAAGAGTCGCATGGAACTCGAGCTGAAGAACGCTCGATGAGATTAGACCGAACTTGAGGATCTCTCGAGCAAGATGATTTGATCGAGATTAGGCATTTCCTTTCAGATACTTCAAAACGAACCAGGAACTTTGAAAAGATTCTAAGCAGATTTGGAGCTTCATTTTTTGACACAGGGTAGATTTATTAAATATTTTGTACTCTTCTTTGGGATACTGTTCAGTGTTCTTCAAATAGATCGTTATTTTATTTTTATCTCTTTAGACGTCGTTTCTTTCTAAATCGAAGTGCACTTGAGTCAGTAAAAAAATTGCAATGTACTGATACGAGTGTTCTAAGGTTTTCAAATTTTCACAAGCTCCTCTACGATGATTTAACAAAAGCTTTCGACAGGAAGATGATTTATACTACTTAGGGGTTCTTGTAACATTCTGGCGCGCTCCGGATTGACCCTGCAAAAGGAAATGCGAAAGTATGAATGCGCAGGATGCATTTTGAGCGCATAACGGATGCTCGTTCTCGAATTAACGAGGTCTACGCAGCCACTCGGCCAGCAATCGGGATCGGTTGTTGTCGAAGCACTCTGGTTTTTTTTTCGCGTTTCACCGGACCCACGCCTCGATAACGCGAACACATTTGCACGGAACTGTTCTTAAATGCATTTATAAACACCTGGATACGCGGCATCTGTAACAGCTACAAAGCCGTGCTGCTGATTAAATTTGCAAAATGAATTTCATTTAACGCAAGCTGTCAAAATGTCAATATTCTATGGCAATGCACTGTTTCATGAGATTCATGGTACTAAAAGGACTAAACTTTCTTATAGAAGAAAATTAATGACGATTATGAGATTTTTCTTTGAGGAGAAAGGTTTTCTTTGAGAATCATCGACTAATGTTCAAGAAACTTTCGCGCCAACTTTCTCGAAGATTTGTCTAAATTTTCGAGGGAAAATAGGCTAAATACCTGCAATTACGTTCACCGTTTCGAATGTGTAATACCATTGACGAATCAGAAGAAAAATCGCGAGTCGAGGTGTAAAAAAGCGAGCAACTTGGAACACGAACTGACCCAATTGCCAGACAGACAGGGATAGTCTTGTAAAATCAAACTCAATCATTGAATGGATGACTAAGACGTGTTTACTTATTTTTCTTGCTTTTAACCCAGGTTGATTTGCAGCCGACGAATTTATTGAAGAAATGTCAACATAGAATTAACACACCTCTGCAAGTGTTGCTGCATGTACGCGACGCTTTCGATTTCCCATAGATAACCATGATTTACTCTTTTATTGCCGCAATAAGATTAGAAGTAGCCTGCGAAAATGAATGAAAAGAGTAGCATTCAAGTTTCCTATTTGCATTTTTCTGTAGCTTTGAAATTTTGGGTAATTCGTGGGGGTGTTCTGGTTGAAGGTATTGTTATGGTTTATGCCCATCGAGTTGCGTATCAAATATACCAGAAGGATAGTAACAGTATACGAGGCACAGTTATGGTGAACGTGAGGAGCGCCCATTCACGTTTCACTTGCGGTACAATTGGCGCGCAATCGATCGTCTCGATGGCGATTGGAAAGGCGGGCCTCGATAGATCGATGAAAACCGAGTCTATCGAAACGTTTCTGCAAACCGTAACCAGACTAATACCATACTTTCTATCATTTTCAATAATAAAAACTAGCGATCAGAACAAAGAGGATCCCCTTCCAGTATCTCTTCTACGAAACTCGAAATTTAATTGAAATGATTCGCGAGGAAAAAGTTTTAATTCGATGACGATTCAGCGCGTGGAATCGTGGAATTCGAACGAGTGGCCGATTCTGTGCCGGATCGTTTCGCGAAACAGGAACACCCGGCTGGAGATCGCTCGATTATTAACGAAAGGAAGGCGTTACGGTAAAAGGTAGTAACAAGTAGCGAAATAGATGCTCGTAGAAGAAGGCTAACCGGCTCTTTTCCGACCAAACTCGACGGCCGAGCATGCGAGCGCATCGTTTTGACCGCGTGAAATACCGCCTTGCCTTAAGCGACGTTCACGATGCGCGTTTATTGCACTCGAAACTATACATGCTCCTTTGACGCGTGTCTTAAATGTAATTTCAAAGGAATGCGCAGTCTAGAATTCCTGTAATGCGAGTGGCGTTAATTTGCGCGCGGATTCGTGGACAAAAATGAGGTAACAAGGAGATCTAAATACCTAGATCGTTTCATTGAACAAAATGATAAGTTGATATTTCAAGTCGAATTAGAGAGTCGATAGAAGAAGGCCATCGATTTACGCGAACACACGAAATACTTTCTCGAGCGTGGCAAAGTGGATCAGAGATGCATCATGCGATGCAACTGTTAACGTTGATAAAATTCATTAAACGATCGATCAGGCGATGAAGCGAGTTGCTCACGCGATTTCCAAAGCGTTAGACGCGGCTCGCGAGAGGCGTCCGTGAAAATTGCTTGCGCACTTTCTCGCCGTCAGATCCGTCTGAAGCGTCGTCGTTCGAGCGTGGAGCGCGAAAATCCGATCTCCCGAGTGCGAACTGGGCTAATTCAAAGTAGGCCTCCGTCTCGTTTCGCTCAGTCGAGGGAAATAATACGTCCTTCTCCTCCTTGTTTAAACGATTTTCTGAAACGTCCATGAACAATTTCCTCGGCCGGATGTTCAGGTTCGATTTTGTCCGATCGACGGCCACCGACCTCCTCGATTTCGTCGTCGAGATGGAAAGTGGTTCCGGCTGGGTCGACTATCGGTCGCTATCGAAACGATTGACAACCCCTCATCGAACTGTGATTATTTAAGGATACTTTTATCTCATGAAATCCCGTCAAACTTCATTTGATACGCAACAGCCTAATAATTATCTTCTTAGCTATTTCATGAGATAGTTGATCAATTAACGATAGCATTCATCTTTCAACAGAGCAGAAAAATTTTGGCTATTTAAAGGTTTGTGGAGCAAACGGAATGAATATAGAAGAAGGTCGCGTAGAGGCGAATTGTGTGGACCTGTGCGTCTGATACCACCCACCTTTGAGCTGGCTTCGCTCTCATTAGGACGTCTCTCCGGATATCCTTTTTTCTCCGCAAATTCGACAGAGATTCGAATTCTCCGCTCTATTTGACGCTCCCTCTCGCCTGGTGCGAGCCAGTGGCGGTGGAGGCGGTGGCCGCCGGGCCGCGATAGGACCCCTCGCCTCCTCTTGCTAGGCCGCGAAAGAAGAGAGCACGTCGACGGCGTGTTGCTCTCGAACTACGGAGAATGTATGGAACGGCCGAAAGGCAAAAAGGAAAAAGGACTACCCGGTGACTCGCTCTATATATACTGCAACTATCCGAGGGTATGTCCAGTGCACGGTACGCGTCTCGTCCGTCAGCTTCAACGAGGTCCAATCGTCTTCGCGAGCAACTTTGTTCCGCGTTGTGCCGTAGCTGCCGGACGTCCAGCAGGATCAAGACCAGCTCTTCGCGTCCGGATCCAAGAGGCTCGCATATAACATCACGATGAAGGGATTCGCGGTACTCGCACAATTATTCCGTCAACAGGCTCTGGTGCTTCCACTTTTGCTGATCGTCGGATGCGTCACCGGCGAGATCGAGAGACGTACCTCGAAGCAGATGGTCGAGGAGTCGCCGGAAAGTTTGGCCTCGACTTTGAGCAAAGACTGCGGCAAGTCCTACAGTGCCACTTGCCTCAAGTTAGACGTGGTCTCATTCCTGGACAGGTTGTCCGAGCAAGCGGACATCAGCATTTTACCTGGGGTGTCCGTGATCAAGGAAAATGACACGGCCAACGTGCCAGCGTCCGAGGTGGTCGCCAATTTGGCCCGGGACTTCCCCAACGACGTGGAGAAAAGGCTGGACGCTTATTTGGTTCATAAAGTCGGCAGTTATCTGAACAGTCACTCGATATCCATTAAACTATTCGACCCGAGGACCTTCGAGGCTGCTAGGAACTTCAACGAGGAGACGCTGGCTCAACTCGGTTTGGGTGGAGGACAAAGCGTCGGAACTGGTAAGAGAAATAATCTAATCAAGCGATTAACTATCCATTCGAAAGATTACTATGCATTTCATTATAATTGATCCTTCCACAGGACGGAAGAAGGATAAGGGTGGCAACGGTGGACTGATGGCTGGATTGTTGATGATGAAGGGCACCCTAGGTGCTGTCGGATTTGGTGCTCTTGCTCTGCTAGCCGGTAAAGCCTTGATGACCGGTCTGATGGCTCTTATGTTGTCAGCTATCGTTGGATTAAAGAGTTTGACAAGCGGCGGCGAGAAGAAGACCACCTACGAGATCGTCAGCAAACCAGTGTACTCGACCTCTCACACGCACAGCTCCGAAGAACATCACGGTCACGGTTACGGCCATTCGGGATACGGTAGATCCTTGGATGCCATTCAAGATTCCGTTCACCAAGCTGTATTGAAGTACGGAAACGCGAGGGACCGCCGATCGCTTCGGCAAAATTAATTCATCGAGAGGCACCAGCTGCTCACCGCTGGTACCAGCAGACATCTAGTAGCACGTCTCTACCTCACCGAATTACACCTCGTTTCCGATTTCCTTTTCCTTCACACTTCACGATTCCTTCTCTGATCTTTATCTAGCCTCCTCTCTTCGACATCCTCTCTCTCTCTCTCTCTCTCCTACTGTAATTTCGTTTCGCTTTCTTATTACTCGTGCTGTTGGTCTGTCACTTCTGTCGTCTTACCTGGTCTCATTTCATCCTCCCCCCTTTGATCACCGTTATAGTTATGCTCATAGATTCGTAGGTATTTATTATTGCCAAGCATAATCCTCTCTTCCCTCTCGCAGTCACGATTTCCAGCTGATCGTCGTTGCACAAGGATCATCCTTGAATCATGTACATGATTTCTATTGTTATTTATATGTATTTAATTGCATTGTAAAGTTTTAATAAATGATGTTTTTAAAAAAATTTCGGTACAACCTGTTCGTCCCATCGAGTACTTGAGCTTTGCATGTTTCATTTTAGCAGCTTCAAACAGCGTTCTATGCGTTCCATAGGTCTTGGTTAATATTGACCCGCCTCCACCGTTTGAGGGTTAACAGTTTAACGACCATTAGCTTCGTGAAATCTACGACCTTTATAATTTTACATCTCCATTCAAATTTAAACAGAGTCTATCGATTGAATCGTATTTGAAAAAATGATGATAAGGTGGTAAAAATATTAATTCTATCTTGATTTTGAAAGAACCTTCTTTCTATGATTCCATTTTCTTATTCACACGTTGAATGCAGTTGTAGAAAAGAAAATAGCAGACTCGGTCTATTGGAGCAAGGTGAAGGCTACTCTTCGCCTCGGTATGGTGAAGAAAATTATATATGTCAGACAGTAATTGCAAAATGAACATGTCGTTCAATTAGACTGATATGAAACAAGGTCGTCCCCTTCACAACGCCGTGTGTTAGATTTCCTCAACATTCTCTGATCGAACAGGAACACGTGGTCGTCGTGGAGCAGGTGCAGCTTATCAAACAAGTAATTTATGTGTTATCACTTCGATACTATCAAGAATGGAAGTAGGTATTGTGATCACGCTTCGCCGCCGAAGTTCTACGATTTTTGCAATACAAATCGTCCCTGAAATCACGAAACACCGCATCCTGTTTCGGTGTCGCGTTGCGAGGGAGTGTCCCCAACCACCGCAGGAACGAAATGGGCGTCAGGATTGTTATTAAGTTATTTACCAGGCCAACGACAAATGGCAATCGTGACAGGGCGCTGGAAAAATCCAACGGATGACATAAATCTCGTTGTATATAAACGATTACGGATTAGCGGAAGTCAGTCTTTGGCAGCTGGTACCAGGAAGTCTGTCTCCTCGTTGATGATCGCGTGTCGACCGATATTGATCTCCAGGATTTTTCTCCAGTGCGTGAACCGATGTTCGTCGTATTTGTGCTTCTGTTAATCGTCCACAGTCAGGCGAACGATGGAATTATTACCAAGGATCAGATGGACGTGGATCCTTATGGGATCGTTAGAACTGCAGCTCGCCAATAGTAGAATTTTGTTAATTTAATTCCGTTTGAGACTGTGTTAATTACCGTAGGCGAAGGGTTGTATCATTTTTTCTCATTTATAAAATTCTTTCATCAGCTCTGGTCGACAAATATTTGACTTCCGGAAGAATGGCCTCAGAGTGGATATCAGAGTGGTGCCATCGTGGAGGAACGATTCCTCGAAGGACGATGGTTTCCCGGAATTTCCAACGAAGGACATAGGCCACTGTATCATCAATCTTTCGCTCGTTTGCGCGAGAAAACGTCTCGGTCGATTTTTAGAATCCATAAGGGAATTGAACGAGATTTATTTAATGGGTCAACGGATCAAACTAGTGAAAACGAGAGTTAACGTTCGTAGATCTAGCAACGATGTCAATGACACTATCGAACGCAGTGTGAATGACTTTTTCGACACGTTTGCTCTGAGGATTACACTACCAAGATGGAACGGTCATCGAGAGAAAAATCAGATTGATATTATGTTCGATGAAACCGGGGTATCTGAAGGTTCGTATCCCAGGAATACATATCAAAGTATTTTCTAATGAGAATTCTATTTGTCACAGGACGAGGGAAAGGAGGTGGTGGTGGAGGAAAAGGGAAGGGTGGTAAATGCAAGATGATGATGATGGCAGGACTAATGATGCTCAAAATGAAACTGATGGGTATAATCTTATCTCCATATCACGTAGAGTGATTTAAACAGATACGAACAAAAATTAAATGATTTTGTATACAACAGGTGTGGCAACGATGAAGGGTATGATGATGGCCGGCATGTCCCTAATGATATCGATGGCGATGTTGATGCAGAAATTCATGAAAGGTGGAGGAGGTGGGGGCCATGGTGGTGGTGGTGGAGGAGGAGGAGGTAACTTCCTAATTAAACAACCCTAAAGTTCATCATCAATACTCATCATCAATATAACTTTCACAGGTCAATACAAAGAAGTCGTTCTGTTAACGAAAGCAAGTGGCGGTGGTGGAGGAGGTGGTGGAGGAGGTGGTGGAAGCTGCTGTGGACCTTCAGACAATTCCTATGGTCCTCCACCATCCAGTGGCTATGGTCCACCATCCGGTGGCGGTGGTTATGGAGGAGGTGGCGGTGGCGGTGGCGGTGGTTATGGAGGGGGTGGTGGAGGTTGGGGTCGCAGCTTTGGAAGACGATTTATAACCACCAATTACGATCAAACAAATCACAGCATCGATTCAACGAACGCGTCGTTCAAAGCGGAACATCCTATTTCCAATACGGATTACAGGTTCCCTTCGGTTAATTCTAATTACACCTACTCCAGCTGGAACTCCAGCGATTACGACGAACCGCAGAGGTATCAATATTTGATCAATAACAACAACATGGGGAACAGCAGCGACATGGAGCCCCTGTTACGTACGGGCTCTGATAATTATGCCATCGACACGGACCCCTATCAAAACGTGGATTCGAAGGTGCACGTGGTCAGGCCAGTCGATTATGTGAACAGCGTTAATCATGTTGGCTCGATAAACTACATAGCGAACAACTATGACACGAACATGGCAGGACCAATTTATGGCAACGAGTGGCAGGCCACTGAAGAAGTCCTCCCGTCGAATTTGAGGAGAGACACGAAGGAGAGCAACGAGAATTTCAATAATGATCCTTTTATGCGTGGAATTCAAGAATAGCTTTAGGAAAGTGCGATTTTTAATGTAAGAGTTGAAAATAAATTTTGGTAAATGAAATAAAAATGAATTAATTTTTTTGTTTCACTTTCCCTAACATTACCTTCCATAATATTTCGTAAAATTTATAGCTCTTGCAATTTAGATGATAATATTTAATTTAAAATTAAGAATCGACCAGAGGTGCGATCTCTCGAGCAATTCGCTAAGGCTGTTCACAGGTGAGTCTTACCATCGGCGAGAGACTATAGTAGTCACCGACAGGTGAGTTCCCTGCTGGTGTTCACGGAAAAGGTACATGAGACACCAATCATATTACAAGGTCGAACTCGGAATTTCGCGTCGGTAAAACAGTCAACGTTTCATCGAAAATTAGGCCGAACAGAAACTGATTTAAGCGCTATCTCAGTTATTGCATCCAACTAACGGAATGCTATAGTACGTCACCTTTCGCATACACCTAAATGACACATGTATGCTACGATAGCTATATGTATAAAAATATAATTAAACAATACTAACCATGCATTCATTATTATTAATTTTCTTTTCGTAAAATTGTATTTGCAATGTGGCACACTTCAGAATCTCAAAGGCATAGTTCCTGAAAAAGATATAACAGCGATTAAATAGAAAAAAAGCATAAATTTCGCAGCCAATTCGCTCGTATTATTTGCTGCATAATTAATAAGGGCACCATTGAAATAATGATGCAATTATTAATAATCCATCAAATAATAACGATTGCCCAGGTCTCACCACGGGGAGGTTGCTGCGGGTGGAGACCCGCCCTACCTCATCCCATCCACCCTCCATTTATGCAAATTTTTATTCAATAACATCATCCTCTTGATGCACATTTGCAAAACGTTTCGACTGTTGTGCAAACGAACAACAAAAGGAGCATTATCTCTATTCACTACTTGCCTACTTATATTTTTCTTTCTTAATCCTACCTTACAATTTTTTCATTTTGATTACAGATCTGTAATTAGTAATATGTAATTGCATATTTGTCTTACATCTAAATACTAACGATAAGAATACGAGCGCTCGTATAATGACAAAAATTCGCTTAAATCTAAAATTTCCTAATTGAATACTGCACTGTTTAAACTTAATTAGATACTTATTCAATTACTTAATTTTAGGGTCCTTAAGATATAATTGTTCTACCTAACCAATTTGTTGGTTGGGTTGTCCATACCACAGTATTTCCTGAAATAAACTAAAAAGAATTAAACATAATTTAAAAACATAAATATATAAAATTTATATTGCCATAACCATAGACTTACAACCTGCCTACATCAAAATTTAAAGGGATAAAAACAAATACCTGTAATAAATTTGTTGGTTCGATGATTCTTACCAAAATATTTCCCGAAACAAACTAAAAAGGATTAAGCACAATTTTAAACCATTTTAACATCAGGTTAGGTAACTAAATACCTTAACTTCATACTTCCTATAAAGATATGTCTCTGTAACAGAAACTGATTAATTGAATCCAGATAAAGACAAAAAAATTAATAGCTGGAAAGAAGATGCATCAGTAACAATAAAATTTTACAAAAGTCAGAGTGGTTGTTAATAACTCGAAATCAATTTAAAAAGAGACATGAATTAAAAGCAAACTTCAGTACCAAAATAAGGAGAAAAAGATTTAGAAAAATATATATTTAAGTTCAGTGATTTGAGTTAAGAACATTAATTATTTCATTTTACTGTATTTAATATTCGTTCATTTCGCGACAAATAGTACACAATATTTTGATTGAAAAAACTGTCTTTTACTACAATATACATAAAACCATGACTTCACTTGACTTTATTGCATTATATTATTCAATACACCTTTCAATGCAAATTTATTGTAAATGGAAAAACTGAAAAGAAAATCGCGAGTGGACTTTGCTTTTGAAAGAATTTGAAAATTTATAAAAGTAATTTAATTAGCTTTTCCGTAAGCTTGAAACGAAATATCGCGATCAAAAATTAAAACTGAATAACTCGAACATCAATCATCCACTACCTTTGTTTAAACAAAGAAGAATTAAAATTTAATAAGCTATTTCAAATGAACAAATATTCCTTGAAATAAATTATCACCAATCCTTACAAAATAAAATGAGTTTCCATTTTAAATAAAACTATGAATAAAGTTCTATTTAAAACTTTATCGTATTTAATAATATTCTGAAAACATTAAATTCATATATTATTTAACAGTATTTCAACAGCCGAAAGCTCAAAATTTTCGAAATTTACAAAAAAAAAAAAAACGTGAGAAAGCATAGGGGGATAGGGGAAGCTGAAAAGAAAAGTTTGATTGCCCATAAGAGCAATCCCTAAGCAAACCCTATAAAACAAACCGAACTCACACGCAACACTAATTTCAAAATTGCAAACATTCTGAACTATGACAAAACATCGGCTGGCAACGAAGGGTCTCACGCCCCCTAGTCTTACGCCAGACGCTACATACCACCCACCCCGCCTGGACGTCGTAACGCCAGGACAGAGTGCACCCCTTCGCTAAGAGCGCTACCCGCCCGTCCAACACGTTGCATCCAACGGTGTCAGATTGACGGACGCCCATAGTATAGACAAAAGGACTACAGTTTAGAATATGGTAACATATTTTCATATGTTCCCTATTCTAAAACTGCGCCTGCAAAGGCCTAGTAATGCATGGGTATATCTCCCAGAGATGGTGTTCACGGTCTCAGGCCGCGGAATCCTTAAAAGGATTCCCACCGAATGTGAGTCATAGTTACTTCCACTAATTTAATAACAATCGCGAATTCATTCGCAACACTAATTTTATTAATTATATAATATGTACAAAAGCATTCGCGTGAAGGCTGCTCCATTATGCGCAACACTAAGCTGAAAAAAAGAAAAAAAGAAAAAACGCGAACTGCAACGCAACACTACTCAAATCTACCGAATTTTGTAAGACGCAACACTAATCTAAAAAAGGGGTACAGCCAATCCAAGACTGTACCACGGCAGCTGGTCCATAGCTGCCTTATGGACCATGGCAACTCCACTGGATCGTTTTTGGGCATTTCATCATATATCGCAACTCTAATGCAAAACGCGAATATTCATTATCGCAACACTAATTAGCAGGGAACTCTATAAACTAATGCAAAGCAATCGCGTATTTATAAGTCGCAACACTGGGAAACAATCGCGCTAATGTCATTCGCAACACTATTTTTAACAGACATGCAATTAAAATGCAGAAAAGGGGGATTGTCAAACCGTGAATTTTTTACTCGCAACACTAATTTCATTAATTATATAATATGTACAAAAGCATTCGCGTGAAGGCTGCTCCATTATGCGCAACGCTAAGCTGAAAAAAAGAAAAAAAGAAAAAAACGCGAACTGTAAGGCAACACTACTCAAATCTACCGAATTTTGTAAAACGCAACACTAATCTAAAAAAGGGGTACAGCCAATCAAAGGCTGTATCACGGCAGCTGGTCCATAGCTGCCTTATGGACCATGGCAACTCCACTGGATCGTTTTTGGGCATTTCATCATATATCGCAACTCTAATGCAAAACGCGAATATTCATTACCGCAACACTAATTAGCAGGGAACTCTAAAAACTAATGCAAAGCAATCCCGTATTTATAAGTCGCAACACTGGGAAACAATCGCGCTAATATCATTCGCAACGCTATCTTTAACAGACATGCAATTAAAATGCAAAAAGGGGGGATTCTCAAACCGTGAATTTTTTACTCGCAACACTAAAACAATCAACATTAAAAAGTAAAACTCTCAAAAATCTTAAAGCAATCAACACTGAAAAGTTAAATTCTATTTTAAAGCAATGTAAGAAAGAAACGCGATATTTAAAGTTCGCAACACTAAATGAAAATTGCGATAATCATGCATACGCAACATTAAATTGAACCGTGATCGATATTCATTCGCAACACTAAATTGAACCGTGGTCAATATTCGCAACACTAAATTGAAAACGCGATTTGCCCAAAATCATGGGGGTCACGGGCCCCCTCTTCTCCTGAAATTACAAAACTACAACTACAGGCAAGCACAGTGACGAAGTAGTAACGATAATGATTTCCCATCCTTTTTTTCAAAAGGATGCAAAATCATTAGTAGTTCCCCTCTTGAAAGACAGTTTGTCGGGGCGCTTCGGCATATAGCCTTTTCTTTCTTCGGGCGGTCCACCCACCTGAAACTTATATCTAAAGCTCGAGACTTGCAAATTCGCAAAACAAAAAAAAAAAACAATCAACAAAAAAGAATAATCGCGAAACTCTAATTGACACGTGGACGAAAAAGGACTTTATACAAGTCGTTGTTCGTGCTCACGTGCCATGCTCGAGCAGAACTTGTGCGTTTCGTGCCATCGCGATCGCGTATGACGACTTATGAAGTCGCCAAAAATTTGAAAAATTGTACAGATAGAATCGAAGGCGAACGACATACTCCGTTCGTATCGATTGGATCGTCAATTCTTCAAATATATTCCAGGTACAGGTTGATCACGCGAAATCGCGCCTACCCGACCAAGAGACTGTGACAACCTGTCCCGGCCCTACCTAGTTACAATCTATCACACACACCAGAAGGTATACTACCTACCTACCTAACGCTATATTTAAAAAAGGCAAAATCACATTCTCACAAAAATTCATTCCACGACCCCCATACACTCCACCCGGGCGCAAGAGCTACACTAGAGAGAACGTCCCGGGACGCCTCCGACACCCGAGTTTCATCTCACATCACACTCTACGGTACGTACCATTTTTCACTGAAATCGTCTGGCAAGGCTAGCATTCATTGCGTATAATGATAATTACAAAATTTAATTAACTACTTTGATACAGAATATTTCATAATAGTGGTAATAATCATGGTAATAATAATGGCAATATAGTAATAGTAATGGTAATAATACTACTTGGTTTGTACGTTCATTGTACATATTGTTGAATAAAATATTATTTCAAATTAAAAGTTAAATGAAAAAGTTATTAAACCGACGCAATCCCACAGCCTAAAAACACACACACCATATGTGGAAATTACGTCGTGCACGATATACTAACACAATGCCAGCCGCTTATTAATTATTATTCTTATGAACTAGGTCATCGTGCCCATTGCCTCTACCCATCCAAGTAGCACCTGGGCACGTGAATGGGCTTTGGCCATAAACACGGAAGGGGTTAAACCTGAAAATCCTGATCTACAAACATGATTAGTACATAAACATCTAACGGGCTAATATTTCACTATTTTAATAAAAGTGACTCGACTTTGTAAATATAAAACTTTAAGAACAAATACTGAAAAGTAAAATAGAGCAACTATGACGCAAACATGGTGCACTGCTAATATCAGCTGGCAACGAAGGGTCTCACGCCCCCTAGTCTTACGCCAGACGCTACATACCACCCACCCCGCCTGGACGTCGTAACGCCAGGACAGAGTGCACCCCTTCGCTAAGAGCGCTACCCGCCCGTCCAACACGTTGCATCCAACGGTGTCAGATTGACGGACGCCCATAGTATAGACAAAAGGACTACAGTTTAGAATATGGTAACATATTTTCATATGTTCCGTATTCTAAAGCTGCGCCTGCAAAGGCCTAGTAATGCATGGGTATATCTCCCAGAGATGGTGTTCACGGTCTCAGGCCGCGGAATCCTTGTAACTACTTTGATTAATTAAATAATAAAAAGGATTGAGTTTAAAAACCAAAAGGATTCCCACCGAATACTAGTCAGTGCATCGTCATATTTACTCTCGCGTCGGAAATTTCTCGCAACACTAATTTAATAAAGGCAAAACTCTAATAAAAAGGAATTTAATGTCAAAATTGAATGTGATATTTTATTGAAAGCAAAATGACTAATTAAGAATTCTTTACAATGAAAAAAGAATTTATTATGAAAATTAATAAAAAATTAAAACATCCTCGGGCGACTCCCTCCTCAGAGTAACTTTTCAAAAATACGCAAAATCTGTTGAAATAGATCACTCTGAATTGGAAATCTACCCGTCACGAATTGTCTTCTTGCACATAAATTGATCAATTTTACATGAAAGCATAACTAAGTTAAACTTCGCTATAGAGAGAATTGAACTTTACTACTCGTAAAAAATTCTCAAATTCTATTTGAATTTTCAATGTACAAAATGTAATGAAATCAATGTAAAATCATAATTAGTATGTATATCCAATAAACATATTATGTTACCAATATTCTATCAATTTGAATCTTTACAATAACTAAATCAGATGGTATCTGACTTCTTCGTTAAAGAAAAACTAAATAAAATTGTTTCTGTATTACAATATTTCATATTCCACGCTTTGTTATAAAATCGTATCATGAACATTTTCAAGCATTCATATGTTTTATAAATTTCTATTGAAATATCTGAAATAGAAATAATGTTTAAACGCGAAGTGCAAGAAGACCTAGCCTGAACTAAATAAAATGAAATACAATAAAAATGTAACTACTCATGAGTATAATCATACCCATGGTCACTGTGCTAGCCAACTACATATACAACCAGTAGCCCGTGTCGATTCGGACCATTCGTCCTACGACATGATTGGGCACCGGAGGAACCATAAAACATGCGACTCACCGTTCGCAGATATGCTCTTCTTCCGACAGTCAAGTAGAAGGATGGACAACACCAGGTAGGAGGCTGTCTTGTAGGAGAAGATTCATCTGTAACAAAAAAAGAAGAATTACGGTTAATTTTGCAAATTATCAGTTTTTATTCTAATAAAATTATATGTATATAAGTTTCGATTTTATAAAGTATTAGCAATTTAAAAAAAAACTCTCAATTATCAAGTTTTGAAATTGTAAATCATTCTATTTTAATAAAAAGCAATTAAGTGACGTACCAAGACGGAAGTCGTGAAGAAAGCCATCATCAGGATATCCAGGAACTCGGCAAAATCAAAAAATTCATCTGTAACAAAACAAAAAAGAATTACGGTTAATTTTGAAAATTATTAATTCTTATTGTAATAAAATTGTATATAAATTTGGATTTTATCAAATATTAACAATGAAAAATAACTCTCAACTATCAAGTGTTGAAATTGTAAATTATTCTACTTGAATTAAAATTAATTAAATAAAGTAATAAGATACTTACACTCTTTCCTTGTGGAGCAACGCCCAAGACTCCTCTTCAGTGGTGCTCTGACTTTAATACCGGATATATCGAGAAATTGAAACAAAAAAATTAAAAATAAAAATAAAAATATAAAGTATTTGTAACGCGACCGTGAATAATTTCGGGCGAACAATTGTTGAGACTCTACTTTCGCGATGGAAAAAGAAAAATCAGAGCCGCGATGCTCTAGAAAATATTTTATAATACGCAGCAAACACTGACTCTACTTTCGCGTGATTCCTAATCATACAAACGCAACTCTATTCAGGGCCAGTTCGCCCTTGCAAAAATCAAAACATTGGAAGTATGTTCGTACAAACACTGACTCTACCGACCGCATTGCGCGCGGTCACAACAATTTCTGAAAGAAAAACTTAGTGAGCAGGGATGGGCTGGGTGGAAATATACAAAACAACATTCTTCTTATTGAGCTTTCGAAGTGTAAATACTGTTATTAATGGCTTGTAAATGAAAATATCTATGTTCGTGAGATATATTCGACGAGCACAAATATTGTTAAAGCTGAATATTGATCCTGGATTGAAATGAAATGTTTTAAATAATTGTTGATAATTATTTCAATGAATATTACATCGATAGAAAATCATTTTGTAATAAAGATAATAGACTACTGTATTAAAGCAGAGGATTTTTGTTGTTAAGATTGTAAGCATACTACAAATTGTTAGAAATTCTATTACAGCATGATTTATAAATTATCTAATTCTTTTCAATAAGCAAAATCCAATAATTAATCATGCTTAAAGAGCATATGATTTAAAAACGTGATTCTATTTTAATTTAAACTTACATCAAAAGTTGGATATTATAATATAATTACTACGATTTAACAAAAATAGATTGTTTAAAACAATTAGTAATTGCAGAAGAAAAGCAATCATTTGCAGTAGAATACGAATTATTTCAATTTTGTTTTACTTTAAAACGAATGTATTAAAATACTAGACGAAATTATTTAATAAAATGAAAAATTAATTATTCTTTTTCTATGAATTGATTAAAGAAAAAAAATATCTCTTATCTTCTCTTTCTTGACCTTGGTACCAATTGAATATAAAAAATGCTTACAATTAACAATAAAAAAAGAGTAATAATAAATGTTAATAATTGATTAGAATAAATTAAAACAATAAATCCTTACGAAATTCAATTGCAAACCCATATCAGGTATCATGGCGTCCTTTCAACATCCATCAAATATCTGTAACAAATAAGAAATACGAATTTATGTTAATAAAATTTAATCAACAATAATAAAATTATTAGTAATACACGATCGAACTATAATTTATGCAAAATATTTTAATAGGTACAATGTGTACCTACTACTT
The DNA here is from genome assembly GCF_907164935.1 of Osmia bicornis bicornis. Taxonomy (NCBI): domain Eukaryota; kingdom Metazoa; phylum Arthropoda; class Insecta; order Hymenoptera; family Megachilidae; genus Osmia; species Osmia bicornis. The sequence goes on along the minus strand of NC_060224.1, from coordinate 6,014,639 downwards.
ATGCGGAAGGTTGCTCTCAACACGTGTTATCTCTTCGAAGCTCGAGAGAGCAATGGCGAGACCTTCCTTCCCATCGGAGACCGATCAGCACCGTTCGGTATTATTCGGTAATGTTCGTCCCCAGCTGAACCGAAGCCGGTAGACGAACAGATCTCATAATATTACGATGCTCGAGAAAGAACGTTATTAAATATCAAACAATAAATTGTGTGATATAGTATTAAAAACGTTCAATATTTGTTAGGAAATCAACGATATAAAAGGGAAAGTAATTCAGATTCTGCTGTTCCAACCTCATTATGCAATCGCGACAAGAGCAAAAATTTTCAACTCTCGTATTTTTGAAGAAACGCCGAATTAATGTCAAAAATCAAGAATCTAGACTTCTCTTCGATGTTTCTTTCTGTTTTTTGTACTTTCAACGCCAAATATCGGCAATTTAATTTAATGTTTGAAGATAATTTAACCTTACCTGTTGCAGACACGAAAAAGACAGACAAAGCTTCGAAGAGGACTGATGTACTGCGTCACACTTCGCGCTCCTAACCCTTCAGCGATGAATCTGATTGGTCGAAATGGGAGGACGCCATAATGGAATTGCTTCGAAACTTTAACACGGAAGTGGTTCCGTCTAAGAATATTGAAATAAGGTTAAGATTACTTTTTCCAATTTAAAGCATCGAAATATAGAAAAGAAGATAGAAAAATGCATAAGATATTAATGATATTTAATAAATTATCGTCATAAAAGCAGAATAAATGAGAAATATGTTATTCTAATTCGTATCTATATCGGCAAAATAAAGTATAAATTTTCAGCTTACGCATTTCTGAATACAATGATGACAGAAATCATGACTCCGGTCTTCTCTTCAACTTTGTCTCTTGTTTTTCGTATCTTTGATACCTAATACACAATTTAATATAATATTTTAATACTGTTTGAAGCGATGCAAGCGTCGAGGCTACTTCACGTACACGAGCTGCGTGTCAATCGCAGAAAACGAATAAACTGCGCTCTACAGAAAATATGAGGAACTAAATTTGTGGTCTGTTTTACCTTTTTGATGTCTTTCACGAGTGAATAATGAACGAAATCGTAGTTCTCACTATTTTTCTAAACGGAGGCTTGTAAGTACATAATCCCCTGTGTGCCCGTTTTGTTCTATCTGATCCAAAGAATATTCTATCCGAACCGCAGAAATGTTTATATTACGAATAAATTAACGCAGGTGAGTCCGATCTGCTATTTTCCTGACCGTCGACAGATATCAATTTCAATATTTTATAACTTTTTGACGATTTGGGTAATATAAAAACCAGACTAAGATTCTTTAAACCTCCTGAACACGTTCCTCTTTCTTTGCAAACTGTTCAGTAGGGACGACGTAATTTGAGAACTCGTTTCTGGGGATTTTTTTAGGGACTGTCGGTAAAGTTTACAACGCTTGATTCTAAATAGAGTAGATGGCGTTCGTTCTCAAGTCACAAACTCAAAACCTCTTGAAAACAAAGGCATGTCTAGTCATGTTGGATCTGTAATCATTGATAACGTGCTAGAAGACCGTATTGCTAGTGTCATCTTTGTCTTTGAATTCCTATCGTTAGATTTCTAAAGTAGCTAGGAAAGATTTCCTGATGAATCCCCTAGAACATCCCACTAGTGCCAACAAAGACGAAAGTCAACAGGAAAACGCGGTTTCTTGATTTGCAACCAGGAATTCCCTGATTTGCAACATTGCTACAAATTCCACAAGCGCGATTTTAGAATTCGAAACATTGCTGCAAATCGAGGAACCCGGCTCCGGCGCATTTGCAACATTGTTGGGAACAGCAAAGATTGTTTTGTGGCGTTTGTAAAAATGTTAGGGATACAGAGATCTAAGGGGTGCAAGGGTGTAAAGCATACGGTGATATAACGAATACAGGGATGGTCCTGGCGAGTCCTATAAAGAGGAATGAAATAATAAATAATTAGGAATGGTGGTCACGGCGATGTCAAAGAGGGATAAAATAGTAAATAACTGGAAAGGATGAGCCGAGACTCATAAGGAGATATAAAATAATTTTAAAAAAGAATGATGAGCCGAGGTCCACAAAAGGGATAAAATCATAAATTTCATCCCCCTTATGAGCTTATTCAATAAGTTAAGGGAAATAAATAAACTCGGAAAATATTGTAAAGGTATACGTACGTTTAACAGACAGATCATTCCTATAGAATCAAATTCGTCATGGAACAATGTAGGTATCCCAAAATTGTAAATCGTTTACGGTTTAATCGCGTTTTAACCGTACAAAATTTAGTCATACATAGAAATGTATGTCTCGATGCTGCACGTACTTCTTACGAACCCGTCTTAGAATCGACCCTGCACAATAGCTGACCCACATCCTATCCGCGACTTAGCCGCTCGATACCCATGGCACGTAGCATTTTCGGAGGCAACGCGAACTGATTTGAAAAGAGTAACGGCAGTCGGATTTTTCAGGCACGACGACAGGCAATCCTAGCTGCTTCCTCTCTGTCGATACTCCTTAGCTTTTTAACGCTAGGACAATCAATTTCAAATTAAAAATAAATTCTCAATATTCTGAGACTCTTGAAATATTTGAGTTATTCTAAATTTCTTATGGGGATGCTATTACGTGTATAAAATTTCATTCTGTTTCAATAACGAATACTTCAAGATCGCCGCTGTACAATTCTAAAATTCTAGAATTGAAATAGCTGAGATTGAGTCATCATGAAGTCACTGTACTTAACAAACGCTTCGGGCATTGTCTTAGATTCCGGACAATAGTTCATGAATCTCATATTAATAGATTTGTTACATCATCCCGGAATTACTCCCTCGTTAGGTGAACGATCGAACGAGATGAATGGTTTCGTCGGCGGATCGGGAAAATCGGTGAAAGTTTTCTTGTCTGTGGCCAAAGCGAACCACCATCGTGTCAGAAACAGGTGTCACGTAACGAGTTCGAGAATTGGTTTACTTTCCTACGAGCACGATCTTCGCAGTCTGCTCTCGTTTGACGCAACTGAGATCACCGGTAAGATGAAAGAACGGAAGCGTGCAGACATTGTGTTCCTTGATTCTATGTTACGTTTGAAATTATGGGTGGCGATTTAAGTAGCGCGGAAACAGTATCATTGGAGGTGTCATTTCCGCTTGCTAAATGATACCTTAAGCTGTCATAATGTCCACTTCCCTGTACATTTTCATTCCTGCTATAAAAGATTCCTCGAGCTTAGCGAAACGAAATTCTTCATTTGATCCCATACATCTGTAGAAATCATTGATAATTGGGTTTATTATTAGAGTTACGCAAGCAACGAGAGAAACGACAGTTCATTGACCAACTTAATTGACTCCTCCTTTCTACAAGGTGTTAAAAGGAAGACACGTGAAAATTGAAAGATACACAACACTTAATTACAACGAAAAAGAATTTCTCTTCTCTCTTAATGTTTAATGACATATGATTTCTGTGTCATATATAAGTATACATGCTATTTGATCATATTGAAATTGAATTAAAAATCTAGCTCTTAACTTTAGAACTATCTACTCAAAGATACTCAAGTTTTCATAATCACCTCAATATTTATGATTGTACGGTTCTCAGATACTATTTAAAGAAACGTACCGTTGGCAGCCGTCACGAAGTGTGATTAATATCCCTGGATAGAATTGACGATCTCGATTGACAGCTGCTTACGTGACGATAGACAGGGTTACGCCGGACGTTTGAAAATTTTTATGCCCACCCAATATGTAACGTGTCCCAGTTGCTTGGTTCACTTCGAACACGTGCAAACCAGTTCCGATGCACCGCGTCAGTGCAAATACTTTCAACCGTGTCTCCATTTTCCGCGTTCGACGCCTTCCGATTTCCGTCCGTTAGGCGCGTTTTCGGGGAATCTTTCGCGGCAAACGTCGACGCGATTCGTTCACCTACTTCTCGACAAACTGGAATTTCTCTTTTTCGTTTACCAGCCATCGCGAGAAGAGCTTGTCGTCAAGCTTGTTAGCACTGAATCGTTAGCAATTATCTGTAACCAACTTTGCTATTCGAAATCGACATACAAGATCAACGAACACGATAAGAATCTACGTGGCACCAAGAAATTAAAACTTCCAAAAGTCAGTCGATGGACCAACGCTGATCGAAGGGGGTTAAACGAATTCCAACATGGTCAGAAATATTCAAAAACAAAACGGTATACCGTACGAAGCAAGACGAATCGTGGTATCGAGCAATGTCCATGGTATGTTTGTGGGCTAAAACTTGTATCTAGGCTGGTACGAAATGAAACGAGCACGTTGCTGCACCATGGGTATCGAAGGTCGAAATAAAAAGAAACAGCAAAAAGGAAGAGAACGCATAACTCGTTTCCGTGAACGAGCTGGTCCACACGATCGCTTTTCGGCGGTCGAGCAAGCCGGTCGTCGCTCAACCTACCTGACCACCGGCCGGGTCAATAGTAGGTCAATGAAATTCATTCGGACGGCCCATGTTCGTCACTAGAATCCCCTGATTCTTTTCAAATTCCATAATGGAAAATCATCAGTTCGAAGGAAACTAAAGATCAATTTATTTTAATGCTATGTCCCGTGCGTCGCGGACTTTACGGCGGAGTCCTCGAGGACTATAGAAGAGCATGGTATCAGTATAACTTTGAGGACCTCGGTAAAAGTTTCAAAGTCCAAATTCTATCCATCTAATGGTATTGAAGGCCAAAAATCTAAGTTTCCACTAAAGATAGAGGGAGCAGAGCCTAAGTCCAGTGCGTCGCCGACTCTCCGGACGGGTTTTTGGTATCCATAGGAACTGTTTTTTGCCAGTTTCTTCAGCTAATTTCTTGATCATTTACATCCTTGGTATCAATATCCACGCGGAACGGCACATTAAAGCTTTCTCCAAGCCGAGAAACGACACGAGGAAACAGAGTTCGTAATTATTCATAATCTACTTTGTCTAGGTGTCACGGATGTTCGGAGCTGCACGTCATTGTAATATCGTTCAGGAAAACTCTGAATCAAGACTCAAGACTCAACTCTGAATCAAGAACATTATCGTAGGCTGAGAGCCATGATAACAACAGCTTTATGGTTCGTTTTTGTCGAATGTAGGTTGCTGGTGTAACGCGTTCGAGCCTCCAGTCCGGATAATGGGAACACCTTCACCGACGATCTGTTAGTGAAAACCTCTCTCGAGGCGGAGTTACTCGAAAATTTGTATCAGGACAACGCTTATTACAGTGGCTGGTACATCTTCTTTTAATCAAAAATAAGACCTGAATGTGTAACTTTGAAATGAACCGAAGAATGAAACGAGACAGTGCGTAATAAATATCTCATTACAAGCTCCAAGCCGATACGAAAAGTTACGAGCACGAATGAATCTGCTTAATATTCCTCGCGTAGATCTTCCGCATCGAACCACCTCCCTTGCGTCGTTTTTCGCGGTACGTTCTAGATTTCACTCTCGCGTTCCACTTTTTTGTCGTTTGTCATCGTTTATCGTTGATTCGGAAATCGAGTCGCCCGCTTCGTCGAAAGTCCACGATCACCGTTTTTCTCCATCCCCGCCAGCATTCCTAGACGTCTTGCGTCGACAATCGAACGATAATCGAACTGGATCACTTGCGAGATCGCATCAGACCGGTCTGAACCCGCGTAGACGGTGCAACGGTCCATCCGATTCGCAGTTTCATCGGGAAATCGTTCGAATACAGTTCTGCTGGACAGTTACAATCGACGTTTTCTTAACGGTGTCGCGTTTCCAATATAGAAGACCTGAAGTTCGAATCAAATCGAACGGACTTTTGTGAAGACCATCAACTTCGAAGACTGCAGTCGTTAAACACTTTCGACGACGGAAACACGAAAACCCCATTACACTAAAACAACTTGGAATAGTGTACACATAGTAGCTCGCACGCTTTAAGCATGAAAAAGAATACGGTTGGCAGCTTTTCCATCAGCTTTCACCTGGAGCGAAGGCAAATCGTGGCCGGGCAAAGGTAGGGTCGCGTTGCATACGAAAACTTGAACGTCCATTGGGCCGGCTACGCCTTTGACAACGCGAGCGAGCATAACCCGAAGCTTGGCTGGTTGCAGCCAGAGAGGAGACGATAATGACCTTCCTCGGCGTAGCCGTGGACGGAGTAGGAGGGCCTTTGACACACTTGACGCTCAGGTGAATCGTAACCGAGAGCCGGGAAGCTCGTGGTTAGTTTTAAGCCGGAGATCGAACGGAGCGTGTCTCGCGAGAGGGAAGAGACAGTGGTCGAAGAGGATAAGGACGCGGCATGAGGACCAGGTGACATGGACATACGTAGAAGAGATCGATCGGGATTGCGCGAGGCGTGGAAACTCGGCGAGATCGAGGAGCTAGAACATTAAAGTCGAAAAGAGGCTGATCGAGGACAGAAATCGTTAACCAGGTCGAACCTAGTGGAGGGGACAACGGATGCAATAAAAGGTGCACGTGGGTTGGTTTGAAGAAATCAAAAGTGCAACAAAGTTGTATTTCTTGATCTACATAGAGATACTTGGCGAATTTTTCAATCGTGTTCGTGAGAAAAATAGGACAATTCGTGACACTGTGAACAAATCTTCGTCGAACGGAGATGTATTCAAGGACGCTGTTAATAGTCGCGTGTTTATGCGTGGCACGCGTTCATTCGCAGTTCTTCAGTTTCAAAAACTTGAAAGCTTACACGAGGATCTTTAAGCTGGACGGTCTGCTGGCGAACGAGACCGGTAACGAGCTGTGGAACGGATTGCTTAGAGACTGTGACCGATCAGTAACGTTCTCGTGTATACAGAAAAACGCTTACTCGTATTTGGACAACGTTTTCGTGGAACGAGATAACGTGACCGTGTTCGAGGGGCTGACGCTGACGAAAAACAGTCTCGATTATGGAACGTGTCGGAAAAAGGAGGAGCAGGACTCGCTGGACGAGAACCTAGTCGGAGGATCTAGCAAGGATGACTGCTCGAACGAAGCGGAAAGTGAAGGAACGGAGGGAGAGGAAACGGGTCGACAATTCGAGGAGGAACGAACACCTTTGGAGGAAGTGACCGATGCTTTGCGTAAAAGAGCCTTGAAATTCCTTGCTACCAGAGATTACGAGATTCGATTGCCGGATTTCTTCTTCGAGGGTGCTGCGATCAAAATCAGTCCTCGCGAAGTGGATGAAAACGGGGCCTTGGTGAGGCTGGATTTCGGTGAACAGCGTTTACAAAGCGAGGGGAGGATTTTCTTCAAGAAAATCAGTAGGTTATAGCGAAGAGGAGAATCGAAGAGAATCTTTATAAAATTAACTAACAATTTCCTTATTTCAGAAAAATTTATTCAGAATAAATTGATGACGAGCTTGCTGGCGCTGCTGCTCATCATCAAGCTGATAAAAGTGAAATTCATGTTCGTGATACCATTCCTGTTCGGCGTGGGCACAGCTAAGAAGCTTTTCCTGAAGCTGTTACTTTTCTTCATACCCGCGTTCGCGCACATTTTCAAACTGTGCTCGAGTTATTACACCACGCACTCTACAAAATATCATCACCATCATCATCAGGTAAATGTCGATGCTAAACATAATCATTGTACCAAATATCTTCTAACGTTATTCTATTTCAGATCGCGCATCATCATCACCACGTTCCAGTTCCAGTACCAGTTCCAACTTACTACAACCATCATCATCATCATCGCGACGAAGAGGAGTTCGATGGTTACGACTACGCTCATCCTCATATTCAATACCGAAAAGACATGGAAGAGCTGAAAGAGTGGGGCATCGAACCGTACGAAGAGCCTTACGACCAACATACCGAACCCGTAGCTGCAGCCAGCATTCCTGGCCGAGTTCCAGGAGTACTTCCAGCACCTTTTCCAGGACCCGCGTACGCAGGAACGTACGGTGTGCCGCAATACGCGCCAAACGTTCAACCAGTTGCACCTCCTTATCAAGAAAAACGTCCCCCCGTGTCGGCTCACAATTTAGCCTACTCGGCCTATGCTGACAATCGTCGAACGGTTGTCCAACAACAGCACGCAGCTCCCGTTGTGAACGTTCCTTTAAACCCTGTTAATTTACCGTCAACGATGTTGCCGACAGCTACGAACGTGAAACCTCCTTACACCGTGCTGGGAGCGCAAAATGTGCGACAGGTGTCTCCGAAGAATTCGCAAACGGAGACGAAGGTACCTGTCGTCAGACAGAGACAAGGTTACGACGATGAATTTTACGGGCCAATTGTTGGTAGACTCGAGGAGATCTTTAGGCAATTGAGATTCAACGACGAGCCGTGCAGGGAGAGGCTGGTGTGCAGCATGTACAAGAACCCGACTGTTTACTCGCCACATAGTAATCTCGTTTCCAACGAACTCTCCAGGTAAGGAGGCAATGTTGAAGTATGTGATTAGAACGTTGATCTCTCCGTCGGGAAGTTGGTTATGAGAATAAACGGAAGTCGGTTTAAGATTTCGAGGACGGATGGTTGAGATATTTCTATTAGTTTGAATAGTATATGGATTAATATTACAAAGATAGATTTCTTCTGTAGACGCCGTGAGTTAAAATTATCCAAAAATTTCCAAATTCTGTAGGAATGTGCTTAAAATTTCGCACTGACCGATAAACCGGGCCAAGTAATTATACGTTTATCCGCGTTCGAATTTCGATCGGCACAGGCGTCGATCACCGAAGAGAAAGGTGGCCACCGTTCCAAATCGCTCGAACATCGAATCACGTTCCACAAACCTGTCTCTTTTTCTCGTTACGTTCTTTATATCGAACGCTGTTCACGGTCATTGCCAAGCAACAAACAATACCATACCAAGCGCAGGTGGAGATATTCCTCCGACCAGAAACACGGAGTTATTAGTTCCGGTAGGAAGTGCGTAATGCTTGTGCTGCTCTCTAACTAAACTAATCATCCTGTTAGCGAGTCTCCACTTGCTAAATGGCGAAAGTAACACAAATATTTGTCGAACGAATACGCTTACCCGTGAATCGTATTAAGATTTACCTTTTCATAAATTATAGATAGCTAAATAAAGATATCTATGTGTGTAGAATTTGTTATTAATTTATCATATTTCTCTTCGTTGCAGAGACCCACAGGAGTTGAAACGAACAGGAACCGAAAGCCCGTCTAGCCAGAAATTTCACAGATATCTGAACGCGGCCAGATTGGGTCAAGACGGTGGAGACTGCCTAAGAACCTATCCGTGCCACATAAATACCGAGTAAACCTGACGTGGATTTTTCTTTCCAATTTTAAGGATCACCGAATACCAGTACGCGCAAACCACGCATTCAAATCTCAAGCGCGAGCATTGAAGTCTCCAGTCCAGGCGTTGAAGTCTCCGGCGCGAACGCGACCGGTTGATTCCGCTAAGCAATCGCGCGGTCAATTTAGGGCACCACGAGTGCGCAAGTTCTGCTTGGAACACGAAGACGGGTGCATTCTTTTGGTCAAAGGATGTCACTTGTCGTATTTAATGTAATTACATGTTTTGCACTGCGACGAGAATTTTCCGAATTTTTCTCGTTCCTCGAGAACTTCAGCGTTTGCACTCGTGGTAATATCAAGGTGGATTTATAATGTGTGGAATATTAAATCGAATGAGAAAGAAGAAACTTTCTCTTCGATTTAATTAAGCATATTTTGTTTAGGGATGTAGATAGATGATTGGAAATTATGATCGATAAAGTCTCAATTATTTTTCCGTTAGTAAATTAAAATTGAGCTGTTGTTCAGCATTGAATTTAAAGATTCTTATTGGAAAAATAAATTCCTTTCTTTTCTGATGAAGTGTCAAACGCTATTGACACCTTGTCAGAAATATACAAATATGATTTCTGTATTAATTTGTTTGGGATTCATGTATCGTATGTAATTAGAAAAGAATAATAATTAAGGTGTACACATGGGTGAGCTTGTAACTACTATCCTGTAAATTATTATGTTGAAGGTATGGAATTTTGAAAAAAAGAATTCCTAATAATAGATATAAGGGTGTGCTTGTTTATTGTTACGTTCTCGGGTGCCATACCCAGTTATTTATTGTATTTATTAAAATTTTAATGATGTATAAAAAGTAAATTATGTACTGTACAAAGTGTAAGGATGCTTCGATCATGCTACCTCGAAGTTTCAATGTATCCTATTGTTTTGTTCGTAATAAATTCTGTAAAAAGAAAATCTACCAGTGTTATATTTTATATTCCCTAAACAAAATGATAAATGAAGTTTCATCTTTCTGGTTTTCTATAGAATAGCATATCTCACAAATTATTATCTTATTATTTTGCAATAAAAAGATTTAGCAAACTATCTCGACCTTTTAATTTTCTTAACGAAAGCAATCCACCTTAATATAATTAATAACACCTAGTGTGCAGCACCTGTTGAATCAAAAGCTTACGCAAGCCTGGCTTAAATTTCCATATAAAATCACTTTCTAACCAGTTTCCAATTATGCTGATTGTTCCCTCTTCATAAAACGTTTTTACTTTCATCTATTCTCTTCTCACGATCAAAGCTCGAGCGATTTCACCTTACCGTCGTTAGATTTCTTCTGCTCGTCCCGTCTTTTCCCTGAAAGATAGCGTTTCGAAGCTTCGAATCGAATTTCCGAGCTCCATCGTCGATGGTCGCGAAAGCAATTGACGAGGAATCTCAGCGACGCGATAGGAGACCACGTCCAGAACCGGAAACGGAGGGAAGAAATGGATATCGAAACCAAAATCGTCCCACGGGGACCAAGCACGGGAGCCGTGAAAACATCGTCACCCTAGATAATGAGGCTTTCTTCTTTCCTTTCAATCGGCCACACGTCCCTGATCAAAATTCATCGACCGTGCGTGGCTTCCATCGGCTATAAAACCGCGTTGTCTTCGTTCGAACCGGCATTCGGTGTTTAGCCTCGCAAATCGGTAGTAGCCGTCATGAAGTTTCTTACGATCGTCGCGTCCGTCGCCCTTCTGGCTGCCCTTGCGTCCTCGGAAAGGACGGAGACCACAGCCGAGACCCTTCGTAGCATTTATTACAGGTGAGCGTGTGAACAACGAAAGAAATCATAATTTTAATAAACATACTACATCATCGATCATCTATCTTGCAGATGCATAGACAACGAATCGATGTTGTCCTGCGTGAAACCAAAGGTTCTGGCTTACCTGAGCAACGCAGTGAAACAAGACAGACTCGCGATCACCGACGATTTGGCTGTAGTCAAATCGAGAGACTTTCCTGAAGAGAGCAGCGAGGAATACTATCCTTCGCACTATGACTCTGTGGATCCAGCTAGGAAAGAACTTCTGAGGTCCTTGATGCTGGAGAAACTGGACGCGTACCTGTCGAGCCATCAATTAGAGGCTAAGCTACCAGAAGCTATCGCAGGATCCAACATTGTGCCCCGATCCTTGGTCGACAGCATGCCCAGAAGCCTGACTGTCCCTCTGTCGGACTCTTCAAACGGTCAAGGTAACAAAATTTACTTATTAAAATCTTTCGGAATGTCGAAGACATTCGTTCAGAGGAAATTGTAATAATTAATTAAAATCGTTTTCGTAGGCCGTGGATTCGTCAAGAAGGTCATGATACCGTTCCTGTTGGGTCTGAAGTTCAAGGCTACCGCCCTAGTGCCACTAGCTCTTGCCCTGATAGCCTTGAAGACTTGGAAAGCACTCACTCTGGGTCTCCTCTCCATGGTCCTCAGCGGAGCGATGATGATCTTCAAGCTGACCAAACCCAAAGTCGCCTACGAGGTCGTACACTACGGACACCCTCCAGTGGAACATCCTCCTCATTGGGACACCGCGGCGCATGGTCCCTACAGGGCGTACAGGAAATAGGCTGACACGAAGACTCGACTTCCTCCCCTAGATCTTTCTATTTAATATTTATTCGCGCGACTCTGACTTATTTATAATAAAATCTTTTACATGGTCTCATCAAACCTTGTCTGTCACTGTCACCCTGAAACACCCCAGTCACTTTCGATTTTATTATTTGTTCATCGTGAAAGTTGTCGATTATTTAAGAATTCTATGGTTGTTTTTGTAAGTCAAGTATCGTGAAGACAACATATCTATTAGAGGAAAAGAAGTAAAAGTAGATGATAATTTAATTATTGAAAGATTTGTCGGCGTTATGCGTTTCGATTTTTATTCGATTTTATACGGTTCTGGAAATCCAACGAAAATGGAATGGCAAGAAAAATGCAGGTAGCGATAATTTGGAAAAGCGATAAGGGAAAACAGGTGCTGTCGATCGGAAAGGCGTTACAACGGCCTGAATGCTTATGCTAACTCGACCCAATATTCCAATTACCGTTTCTTTGTGACGAGCCGGAGGAAGTCGGGCAAAGCGGACAAAAGTGTCTCCTCGCAACCCCACGCGTACATTCTCGCACGAGAAACTCGCACGCAACGCGCATTTCTGATGGGATTAAAGGAATCCCCTGAGTCTCGGCTCGAACAGCGCACGCGACTTAATTGGAGTCGCCAGAGGGTGAAATTACCCTTTTAAAACGTCAATTATATTTACGCAACTTTGAATAATTAATTTCAAACGGAGAAATATTTGTATACATAACGTAGTAATTGTACTTTGTGCTATTAATTAAAAAATTTATTAAAAGATTTACCATCCAAAGCTTAGACGTTCAATAAAAATTTGAAGCTCAAAATCTAGGATTTTCAATGGACACTTTTTTCTTTTTAATTTTTATGATTAAGACATTATACTAATGAATAGCAATGGGAAATTCCAAGCTCGTCTAATGAAATTAACGTGATCAAAGGCTAAGGGTGGGGATCGGTGTTAGTATTAACGCGTGGAAGACGTGTGGAAAGTGTCGAGTTCGTGGCATGAATGAACGATGGATTCAATGCCAATGTTACGATGCCATTGGTGCCAAGGATGAAGGGTCTTCTACTCTTACTCGCGCGCGCAACTTCCGCTTTTCTACCCTACAACCGATGCTGCGCGGACAGCGGGCCGAATATTCGAAAGTTTCGGCCCGTTTATTGCGTGATCTGATTGTTTCATCGACACATGATCGAGGTTAATGAAATGAATGATATTTTGTTCACTTTGGAATGCATATACCTATCATGAATTCTTCTTGAGGAATTTAGGAGAGCCCAGTCCCTAAAAGGAATTTCGAACTAATTCCAAGGAATCGATTTCTTTCAATGATTTGTAATGAAAGATGAAAGATGTTTTTCAAAAAAAGAATTCATCGTCTTCTGGTTTTTCAAAGTTGCAGTAAATCATCCCTTATCCTCTTCAGAAAATGTCAATAATAAATTATCAGATCATTATTAAAAATTTGTGTCATTCTTCATATTTTAATATCCAACATATCTGCAAATGTTATGAAAAGATTTTACTATTTTTCCCTCATTCACAAGCGTAGAAACCTGTTTTTCTTCCCCCTAAAATTGTCATCCAAAATTCTCCCCTATCAAAGTGGTACACCATTGAAATACGTATAATTTCAATGTTCCCTTTCGATATCAAAAGAGTCTCGTGTTTCCTGGTAGAAAGCAAACGGTCGCTTATTAATATCAAAGCACGATCGCGTTTCGTGAGCGAAGCACGCGACCCACAGCCGGATCGGCCGACATCGGCGTGTCATGCGTCGCAGAAAAGCTTTCTTTCGACTTTGCTGATCCACGGATCGTTCCCGCAGTCCCGTCACGATCGTGTCGAGGCCTCGATAATCGAACACCATACTGAACGAAAAGAAAATTCGTGGCCGGATGGAAGTGGGGGCGGTATGTGTTCGGGTGCTCCGCTACTCGGACGTCGAACGAACAAGAACGATGGGGGCTTCGTATAAATAGCCTGATGCCCAACCCATTGGCATCAGTCGTCGTACAATTGTCATTCCCAACGATCGTTCTCGAGTACGAGACGCGCAACAGCCTTTTCTTCAGGGTGTATACCACGAGCCGACGTTTTCTCCGCTAGAATCATGAAACTGTACGTGTTGTGCGCCATATTAGCCCTGGCGGCCGCCCAGCCGGCGAAGAACGACCTTTGGAAGGGTAGCAGCATGGACCAAATGGTGGACCAGACGAAAATCGAGTGTTCCCAGAAGAACGACGAAGTGTCCTGCATGAAGTTCAAGGTTCTGAATCTCCTCGACCAGATCTTCCGCAAAGACAGCTTCAAGGCAAGTGATGGCGATCGTAAACACGACCTCCAAGCCTGACGATTACGCAAGTCCTCTTGAAAAGTGACACCGTTCCATTTTCCTTCGTGGTTTTTACCATCGCTGCTCCCCTAAATGGTTCTCGTTTGAAAGTTTTTGAGAGCGAATTCGTGAAGCTAAACTTTCCTTTTTGTACGCAGGTCTCCGAAACGGTGGAAGTAACTCGCAACTCGTACCCTGTCGAAGAGGTGACCGGTCGTAGCGAAACTTCCTTACTGGACAACGTTCAGACCTATCTGTCCTCTCACGACGTGACCTTCAAGCTGCCGATGGACTCCACCGTGAAGGTGAGCGCCAGGAACATCGACGACGATCAGCTCACCTTCGACGTGAAGTTCGGCCAGGGTCGTGCCGTCGAAGAGGCTCGCAAATCGAAGCTGAAGAAGGTCGTCATCCCGATCCTGGTGTTCGTCCTCCTCAAGGCTATGACTCTGATCCCCTTAGCCATCGGTGTCCTCGGTTTGAAAGCCTGGAACGCTCTGCAACTGTCGTTCTTCAGCTTCATCGTCGCCGTCGGAATGGCGATCTTCCAGTTGTGCAAGAAAATAGCTGCCGACGGACACGGCGCCCCTCTTGCCGCCCATGGACCATGGGAGTATCAGGCTCAGTACAGGTCCTTCCAGGACGAGGCTCAACCATCTCAATATTCCGCTCATGAACTCGCGTATGCCGGACACGCGCAGTCGTAAAGCGTTCGTTCGTGCGTCTCGTTCGCGACTTTTGTAAAATACCTGTCTTCCTTCTCTCCTCTGTACGCTTTATTTAATAAATTATTCTTGCAACACATATTTATGAACAATCTCATTTGTCACGATGATAGTCGATGATGATAATCTAACGATAATCAATTTCAGGTGGATAAAAATGGAATTTAACGAGCTTCGATCCATTAGATATGATAAAAAGTATAAGAGAAAACTTAACACTTTGATGCATATTTCATAGGATAATTCTAATAACTTTATCTTTCCTTTTCTGTTTAAAACGAGAACTCCACGTTTCTGTACTGCACGCTGAAAACTTCAAAGTATAATTCGAACGTGATAAAATTAATATAGGCTGAAGAAGAATAAAAATTTGGATGCTGGAATTACGAAGAGGCGACACTAGTCATCAAAGTGCCAACACCCCAGTTCCAAATTTATAATTATCTCCTAACTTTATAACTATGCTACCCATTACAAATGAAATAAATTTCAAAATAATAGCAAAAATTATGTGTGATATATGTACCTAAGGATCCTCATCAAATCTAATCCTTTTTTTCAATTCGAAAGTAATCAAAGAAAGTTTGAAAGGAGAATTTAAATAAACTATACTTCGCATCAAATTACGATCGTGTTGGCGTTTGAAATTACCATTTCTTAAACCATAACTTCAGACATTAGTACCATATACCTACATATATTCTATTAAAATTGTTACGGTAATGTTTTACAAATGGTTGCTCTATTAACCATGATTCTAATCCAGGACGTTTATCGTGCATTCTGTAACACGTAAGCTGCCCATTAAAGCTGTTGATTATTTCGCGGCTTAACGAAATATATGGTAACGCTTAACATCGCGCATCTGCCTCTGTAATTGACACGATCTGTCCTTGCCACCCTATAATTGCAAGAAAGACCAAACCGTGAAATTCTCGCTTGGGTATCTAAGTTCTTTAACGTGAGTCCGGTTTTGCAAGGAGATTATACCCGATAATGATCAGACACGACTGGCCGCTTCACGCGACCTGGCAATACCGCTTTGTTTTATGCATATTCCTATGAAATGAAAATCCAGACGCGTAACCTTCCTGCAGTTTACATTCCTCCTTCCTCAAACACTTTCGTTTCTATTTTTACATTGCATGAATTACAGACGCCATTTAATCTGAAACGTTCGTACGTCCTTTTTATCTGTGAATGCTGAGGATACAAAAAGAACGTAGAATTTATTGGCCTGTTCCTAGGGAGCTGTAATTCTCCTGCGAGCTAGTGTAATGTTGTATTACCAGATTACAGCAATTGAAAATTTACGACCCGAGATTAAGTAAATACGAACCAGGGTGGTTCCGAAGATTAACACATTGACTACTCTGGCGGTCACCGGTTATCAACGCTACAGTATAAGTTGGATTAATTATTCAAAAGGAAAGCAAATTCTCGAATGCTTTCAATATTGAACCAACGATATAAAGTACCAAATTACGAAATGAAATTTAGAAAATTGACATTTGTATAAAAATTGCAATTACCATTTGAACACCTATATACATTAAATTTGATAAAAAAGTACTTGGGAATTTTCAAAAAATATTAATAAACATGAAAATAATGAACCTACTTACAAACACTTTAGTGTTTAGCTGTAAAAAAATGAATTATTGTAAAATGCTTTGATTAAAATAATCCCACGACCAGATCTGTGATGAGTGAAGCAAATGTGATATTCTTAATTAAAAAATCAACCTTAAAAAAATGAAATTCCACTGAACATCTGTTTGTCCATATTGGGCCTAATGAAAGGGCGAAGAAAATCGCACCGTTCGTTACAACCGGAACGGTTATCCGTTCTCCAAACGAGGAATCGTAGAAGGCTCGAGAGATAAGCGGGGCGTTAGAAGGAAGGCCAAGTAAGAGCACGAAGCCGATGAACGCGGGGCAAGTTCCGTTTCCCGTGCGTCCCGGGCGTCGCATGCCATCGTGTACGTGGTACGCGACGCGGGCCGACACTCGTTCCGCGTACGTACACGCTTGTACACGCGTCGGGACGCGTGCACGCACGTATACCTCCACGTTCGCGGAGAGGGAAGGTGGAGAGGATAGTCCCGTGTTCCGTCTATGTGCCAGTGAAATTTGAATAATTTTCCTTCGATCGTCGATTCCCGGCATGCGCGACCGAATAACATAGATTCGCGGGGGGCAAATTAAATAAAAGGGGCGGGCCACTCCTCCGTCAGTCGCAGTTCGATCGGCGATCGCTCGCTCGCACAAGCACGGGTGGACGATCGATTTTTTTTTATATTCATTCTTTCAAGCTTCGCGAGTAAGCGACAGGTATCGTGAGAACCAGCCTTGTAACCGAAGGATTTACCAAGGATAACGAAAGGATGAGGACGTTCGTAGCTACAGCGGCCATAGTGCTGATGGCAGGAAGTTGCATGGCAAGCCAGGACTTCCTCTCTAAATCCTTGAACGAGTGTATCGCCGCGGACTCTTGGGTGTCCTGCCTGAAACACGAAGTTCTCGGATACTTGGACGAGAAACTTGGGACCAGCACCGAGGCCAGATCCTTAGACACCGTGGACGAGGCGATCGTCGCTAGGACCTTCAAGTACCTGAAGAGTTTCGACTATGGAGTCGATCTACCCTTCGTGGACGCTAGCTTGAAATACAGACCCAGCAGGAGTTTTGCTGACTTGGACGTCGAATTCAAAGGAAACGAAGTGGCTACCAGTCAAGCTCGAGGAATCTTGAAGAAGAAGCTGCTGTTACCCTTCCTGTTGTTGTTGAAGCTGAAACTGAAGGCTTTGATGCCCATCTTCGTGGCTATCATTGGACTGAAGGCATTGAAGGCTCTGGTGCTCTCGAAACTCGCGATCCTCCTCGTCGTTGGATTTATCGCCGTGCAATTCTTCAAGAAAGGTGGCATGATGATGCCAATGGGTACGTATCTGAAAGAAACTATTGTTATCATTTCGCTTTTAAAAATGGGAAAAGGAAAGTGAAAGCAACAAAACTTCGTTTTCGCAGGAATGTCGATGGAACCGGCTACACCGGCATACGGAGCTCCACCTTTGCCCTCGACCACGTCGAGCTACGACCCGGCTAACACGTGGGACGGAAATGGACCATATTCCCGCGTCTGGACGCCGACCAACGGTGTGGAAGCCCAGAATCTCGCCTACTCTTACTACTCGCCCAACAGCGGTTCAAGTTCTTACAGCTCCTCCGGTTCGTCCTCTTCGTCTTCCTCCTCGTCGGTGAATCCTGCCAGTTCGTCGAACTACTAGGCACCCTGAACGAAGCTTCCCGTAGCTTCTGACGCTGGTTCATCTATAAATTAATTCATGTTCTTAACGACGAGATCGATCGTTCGTTGTTGTACGATCGAGAGACCAAAGAGACGCACGCCAAATAACCTTGAATCATATACGATGATCGATCAATCGAAGACTGTCGATTATCCGTCATTCGAAACGAAAGAAAAACTTGTATTCTTTCCTCGAGAAATCGATCGAGTATACGATTCTGTCCGTTGATTGATTAAATCGAGGACTCCAGGAAAGAATGGAAGTTATTCAATTCATCGTTCAGTGTCACACGTGTACGCGTCGAAGGGTACAATCTTGTAAAAATGGCCATTTTTATGATGGATAGATAGAAGAAGGTTTGGCTCGATTGAAGAGTCGATTCACAAAGCTGAAGATTGCTCGTACCGAACGCCATAACGTTGTGCCTTTTATGGTTGTTCACAGATTATTTATTAATCACGCGACACGATTATTTATTCTCCCCCTCGCATTTGTTAATAAAAGCATTTGTATAACAAAACCTGGTTTTCTTACTATCACTTTCGTTAATACGGACAAATATTTTAAGTGTTAATTATTTTATGATTGGAAAATTAAATTGGTCATATTGGTATCGAAATTTTCTATGCTATTTTTAAAGCATACTATCGAGTACTTTCTCTACGAATTTCAATTGAGGTATTCCGATCACGTCGAAAACGTAAGCGCCAGAAAGTATGCCGTACCTCCTGCTACGACGTCTACCTGGTTGCTTTTACCTGTCCTACACAATTCAACCATAATTCAAAAATAAACAGGTGGAATTTATTCTTTTATGTTTTTGCTACAAACAGATACTTTCATTTTCTAAACCATTTGAAAAGGAATAAACATAATTACACAGAAGAGTAACATTTTATTAGAGAATTGAAGAATTGAATTTATTCGATGATCAACGAGTGTCTTAATTGCGATTACAAATTAAGAAAATATCTTAAATGAACCAAAAATTGATGCAATTACTAAATTAGATTTTCTAATCGAAAGGGTTAATTAAATTTCTAATAAGAAGTCGATAAGGTGGAGAACGTTAAGAAATTTAAAATGGAGTAGGAATACCCTAGATTTTAGCCTGTTCCATGGTTGGTAACTCATTCCAGGACACCTTTCGTAACCTTCACGAGCTTCGGGACACTAGCTGAAGATGGCGTTTGCTCAGCACCTGAAGAATCACAGGTGTGTTACCTATCGGTACTCGATCGTGCATTGAATCCCATCTTTCGTTGCACGATTCGCACAATATTACAATGATCGAACACTCGCGATCACTCTGAAGAATCCCAATTACATTCGAATCCTCCTCCCTAAATCATTCGTACCCAAGAGTCGTAAACGAAGAAACAATGAAACAGAACGCACCAAGAGTTTCACCAACAAATTCAATTCTATGGAATATCCGCAAGGTTTAAATAGGCTCTTCGAAAGGGATTGGAAAATGGTTCTCTGGGTCTGCATTATTATACAAAGAGGCCCACCGTAATCTTCCATTTACCGGCTTTGCGTGACCCTTTCGACGAAAGCAACCCTTTCGTCGTGTGTCTTTAACGAGGCGCGGCACGAACGTCCCTTTCACCCGAGGTACAACAACCCTTTCTCCTTTTCTTTAGGCGTATGGAACGAAAAAACCGCACTGACCAGAAAACGCAGTAAAAATTTATGGCCTTTCGAGGCAGGGCCATGTAATTTCTCTCTCTCTCTCTCGAGTATCGAAACGTACCGAAAGGGTTTAAACCAGCGGGAGGTATACACCGAGTGGCGAAATGGCGTAAGCCTATGAATTCTATAAGAAAATCGACATAATCCGCTTTAGGTATTGCTCCTTCTGACCACTTGACCGCAGGACTTCCTTTCCCAGTAGCATAAATTCGACAAGGGATGGGCGATGGTAAAAGGATCGTTCGATGAAAATTATTTCGGTGAAAATTATTAGTGCTCGATGAAAGTATTTATTAAGCTGTTCGGATGAGCGCAAGTATGCGGATGATCATTGTTAAAGAATGATGAAGAGTGCGATTAATCATTGCTAATATGTTATAGAAGACAGGAATTCGAAGGAGAGGATAGGCAGGATCGTTTCACACAGATCTGCTAATAAATACATCAAGTGCCTAGCAGACGCATCCACGGATTCTTGTTGCAATTTGTTCAATGAAACGGCAGCCTCTTCCCGTTTCCAGGTTATTTATAAGCAACCGACTATCGCCTGGTTTTCTCGCGTGCTTTAATGAATTCCGAAAGAAAGACCGGTTCGACCCGACGGAACAGAGCAGAGAGTCGGGTGCAACCCTTTTTTCCAGAAAACCTCCTCCTACCGTTCGCCTCGGCCCCGTTTGTACCCCGAATCATCGTCTTAATCGTGGATAGTGGCCCTCGTGCTTCTTTTTTCGGGGGCCGATACATTCTCACGGTCCTCCTTGCTTTCCCGTTTAACAGATTTACGATCCGTGTAGCGCAACTTGTTAACAAAGCGTTGGCTGAACAACCGAGAAACGCGTCGCTACTATCTTTCTCCTAATTTCCCATATTAACGCTGCCTTCGAAACAAAGTCTGCGCGATGTCTGTACATTCCGATCTGTATTCAAGAGTAATTATAGTTTCTCGCACGTATCGTGTTCTATGGATTCATCGAGTTGCACAAGAGAAATCGAACTTCTGTCCGATATCGAAATTTTCGACGCATTCAAATATTTACGTCCACGTCCCTAATGTCCAGGATCCGTGGAATAAAGGCTGATCCTGCAAGCGTATAGATCGATCCGAACAGGATGCGTAACTTCCTGCATCGGTATTCCCTCCCACTCGCGCATGGACACTCGAGGAACCGAAAAACTCTCGGCGTTTGTCGAGCCATCGCATCGACAAGCTGCACCGGGTACTCCCGTTTTTTTCCTCTCTCGTCCCATTAAAAAAGCTCCTGGAAAACTGGAGTTCCTTTGTTGGGAAACGCAACGCGATGGTGGAGATCAAGTTAGGGGAAAGAGACGGGGTGCGTAACCGGTCGTCTGTTACAGAACCGGAAGGAAATCTGTAACACAAGGATTCAACCTTCCTCCTCGTCGTCTGATCGCAAGGCTGAAAAGGTGGGCGAACAAAAAGTGCAGCATCATCGGCGATCGCTTGCGTAATGCTTGTCCTCCGTTTTCTTTTATAATTGTCGATACAATATCGTAAAGATTTTTTATTTCTTTTCCAAGCGAATAATCCCCTCTATAGTTTATCGCTTCTGAAAGAAACGATAATGCATCGCACGGGATAATTTCCGAGCGTCTGCACAAGTGAAATGGTGAAATTTAAATAGATTTTCCTAATCGCGGAAGAGAGGAAGCGTAACGTACCGCTGTCGCGACAAGGCAAGAAAGTACTTACATAGCTGAATCGCTCGTCTCGACCCCAGTATGTAACTTTCTTTCTGTCCTCCCCTCTACGAACGATTGCATAACGAGAAATCGATCTTCGTTGCATCGATACGTATAGCGGGACAACGATATACGCAGCCGTGCGGCTTGCGGTGAATTGCGTAATTTCGTTTCTGAACGATGTTTTCTACACGGGTCAGAACGAGGCCCTCCCGACGCGACTTGTCTCCAATTTACCACGAATAAGGACGATCACGATGTCCATCTTCTGTGACTGTCGTTCGTTACCCGCTAGTCGCGGCGACATTTAATCGAGTCACGACATTTGACGCGTCCAATTTCCCCCCCGCTGCCCCGGCCACCTGTATATTCCCCTTGCAAAATCCTCTTCGACCATGTTTTTTCTTCTGCCCCCAGGTTGCTTCTTCCCTCCTGCGGCGGTTGACATTTGCCGGCGAGCCGTTTGCACGTTCGATCGAGCGTCGGCTCGATGAAAGCGAATCCTTGCTCGAACGGACGAAGGACGTCGAAAGAACTTGGAAGCTTGAAACCTGAAAGAAATTTGCGAAATTAGCAAGCAAATGGCAGATACTTTAAATTTCATTCGCCGATGGTCCGGATAGTTTGACAGGTTGATCTTTTTCCCGAAACCTATTGTGTATTCCTAAGAGTCGTCCAAAGACACCTTCAACAGGTGCGAGGAAACTGTTCGATTGTTTCGCGGTGAGATCCGATACGCTCGATAACGACCCCTCGAAAAGGCGGTCGGTCGAAGAAAGTATCGAGGGAGAACAAAAAAAAAGTAGAAGATGAGGGGGGTGGCAAAAGAAAGGCAAGGTGAAAAAAAGAAAGAAACAATGAGAAGAAAAGCGCCCTTCGAAAAGACACAGGTAAAAGCGAAATGATGCAAGATATCCGCGGTTTGACAGCCGCTAACGACTCTATTCTCTGCCCTTCGTCGAAGGGTTGCTCGTAAACCTTGGCCACTGTAAAGCGAGAGGGAAAGTTAAAGAAGACAATTTTTCGCCGTGCCACACTTACAAATCGGCAAACAGAGCCGATGGATATACGCGCTTCCTCGAAACTTCTCTTCGGCTTGACTGGAGAGTGGCGATCGTCTCATTATCTCCTGGAAGATCGTGCCTCTCGATGCTTCTCCTTCCTGACAAGGATGAAATGAGAGGTTTACATTGTTCTACGACGACCTTTCCGCCGCAGTTTTCCCGTCCGATTGGCATCGATGCCTGCCGGCGTTGCGGAACGACACGAATTTATTTGGTTGCTGATGTAAGTAACGACCTTGGCTAGGATCGAAGCAACGAGAGAGGAAACGGAGCCATCGTCCTTGCTGCGAAAGGACGAGCATTTCTTCTTAGACAAGAAAGAACCACCCTGAGTGTCAACGTTAGATCTTAATAAGCTTTCGCATGTAAACGAAGTCAACGTTTGTCGCCGGCGATCACATTCCACGGCGGCTGTTTTTCGAGTCGCAGTCGACAGCTCGAGATACATTTGCGCAATCGATCGCGCTGGACATTCCGATAAAATATCGACCATCGTTTAACGGCTCGGGATTGATAGCGAGTAATTATTGCAATTTATGATTTTAATTGATGGGTCGCGGTGAACCATTGCTTCTAATTAACGAAACCGCGAGACTCGAACGTTCGGTGAATTCATTGAAACAGCCTTTCGCGATTGATAATGATTTGCCAATTTTTTTTAAACATTCGATGCTATAAGAACTTTATGTCTCCTTGAAAGCGTTCTGATGAAAGACAACTCGAACCCTTTCACTGTTTAAAGATAATTGAATACTTGCAATATTTTCTATGGGTGCAGTTCGGTTCGTAATTTTAGCGCCGTTCGACGAAACAAAGACCGATCCTTTCAGAGGCGTCTAGACGAAACGATACGGGTGATTAAGGTTCGTTGCGTGCTCGATCAATGGAGCTCGTGTTCGCTAAACGGACTCTGACCGATCGGTTTCTGCCCTTGTCGATGGCGATCTTCATCGACCCTCGAGGACCACCAGCAACGAACGCGACTTCTAACAAAGAAAGCACAGATCAAGGTAATTAACCTGTTAATTATATACCCGCAGAAACCTGCCCAATAACTTCTAGCTCATAGCTCTGGAAAAGCTGTGAAGTGGTTGAACACGCGTGCTGTTGGCGAAGCCTCGTTCCACGAGGCAGGTAAGCGGCGTCGATTAGCGCGCGAACAGGACAGCATGTAATTAAGGCGCCGGTGTTAAAGCTCGTTCCACAGTTCACCGGTGATGCGCTCCTATCTGCTCGAGGAGCCGCGGCTCGAGCATCGATGCGTCACGAAACGTTTGGCCGCTTCGAATACCAGAGGATTCCTACGCTTATCCGCATATTTTCAAGGGTCACTGAGCCGAGCTCGCCTCGTCCCTTCCTGCCACCCTATTATGGGTATCCGTGAAAAAATTGCGATTGCGCAATCGAGGCCCAGAACCTTCAGCGTCGTCCACTCTTGGCTTTGAAATGGCCTTAAAAGTAACAAAAAGAGTTGCTATCGAAAGTTTTCCTGACTCGCTACGATCGCTACCGTGAAACGATCCTGAAGAGGTCGATAGAGGGTGAGAAGGACGTCGTCGCTTGATAACTGAACGGTCATCGACAAGTTTTCGATGTTCTAGGGGCAGTCTTATCGACGCGAAAGAGCGGGATCCACGTCCTCGAGGATTCGAAGGGGAGATTCCTCCGCGGTGTCGTCACGGATTTTATGCATTCCTGCGCGGACGCCGCGGGAGACTTCCTTAAAACCGAAAGTGATACCGAGGACAACAGAAGACGGACGAGCTGAAGGTATACGCACGTTTCTGCTCGCGTGACACCGCTCCATCTTTACGCTGGTTGGAAAAACGAAGAAGAAACCGGGAAGATAAACGGGAAGATAGGTTTCGTGGACGTTGGTCTCGTGACGCTTTAAGTGCACCTGTGTGACGAATACTTGGACATCGATCGGACTGATAGACGGACCAGAGAGAGAACAGGTGTAAATGAAGAGAAGGCTGCGATCAAGAACACGAATCAACGTCTGATTCTTTCCAAAGTGAATAAAGTCACTAGCCGAAAAAATTCTCTGTTTACGATTCTAGTTAGCCACTCAAAATGGTAAACTAATGATTCACCGCTACAATTATCTACTTTTTATTACCAACAAGCGCGAGAACAAAGCGCGATCGGTAAAAAACGGCCGCAATGGGAACGGCTGAAAATCAGCTCGCCATTCGACTACGTTCGTAAAACATACCAGATATAATGCAAGATCGTTGAGCGTAAAAAACAAATGACCGTTTTTCAATTTGAACAAAAAGCACCATCAATCCAGTTACTTTCGATGTGTTTAATCGGAAGAATCACCGTGACAATTCAATTAATTTCCTCGACGTTTCGGTTTAATTAGTCAGCGTGGAACGCGAGCTATTAACGCATTATCAACAACCTATTATTTTAATTGCCTGATGCATTACGTACCGCCGTTTTAACGCGTCGATCTTTACGCTTCGACTCGCGTTTCAAGCGTGTAATTCTTACTGGTTCACGCGAGGATGCAGGAAACGAGAATAAAACAGCTGGCAAATTTCCAACCACCTGGAGGAGAATCGTTCTTCTGAAGAACCGGAGACTAGAAGAAGAAATGGATGAGAAAAAAAAAGAAAGAAAGAAAGAAAGATCCACGTAATCCGGCAGAGAAGAGACGCTCGAGGGTAAAAGGAAGGGGTTGATGATGGTTAGGTAAAAATCTCGCGTGAAAGGTACTTTCTAAACGGCTGCTCGTATCGTGGTATGCGGAAGGGTTGAGGCTAACCTGGACTCTTTTTTTCTCATCTGGATTTTTTTAATCCCCTACCCGATGCAAGGGGCGGTTACCGAGGTTCCGTTAGGTCAGCCCGACAGCAGGCTGCCCTTGAGGTAGGTGGTGGTGCAGTTGCGGCGTTTCCCCCTGTTTTCTTCCTTTTTTTTCACTCTCATCCCTTATGCTTCCTTCTGCGTTTCCTTGAAACCCTCGTCTAACTGTGATCCGTGTAATCCACGCGCAGCTTCCGCGTTTCCAGAGGTTCACGTGTTTTCTCACGAGTGCCCCGTTTGGGAAACCGGTATCCTTCTTCTACTTCAGGGTTGGTGGACGTTGGATTCTGAAAATAAATTTTAAACGTGTGGATATTCTCTGATAATCTAATCTAACAGCCCCTGTAATAAAAGTTGAAGACAACCCGAGGTAGGATCAAAAATGGAATGAATTACAAAATCAAACATTAATAATTATTATAATAGAAATTGTAATAACCCAAGTCGAGGTATTTCGATAAAATTTTATTGCACGCAATTGTAATAAAAGCAAAAGCAATTAGGTTTTTAACTATGCCTTTAAATTGTTCTCGTTCCAGTGGGATGCAATAAAACTCTATTACACATAATCGTAAGAAAGAAAAAATAGGAATTAAGTGAAGGAAAAAAAGGTCTACACCTCCAAGCGACGATTTTTCGCGCAGTGGCCTGTTATTACCCTCAATTTTCGACCTGGACAAAGAAGCTCGTGTCAATAAACGGTCCCGGAACCCACCCCCCGTGGAGTCTCGCTAAAAACCATTGTCCCAAAAGAAGCTATGCCAAAAAGCTGCAACACACGAGACGGGTACTTACTATTCGTTTACAGCAGTGCCATTAAATTAATCGTCACGACTGTGTGCCAGCCGACGGTCACCATCGATATTGTCCATCATTGTGTGGAACAATGAATCGTCCGACTCGTCGATGATGGCAGTGAACGAAAATTTCGTTATTTTGATTTCCAGGTTAACTTACCCGGCCCCTAGGTAGGAAAAGGGACTAAATGAACCTACCGTAAAGTCATTACATTGCGGACAGATTTGGCCGCTGTTACGGTTCGCATAGGTATACCTTCATTTTAACTTCTACTGTTCACAATTCGACGCGTGTGCAGATGTCCTTAGGGTGTTACCAACTTTAGCGTCCCTCAAGGTCTAATTGCACCCTTCATGATCTATTTCTCGACGGTTGGACATCTTAACCGCCCCTTGCTATTTTACTATCGAACAAATTCCACAGAAATATTCAACGATAACGGTGTGAATCTTAAAGCTTTGGTTGTTCGGGAACAACTTGGCCCACGTTTTCTTCGCTTTATCATTTCGTTTCACTCCGAAACGAGGAGAACTGGTTCCTTTGCTGCGGAATACCTAAGCGACGAAAGTCGATATCCCCAGAATGCAAGACAGGAGAAAAGAAAGAAAAGAAGAGAACTGGCGTGCCAGCGCGTGCCTGGACGCATAAAATTTTCCTTCGACCGAAGAAAGAACAGTGAGCAGGAGGGCGGTGAAAAAGGTAGAGAAAGAAACGGTCACGGTGCAAGGTCGCGAACCGTAATTTCTGTCTTTCCGTTTGCAAATTTCCTCGGCCTTTTTCCTCTTCCGGCTACGTCGAAGCGTATTTATGCGTTTACGGTGCACCTCGCTGCGCCTTTCGAGGTCAACGACGAGATTCGTCTTTTTTCCCGAACCACCGTCCCCTAACGGGATCGCGAAAAATTCGACCCTACCTGTGACCGTTAAAAATGACGCCTTGATCCTGTTCTTCGGCTTCCCCGGTCCTTTCCTCGATACGCAAAGCGGCGAGGAAAACGGGAGGAAAAATGGTGATTTCTCGAGAGGGAACGGCATTGACTTCGACCTCGCGAAGGTTCCACGATTTTTCTCCGCTCGATGTTTCGCGAGTGAACGCGTCGCAAGAAAATTCACGAGAAACACCAGTTCCTGATTCGTTTGCTTAGAAAAACGACGGCCGTTTCTTGCCGGAAGTCAAGGCCGAGTCCTCGACTTTGCTCGTTAGAACGCTGTCTCGTTTCTTAAACCGAACGATCGAAAGAAACATTAAAATAAACAGCGTTGTTACGTACAAATATCAAGGATAAACATGAAAATGATATTTTAATAATAATCTTCTTCGATCAATTCCTTATTATATACCTTTACGTTTGAAATGAAAAGGGGCAAGCAGGTATTAGATTGAGAAACAACCCGACGCGTAATGTGCATCTCACATCCGGGGTACCTTAAGTCCGCCGCGTCGAAGGCAGGGTCGAAGGAAAGAGAACCGGGAGTTGGTCGGTTGGTGGGGGGAACAGGACGAAGGGGAAGGAGGCAACCCGAGAAGAGAACCCAGTAACCTAGTGCCGAGTCGCCTGGAGGTCTGCAAAAACAAAAGGGAGAAGTGCGTGCCACGTGGCCCGTTCACCGATCGGCCCGATGCCTCGCGATTAGTCGCGGTACCCGCAAAAATGACCCCCTTCGCGCGCTCCTCGCCGCGATTTTATCGGCCACGAGGGTGGCCCCGCTCGGGCCACGTGCCACCATTCTTTCACCGATATCCTTCGCGTTCCTCCTACGAGCATCCGGTCACAGATTTTCACTTGCTAATAATCGTTCCTGTCTGACGAATTTTCCGTCGAATTTTCGAAATTTACATAGCACCGGAAACTGTCGATCGGTGATTCATAATTTATTTCTTTCTTTTTTCTTCGGAATAATGGATACTCTTGGGAAACACGAGGAAAGAAGGAAAGCGGGAAAAGAGGCAACCCGTTTAGAAATGACTCAATCGAGAGAGACCGTGGTCAGCGAAATATTTCCAGCTAGAAGGTCAGCAACAAGCACGCAGGAAGCTGGCGAGAGAAACGAGGAAAAAGAGGAAAGGGACAAAACGATCGGTCGATGGAACGCATTACTCTCTGCTCTTTCTGCTCTTGCCGTTTATTGTACACGAAAAGACAAAGAGAAACAACAAATGAAGTGTATAAGGTAACACGGTTACCGCTGTTTACGAAGATAGCGAGAAAGAAATAATAACTTAAGGGGTGCGCTTCGATGGACGTGGGGGTGGGCTGACTGTGTCGTCGCTAATTAACCAAACTGACGATCGATATATGTAATTAAACTTGAACGGTTGTATTAGTGATTTTCTTATGGAATTTTTTACCGAATTTCTTTACCGATACAAAAAGAAAATCGATTCCATAAAACGTACGATCATCAAAGTGTTAACTGCGAAAACGGTGGACACGGTCGTGTCGCAACCTACGATAAGAAACTTAATCGGTCTGTCGATTGTTGCGTGCCACGGAAAGGTCACGAGGATTATGACGAAGAAGGCGATCGCAACAGAGCCGAATAATCGTCGATTTCACGCACGCGGCTGGAGATGATCCCTTACGAGGCTCGTTCACTAAGCAAAGAGACAAACGGCTGTAAATAAGAAGTACGATACTGTCGTCCCTCTGTCATCAATTTCAAACAGCTGCTTGGCTTCTTCCTTATCGAACGACCTTTGTACGAGCGATATTCTCTTCGAATCGCACGAGTCATCGCTTCACCGGTTTCATTCAACTTCAAATCGTAAACATTCGCGGATATCCGTTTGAAATCGAGCCGAGTGAAGTGTGAAGTGGAGGCCTCAGCCTGTCGCGCGCGACTCAACCGGAAGGAACGTCCATGGACTTCCGTTCGATCCATTTAATCGGCCACCGACTTCGTTTCTCGCGATTCCAGCCCGAACAGAAAAAATACAAAAATATATGTCCATTTATTTATATATATATAACTCTGTATATGTATTTATATATAGAAAATCTCTGTGCAGTAAGTCTGTCTCCGTCTCAGATACAAATTCGCATTCAATCCGCCCTCCTTTCAACCCTTTTCTTTCTCCATTCTACGTTTCCTTCGGGCGTTCGACTATCTTTCCTCTCACACATAAGCACACACGAACCTCTCGATCTTCCTCTTTCCGTCTTTTTCTGCTCGCTGGTCGTTTCTTCTCGCGTCGCCTCTCTGTTTTTCATGGCGCAATCGCGATCCTTCCAAAGATGGATCAGGAAGAGGAAAGGAGGACGGTGGAACGTCGGACAGGCAAGGAAGAGATACGACTTAACGCGAGTGAACACAATCGAATGAATCCTGCATAAAATCGTGGTGATGATAAAAAAATAATAATATAATGCTCGATGAATAACGGTACAATTGTGTGTGATAATAATGTTAATGGGATATATCGTTCGTTATATCCTGGATACAGTTTACAATTACGTACGAAGTTGAACTAAAGAAATTAGAATACACAGTCTGGCGAAAAAGAAACAACGGTGAAGAAATATGAATTTCCTAAGCGAACGATGTCTCCGTGGATAACAATATATTACAATAATCTGTTGTTAATAATTATTTTTCGAACTTTAGACATACGGTTATCTCGTTTCCCTTTGACCAGACCCTCGTAAACACGCTCGCGTGCGGACGATCACGGTAACTACTTTGAACATCGTGCATGAAGAGAAGAAAACGTGGAAGAGTAAAACGTTATCCGAGGCACGGCTTCGAACGACGCCGATCGCGCGGCGGTACCCGCGAAAAAGTTCGCGCGCGTGGAATGCAAAGTGCGGCGCGTTGTTCGTGGCTGAAAACGCGCGGATCGCCGGACGATGGAAAGAAGTTATGTGTAACAATGCACACACGCGGCACCGCGGTAACTGCTTCCTTGACGGCTACAGAGAAAGAGAATAAAGACGGCGAAAGAGAGAAAATCCCGCTCCTGTTGGCCGACGACCGTCGTGCTTTCAACCGCATTCTCTTTCTCGCGAGTTCGAGACCGGGTCAACGAACACTCGTGTGCAACGAAAATACGGGATCGAAGATACTTTTTAATCGCTATTGATCGATCCTACGGCCAATAAATATCCGATAACGATCGTATTCGCAAAGATAATTTAAAGGACACGCTCGTGTCACAGGTTCAAATAAATTATATTCTAAGTGTAAAAAATAATTTCAATTATAAGAAGAATATAATCGATCACCAGCGATCGCAAACACCTGTTCGATCGACGATAATGAAAAATCGTGTACATGTATATTTCCAATAGTCGTGTTCGCGCCTCGTAAATGTTGTGTATCGGTAATGAATGGTGTTATACTGGTGGCAGATAATTGCTGTGTAACAGGCGGCGATATAGCGGCAGTGATAGCGTTAATAACGAACTTTCACGTCGAACTTATTAAACGCGTTAGCCACGTTTCGTTTGCCTTTACGTTTTACCGAAAAGAAGAATAGATGCTGAACACAAGTAACCAGGCTGGCCGATTCATGGTACGTTTAATAAATTCAACGTGCCCTAATATACTATAACAATGTGTTCCGTGTGTGTTTCTGTAATAATCGAGTAACAATGATAACAATTTTCCAGTAAGATATCAAAGACACAGAAAGCTGGAAGTTCGCGGTTCATAAGAATACTTCGTCCGCATCTACTTTTTCGATACATACACGCATATGTATATGTTTATATTTATATCGGTGCTCACTTAACGCTACGGTTTAAATAATATTAATAATAATAATAATAATAATAATAATAATAATAATAATTAATAAAAAAAAAACATAGAAAAAAATAGTAACATCTCGAGTGTACCCTCGATTCGGTACAAGGGATCAATTTGTCGGAACAGGCGTCGAAATGAACAACCCTGAAGACAACGTGGTACGGGTAAGACGTGCAACAAGGGGTTCGACGGTTCCATCCAGTCCTCGTGCTCTCTTGCTCGTGTGGCTCGATGAACGAAGAGCAACAGCTACTCGGGTGACTGATGTTCATGGCAGTGCGAAGCTTCCATTCTTGTGTTCCTTGCTTCTCGAGGGGCGTGGAGATCGTGGTCGCCAGCTCGCCTCGATCGCGCAACGATCCGGATTCCTCGGACGGCAGTGTCGTTGTTGCTGGTCTGTCTGGAGGAGAAAAAAAGAAACGGAAAAATTGTTATTCCTTATCGTATTTCTTTTTATTTCGATTCGTCTACACGTTCGTTTGCGCTCGAACGGTAAGGAACGCGATATGAATCAAGGATACGAGATATCGATATTCCCTACGAGCAAGGAGTCACCGTTCAGAAGTATAATAATCGTAAAATTAGGAACGCGGTGAGAGTTGTCGCAGGATGTCAAGAGGGTGCGGTGGGTGAGGCGAACCGGCGGAACAGGGAGGAGAGAACGAGGCATAGCTGTGGAATATCCTGATCCTAGCGAAGGCCGCCTGGTGCATTCTAGCCGGGCAAAAACTGCATAGGAAACCACGCCCTGGTTGCTGCCACGATCGCGTATCCTCAGGGACGCGTGATCTCCGCGTGGAACCAACGACACCCCTTCTACAATCTCGATAACATTTAGCAACTTTCGATCGAACTTCATAGAAAATTGATCGCGAAGAATGAGAAAAATTGTTTCGATTCGTTTCGAAGGAATTCGAATAGTATTTAGCATCGAAAGAGTTCGATGGAGAACGAACAGGGGAATGACGTGGTACCGGCAACCTACGTTCTACCCACTTCACCTACCTACCCGGCAACCTACTTGACTGTCACGATTATTCGCGAGGTGTACGAGGCTCGATCGATCGGTAATCGATGTATCTTCCGGCAGCCAGTAAGCGAACGAACGGCGCGGACCGTGTCGAACGGCCTTCGCAACGATTTCGCACGAGGTCGAGTTTATCCTGTTCTCGACACCGGCAACGGGGAATTCGCGAAACCGATCGGTAGAAGGAAGCACGAGCCTTCTGCTGAGTAATCCTCTCCGCCCGAAATATTCAGCCTCGGGCGAGGAATCAGGAAGCGAAACGATTTTTTTCCTCTTTCAAACGAAATCGGACTTGCCGATAGAATCGCGTGAAAGTTGTTGCTCAGAGTCGACCCGGAAGGATCGACAGAAAGCGGAGGCTGTTTCTCGGTCGAGGAAGGTTTCACTTGCACTTTCCATGGCACCATTTCTCGGCCAAGTTCAGCCGAAAAACGTTACCAAGTATCGTCCCCGCCCCCGAAGAGAAAGCATATATTTACGCTCGCGAGGCCTAGGCCAAGATCGTTTCGACGCCGGGGAAAGAGAAAACGAGAGGGAACGGTGCCAGGATCCGCTTGGTCCCTCCTTTTCAACGCGATGCACGCGCGTGTAAGTGCATCCACACGGTGGAAGACGAGAGAGGAACGGAAGGAACGAGAAGCGGAAAAAATAAAACTAGCCGGTGCAGTGAAGTCCGTTAGACCGTCTCCGTGGTCCGCGCGCTGTAAAAGAAATGCACGCGTTGGAGAAGGAACGAGAACGGTGAACCTAACCCAAGCCACCAGGAGAAGTCTGTTCTCCGGGCACGGCGCTGCAGTTCGCCCCTGAACTTGCTTCTCCGTCTTGCCCACACGACGTTGACCTACTTCCATGGCCTACCCGATATCTCGACCGTTCTATACCCGTGAACACACAGCTCCGATTTTCTCGCGCTACGCTCTCATTGACGCTTGCATTTCACTGACCTACATATCCGGATCCATCGTAGACACATCTCAACGGCTAATCATAAATTTCACTAATCCTTCTTAAGCATCCAAGTGTCAGAGTTAATTTATGACCAATGACTTCAGCGTGCGAATCACGATATTATTTCTTATTAATAAAGGTCATTAATATTCTTTAAAATCTACCGTCGATCTACGAGAATATCTCGTTGAAAAGTAACATCCATTCTCAAGGACAATGGTAGATTTTGAAACGACTGCAGTACCTTTCGTAGGTGGGTTTCGTAGATGAGAAGGAGCCTTGACGAAGGCGGTACAGTCTGTTAACATATTCAAGCTGGAGGAAGTAACGCGTGTACGACGAACGAATCTCGCGTTCCAACGTGACATCTCGATCTCCTTGGAGCCTTATCTGTCGCTGAATTTCCTGCTCGGCAAAGGATCGAGTTGTCCGGCAACCCGGTTTGTCTCGTGTTGTATTATTAGAGAGCAACGTCTCGGGGGCGTTATCCGTTATCCGTTGCGTTATCTATTCGCCGTACGTTAAATGAGCCCGCGATAATGAGCTGTTCCACGAGGGAGCAGGAGAAACGTTTCACGCTCGCACGAAGATTACTTTACCGGCTGCTATCGATATAAAATAGGGCTGGTCAACCTGTGCCGGACACATTGGTTTAGACATCACGGCAATGCACAAGTATCGGGATAATCATTAGTTTATATAACAAGTCATTTCCCGCGGCCACGTGATTTTCTCGTCAAGGCGAGCCGCTCACCACCACACGCTTTTATGCACCGTTCTACCGTAGAAGAGACACACCGCTACTCTACCACCATAGGTCAGCAGCACCGCAAGACAAGAAACAGACGGCCGAAAGGCTTCTTCTATAGTAGAATTAGAATTTTTCTACTTAACGCTTCAACAATTATATCGAGACGTATCAGTGGTAATTGAAATTTTATTTCAAACCCTTCGCATTTCGGATATTTTAGATTATTTAAGATTATTTGCCGATATAACGAAACGATTCCTAGACGATCGAGCATGATAAAGATGATTCACGTACAATTAAGTAGAAAAGATTTTACAACCGACCATGGAAATTCCTGAACCTCTGTTGGATTCTTACGCTTCGGTCTGCCACGCTGGAATGGTAAACAATCGCGGAAACAATTACTCCGACCGGGATTAAAGAACAGGTATAGAAGAAACGGTAAGAACGAGGTGTCGTAGCTTCCTGAAGCTTTGCAACTCGTTACTCCTTCGATGAAGTATTCAACAGTTCGCGTGACGAAAGTGTGTCGCCGGTGTATCCGGCTTGGCAGGTGCCCGAAGGCAACGTTTCAGGTCATCCCGACGCTAATTTACCGTCGTTGCAGATATCGTTCCCGCGAATGGTACCGAAAATTCTCTTATTATTCGTGAAAATCTCGTCGACACGGTACGTGGATGGTTGCTGAAGATCTATGCATTCCATAGAACGCTGGTAATGGGACGTTAAAGAAGCTGCTGCGCTTCTCGGCCACGATCGAAACCTAGGCGAAGAGGGAAAAAGAGCGAGAGGGATGGAACGAAAGAGTCTCTATTCGTAGAACAGAGAGGAAGAAAGAGCGACGAAGATGGCGGGTAAGAGCGAGAGGGTCGAGGCAAAGGTGGTCTTACCAGCGTAAATGCCACTGGTTGGCATTATGCCGCTTGCTTGGCCAGACCTTCGATGCATCGAACACATCCCGACGATGATTGCCCGACGCTAGAATCGCGATATCGTTCGTCTACGATCGAACACGGGCTACGAGGGAATTTCGATGTTGCGCGAGCCGCGATCGACCACCGCACGACGATCGACCACGAACACGGCCCTGGCCCATTTACCTCTGGCACAGAGTCACCGGATACCAGCGGCGCTGATATTGGCCTTTTCCAGCTACCTCCAACGCTTTTCCTTCCCAAGCCAACGGTACGCGATCTTTTCTTCTTT
The DNA here is from genome assembly GCF_907164935.1 of Osmia bicornis bicornis. Classification (NCBI taxonomy): domain Eukaryota; kingdom Metazoa; phylum Arthropoda; class Insecta; order Hymenoptera; family Megachilidae; genus Osmia; species Osmia bicornis. The sequence goes on along the minus strand of NC_060224.1, from coordinate 5,979,616 downwards.
TCGCCACCTACGCGAGACCACGCAGCGAAAGGTCGCCTTCTCGGACGAGGATTCCCTCCGGCTCCGCGCGTCTTTCGAATCTTCTCAAACGCAGGCTGATTAAACGAATCTAGACACGTTTCGGGAAGATACCCCAAGAGGATTCGAACGAATAATAACTGTCACGACAGTTAACCTTTGCCTTCCGTCGATCGACGGACGCGAGAATGCTGGAGCGCGATTTGACGTAATCGGTCCGCGAACGGGTGGTAATCGAGGCGAAGCAAACGGAATCGTAGTGGTACAAGGACAGCCGGTGTGCCGGCGACCGTGCCGCTCGTGGAGGAACGGGCTCGTTAAGGACCGGCGAGATTTTTCGAGGCTGCGGCGACGAAGTGCAAGGAAACGGCGTGGGGATCCGTGGAATGTCGAATTAAAATCTGGCCGGCCCTCTCGCCGCCACGATATATCGGGGATAGGACCGAGACCGGGCTGGTAGACGCGAGTTATTCTAGCCGAGCGTAAGCCTCCTCGGGTTATAGAGAAGCTGACGGCTCCAAGAGACACCGGGCACAGGGGAGAGGTGAACGAACCTACGAATCTGCTGGGCAAGCGACAAAGAATCGAGCCCCGGGGGCAAAATCTATCGAGTCGTTTCAGAATTCTTCGCATATTTCCGAGACATCTTTAATTAAATCATTAATTTTTCATTTAATTTTATTGAGGATTAAATCCATCTCACTGTATCGATCGAGGGTTAAATTTACGGTGAAATTTACCGAAAAGTATGCAAATATATCTGAAATACTCTGATAATTAAAATTTGGGGAAGAAACAATAGATTGTCTATTTGGATGGTCCAGCTAGAGAGGACGAAAGTAGAAAGAAGGTTGAAAAATGACCCGGTGGTTGTTGCTTTTCAACCGTTGATCGTTTTGATCTACCGCAACAGATTAAATCGCGATTAAACGATCCCACTCGAGGATATTAATTATTGTAATAACGGCGTAATATGCGCTAGCCTGTTGTTATGCCACCTTGTGACACAATGTTAGCTGCCGGATCATTATGTATCGAGCGTGAGCAAGGAGCGTGGCAGAAGCGGAAGGGGCACCGAGGACAAAAAACGGCGCGTAAAGTTGACGCGTTTAAAAACGCGAGCTGCAACCGCACGGATACGAGAGCAACGCCGTTCAAGGCTGTCGTTTGATCTCTTTCCTTTTCTTTAAACAATGCTCCGAGCAATAACGTGTACGAGACCGTTTGCAAAAATCCGTTTTGCGGAAGAAACGGGCCGACGCTCCGTTCTGGTCAGCCGTTTACCGCTTATGTAAACCTTGTTCGCCGTTTCGCGTCCTCGCGCGACTAGACGGTGATAAATCATAGTACGATTCCGATAGCTGAAGAGAGGCGAGATAAACAACGGTTGAAGAGGAATCGATTAAAAATAGCTTGATTCAGAGAAGAAGCTGTCTATTCGATAATCTTTGAAAAAAAAATTAGAAGACTAAGCTAGAAAGGGAAGCCAGGTAGATTATAAAAAAAAGAATAAATAAATATGTATCTAGGTTACTCGAGTAGCAACATCGAAGTCAAAGTATAATAAAAAACAATAATTATGTAAAACTGATGCAACCTAATTGTCACGATTCGTCTGATCAATTATGGCGGCGTTTAATTGAAGATTCCCAAGAAACGAACTGGTCCGCTGCTTACTACGAAAGAAAAGAAAAGAAAAAGAGACGTGGCCCTTTTGAAAAGGGCCACGGATCGAGGCAGGGAAACGATCGAGGATCGAGCGACCGCCTGGCCCGGCCAAATAAAGTCAAGCCTTAGTTTTTCGTCGTCGAGTGGAAGGCAACCGTGTGTATGCGTGTGTATGTATCCGTATACACGATACGTAGGCCGAAGAGGCTCGAATCGGACGATGTCCGAGCACGTAACCAAATTCAAATCCGGGGGCGCCATTGTTATGCGAGCTGCATCGGTCTCTTCAGATGCCTGCCTGCCAAAATCCGCGAGCGGAGCGCGCGCGACTGGGTTCGATAGCATCGGGACGCCTGCGAAACGATGCGTCACCAGGACTATTGATATCTCCTCGTGGCATCCTTCTAGTCTATTTCAAGACCGATCGTACGTCAAATTTCGGCGACGCTTCCGATCGAACAGCTCGGACGTAAATGTTGAAAGGAGAAGAAAAGAGGCGCTAGAAGAGAAACAGCCGGTCCGCAGAAAAGAAGGGAAGCAAGAATGTGCGAATATAAGCGGGAGAGCAAGAGAGAAACGATTGGCATGCAGGTCGCGCGGTATGTTGTCCTAGGTCACGCGTAATCCCACTCTCTCTCTCTCTCTCTCCCCTCGACTCTCTTGTCCTCTCATCTCTCGATGGTACGAGGAGGATGCGTTCTCTCTGACAAAGAGGGCTTCAGATGAGCTGCTTGCTGATTTTAATGAAATTTGATAAAATGATAAGTAACTATATGGATGCTTAATCAATTTTGAGAAAAGTATCCACGTTTAAAGTTTTCAAATGAAATTGTTATTGAAATCAACCAGAACCATTATGCGAAGCTCCCCCTGCGACTCCATCATTTTCGTAAGATCACGGAGGAGGATGGTGAACGTTACAACCGCGATGGATGACTCGTCGCGAATCCCGGGAGGAAGTGATTTACGAACGACCACGGATTTCTATGGTTCTGCCGTGTTCGTTGGCTTTTACTAACCACGCCGGATGAATATCGATTAGCGTGGATGGACGCGAGAGAACGCGACGATAAAAATAATTGCGCGCGATTCTTCTTCTTCTGCAACAGACGCGTTGCTGTTCGCGAAAGTTTCCAATGATTTTTCTCATCACCGATGGAGGATACTGAGGGAAATTTTCATCGTGCTTTCCCCGCGAGAACCTGCTCGAAACATCTTTCCAAACGATCATCGAACGAAGTGAAACGCGCACGGTGGTCGAGAGCGAGAAGTCGAAGCAACCGAGCGTACGGAGGAACGAACGAACGAACGATCGCTTATTCCTGACGAAGAGGGCACGATCGTCGGCGCGCGCGCGCGCGACCGGGACGGTGAATGCCCAAAACTCAGCTGGTGTCAATGAACTCGGCCATGTGAGGAGTCGGACGAGGCCTCCTCGGCTTATACTCACTATCGGGGTCTTGTCTTTCCCATGGAACCGAGACTAATTTCGTGACTTTGCGAAAGCTTCCAGCGACCGGCAACTACATCGACGATTCTTTGCCACGCGAGTTTTCGGATTTCTGGATCGACCTTTGACTCACGGCCATTATAAACGGTACAAAAAGAATTAACCAAAAAAAAGAGATACTTTAATTCTTCCGTTTCCTGACGAAATACCAAATACCTTTGCGTTAACCCTTTAACAAATGTAGAACACCTGTTATACGTTATCTTATTTTACAAGAAATCATCTACAATTTGGCGAAAACGATACGGTTTTTATCTAATTATGCTTTAATTTTAGGGACACATTGTTCTACCTTAAATTACATCGAATTTCGTCTATATTTCTAAAAAAAAAGAATCTAATCGTTTGAATCTGCAAACAGCGACTTGAAAGATCGCGGAAGGAGACGAAGCAATGGTTCGCGAATAGAGAATAGATGCTAGTTCGCCTAATTACGCGCGGCAACGACATATTCGGCCGAGTAGCCGAGGAGAGCAGGACAGAAGGAGAGAGGTGAACGTTCTAGACCGACTGGCGGAGGCACCTGCTCGCAACAGCGACAAGAAAACCGGCAGGTTGGATGAACGCTTCTCTAGGTTGGCCTCGCTACTCTGATACGTCGAATTCATACGTCGAGTCGTGAAGAAAAATTCAAGTCCGAGGCCCGACGTCATCCGGGGACACCGGCAGCGCGCGAGTCGAGATTTTCGAGTCGGTAAACGGCGCGAACCTCTGCCCGATTCGACTCTGCCCGTGACGTAACGCAAAGAAATCGGACAGCTGCCTCACCTTCTCTCTCCTCCCCTCTAACTTGGCCCGTTTCCATCGTTTTTAACCAACTCCCTCCCTCTCCGCTTTTTTCGGTCGCCGGTCACGCGCGGGTCAGCGAATCTTCGAAGAGGAATCCTCCCTTCTTTCGCGTGCTTGGACGCGATCCGAGCACGCCGAACAAGGTAGAGGTGGCGGTTACACGAGAAGGAGAGAAATGAAGGAACCAGGTGAGAGGAAGGGTTGACCGCCGAAAGAGAAATTCAAAGTGGTCGCGATCGATTCCGCGGCGTTCGCGTGGATGTACGTATACACCTTGTTCGATCGGTAACCCTTCATCAGCCAGCATGTATCACGCGAGAGAAAACGATCGGGAATTAATCGATGCCCGCGTAACGTTCCAGAGAAACGGGAATGAAACGAAGAACGATGAGTGGGTTGATCGAACCCCCGAAGAGAACACCGCTACCATATGTCAGAACGTATTATGTAAGAGAGGAGAAAGAGAGAGAGAACACGGATGAACCTGTTTCTCGTGCACCACGGTGCATCTATCGATGACAAGAAAAATCGACAGACGACGAACTGGCAGCGGCGGGGATTAACTCGCATAGATAAGCGAACGTCCGGATAGAGAAATGCGAAGAAACCAGAGGGAAAGGGGGGAAGACGCGAGTTGAATTCCGCGATCGATCAGCTAGTAGGAATCGTCGACGTTCAGGGAACTGGCTGCTCTATAAATACGATCGGGAAGAAGTAATTAACGTACTCACCTCTTAGGTGCAGGCAGTGACAGTCTCCGGAGCTCTTCATTGATGAGTCTCATCCAACAAGAAAGGGTGACGATGTCTTCCCTTCCGTATGTGGATACTCCACTCGGATCTCCTCAAATTCGAGGTCGAGGTTTCCTCTCTTCCCCTCACGCGTCCCATCGTCGATTCAGCAACGTCGTCAGCGTTGTTCGTCAGCTGGTTCGCCTCTTAAAACAACTAGACGGCTCGATAGAGCTTCAATACTGGCCGGTGGGATCGAGGCCCGTACTGGCAGCCATGTCGCGACCTTGACGTATCTCGAGACCTATCCTCTATTACTTCCTCTTCTCTTCCGGAATACTCTCCTCGACCTACCTCCACTTCCTTTCAGTACTGACCGGTCGGATCGAGTCCAGCCATGTTGCGATATTCGTCGTCGATCGAATAGAAATGATAACGAATTGAAACTTGTCGCCGACACACCGGAAACTACTGGTTACAGTAGCGAGATTGTCGTTGATTCTCGATGGAACTTTGGCCGCTTGCTCCGGAACTCTGATCCCTCTGTTATTCAGTAGAGCCCAGTGGGGTCCAGTCCAGTTTCCATGATGATAACGACGCGGTCAACTGGTCACGAGAAAGTAGGAACGAAGAATCTTCGGTCTGCTTCTGGTTGATGCGAAATCCGTTCAATACAGCCCGGTAGGGTCCAACTGATGAGCCATAATACGTCCTCCCCCAGGAATGTCGAAGTATCGGTCCTCCAGGCGGGCTGTTAATTCGACGACACGGCTGTTACGCGGTCGAATCAAAGGAAACACCGGCTGGATGGAGGCTCGTCGACTCCGGATATGCGCCGCGAGCGAAGACTGTTTCGGGCTACACTCCGCGAGTCGAGAATCCGCGGACGATACCGAGGAAAAAGCACCAGAATGTATCGGGATGTAAATGAGAGAAATGAAACGATCGTGTACCGACCGCGCGATTCCGCGGACTACCGGGAAAACGAGGAACCGACGAAACGGGAAGAAAGAAGAGACAGAAGGAGGGGAGAGAAAAAAAGGAAAAACGTACGACGAAGCCCCGAAAAAGACCGGTTGCTGTGTGCGTGACCGTGCCCCACAGAGCTCTGACAGCTCCACGGCGAGTGGCCTCGCTTTAAGTCTCGGCTGGCCCCCACTTGCGCGACCGGCGGCGTAGCTGATTGGTCGACGCGACCGGCTACACCGGCAATCGGCACTCCGATCAAGCTTTCGGAAAATTTCCCCCGATATATCGTCCGGACGAGCCCAACCCCCACGAGTTGCCCGGTCCCTGGGCCCACTACGTGGGGAAGGAAAGTGGGATTCGTTGGTCACTCGAGGAAGGGAGACACTTCCGAACCGCGGACAGGAGGAGTCTCTCGGGGTTCCAGCAGAATATTTTGCCTCTCGATTGGACGAGCGACAGTGAATCGCATGGGACCAGATTTTTATTAAATCCTACTCGAGGGGGTTATTGAAAAACTCACCTTCGAATCGTCCGAAAGAGTATCACCTGGAGTTGGCTCGTTTTCGAGGCACTTACATTTTATGTTTTATACTTTAATAAAAATATTTATTTAAATTATACGGAACGAACCCTTTTATTGTACACGATATCTATTAAATTGTAAAAATGTCAACCTCGAGCACGTACGCGAAGACGCAAGGAGTGATAACGAGTGTAAAAATTTGTAACAAGAAGAAGGTATACATGCAAGTGTAAAGAAGCAGTAGTAGCAGAGATTCTAGAGTATGTGTCACGCGTCGCATTTGTGTTGATGAACTGTACTTAGGTAGTAACATTATTATAACTAGAGATAATCTTCTTTGATACCTACAAGCGTACTTAAGTAGTTTATGTCAATGAAAAACACGAGCCTCTTCCGCGATCGACGTTGCATACGCAAATATGCAGGAGGCGAAGAACGATGTCATCGATTGTGTTACTTTTTTTTCCATGTACTTTCGATGTTGTGTTACAGGTTGTACATGATGCATGGGACCGTTTGGTCGTTTGGAAATGGAATTTCGTGACGAAGGATGGGAAGGGTCGGGGAGGCGGTGGGTCGTTTGGGTGGTGCAATGTTTCGTTTACGTTTCGTTCCACTTGCTTGCGCCGAGGTGGTCCGTCTCTCGCGCCGCGCGGACGGCCCATAAACCTCGGCCAGCGTTTAAACTATGCGACTCCGTAGTTTCCGTGCTACATGGAAAAATGGAGCAGTGAATTTTCCATCGTCGAAGCACCGCTAACGGAACGACCGACGCTTGGCTATCTAAACGAAGCGATTTCTGCCGTTCGAACGGAACAGCGAATTCATTGACCTCGAGTGTAAAATCGATTCCGTCGTTATCGTCTCGCGTGCGGCGTGCGCAGACCCACGGAACGGCACGTTATCGTCGAACTTTTCAATTTTCATTCCCTTACCACTCGTACCCGATGATTTGCCTGCGAACGATCCCTTTCAAAGCGCGATTAAGAATGCCGGAAAGCGAGGAATTTGATGAAATTTACGGCCAATGGTAAGAAAATAAAATCCAACGTAAATCATTGCCAACTTATTGCTTCGTGGCACCGTGTCTCATCCTACGTTCGTCCTACGAGCCGGAATTCTGCGACTTCCCTTCCTAACTTCCAGTCCTAATCTTCCCGATAAGGAAGCTCGTTAGCTAATAGGCTCTCTATATCTCGGATCGACCGGACGAGCGTAGGCTTACGTAAGCGGACAGAAATGTCGGGAAATTGGTAAAATCCATCCTCTGATTCTGACTACCCTATCGATCCATACGGTAGCGTGTCCGATTTTATGAAATACGAGCTCTTCCACGAAGCGAACCTTCGATTTTAATCCTTCCCTGCCGTTCTTACCGATGTACGAACACTGTAAACACGAAGGGATTTACTTTTCCTGGATAGTAAACGAAATTCTTGGCAGTTCAGGTACAAGCACGTTCCGGACGCGGTATTCGAATACGTGGAAGGATCGTGGCTCGCGGATGGTTGAAGCGTTTATTGCGCATCGCAGCTATTCTTAAGCGTAGCCGCGGATTAAGGGTGTGGCCCACAGCGGTTACCGTTCTGGCCCCATTAAGACAACAGACCGATGCCGTGGCTCCTCGTTTGCACGGGAGACAATGACCGGTGGCCCCAGACGGTCTACCTCTTTCTCGTCCCACCGCCTCCCTCGCACCAGGAATCAACCGAAGCCCGGCAGCTTCTAATCGACGAGCAAATCTTTCGCTACCTCTTTCGGTCGATCCATTTAATTTACACCACCGCTTCCTCGAGCTGTCAATCAAAATAGAACGTCCATTTCGGTATCCAGCAGGAAGCAACGTCGGGCTGCATAGTTGCCTCTTGATCGCGTTCAGCTAGGGTCAACGGAGGGCACAAAAGGCGAGGAATTAACAACTGAACAGCGTTATTAATTTACAGGGCTGGTCGGTGTCCCTGTTGTAAATCAACCGGTCTGCTTCGACCCCTCGAGACAAAGGTGCCTTTCGATTTGACTCGGTGGAAGGGAGAGTGGCCGCGGAATATCGTCGGCCGAATTTTACGGGGCAACCTGAGAGACGTCGAAATAATCGGGACGACCCGAAACGATGCTGAAAACGAGAACGAGAGAAGAAGAAGGAAGAAGATGCAACACCGCGATCGATCCGATCGGCCGATACAAATAAAGCACGGTTACCCTGGCATCGGTCGTGTAGATATATACCGCGAGAACGTGCAGTTTGTAGTTTGTCGCCCGTCGTCGCTCGCGGCTACGACTTCGTGTTACTGGGATAAAAGGTGAACGACTCGCTGGTACTCGCTTTGCTCGTCCCACCAGCAGCATCCCGCTCGACGTTTGGAGGGGTAGCGTCCTTCTACGAAGTCTAACTGAGAGATACATGAGGATGAAATGAGAAAGAGAGTATCTTTATATATGTGTGTACGAGTGGACGAGAGAGAGAGAGAGAAAGGCTGAGAGCGCAACAGCGTAAAGAGAGTCGAAGAAGAAGAAGAAGACACTGGGAAGAGGGGAACTATAAATTACTTGATCATCCTCAAGGTTCGATTCGCCGACTGCGTGCACCTTCTCGTTGCGCCGCGGTGTCATTAAAGCGATTTTTGTGCGGAAATGTAAATCTTGGTGTCGCGTTCAGCATCGGCCTGGCCTCGGGTGGGCGTAATCGATCCATCCGATAATAATGATAAGCGTGAGTAACGCGACGCTATGCGAACTTAATGAGCGAACATCTCGCGTCGTGAGAAGCGTTACAGCAGGTTTTTAGAGCCCGTTTACGAGCACAGGACGCTTTGATAAACCTAATCCCGTATCGGAGCAAGAGGTTTGCAAAGGTGCATCCGTAATGGCTGCTTGATGGCTATTCGCACGGTTAGGTAGTCGTAAACGAAAGCACGTGGAGCGAAGAGGACGAGTGAAATTTCAGGAGATACGTATGACGTCGTTTAGAAATTTCACTTTCACGTTCTTGGTAGATCGCTGCAATTAATTTCTCTGGTCTCATCGTTGCTTCTGAAAAATTGCGCGTTAAAGTATTAGCTAGGCTTCTCGTGCAATATATCTCTCGTTCTTTGAATATATCTCGTTCGTTCCCTCGAATCTCCCGGTATCACGATACCTCAATTTCCCAGCGGTCTAATTACACAGCGGAGCTGAAAATCCGTTCGTGATGGCCCCGTGGGCGTGCGACGAAGACCAGGAAGCGGCATAATTCGGGCCCCGGGCCGACAGGTTACCAATTTCCATTTTACAGCCGCTGCAACGAATGTCGAAATTTCTTTGGGTAACGCATAGTTCAGAGGTGAACGATGCTCTTCCCGGCCGAATCACGATCAAGGCAACTCGCCGCACGTGGTTGGTCCCTTGCAGACATCTTTCTTCTCACGTGTTCCGAGCATCGTGAGTCAATGCCGTAAACCGTACGACGATGGAGATTGTGCAAGAAACGAACGACCTGCCTACTTATCCACACACCGTTTGCGCAACAGACAGTTTCGAAAAGACGTTCCAACGCAGAGACCCGCTCGCACGAGAATGCAACGTGTCCCGATGCCCGTTCAAACGCTGCCTCGCCATTGGTCTACGACTAATTAAGCCGCTCGATTCGATGATCACGAGGAAACTGCCTGAACCGGGGGACAGAAGCACGCCACCTTTGCTCCGTAGCCGTAAAGGCTCGCTTTAACGATGAACGTCGCTCCGTATTGTCGATAAGTAGCCTTTAATTGCGACCGACTCGCCACGGCTTGGGCCTTTGTGTCCGCGTGGGTTTGCCTCGGTTCGTTTCCACAGTTTTGCTCCTCGGCTCTGATGTACACGGGTCATTAGACAGCTAATGACGGAATTAATGGCGAGGCGCTAGACACCTTCGGAGTGTACCAACTTTCTTAATCTTATATTCAGAATTTTGAATTCAAGCTTGATTTCTGGTATCGACTCTTATTTTTGATAAATTTCCGGAAGAAATTATTTCTCCGATCTAAGATCATCAACGACGCGTGAGACGATGCATTCAGTAGGTCGCGTGCCATTCGCGTAATAATTCTCGCGGTAGAAAAGCCGGAAAACGAGCGCGTCAGGGACGTTCGTCCGCGTGCCATCGCGACTACAAGGATCGTTGTGACGATTTACAAGGTATTTCGATCGGCGAAAAAACGCCCGAAGAAGAAAGGAAGAAAAAGAAGCGACAGCGATTTTAATCGGTGCGAACGTGATCCTAGGTCGTCGAAGGACTCGGAAGCGGAGGCGCCGAGGATCGTGCTCCACTAGAGGCTGGGAAAAAGCGTAGTCGCGACACGATGTTCCATGTTGCAGCAACCTTTCAGTTATCGCAACGACAGAAGTGATGGCATTTAGTGCCATCTCACTAAATGCCTGGATTTATTGTCACGCGAAAAGGTACCCTAAGCGAGCGGGGGACATCCAGACTCGCGGACAGAGAGGGAACGAGGAAGAGCAGACGACGCGGAGAGGGTGAGCGCCGGTGGAAAGGTGCGAAGGTGAGGGAGGACAAGAGGAAACGCGAAGTTAACGTGCAACAGGGACAGTTGAAGCGAGAGGGAGAGAAACGGAAACTGCGAAAAAGAGGAAAAGAGAAGGAGGTCGTAGGCACGGAGAGAAAGCAAGAAGGTGGGACGAGAGACAGATGGTTAAAGAGGAAGAGAAGGAGAGTCACTCGCTCGAGTTGTCGAGGCGATTGTGCCGATGTGCGTGGCAAAGTTTTGCGCCGGGCTCTCCCTGACCTAACCACTCCGCCTCTCTCGACTCGGCTCGACTCCGGCTCCTCTCGAACGTGCCATCGCGATTCGACCGGTGGTCGATCGTTTCCCAAACACCGTTTAATAAATACGAAAAACTCTCCAGCTGCACGACGATACCCTGCTCCGTACCTTTATGACAGTTCGGAAAGAGCATTGTCGGAAAGCTGAATAATCCTGAAGAGGATAATACCTTAAGTCCTTAAATAGTAGCTGGTCTACAACTCGAAGCTTGTTAGCTCCATTCACTGTTCGCTAGACGGATCGAGCGACGATTTAAGTGGAAGCGGATAGCCTGTACCCGCGGTGAAACGCGTCTACGAGAGCAGCTTCGGATCCGCTCGGTTCCCGCCTCGCTTCAAACTCCGACGAAGGCTAGCGGCCGTTCTCGACAAGACGCCGTGCGCAGCCTCTAGGTCGGCCGTTCACCCTGTTCCGACACGATCGACGGAGACTCGCGCCCGGAACGCTGAAACTCGATCGAATTTCGCTGTCCGCGCCGCGGCTGTTCACCGGGAAACGCGCTTCCGGGAAAGCGAGCCGGCAGAAAAAACGGAGCTCTGCTGGTCGAACGAGAGAAGCGGCGGGAACGCGATGGAATCGAGAGAAGCTCGCTCCTTCGATCGAATTCCACTGAATCATGTCGGTTCAACGCGGAGCAGCTACGTTTTTTGCCGTTCGTTGGCCAATCGCGATCCAACGCTCTGTAATGACGAGGAGGATCTTTGACGATCCGTCGAAGATCCTTCATCGACGAGACGCGACGAGAACGTCCAAAGAGGAATCTGTGCGGCGGTGGATCCGAATAAACGCGGCGGGGACTGAATCATCGCCGTTGAGAAACGATTTCTCGTCATGGAACACCGCGGTCGGACCTTTCGTCGCGGTATCTACTTCCTAATTAGAGATTCGCGCTTTCTTCACCCTTCTCATCCATTCCTGCACTTCTTCCAACTTCCTCCAAGAGATAAAGTATCAATCTACCACTTTTGTTCCATCAAAACTCCTTCGCAAGCCAGTCTCAACCAACGCAAACCTATCTGAGTACTATGTCAAACATCAAAGAACTTCATGAAAAACGAAACTGCAATGATTACAGAGATGATTTCCATATTCAGATAGACAAAGTTCGATCGAACAAAGCGGAGAGAACGAGTCCAGATTCCACACGGACTGACCCGCTCGGCGTTAATCGAGGCCCGGCAGCCCGATACTCTTTTTCAAGGTAAAAAACCGTGCTGACCGTGTAATACCTTCCTCCCACCCCAACCCTAGCTGGTCCTCCGCCCCCGTGCCCCGCTGTCGATCGAGCGGAGCCCGTTTCTTGCGAATCGATTCAGCTGGATCAGTGACCTGAAGCGGGGCGCCAAGCCGTGTTCCATCGATACGGGCTCACGAATTATCACTCCTCTCCTTTTCTCTCTTCCTCCTTCGGTACCTCGATTAAGCTTCGCTACGGAATTTTGTCGCCGCTGACGCACCTGGTATACTTTGCGATTTCTTCAATGAATACAGCAACGTCCGATTTCGCATCGTCACGCGATAGACGTGCTATTTGGCAAACGACGAGCAATCATTGCGATATCGTCGCGTCGATTGCGACACGCTCGCGCGTATTGCAGAATTAAAACTTGAAACGTGCCGAATCGCAGAATGGCATCGGTGTGAAATCGCAACGAACAGTCGATCTGGGTGGCGATGAAAGGAGACGAACGACGCGGCGTTTAGACTGGATATTCAGCAATCGTGGATTCCGTGGGGCCGGAACGCCTTGAAGAACTGGTGAATAAGTGACGATAAGTAGGTAGATGGGTAGGTAGGTAGGCAGAATGGATAGGTTGGCTGGCTAGTCGCTCGTTAGGCTAGGTGCGTTGACCCGCCTGGCGTGTTCACTGTTCAGCTAGAGACAGATAGACAGAGACGGACAGGGCAGAAGGTGTTTAAGAGTAACAGAGATGAATAGAGTCGGTTGGATAACGCTAGAACGAGATAGCGGAGAAGGGGGTGGCGGAGGAGAGAGGTTGCCAACACGTCAAGTCCGCGATCCTCCTTCCGCGGCTGATCGGTCGGGCCGAAAACCGAACAAAGAACGTTGAACTCCGGCCGCTTTTGGCCGGCGCGGAGCGGAGCGGCGAGGCGCGCCGTTTGCACGCTCGACCCAACTCTCCGGGGGATACGGTCATCGTGTCACGATCGAGGCCACCGGTTGCCGCGACCGGCACGCGTCTCGCTCGCTCGATCGCTTCCTCGATACGATTTATCGTCGTCCTAGCCGACTCGGAGCCTTATCAGGGCTCGTTCGTTCAGCAGGAAGTGGAAGGCTGCACGAGGTCTTTCCACGTTGAACGTTGGACCTAGAGGAGAGCGTGACGTGTATGTACACTATGCGCTGTACGAGAGAGGATCGTTCAACGAGAGACACAATTCTGCCGAAGGCCTTTATATCGCTGGGGAACGTGGCTTCGCTATGAGTCACGGTTCGAGGCGTGCCGATTAAGCGGTACCAGATTTCTGTACGTCGATCTCGCCGGGAAAATCTGGACCGTCCACCATTCCAAGAATTCCACCTGTCTCTCTCCTTTTTTTCAACGAGTTACTCGAGCAATCCAGTTTCGTGATGTAAAAAGACTCGTTAAACCGTGATAATTCTCCCGAGAACTTTGCGATACGCGACCTGATAACGCGTACGAACGTGACGCAACGATCGCGAGGAACTTTCTCAGGGAGAGTGCCAGCGATCGGTTCCTGGCCACGTCGGCGCTAACGAGAACGAAACGAACTTTCCGTCGATTTGCCGCAAAAATCGCGCGAACGAGGAAAGAGAAACCGACGATCGATTTTTAACACCCTCGGATACGAGCTACGTATCTCACTGTCCGTCTGTTTATCTGTCAAGCTTCTCTTTTACTTTCCCTGCGTCGGAAAGAAAAGAAAAAAAAAAATGAAAGAAAGAGACGGAATAGAGGGAGAGGCTTCCTCGTCGGGGAAAGTGAAATCGGTCGCCTGCACGAGTGCACGCGTGCTCACCTTGTTCGCCGCTGCTCTTACCTGTCGCGTAAATCAGCCCCGACCAATGCTACCATTAATAATGGAACGCGCTAATTTAGCTACGTCCACTATGGAAAACCGAGCGGTTGGAGAAAGCGCGTTAAGCGGGTCGTATCGTTCGCGAGGAAACGCGCTTTCGAAGATGCACAGGGTACACCTGCGATTAGAACGTGATCGATTAATTATCCGAATGGAAAGTGTTAAGGAACAGTTATTATTAATCCTTTGCACTTTCAACAACCCCGATATATTTTTGTAGAATTTAAATAAATAGTGTATATTTGATCGAGCCTCGTCAATTCGACGTTATATTTCATCAGCAGGATAACTTCGTTCCATCGTTTGATAGCCACCGCATACCGAACAAGCGTTACGTGACGCCCGTCACATCCATCCTGCATCCTCCATACGAAAAGCATCCTCTCTTTCGTGTCCAGACCATTTATCTCTGCATCGGACAACCTAACACCTGTACTTAACAACGTTCCCATGAAACCAACAACATCAGCCACCCAAAGAAACAACGGAACCGAGCTTCTACGATAGCGAAGGTAGAATCATTAACACGGCTACCCATGTTCAGCCCTTGGGGCTGAGCAGCAGTGTCTTTGCTGACTCAACCGAGCGAACTTTAATGGACGACTTTTTTATCGAGGCATACCACAGTGAAAGGATTAAGGAAGTAAACAAACAAACAAGAGAGAAAGAGAAAGAGGAGGGGGGGGAAGTGACGGTACAGGATATGTCAAGGAACGTCAGCCCTTCGACGATGCATGCGAAAGCGCGTCACGCAGGCAGAACTGTTGTGCAGAATTCAGCGCGCATTTGCATTTCGCCGGCCGTGTGTGCGACGCACGGTGCACGTGTGCAAAGGTGGCTGGTCGCGTGCAACGACGCGAGAATCGCGGTGCAATGTGTGCGTGCAACCCGGTCGATCGACTCGAACGCGTGATCGGCACGCGAGTCGAATCTCGATCGGGCGATGCGCGTGCGCTTCGAGCGTCGGGCTTTCCATCGCCTAACGATCGATCATGGAAAATCTATATTTCCCTTTGAAATCGGTACGATTTCATTGATACGGGGCGTCGACCGTTTCTCACCGATCGTCGGGCGGAAAAATCGTAACGCGATCGCGGTAAAAGGAAAAAGGAAAAGGAGCGTGGAAGAAAAACGATGGAAAGTGGTCGTATTTTTGCGGTGCGTGGCGAGAAAGAAAAATGAACGGCGCGAAACGTAGGTGCGGAAAGAGATCGCCGTTCAGTCTAGCGAAACTGGCACAGTGTCAAGGTGCCTCGCGGGCACATTTGCGAGCACGTCGGGGCGTCGGCGCGAGAGGGGCGCAGGACACGTAGGAGTGGGGCTTACGTATCGTCAGCCTTCCTCCTCGTTTTACCGAGGCCGACAGAACCGAGCGCGGATCGAAGCGGCTCGACTTTCACGAGGCTTTCTTCTTTCGCGGCCGACTTGCCATCGTGTTCCACTATTTCGCGTAAACACGCCCGAGATAGCCGATCCGGTCCGCGAGCCGGTCAACGGCATCCGGGGTGAAAGGCAAAACGAAACCCGTGATCGCCAGATAGATTTTCCGTGGAAATGAAAACCTCGCCGCAGGTTCCGGCGACGCCTTTCTCCGCTTCGCCGATATTCGCCCGTCATCGACCGCTGCACTTTCTTACTTTCGTTTTGTAATCCTTCCACGAGCGCCGGGCGTTGCTTCGACTACGCCGGAATAAATCCGACAGTATATCAAGTATAGTATAAAAGAATTATTTCATTATTTCTTCATATCTGGAAATACCTGTACGTTGGAAGCGATTTGAAATCGGTGAACAAGGTGTCGCATACCGCGAGACGGAGCCAATTATCGCAGCGTCGATGTTAAAATATTGAGGCTGTTAAAAAATTCATATCCAAACATGCCGATGGATGCGACCCGTGGTACGTAACACAGTCACGTAACGTCCTCGAAAAATCGAATTCTTCCGTGTACCGTCGCTAAAGCATTCCGCTCGGCGTACCGGTATGTCATTCATAAAGAAATTATACCAGTCCATTACTCAACGATTATTTATAGCAAACGGGCGTACGTAGGCAAATCAGCGACGATGTCCTTATCCCGAGGACCAGATACCTACACGGTGGGATCAGGAGAATGAAAAAAGGAGTAATTCGTCGACATGCAGGTGCATTACCTGGTCACGCGTGCACGTACACTTTCGTGAACGACGAAAGTTGCCGGAACGATTCGACGATAGACACACGTGTGCATGATTCATGAAATTCAGATGAGCAGATTTCATTCGGAACGTTGAGATCACGGATGATTTCACGAAACGGAACCAACCAGAATCCTTTCGTTTCTACCCATATACCCACATACTCTGTAATTAATTTTTTCGCGGTTGAATTAATTTTTTGGTAACTGTTTCACCGATTATGTACCGCGTTCCTGGTGAATAATAAATGTAAATCAACTCCTGGTTTATCTCCGCTGTGCGTATTCTAAAAATAAAACCAAGTGGGACATATGTGTCCCGTTAGACTTTGTATGCTATAAACCCACAGGCAAGGTTTAAAGTATCTATATAAGACGTTGCAAGAAATATTCCTTCCCCCTGTTTTTTGTTCTTTGTTTTTATTGATCAAATTGGGTTTCGATGGTGTCTTTAAATGAAAGGAGGAAACATTCCAAGTGGAACGTAAATACATGGTCCCGGTGACCATCGAAAGACCCAGTAGCCGCACATAGAATTCGCCTACATTTTTCTCTCCTCCTTATCCTCACGGAACAGAGGAGTCCCTGAACGAAAGGTGGGAGTAAATAAGGTAGAAGGCAGTGGAACACTGTTAAACACGCGATCCCGCGGTGCCACGAAATGATATTCAGCCGAGTGTTTCGACAGGCCGGGTGTCGTTAACCTCCCGCACGGTTCGTTCCCCGCCAGTCGGGAAACAATTGTCCTCTCTAGGTCTAGCTCGAACCGACCGAGACGCCCACTCCCTAGGGACTATTCCAATCCCGTTTACCTCGTAGGTTCCCTAGGTTGCGAATTGGGCGTTGGCCTCCGCCCGATTCATCCTGGTGTCATCTCGGCCGACGAGTACGCGTGGAATCACGATTCGAAATATCCATCCTAATTTAACCCTTTAAATTTTCCCATTTCCTTAATGTTTACATTTCCCGTTGCAAAAGTAGAATTCGAACGTCGGCTCGAGATGCCACGTGGGACCCTGTACCGGACCAGAAGGAAACCCTTTCCTCTCCCACCTGTTTGAACGGATTTCGGTGGACCGCGGTTCGAAGGGCCGGGCCAGAGGGACCAATGGCATGCATAGAGGGACGAGAGGAAAGGGAGAACCGCGTGTGCACGGTGGTACTTTGAAAATTCGAGAGATCCACGTGGACGGGGGCCGTCCAAGAGTGTTGCAATCTTGCTTCGGCCCCGCTTCTTCTATGCTCTTCCCTCTCGTCCCCTGCTTACCTCTTTCGCCGCTTCCTCGACGGATCTTTGTGTGATTTCTCACGGTGAACACGGGATGACCGTTCCCTTCGCGAGCCTCACTCCTACGCGATCGAGCTGGTTTTTTACGTACCGATGTGTATGTACGTAAGTACGTGGTCGAGATGATATTGCGTTAACTGGCTGACAGGGTGACACGTATTGTTCGCTGATAATCAGAGGTGTGGTCTTGGAATGTAGGCTATAACGGTTTAAGGTTCAAGCTTTTTCGGTGTTTGGACGTTTTCGAGCATCGACGAATTGATAATCACCTGCACCGTGCGTCACGTTCGTTAGTAAATGAATAATTATAACGTGAAATATGTATAATTAATTCGATGGATTATTTAAGAAATAGCTTGTTAGCAGAGGGAATAACGACGGCTGTAAAATTGAAATGTTAAATTCCATCTCGGCGTGACAGGTCCGAAAACAGTTTGAAAGATAAAATTTACGACCGCGTTTCTCAGCGAGGACGGCAGTTTGCAGAGTGCTTAAACGCGGTGTGGTGCTCGCGGCCGTGTAGTAGAAACGTCACGCGAGACGAGCTCAGCTGTCCGCGGTAACGTGCACTAACTCCTAGCCCTGATCTATGGTGTCAGGGTCTGTGGCTACCACCACTGATCGCTCTATTAGACTTTACGGACCGACCGTTGAACTTCCCGTCCTACTTTCATGAAAATCGTAACTTCCCTAAGAAACCGAACCCCGTTATCCGTTCCATGACTCCGGCTGAACTGGGTATCCGATACAGGATCTCGAACGATGCTCTGACCAAGTTATTCACCAGATATTCGCCTGTCCTTCTGCTTTTCCCGGATCCGTTCGAAATGCAAACGAGAGCATTTCGCATGAATTGATTTTCTCCAGCACCTCTACCCCGTTCGAAACACCGTCATCTCGTTTCTTTTCATCGATCAGCTGACCAATTAAAAAATCATTAACTGACCATTGACCCGGAAACGTACCGTTAACTGTGCAGTGACCCGGTACACGAACATAGATACCGTAGAAAGGGTACGTTTTGAAGAACATTGAGGGATCTTGGTAAGCCTGAAGTGTCAAGCATGATTACTGCATAATTTATAAGACGATGAAAGCCTAGTGAACTCTATTATAGAATCATCGATTGATAAGTATTCCGCAACAAGCAACCTCAAATACTAAGCGTAAAGCGAACGGTAAACTGATCCTGGAGCGTGATCCATGATCCTCGATCATAGAGCGATCATCAGCCGGCAATATCGATCGATCGAATGGGAATAAAATAGAAGCTAGGGGAAATAGCGATTGCCTAGATAACTGGGCAGCGACTGAACGTCGTTCCACGGCCACGTACGTATGCAAATGACTCGAGCTCCCTCGCTCGCGGTTGACCGAGTGAGAGAATCGTGAATAAGACGAGGAGAAGCTGTAGCTCGAATCTCTCCTCTAAAATCTCCTCGGCGTATCCGAGGAGGTGAACGGAGCAACGGTAACCCATTGTATCGAACAGCCGGTTCCTTTACGACGGCTTTCTCACGATCGGTCAGTTGGCGGATAACCCAGAGGCGAGCGAACGGTCGTCGCGGTACCTTCCCGCGAGGATGTACGTACCCCCGGGTGCGTGCAACTGGGTTTACAGCCGGATGCAGCGAGGTCGCGCGGTACCACGAACGATAGCCGGTCGTGTGGACGCGGACAGAAGAGGACAGGGACAGGACAGGAGACGGGCGCAGCCGGATTTCTTTTCTCCTGCGGTGCCGACACTCGCACGCGGCCACGGCTAACTGTATTTTGACTTTGTGGCCTGAATTGCGGTAACACGGTAACTGGCTCCACTGTGCGCGACACCCTGGAGTAACGGGCCATATCTCGAAGCCACGCTTGTTCGAGCCTTTACGCATGTAGCTACCTACATAAAAGGCACTCTCACAGAGAACTGCCCGCGGACATTGTGGTGGTAGATACTTCTGCTCGGTTGCCCGCCTGCGTTCAAGCGCTTTCAACGCGTGCAGATGCTCGTTCCGAAGGAGCGACGAAGAAGCAACCGGTAAAATGAACGAACGACCAGGGGAGGAGCGAGCGAGATGGCGGACACGCGAGGACGTAGGATCAGAACGATGCCGGTTTACACCCGTGTGCGTTCGAAACCCCGCGCCTCTGTCCGTGTAAGTACGCGTTGCAACGCGAGTGTAGGTACAGTTAGGTGGAAGGTGGCCACCGGCTGGACTCTGTAGGTCGGAGCCGCGGGACGCGCGCGGTCCGACTCTTCGTGTATCCTTCGCATCCGGGGGATCGCCTTCGAGACGACGACATGCAGGACCTTGGGCCTTAACCCACTCTTACTGGGAAAGGGACTAGCAACGTAACGCTTCTTAGCCGCTTCTTCCGCGTTCGCTGTCTTCTCGAGGCTGGCTGCGATTCCAGGGATCCTGTCGCGTGCTCCTGCGGTGATTTCGATCACGGCATAGACGGATCGATTCTACGTCCTTTCCCTACTATAAATTTTTTCTTTTCACTGGACATTAAGAAAGTAAGACTAATGTCGAGCATCTTCCGCATAATAATTGATCGCGATTCATTGAACGAGCGCGGCTCATCAAATTCCCAGTCACAAACAGAGAAAGCCTCGGCGACGATGTTTGTCGTTGAAAGGAGCAAGCCATGAATGAACCACGTAATCCTTCCCCGATTTCTCAGTCGATCGGCACTCGATACGATCGACAACGTAAAAGGGGCGTGCTACCTAAGGAACACGTGCCACGGCACGCGACACGCGACTCTCCGAGATCCTCGCGATCCTCTCGCAAGGATCAGGAAGCGCGTTCTGAGAGAAAGGTGTATCCTGTGGCTGGACGGCTCCCTCTCTCTCTCGTGCTTCTTTTCGTTCACCCCTTTCTTTCGCTGCTGCCGCGGTCTTCCTGTCAGCGCGGGAAAGGGGCGCAGCAGATGTTCCTCCCGCTTTCTCGAGAACCCTTTCACGAACGTCCCGTCTGCAAGACGGACGAGCAGGCCTTCTTCCGGGATCCTGTGTATCTCGTATTGCATCGAACTGGTTTTCACCGGGCGGAGAGAAAAAGTGGCCGCGACTGGAGGAGGCGGATGAAAGCGTAGGAAAAGGAGAGAGAAAAAAAAAGCTGATCGTTTGGGAAGGCTTTTGTTGTGCATATGGTGCACGCCTCGAGACGACTCCGTGGATGTTGCTCGCCACGGGACGGATCGATTTCTTCGTAGAAACGTTCGAATTTGATCTAGGAGATCGACAGCCGCGACGGAGACCCGGAAGTCGTCGCACGGCCGCGCGGCCCACGCGACCACCGTCTCCCGCCACGAGGACGAACGTTGGACGTGCTCGAAGGAGGAATAATTATCGGCGATATTCGATCGAAGGAGCGCCTTTTCGTTGCTTCCACTTCCTTCTTCTTTTTTTGCGATCCTCTACAGAGACGGATATGCACAGCTGGTATTTTTCTGGCGATGAGCAACAAGGTTCTGATTTATTCGAAAGGGAGAGTGAGAATTAGCACAATTTGCAAACATTGGAAATAATAAATTGGTATTTTCATCTATAAGATGCATAACGTTAAGCATGTAATTCATCGCGTGGGAATCTCATTCATTCGTGTACTCCGTCGTACATAAAAGAAACCTGTCGATTGCTTTCTTCTGTTTGTCTTTACCTTTCTCATTATTACCATTCGGTTACGTTCCTTCGAAACCTGGCAACTATCATTTCCCGTGTGATTCTCTGTTTTATTTGAAATAAAACTTACACTCACGTGTAAGCAGGTATCGCCTTGATCTATTTCCCTGTTCGACAAGCTCGTCGAGGAAGAAAGAAAAGTGGTGGAGGTGCAGCCGTTCCGAAAAATCGTTCCGCAGATGTGGTTTTTGACCGATGCCTCGCGGTCAGCCGGCCAACGGCCAGGAAAAATGTCTTTTTAATTGGCAATTAGTCGCGTCGTGAACCCTTTCGCATCTGTCATCCGGCCGCGGGTGATCTTTCACGACGGTCTAGCCACCCTCGAGCGTGGATGAATGGAGCGGCCGAGTAAAAAGCCCGGACGGAAAGTCCGAGCATTCTCCGTTAATCCTCGGCACACGCGTTCCATCGAGACGAACGATATTTTCCGGAGACTGGCCACGCGAGTCGGTGAAAAAAGAATAAAGGAGAGAGGCTGAAAGTGACCGCCACAAAGTGGAGCACCGCCGGACGATGGACCCTTCTCTCTCTCTTTCGGACCATGGACATTTTTCATCCCCTAATTTGACGGACGGGCGTGTGGCCGTCGTGCCTCCCTCCGTTTCTTCGACAAAGTGTAACCAACCGAGGGACAGACAGTCGAGAGTTTATTCAAAAGCGACGTGTTTTACATGCTGTTGCTACTACATTTTGTTCGCGTTTGCTTTCACGAACACCAGTCGTCCGTCCAGTTGCCGATCCGATCTTAACTTTCTACACGGTAATATCGCTGCGTTGATAAATTTTATTCAACGTCACGGTTAGGTCTCGATTCAACGTAGCGCTTTAATTAAGGATCTCGCACTAGCAACGGAAGAAGAACGAAGGATTTTCAATTGTAGGCAAAACCCACGCGTGTACGACGAGTTGAAGAAGAAAGTACACGGTGCGGTCCCGGAAAAGCGATATCTGGTCACCGGTTCGAGAAATATCGTCGAGCGGACAATGGGAAGGAGCGCTGCTTAGGAAGCGATAACAGAATCGAGGCAGCATATCACGGACCTTGAATTGCGTCCGGCACACCTCCGTCTTTTGCCATTACGCGGCCACTTGGCAGCGGACAACTACGCTCCTGCTACCCGACGCATACATCGCCATTTTTTATCCGTCTGATCTATGCGTTCTACGATTACGCGACGTTCCTCTCATTCTCGAAACGTACCGTTTGCTGTACACGTTCCGGCTGTGAAAGAGAAGCAAGACGTATCGGCCATTACCTGTTGCTCTTTCTCTTTTTCTCTTCTCTAATACGAAGTCGCTATTGTCGCGGCCGTCCGATAAATTGATTGCCAGCAGAAATTCCGCGATATTCTTCTATCCTTCTTGGTCGTTGCGTTTCGGTGAAAGTCCGCGTTCAAACGTACAGGATATCGCGAGCGGAAGTGAAAGAATTCGAGTGGTACGAAATATTCTTGAAACCTTCTCGACGAATGAACGTTCGAGCAGAATGCAACTGTACGCTTTCGCAGTCAGTATAAACAAAGAGAGGCGACGACTATGATGGCGAAGTCTAATTTCAAACACTTACGCGACTCCGTCGAGGCGTCATGGGAATCGATAATACCTCGATCCCTGTCTTCTTCGTCCTTCTGTTCTATCCTAATCGATCCATCTCCTTTCTTTCCTCTTCGCTATCTCGTTTCCTCCTCGGGTGGCTACTTTCTTTCCTCGGCGAGCGTGTCGATTCATTCGGACTGCCGATGATGTTTCGAGAACAGTTATGTGGGAGTCTGGGTCACGAGGCGTGGCTTCTATGGGGACACCGTCCACTGTCCCATAGAACCACAATCCTATTGGCCAAGAAACGCTGGCGAGGCACGACCGGAATAATTATGTAACCTGCGCTTCGCGGTACGCGAGCCGACGCGTTCGTGATCGAGGGGGGTTGCAAAGCACCGTGGTGCCGTGAGGGGAACGACGTGCCGAGAGGGGGCACCGTGACCCTTGCTAGAAGAAAATAGGTGCCGGTCTGCCCACGTGCGCCTCGTGTTTTTCCTCTTTTTCCTTTCCTTACCTTTCTCCCCCTGACGCGCCTTTCGTCGCCACTTGTCCCCCGCGTCTTCGAATGCCACCTAAGTCATACCGATGCATAAAACGACACTTTTCTTTTTTTTTTCTTTTCATGCTTCCCTTCAAGTTCGACCCTAAATGGCCGACCTTCTTCAAAGGACTAAGTTGTAAGCTTCATGACGAACATTAGTTCGTCATTCCCGACATGGTGGCATGGAAGTGGAAAGGATCGACGTGACCTCGACGCCGAGAGGATGTCAAGACGCGAGAACCGGCTATTTATTGTCCTCCGTGTGGGCTCTTTTATCGACGATGAATTCGTGTCAGGGAAAAGGTTAATTATACCCAGTCACGAGCGAGATCAACGACGCTTACGAGAAGCTTTCGACCGACGCCGGTTCTCTTCGCGCTTACACGCGGAGAATTAACCTTTTAAGCGCTGCCTTTTAACGGGAATCTTCTCTGTGCCTTGATAAACTCCCTTGAACCTGAGCAACGAGGAACAACAGAATAGACGGTATAATTTGTGTGTTTCTTTTTTCCAAGAGAAACGAATCATAATCGAAATAGAAAAATTCCAAATTCAACGCCCACGCGACAGAGGTGCGCATTCCATTGATAAACTTCCGCAGCGAGGATACAATGAATCCGCATACGCGAGCTAGCAAAGGATATTATATCCTCCTCTTACGTCAGCCCGGCAAATTGATTCCACCTTTTCACGGAGAAACACACGGTCGAGCGAAGGTTCTTCCGTAACGCAGAACGAAATAAGTTTCGCGCGATTCTTGTCCCTGATTGTGCTCACGCGATAGTTCCTCTATTAGGCGAGAACGTCGAAGAGGCCAGAAGAATTCTAATTGCCATTGATTTTCACGCGCTCGCCACTCGTTTCCGCGTTTCATTATTTTCACCTCACACCCGTGCCTTTCTTTCTATCATCGAATGGACATTGCGCCGTTCTCTCAAGAATTATTTACAAAACGAGTTCGCAAAATCCATGAAAAATTCCATCCAATGTCTTCGAGTACCTAAGTCGGAAATTAGCGCAAGAGTAATGCAACATCCTCCTCTTGACACGTTGAACGTCATTAACGAACCACGTTCCCAATTATCACGGCCACGCGAAACGATACCGAGAAGTTTCGAGGCAGAGGCGAGCCTAATGCCCCAGTAACGGGATGACGCTTTTGTTCGCGGTGACGGTGAATTTGCAATTCAAATAATTAGCGATCCTCACGAAAAACGAACGAGCCGTCTCTCTTTCAGCCGGCGACGCCGGCCACACGGGACCGCCTTCCACTCGGGCAGGATGTCCATTCGTGGTAAAATCGGACACGGCTCGTTCGCTGGCCAAGTTCCGCGATGAATGGCGAACGCACAACAGTGACTTTTTGACCTAAATTCTTTAACGACCGGCTGAAAGCTGACGTCAGCGAGTCCTTGACCGTAACCGCCGATCACCTATACTCCTCCACCACCAGCATCGAGGCACCATGGGATCGTTGGTGACCCTATACGCGGGGGGAATTTGATTCGCGCCAACACTTCCTGCTTCTTTCTCTCTCGACTCTCCAGTTTCGCCCACGTTCACCTCGTGCTATCCTGCGCTTTCGTCGGCCATTATTTCGGACAATTTTGGAATCCTTCGTGTTCCCTTTATGTCATTTCGTGATTCAAACGGCACAGAATTTTCGCGTGGGACGTTTGTACCGTTTAAGACTCGGCATCGAAACATCGAATCGATCTCGAGGCTCGTTTCTACGAAGCCAAAGTATTCTTTCGGGAATCTCGCACGGCGCTGGCGCTTTATTCGAATTCGTAAGGAGCCGAGCAAAAATATTCAACGGAGGTAACCGGTATAATTATATGTTGCGCGTATCGCTGCGACGGGATGTTTACTTATTAAAATTGTAGGCCTACAGAAATCGGTGAGGATTACACCGAAACCGGTTCCAATTGTGTAGCTATTTTCGGAGGTACCCAAACTCGTAAAAGTCCTTTACGACGACCGATGGCCCGTGGCTCGTTCGCAAAACTGCCCGCTCGACGGACACGTTTCACGTCCATTGAAACGTCGCGTCGTTTCGATGCTCTCCCGTTGCATGAAGAAGAGTCATTTAATTAACAGAGACACAAGAAGACGGTAAAAGCGGACGAAGATAGGAAATTTTTAATTTTAAAAAATTATTTAACTGATTATATCGATTTTAAAATTGCCATTGTACGGCATTGGTGAACCCGGAATTCAAATCAGGAGCCTCTCGACGACACGTTCGATTCGAGGGATGCAAGATGGCGGAATGGTTGCACGCGCCAGCCGCGTAACACGAGATTCTCGTAATCGAATACGCGAGAGAGCGCGCGTACAAAGGGGACCACGGGACACCGGGAAAAGAGAGGGTGGTGAAAAAAAAAAAACACGTGGATGGAGAGCGGATAGGATGTACATAACGCAGGAGAGAGTATTCGGACTGGCCGACCGATCGGACGGTATCCGCGTTACCCGAATGCTGCTGTCGAGAGGTCAGGGCGCACAGGATGCATCGATTTTTTGCCCCTTAACATTTTTTTCCCTCTTCTCTCCCTTCCCAACTTTTTTTCCCTTCTGTGCCGTACCGCTGTCTGTTCATCGCCTTTCTCTCCTTACCCCTGTGGAAAAATGCATAACGGGATGCGCGGACCGGACCTCGAAAATCGGGGGAACGTGCGCGGCATCGTCGAGTTCGGTCGAGTCTCCTTTTCCTCTTGGGACTACGAACAACGAGGGGTGTCCAGGGTTGTTTCTTAATGGAGGGGTGAATTTCGAGGAACAACGAACTTACGTGGAAACCGTATTGTCTATCCAAAATATTAACCCTTCGCGAGTGTAACCCAAACGTTGAAGAGGAACGAATTCGTACGAGATGAGCGAATGCGAATGCGCAAACGCAAAGAATCGAGTTAACATTCTACCCCTAACGCATCGAATTCGAGTCCTGCTGTATTTACAAAAAAGAAGTGGAAAAAAGGGAATCGAGGTATAGCAGCCGTAAGAAGAGAAAAAAGGCTCACGCACAGCGCCACATTTCCTTCCATCGATCAAGCAGAAACACGTGACAGGGGGGTCGAAGCCATCACGAGGATCCTACATCGTTCGTGTCCGCCGTTGCATCCTGCGGGAGGAGGGTATCGGGTACAAGGGACGCGTAAAACGTTCCGCGTGAATCGAGAATTCGAATCCTGAACATCGGCACCGAGTGGCCACGGTTTCGGTGTTATATGCACGGGGCCAGGTCGTTGTTGTGCACGAGGAAACGTGACGCGAAAGCCGAGTCCTTTCCCGTGCATCTCATTAGGACACACTGCGAGGCAGGACCTCTGTGTCGCTTATCAGGATGGATATATTTTACGATCGGGAAGTTGGCCGGGCTTCCGCTGTTTGCGGCTACCTAATTGGACGGCTCTGTTCCTGCTACGATTCGCCGAGGAACCCTCCGCTTTCGTAGTCACCTAAGCGCTCTTAGCAAGCGTTTCTTTCCCGTTTTCTCGCTCCTCCTCGCCGACCCTACACGTCCTTTCCGCCTCCTTCTCACTCCAAGACCTTCCGTCTTCTCGACCTTCCTTCTCGCCCTCCCTCGCATCCACCGCACCGTCGAGGAAGTTTAACGGCGGCCCGGCGTGGCACGGGCTGCGTTCGCCGCGCATCCATGAAAGTGAAACGGAGAAAATCAGGTTTCGAAGACGAGCCTTCCATCGAACCTACTCCTGGACGACGCCCGAGATAGAACCGGGAGTATCGTGTCTCGAACCGCATCTACGTCGAACATGAAAATCAATAACCAATTGCCGCGTACACGACGCGTCCGTTCCGCGAGAAGAAATCCGCTTGGCTGAGAGAAAATAGCTCCAAATCGAGAAAGAGAGAGTTGTTGTCGATCCGTGTAACAAGTCCTAATACACTTGCTCATTACCATACGTTACATCGTGTCCGTTCTGCAAATGAGGCGAATGAATTTCAAGAAAGAATGAATTATATAAGAATCATAGTGGAACGATGAAAATCGGTGAACGCGTTACAAAACAGTTCGTCGACGAGTCGTCTCAGCTGAGAGGCGGCCAAAGTCAGCTGACTCGGAGCGTTACCTGGCACGGGTCAAGTATCCCTCCTACTTTCCTCCCTCTTTGTCCCTCCTCACGTTTTGTTTCGACTTCTGTATCGTCGAGCTGCGAACTGGCTGAGAAGATTTTTCGAGGGTTCGATTTTCATCCACAAAGGCCCGGCAAAGACGCGAGGCGCCATTGATCGATGATGGATTAAAAGGAAGAAGCGACGACCGAAGGGGCCAGCGTCGATTAACGAGCAGCGAGAATCGAGCACGCATTCGAAGAGAAACCGATCGGTACCACGGCCTCGGTTCATAAACCAAGAAACCACAACGCGCCACTTCCCGTGAGGAACGTTCGCGGGCGATCGTTCCTCCCAGCTTCTTCCGTAAACAGGGTCCAATTTAACGTCAATTTATGCATCGAATTTCCGATACTTGCAATGTTTCTTTTCCCAAAAATTGCTGTCATCAAACGTCCAAGGGACACTCGTCGAATCATTAAAATCTGATTCGAGGATGGCGTCATTCGCAACGCGAACGTAATGAATATTGTATCGTTCATTTGAAAGAAGAGAGCGCGGTCGTTCGTAGCTCGGTCGCTGCATAAATGGGACCATTATGCAACAGTTTCCCTGGCTACTCGGGCGAAAGCAAGCGGAGGGGTTGCGAGGGGATCGCGACCAAGATTCCTCTTCACCCTGGTGCTCGCCCCACCTCGTGTTCTGTTGTGTCGTCCACGCGAAATCGTGCGAATCGATCGGGCCGCTGGCATGGGACAGAGTGCAAGGAGGAAGCGAGCGATCGAAAAAGAGCAAACCGGGAAGACGAACGCGGAGGATGAAGCAGCGACGGTGGCGGCGGTAGAAGAAGAAGAAGAAGAAGAAGAAGGAGAAGAAGAAGAAGAAGAAGAAGAAGAAGAAGAAGAAGGAGGAGGAGGCACAAGTCGTCGGTGCAAACCGAACGAGGTATAGAGGAATCGGTAGGCGATACGGGAGCGGGGGAGGTCGAGCGTGCGAGGGAGGGAGGAGGTGGAGGCGCGGGTGTCGGGAGGAGGAAAGGTGGAGGCTAGAGGGGTCTCGCGGGGCCAGAGAGGTAGGGAAGTTGGTATCGCGGATGGCGATGGCGATGGCAGAGTCAATGTCCTAGCGCTCGCACTGGGTCACGGCGAGTTGCGGCCAACGACCCAAGGCAGAGCTCCTCTTTACTTTGCACAGAGCGAGCGAGAAAGAGGCCATGACGAGGGGAACGAGGATGAAGCGGGACCGAGCGACAGACAGAGAGCAAGAGAGGGACGATAGAGCAGAAACGTGGCAAGAGGGAACGTGATGGCGAAAGAGAGCAACGGAAAGAGAGATACCGGGCAAAAGAAGAGAGACGAACACCGTGTTCCCTGGTTCCTCGTCTCGCGATGTGTATACTGGGTGCTCGAAGCGAGAAGTCGTTTCTCGCGGATCCATCCCGCGGATTCTCGTTTTCTGCTTCTCCGCGAAGCAACGTCTTAGCCTTTGTCCTCCGGCCGCGGCTTTTACCTAACCGAAGAGCAACCGCTCATCGGATTCGCCAGGTCGCGTGACACGAAAACCAGCCTGAGAATCCTGTCCTCTTCCTCGTAGCTGCGTGCTCGCGACGACAAGCGCGAACGCGATTATCGGTTACTACTTAACGATTTCGATCCTGGCGAGGTTTTATGAAAAATTAATATTTGAAAAAGTTGAAAAATGGTTGTGAAAAAGGCGTGAGGACACGGTGAAAATCGCTTCCTACCCAGGACCACGAAGATTTTCCCTTTCTTCTCGTTCATCTTCGAGACAGCGACCGGTTCCGCGATGTTCCACGATCGGCTACGACTCCTCTCAGCGGCAGCACTCTTCGACCGAGACTAATAGATTACGTTCTGTACGTCCGTCTCTACCTTTCGTCGTCGCTTTCCCGTGGATTCCTCTCCTGGTTGATGCTCGATCGCTCGTACTTAGCTTCTTATGTAATTCCCGTGTCCTTCCTCGGGGATACCGCGAGACACCCGGGACACGAGACACGCCAGATAGAATCTACGCGGCCTCCGACTTGGTGGCTCGCGAGAGAATTCGAGGAAAGCCGATAATGAACGCGCAGTAGCTGGTGGAACGCAGCTTCGAGCCGCGAATAGATAAATTACCGAGGCGTCTAATCAAATGTAAATCACCACTGGTCTCCTGGATTACGTATACCAGGGATAAAATCAACGATTCGTTGATTTCGATCGTCGATTCGTGAGCAGACTCCTTCGATCATCGTCTTAAATCCGTTCGAAACTTCTCTGTAGTTTCTCGCATTCAATTCTTGCTGGATGGAGTTTCGTGTAATTTCTCTTTCTCCTTTTGTTCGTTCATTAATCATTTCAGCTGACGATGAGAATGGAGAAGAGTTGTAAGGGTGATAACGAGCAATATTGTCCAAATAATGGGGCAATTGTGGCGGTTGTCGGTTAATTAGACGCGTAGAGACACGGTGAACGAGGAGACAGGGAAACGGCGATCTCGCGCGATACACGCCGGTACCCGCGGTATTCGCAATAATTTATTCGGCCAATTACTTCAGAACTGACGCGAGCCTATGGCGAATCATTGAGCGTAAAGGTCAATAGCACGTAGCTCTAACTCGGTGCCGTGGAACAAGTCATCTGAGCGCGGTTTATTCGCATCGTTTGCCGTAGTTTCAACTTTTCGACCGATTAGATACCCTGCTCTCGTTAGAATCGCGCTATCCATTAGCCGTGAAAAATTCGAGAGAAAGAGGAGGGTAAAAAAAAAAAAAGAAAATAGAGAAGTTTCCTTTCGACGGGTTAATGGCAACTTCCAGTTGAATATCACGGAATTACTTCACCCTGTTATTATCTGTACCACGGTCCCTCTACGTGCGAGGGATTAATTAATCGCGCGATTAATAAGCGCACTGCGAATTTCAAATATTTATGAGAATGGAATCCAAGCGTTCGCGAGGCTTCCGAGGAAAGCCAAGTGGGAGAGATCGCCGATAAGCAGACGGAAAATACAAGAACGAGCTCGACTCTTCGCAAGAACGAGCGAGCTGAGCAACGCGCAAACAGCCGAGCAGTGAGAAGCGAGCCGGCGATTAATGCCGCTGAATTACATCGGATCTTCGAATTCTCTCGGTATCCAACAGCTGGAAAAATAATTGCCACCTGTTACGTTGGATTAATGATTCGGTTACTCAATCGATCTTCTCAAGGTCCGAGATCGTGATCTCTTAAACGAACTGACTTTTTGAACGATGGATAGCGGAACGACGATAGAAACGATATCGATAATATCATTTCTCTTGCAACACGTCGCAACGGTTCCTACCGTGAAATTAACAGAGACATAATTATCCAAAGATTATTCGTTGGCTATAAGACAGCCTCTAATGGAGATGGTCGGAACGACCGCGCGGAGTAACAGGATTGCGAATTCAAAGGAATCTCTGTTTCCCGTGTTAACAAGACTACCGGGCTCTATAAATAATCGACTAATACCGTGTTCGACTCGAAACGCGAAAGCTTCGGATCCACCGAAATTCCAAACTTCCAATCCACGCGACATGAATTATTCGACCCTGACTGTTAATCCGCCAACTCGTGTACCTTTTCTCCGCTGACGTAGCCGGTTACCATCCTACCGATTGCTCGTTAGATCGATTTCTTTGTCGATAATCGGCCTCGTACTAGAACCGGCCCGCTCGAGGGCCACACGCTCGATCCTAGATTCGCGTCACGTCCCGCTAAGCCCGTTTGGGACTTTTTCTAAACGGTCCTCGTGACTTTTCGTAGAGAAGGGCCGATTCGCCGTCGACTGGTCAGCTCAGGGTAGAAACTAGACCCGCCAGAACGAAGAACTTGGCCCTGTGCGACGAGATCCGACAGTCGACGGATAAGTTTTAAAAGCGTGTTTCAGATTCGGTAGTGAATAATACCGTTAACGAGTTGTCCACGAATAGTTTGCGGCGAGGCTGATTTTTTTAAGCCAACTCGTTGCTCACCTACTTCCAGAGGCCATTCCTGCTGCTTACGGCCTCGTCATTGGTCCAGCTGGTTTCTTCTTTTTCGATTACCAGGCTGTTTCATTTGACCGCTATTCCAATTCTCTTCTCCGTTCTCGAATAATTCAGTTACCATTTTGGTACAATTCGATTGCAACGTGGAATGACACGTTATAATGGTAAGATCAACTAGGAGTACTCGGTTGGAAATTCAAGTCCAAACGTTAAACGATGCCCTTATCTTTCCGAATGATAATTCGTTCACGGTTAATGGTAATGCTGTTTGGGGATGGAAGGAGAATATGATAAAAGATTCACAGGATACACGGTAAGAAGAAGGTACCCTTCATGTGAACCGCGAGCTGCGGCTTGTAAACCGGAGGGAAACCCGAGGAAGTATATTTGAATTCGTTACGCGTACTTTGAAAAGTAATAATATTGCTCGTAAAGAGAGTGAGGGTGGGAAGAGGATTGCTCTTTTCTGCTTTGAACAATGCCACATTTGGTTTATTCTGTCCGTTGCCTCGTTCGATGCGAACGTTGCACGATAACGAAATAGTTATGAAAGGTGCAGGTCGCGTTTGTTAAGCAATATTTGGCAAGATTTCTAAAAGCAATCGATGCCGATGAGCTCATAGTTTTACGATGCATGGAATCGATTCCGCGTGCGAGCCGGCGGCGGGAAACGATGAATAGGCGATAATTGAAGCGGACGATGGTGCAAGAAGCGGCTGACCATCGCATCAGGGTCAGCGTTGCAACGAGGAAACGAAAGAGAAGAGAACCGGGGTTGCATAATCCCGATTCTCGATGCCGTGCCGCTGTCTCGGGGTCAGCATGCTTCGTAGAAAATCACTTTCCTTCCCATAGCATTCGCCGGTTCGTTCGCTCGCTTGCTCGCGCTTGCACCTCCGCCGATTCCTTCCTTCCTCCCGCGTTCGCCTTCTTCCTGGTTTCTCAGCTCGTTACGAACCAACCGACAAATTATCGGCGCTGCCTCGTCAGCCGTGGACGGGAACGCGCGTGCACGCATCGGTGGATAAGGGAAGCAAAAGAAAAAAAGCAGAGAGCGAAGGAGAGGAACGACAAAATGAATAAGGTCGATTCGTTATTCGATCGAATGAAATCATCGAATCGCAATGATAACGTATGAGTATTGATGATGCGGAAAATTAAATTGGACAACCCTTCTTCTGTATAAATATGCATAAGTGACTGTAAACACTGCAATGCTCGCTCCACATTCGACACGGGTTTACCTTTTCCCTGGATATCAATATCAAAAGAAAGGTATCGATAAGTATCGCGATTCAACCCTAAGCACGAAATACCGGGATGAGGCTGTGAACGTAAGCCTCTCGTACTTTCACTTCCTTTCCCCCTCGGCATCTCTTTCTCTCCCGTGTCTTTTTCTACCTCTTTCTCACCTTGTTCGCCTCATTCTTAGCCACTCTCCCTCTTTATCTCTCCCTCATCTGCCTCGGACATAGAACTACTTTTCCTTTCAAGCCCTTGACTGAGGGTACCCGACCATGCCCATCACGAAACCTCGATGGATAACTCCTTCGGCTCTCTTCGCCCGCTGAGAATCGTCCTTCCTGTCTCCTCGGTTGCATCTCGGCTCGGCCAAACGCGTGGGATAAATAGTTGCGTCCAGCCGTGGCTATTGCCGCATGATCACTGAACGAGACCCGCGGCGAGCCCGAGCGGACGATGGAGAAGGACGAAGCGGAGGAAGAATGAAAGAGTGAACGCGCGCGCCGTGACCTCTTCCGCGCGGCACCACGACCAGAGGAGGAGCAGCGCAGTCTGCGTGGAGCGTGCTGCCTGCTCGAGCAAAGGTGAGAACGACGCGGACCGAAGGAAACAGGGACACGAAGATGGTCAAGCGAAACGACTTCGTTCGCTGCCTACCGGTAGCGATAGCAAGGATCTCGAGGGGTTGAAGAGGGGACGCGGGAAAAGGCACCGGGCCATAGAGAGCCGGAGGAAAAAATTCGATGATGAAGAGAGAAGGCGGTGGGCAGTTTCGCGCGTTGAGGACGTTGACGTTGATAACAGCAACGAGAACTGTTGATAAAGCACCGATACTGGTTTCAAACCCCCTACAAGAATTCATTAACGTTTGATAGCGAAAATATTTGGAGTTTCATATGTTTTTCACCTTTCAGGCAAAGTTAGGGTGTCTTAACTGAGAAGAATAGAGCAGATACCGGTCCTTTTCTTCCGGGACCAAGTATCCATATAAGTAATGAGTAAAAGTATCGATACTTTGGCGGTATCGATTCAACCCTAGCAGCAACCCAGAAGAAGAAGAAGCAGAAGAAGGTGAGGAAGAAACGAGCAGCGACCAAGAAGACGAAGAGCATCGATGATAGAGACAGCGTTCGAGCGAAGAGAACGAGCGCGAAGGAGCATGCAGAGGAAGAGACTGAAGGAAGGTTGCAGAAAAGCGGTTGGTTGGTGAGCGGCAGAGAGACGAAGAGAGCTGGAAGGTGAGTCGAGATGATGCAGTTGTGCGTTTGCAAGGAAGGCGGAAGGAGGAACCGCGGAGGGAACCGGTCCCGGTCACTGGGCCACCAGCCGGCCGTCGAACCCGCCACACTGCCATCTACCACCCCCTACCCCTCTTTTACCTCACCTAAACACTGTTTCTCCTTCTTCTTATTCCTCCTGTTTCGACGATCGTCTCTGTCCCGCTTCCTTCGCCCTCCCAGCCTGCCTCCCTCGCCTCCTCGCCGACCCCCAGAATGCTTCCTTCCATCCTCGCCAACCTTTCTCGCCATTTCCAGCCTCCGCGACCGACGACTCTTCTTCGTCTGCCTTCAACCTCTTCAAACAATGTCAACCGGCGCGGTACCGGACGACTGGGCTCTGCGCGCCGATAAATGCCACCATGTTTACCGGCCGGAGGCTGTATGCTACCCGCGGATCATCCATCCTTCAGCCGCGGGCTGAGTTTTCGACTTCCGTCTTGCCTCTAGAAACGTCGTACTTCTAAACCGTGAGAATGAATGATTAACTGGTTAGTTTTGTTGAATGGAAGAAAACAAAAACAGTGCCGTAATTTGAAAGCCGATGGACCCTGGTGAACATCCATTCTCCGACGGTACGTTCGAGAATAGCATTGTTCCCATTTCTCGGCTCTCGAACTTTCCCGCGACGACCGGTGGAAAATGGAATAGAAAGGAGGCTGGTTCAATCGCGCAGATCGATACACGATGATCGTGATAATCGATCGATTCGTTGAAGATCGAAGGAAAGAACGCGTGCCGTCAACGTTGATAGATGGAGGCGGTGAAAAGGAACGGAGACACGGGGACGAGGCGGACACGCTCGTTCGCGTGGAAAGAATGGAAGAATTAGTTTTGGATCGGGCTTTCGATCGTGAGAGAGCTGACGAGCAGGTAGCGCAAACGGAAGCTTGACTCGTACACGGTAATCTCGGCAAGATACGCCAAACATTTTCTCTTAATTAAGAAAGGACGTGGCCGTAATTAAGTTTCCCTTCCACGTTATTCTCCTGCTCGTTTCAGGTTCGTGCGTTGCATTGCCATCGCTGCATTGGCGCACAGATGCCGACTGCGAATCTAACTGGACAAAAGTCGAAAATTATTGTAAATATACAAAATTAAGTTTCTACTATCGTCAGTCCGGTTTTTAATAAATATTCCGTGCCATCCTCGTTAGAAATTACGCGAGTTTATCACCTTCTGATAAAATATCCTTGACGTTAGTGTAATTGTAGCACAGCATAAACCTTGCAGAAATACAAGAAACAAACACGATATGGTGTACGAGCTTTATCACCTGGTTTCCCATAGTAAATCGGGTAGCACAGGACGGATAACCCTATCGGCAGCGAAGCGTTAATTTAGCAATCAACCGGACGATATTACAATCCGGCCCGTCCACTCCAGGCGTTGTAGTCCTTGTTCGTTTTATCAAGATCGGTCGATCGACTTCCCGATAGGAGAGACTCACCTTAACAATACCACGACGGACACGCGTTATCGCGCGAGTGTCTCGCGTTTCGACGAGCTGGTAAACGCGTGTACGCCGCGCTCTGTTACGCGGTAATCGACAGTCTGGAAAGTTCGATGATTCCTGTCCCACGTCGCCGTTCGCTTAGATTGCATTCCGCAGATAAGACACCGCTGACCCGGGGAACGCTTATTGGCATATGTCGCGACGTTTCCGAGCTCCAAAAGGAATGCGCGTGATCTCGGATTTTTCAAGAGGCCGCGTGTTTTGTCCGCTCGTGAGAATCGAACGACGATTCGAATCGAAACTGATGCGACTGGACAACATTTTCTGCTTCTTCGCCTCGATCTACGGTTAAAAAGTTACTTCTTACTGGGAATTTTACTTTGTACTCGATGGGAACGAGTAATTCTATAGCCACGTATCTTGGTTCTATGAAATAAAAGATTGTTACTGACAGTTGTTAAACTCATTGATTTGCTGACATTGACTGCAGGTAAAATAAATTTCTCTCGCACCTACAGACAGTAAGATTAAGTTACCTTCCGCCAAGATATGATTACCATTTGAAGGTAAGAATACAACAGTGACTACAGATGTAGAAGACTGGACACGCCGATAAAGAATGCGACAATTATACCGACGGTAGGTAATACCGACAAATGAAATATAAGACCTAGATAAACAAACAAATCGCGGATTAGTGAATGCAAGATAGCGATGGATTAATCATTAATTATTACATAGTGACCGCAACCGATGTAATAGTTTATAGAAAGTCTATGGGTAGCACATTTTTGCTTCGGGGTCCCTGACACCCCGGATGCCATAATGTCGGTATGCACAGAGCCTCACCGGTGCTTCGGAGTCCCAAACACCCCAAGATGATATCAGGTCGGTATGCAGAGAGAGTCGCCGGGGTCTCTGCCACCCCACGATATGAAGTCGGTGCTCAGGGAGTCGCCGGGGTCTCTGATACCCCAAGATATTAGTGCGCAGAGTCATCGGGGTCCCTGATACCCCAAGAGGATATCAGGTCGTTATGCAAAGAGTCACCGGGGTCTTCGATACCCCAAGATATTAAGTCGGTGCGCAGAGAGAGTCACCGGGGTCTCTGACACCCCAAAATGATATCAGGTATTTATGCAGAAAGTCACTGGTGCTTTGGGGTCCTTAACGCCCCCAGATTATATCAGGTCGGTGTCCAGAGAGCACCACTGATGCATCGGGGTCCCTGACACCCCACAATCATCTTTGCGCCTTATAATATAAGATTCTAATCTTCCTTATGAGCCCCACCTCATTTTTTCCGGTTATTTATTATTTTATCTTTCCATAAGGACTGAAAGCGACCCTTTTCAGTTATTAATTAGGGCCAAAATTTCTGCAAAATTTGGTTCCTTTTTTCGCCACTAGAGGGCGCTGTTACGAACGTCGAAAGCGGCATTTGAGAACAAAGGTATGTCCAGACTAGTTGAATCTGTAGTAACTACTGTTGATAAACTAGCGACCATTGTCAGATCGCTTTCTTACCAGATGTTGCTAAGAAATCTCCCTTCAACTCCCAAATGTACACATACTCCTCCTACCTTAAAGTAGAAATCATTGAAAACATACGTATAAAAAATTTATTTCCAAAATCTTGAAAATTACTAATAAACAACGTATCTTCAGCATATCCCTTTCTGTACGTTCGGCCTACAGATGGGTTCGACAACGTTTACTGGTTCTCCACATGGTGGACATGGTGGACATGGAGGACATGGAGGACAAGGAGGACATGGCTGACAAGGTACAGGTGGACATGGTGCAGGTGGACAGGGCATAGGACAACAAGGATCACATTGTTGTGGACACTGAGCACAGCAGGAACAATTTCCAGAAACGCAGGATATCTTTGCCTCCGCCATCGGTGGACACGGACAGGGTTGACAGGGTTGAATGCACACCGGCTTGCAGTCCACTTCGCAGACGTATTGCATCTCGAACGGTAGGTCGTTTCGAACGGTGAGACACTTGCCTTGAATGAGGTAGCAGTAGGACAAAGCCAGGACAGGGTTGCCACTGTAGGGTAGCTGGTGAGGTCTGGGTAGATGTCCGTTTATATCGATGTGCGTGTATTTTAAGGGAGCACAGCTACAGGCACCGTGCTGCAATCGATACGAGGGGGATGAGAAAGTGAGGCCGAACGTTGCGGATAGAAAAGGAGAGGAGGGAGGCCGGCTAAATGAGGCTTTAAACGTCATTGCAATGGAAAAGCTTTTTAATCTGCCATTAATGGCTCCTCGCGGTACTTATGTTAAGCTGATCGCCCATAAAAAATTCATCCTGCTTTCCTGCCGAGAGGAGAACGCTTTGCACCGCGTTAAACATAACTGGAAAATAGAAGGCCAAGCTGTAAATAATTTTCATGTATCCTATCAGAGTATACTCAGGAGGGCGAGCGTACTCAGCGAAGCTCGCTTTATTGGACGATAAATCGAAGGGATGCTTACAGGGATCCCTAAGGATCAACAAGGAGATCTGATTTTGGGAGAGAAGACGATTAAAACACATCGTTTAGAATAATCTGTGTACCTTGTCTAAGCCGGAAGCCATGATCAAGAACGCGGACGGACCCTGATGTCCCCTTTCCGTTTTCTTCGTCGACTTGTTCACCGATTGAAGTATGTCGTCGCCTTCGGTCCGACCTTCGTGGAAATGAAAGTCCTCCCTGCGTATCCTCGAGATCTCGAAAGGATCTCCCATCGTCTCGCCGGATGCTTGAAGCTTCTCCGCGTTGCTGACTAAACGCGAGACAGCGTTGTCCATGACGATCTGGAAACAGCACGAAACCGTGTGGAATAAATTGCGCGAATCGTTTCGAAGCTCGATACGGAAGACTAACCGAGTATCCACGTCCAACGGTGAGTATCGCATGGTTGGTCAGCGTGGCGATGGTGAAAATGTGCGGATTAACCGAGCACAGGGCCATTTCTCGGATGTGACATAGAGCATCGGCCATCGCCATTCTACCTTCCGCGTCCGTATTCCCGACACGTACTCTAACCCCGGCTTTCGCGGTGATCACCTCGTCGGAGACGTAAGAATTCTCCCCGATGCTGTTCCTCACCACGCACAAAGCCGCCACCGCTTTCACAGTCGGCGGTTGCAATAGGTTCACAACCTGGGAACCAGAACTGCGCGATGATTTATTATCGAAGAACAACGTGCAACGAATCGACGCTGATCGATTAGAGATTATTATATCGTCGAACGAAATTTCGTGAGTCACGAGCTGCATTAAATCCACCGACGAGAGCTCGATCATGGATTGCGATGCTATTAGACGTACAGAGAAAGCCCGGCGCGCGTAATCTCATCGATTTAATCGGCGCGTTAATCGTTGCGAAATGAAACGCTCGACATTAAATCCACGAATCTCGTCACGGTGCCGCCGCGTCAAGTACGAAACGACCCGTATCAGTGATGCGTATCGACGATAGATGCGACGGTTCATGAAAAATCGCGGTGTCGTCGAACGTTTCATCCCGTTCAAACAATATGTATCGAATCGGCTGATCGACCGTGAACAACTGCTATTATATTGAAGCACCTGCATGAATCCAGCACACGCCGCCGCCCCACATTTGTCCCTCGACATACCGCACATAGTGCCCTCGATCTTGAGGTCGACGCCGCCGGTGTCGTAAGTGACACCCTTTCCCACGAGCATCACCGTCTCCAAGACGCAGGCAGGATTAGGTGGCTCGTAGGTCAGGAAGATTATCCTGCCCGCGTGGCGGGGTATCATCGAAGCTGCGCGATTCACGCAAGCGAACAAAGGATACTCCTGGAGTAGAGTGTCCTGGTCGGACACCACTTGCATCGTCACGTTCGAGCCGCAAAATAGCTCGGCGAGGTACTCCTCCATCCTGGGTGGCGCCATTCTTTCCGGATCCGCACCACCTGCGAGTGATTGCAATATTAAATTTGTTATTAACCAAAACCACCCTCCCTATATTTAAAAGACGACGAGAAGTATCGTGGAAAGAAGAAATCTGAAAAATAAAATAAATATCCTGCTCCTTGCTCACGCTTCGAAACTTCTCCAATGAGCCGCGAATTTTCGTTTCGCCGGACGTCCGTGTGTCCCCACGATCGTAGGTTTCCCGGTTCCGTTGGTTGAAATAAGGAAAAACGGTAATACGACGTGGCGAGACGAGGTCTAACGAGCCCCGGCAAGCAGGCTTTCGGCTTAAATTTAAATCTATAGCGGTCGGTGCTTCAGTGACTTTCAGACGCGAGCGGATTCTCGCCGCTGCGCGATATCTTTTTTAATTTTCCCGCACGAGAAGACTTTTAACATCGTATTAAAAAGGAGAAGCACGCTCGACGTAAGATCGCGCGTAATTTTATGCGCGGCTGCCTTGGGTAGAAATTACAAGGGAACGTAATCCCGTTTTATTTCGCGAGAAGGATGTGTCTGACCGCAAAATACTTTTATTTTTTCAACCCCCCTCCGCTTCTTTCTCTTTCAACGACGTTCTTCGCGGGCATACATAATAATTTCAGTCGAACAGTTTAATCTCTCAACACTTTAAGCTCTTTAACAGCATTTCACGTTAATAGGAGCGGAGAGAAACGTTCGCGATGAAGAAAAATTACCACCAGTTCCATTTAATACTCTCCAGTTGATGATTATTTCATCTCGTTTAAAGAACAAACGATTCTATGGAGATGGTTTATCTTCTTACTTCGTTAGTTTCAAATCAAAATCATAAAAAGCTTAACATTCCACGACCTCGTATTTGAAAAATGGTGATATAAGGAAACGCGTCTCGACTGGTCGTCGCGAAAAACCTGTACGCACAACTTTTTCCCGCTTAATTAAACGCTCGAGATTCTTGGTGAAACGTGCAAGTAGAACGGACTGAAATTTACATTCCACCAGTGGCGAAGGAACGCGTCGAATTGCTGAGTCGACGTTCAGAGAACAAAGAATTCGAGCAAAATTATATAAACCAAAAATTATTCGAGAAACCCGCACGAATTCTCCGTCACGTTCGTTGAAACCCTTTGAAGTTTCGTTTATTTTAACGGAACGAATAAATGCGATTACGTTTAAGAAAAAGTACGGATGGATATTTTGAAGAATCGCGTCGGAGGTTGTTCGTAAGACAATTTTACCAAAAATCAGAGAGACGCGAAGCGTCCAAGTTCACGCTCGACCAGTCGAGTCGTCCGCCGCGAGCGATTTTTCCACCCCCTTGTTCCTTTCCTCGGCGAAACGGAAGTTGGGACCATTCTTCGGCGAGTCTGCTCGATAAAGCAATAGAAATCTCGGCCGAGGAACGACTTACCGATGTCCCTCGCGACGTATCTTCCGCTCTCGAGAGCCGAGGCCAACTTCACGATACCCTGAAGCTTCTTACTGCAAATCGGACTCCAGACAGACAGTTGACACGCCTTGTAACACCGGTCCGGGCATGTTTCTCGCACCTCCAACGGCTGTGCACAACCAGGAAATAAATTGAAGATGAAACTTTAAGAGTTTAAGAAGTATAGTGTAATATTTCAACAACCTTTGTATTATATTGTATTTACCTGGTCGATTAAATAAATTCTATTATGAGTCTATTATTAGTTTAATTATTAATCAAGAGATAAAGAAATTCTTGAACAGAAGCTCGCCTTGGCTTCAAGATCGATACGAACCGAAATTAGTTCTCCATACCTTTTCGTCTAAAAATGGAAAAAGAATTTCAACAACAGCTCTCCCTCCATCCCCCCTGAATATATTCTCTGAAAATACACAAGCTACAAGTTTGCCAATTAAATAACAGGAAGTATCAATTCAATAATTAATGTTCATTAAATACGGTAATGAATAATAAATAATCCGCATCAATATTTCATTAACATTTCCCAAAAGCGAGCTTGTTTAAATACTAAATATGTATTAAATAAAGCAGTGTAACGGATCGAACAGTACCGTGCACGAGCCAGTTTTACAAGGAAAGAGAAGGATAATCGTAACTGGAGGAGAATAATTTCGGTCGAGGAAATATTTTCGAGCCACCTCTTTTTTAAACGAGCCAATATTAAACAGACTCTTAAGCAGAGTCACCTTTCGTGACTTAAAGGCTCTAGGTGCGCTCAAAAGCCCCTAATTAGCTAATAAACGAGAGGACAGGACAGGCCCGACGATTCCACCCTCCTACTAGAATATTTCACCAAGTTTTCGTCGAGTTTCTGTAAGCGGTCGACTCGGCTTCCTAACGCAGCTTCTTAGCGGCTTTGTTCCTCCAGACAGAAAATATTAAAGCGGATAATCCTCTTAGTGGATCGCTGGTTCATAAGCGACGGCTTGGACTTCCGTGCTGGACGTGTGTCTCGTTCGAAAGTCCTCCTACTAATCCGCCTTAATATTTCACCCTCCCGACCCATCGAGAGTATCCCACAGCTCCTCGTTTCTTTCTCTTCCCCTGGTTTTTCGTTTACGCAGCTTCATCGTCAACAAAGATCGAATACCGATATTTATTTTTACACGTTTCATTCACTCGGTTAATGTAGATGATCCTCGGTTCGCAACGCGTTAAAGAAGATTAGATATTCGGTATCTTTCGATATAATAAAATAAAAGCTCCTTCTTCGCGGATCGGGAAGGATAACTTTCAGCACGAAAGATGGCTCGTTTCTCGGCCTCGCTCGTCTTCGTTATCCGAACGCCGGGCATAGTTTCGCGTTAATGTATTCGCTGCTTGTATCGGAGGAGGCTGGTATAGATATATCTGCTATGCTCGCCGATAGCTATTATTTCGAAGTAGGTGAATAGTTCGGAGCCGTGTATAGAGCGATCATTGGTATCGCACGAAAGCCAGGAATCGCGGGCAACGTTTTGTGAACAGTTTAGCGTTCTGCTAATTTGACGACTGCCGTCGAAGAATTTCGGCCGATTCATCGTTACGAATGGTGTATCTACAATGTCCCATTTACCGAGCTATTAAACCATGTTTCTAGCCAATAAAATTATACCTCCTTTCGATAATAAAGCACAGGGGAGTTTAAAGAACGATGAAACGAGACTATATTCTGCTGTACAACAACCGTTCGAGCGGCAGTTTCAACAATCTGATCGACAGGAAGGAAGGAAGGAAGGAAGGAAGGAAGGAAGGCGAGAGGGAAAAAAAGGGATGAAACAGGCAACGCGGTAATCTTCGCGAAAGTCATTTGCAGGAGAACCTTTTTTCCCTCG
This sequence comes from Osmia bicornis bicornis, assembly GCF_907164935.1. NCBI lineage: Eukaryota > Metazoa > Arthropoda > Insecta > Hymenoptera > Megachilidae > Osmia > Osmia bicornis. The sequence goes on along the minus strand of NC_060224.1, from coordinate 5,937,025 downwards.
GCAATGGGTATTCCATTAGCCCTCTGGCGAATTTTCGAGCAATTTCGCCGAGCGAAAGCGTCCGAGGATAGCCCGGGAAAGAGAGCGAGAGAGGAATTTCGTGGGCGCCGAAGTTTCTTTGGGCTTTCGCGAAAACGATTTCCATCTGCAATAACACAGAAATTCCAAATCCTCCCTGAAAATTAACTTCCTACGGGAAGATTTCCGGGAATCCCGATCGAAATCGTTGAAACCTTCGAATCTCCTCGGTTCTTTCGATCTCGTCGCGAGAAGAAAGATCAAAAAGCACCGGTGTCGAAATTAAAAATAAAAGGAAGCAGAAACGGCGCGCGGTATGATCACGAGGGAAGCGGGTCGACGTCGTCGTTGAAAAGAAAAGACGAAGGAACCGAGCGAGAGGAGAGAAAGGGGTAAGAAACACTGCTGAAGATAACGGAAGTTCTATAGGGGATGGAAGAGGCGACGCTTACTACGGGCGTTCCGATTACGCGGCATCGGAATTCCGAGGGCGTCTTCCGGTATTTGGAAAACGATGCCCCGTATTCGCGAGGCTAAACGACCGAGCAAGCAAGCCTCGACGAAAGAACGAACGAGCTTCTCGTCGATGGTTCAACACACCCAGCCATACACATACACACACGTACACGCACACGAAGATGGAAGAGGGTGAGAGGGTGCTCTCGAGTATTTCGCTAATTAGGTCGCACCGCCGGCCGCCAGGATTTAGGTACGCCAGGCATCCGTTACTCTTGGTAAGACGGAACGCCTCGCAACCCCTTCGCACCCCAAACCACCTCCTCCTGGCGCCGTTCTTCTCGTTGAAAAGGCACGTGCTCCTCTTCCTTAGCTGATCCTTCGTGTATCGCAGGCTTAAAGTTGCAAGCACCAAGCACGCAGAGTTCCGCGTCCAAGATAACAGACGAAAATCCCGACCAACATTCCTTGAACCCAGAGGCACACACGAAACACTAATCTGGTTACTTAATTGTTAATCAATCGATGATCAGCCAGGAATCTGTTTTCGTCGGAGGATTAACACCCTGTATATATATACCAAATACAATATGTTTTTTATCAACAAATTTAATACTCTCATCGTCGAGTAACAGGAACGAGCGTTCCATTCGGTTATTAGGGCGAATAAAATCCCCAGGCGTTCCGGTTCGACGACATTTTGAGTAAACACCGGTGGGTGACAGGTATCAGCAGCGAAACGCGCGGTCAACAGAGCTATTAAACAACACCTGTCAACGCCAGTGGCGAGGCAAGCTGTGGCTGATGGATAAGTGTGTCTTACGAACGGATCGCGAGCACCCATTGTTCATCGACGTCTTTGCAGCAACGTTCGAACAAGTCCCTTCTACCATCCGACTCCTAACAGTTCGAACTATGATCGAAAGCTGAGAGTATTGTATATCGGGATTGGCCGTTCGACACTGGCCAATCGTATCTGAGCGCTATCCTGCTTGTTAAATTATCGATAACGTCGCACGGAGACAGGATTAATTAGAGACGCCATTGTTATAATGTAGCTCATGTCAATTCCACGTCGGTCGATCAAGCAAAATGTCTTCCAGTATTTCGAACAGTTCCAAAGAAAATGACCAAGTCCCAGTGTAATTACCATGCACGAAAGAAACAGTCCCAGGGGGGCAATTGATTCTCGACAAACGGTAATTCAACCGTTAAATAAATCGACGGAAGGGAAAACTTTTCAGCTTTCGGGACGAGGCGATTAACGGCGACGCTGGTCGAAAGGATAACGAGGAGAATCTAGAGCGTTCGGACCAGGGTCAATCGTTTACCCAGAGACTAACGGAACAGTTTGACCAAGAGTTTGCGAAGTATTATCGTGTCGCGTAACCCCGGCTGACTCGATGCACGCCAACGTCATTAGTTATGGATTAAGATGCCGGCGTCGCGTCGCTTCGCATCCCTTCGGCTAGACTCAATTTAAGCTAATAAGAGCGCGCGAGAGGGAGGGGAAGGAAATTTAGGTCAGTTTGAACCGACCGATGAAATCTGACCAAACCCGAAATACGAGGATGAATTCCTTTCGAACAAAACCACCGGGTTTCTATTCTACCCGGTACCCGGGCACACCCGTATGTTGTCTCTGTTTGATTGGTTTAAATGGCGCGGCAGCGACCACATTTCGACCGACTATCGGGGAAACGCTTTAACCAGCCGTGTTGCCTACAATTGAGCGACGCGCGTTTATCAGCGACGTTGACGTTACTAATCTTCGGTTGCTCCACTTTCTTCCGGGATCGTTCGATCGAGCAACGTAAATTATCTTCCAGCTTTTCGTTATTTTATTTTGAAATTCAATATTTTATAAGTACTCACCACGTAGAGTCCTTCGAGGGCTCCCAAAAGCGTGACGAGCTCGACATTCTCGAAGCGGATATCCGGCAGGAGAGCTAGCAACGGACACCTAACTCCAGCTTTCAGTGCTCTGTTAACAGAACAAAGTAATGGGATGTTAAACGAGAATGATAGAGAATTCGAAGGAAAATCAAACAGCAGAATTGAGTGGTATGCAACTTCTCTCCTCTCTCTCTCTTGATTACTAATGAGATCAGCTGCGCGTCAGAATGCTCGCGATTTCACAATCTCTTGATTAATCGAACGAACTTTCTAGCGATAAGATTGAAGCTGGATTAAAGCTATCTTCGAACAAACAAATGGTCAATCGGTTGCGTGTATTCGTTTTGTTCCGAGTTATATACAAAGCGCGAGCGGTGATGCATAAAACAGTGAACGCGATACTCGATCATGAATATTTATTCTCGCAGTTCATTGCAAATTTATTAGCAAAAATATGGTGGCGAAATGAAGCTTGCTCATCTGACGATTCATAAATAGATACGGTCGATCGCCGGGAAAAGTCGATAGCTTTTATGAATCATTCAGTCGGCAGTGCACGATCAACCCTTCCACGATTCGGGGTTAACTATTCCGTGCAGCTTCTTATAAATATTCAACGGCTGAATTTATCTCTTCACACGGAGGCCATCGATCATACGAAACGAGGGGTGCGTCGGAATCTTGCGGGATGATAACGCGATTAACCCTATCCGTCAATAAATACTATCTCTTTCCTATTTTGCCGCAACTCTCCGCTATCGTACATCTGTTTCTTATCGCCGTCATGTGAGCAAGGATTAGACGAGCTTCGATCCATCAGAATCACTCATTTTTTAATTTATTATTTACATTTGTTAATTTGTACACGGAATTTATTATTTACACTCTTCAAACATACCATCAAATATATTTGTTCGATCTCAATTTCGAAAACTGTTTTCATCACTGCGATGTATAGTTGATTGAAAATGAAAAACGATACACGTCAAATATTTTGTCGACTTTTTACGTCATACAAAAATTGTACAAAAACGTGACGGGTTAAAAAACTTGTACGTTTCAACAAAATATTCAGTATAGTAACGAAGAATAGCCAGTTTCAGAGGTGGTACACGCACCCTTCGTGGAAGAAGAATGAACAAACGAGAAACCAGAAACGAATTGATGACAGAGTCGCGGAACAAAACCGTTGGGAAGCGTTCTTTTTCACGCGTGACCGAACCGATGATTCGAAAACTCGGTGTGCTCGTTAGCCGACGGTTTGTCGTTAGATTCGATTATCCGCCACTCGACGCCTGCAGCCGTGCACTTTTACAGAGAGCAAACGTTTCGAGGACCGATCGCAGCAACGTTCACAGCTCCCGAAGGTAACCGCATTATCCGCCGCGCGAAATCTCCTTCGTTATTCAACAAGCGGCTAATCCGAGTTCGCTTAATGACCCTGCACTTCGAGCCTTCCGGCGCGCCAATTAAGCCGGCCGGCGATTAATAAGCAATTACGCGCGAATCGTCTCCGGTTGATCTCTCCGTAGCTTTGTTTTTATCTCCCTAAACTTCTCTGCCTAACGTTCGATTCAACGACTTACGAATTTTATCTTAATTAGAAAGATCCTTCCCCAAGCTTCGACTTCTACTTAACTTCATCTAATAAATATAACCATTATTTTTAGTTCATTTTTTCCAATCGAACCTACCTTTGGACACCTTTAATTGCCGCCTCGGCGAAGCTCCGCACGTCGTGATAATCCATGTTGAGCGGGCCTGTCGGACTGTAAATGAGCCTTTTCGCGGGCAAATTGATTGGCAAAACCGCACCTATCACGCCCAGGGCGGAATCGATCTGGGCAGCGCTGTATAAAACAGTTTTGAAAGGCTCCGGCTCGTCGAAACCCGGCGCGCAACCCGATATCAGGATTATGCCGTCGTAGTCGCAGCTGCAGATGTTCGGCTCGATTTTCAGCTGACACGGCATCCATCTGAAACAAATCATTATGCTCGTTAGCACGGATCGTCGGTGCTAATTGTCGTGACTCCGGGTCTAGCCGAGTAATTAGTCGGTAACCGGAACCACCGCGTGTCTCGCCATAATTCGTAAACAATAGGCTCCCGCGAGCATGTTCTTCGTGTAATTTTGTCGTTCGAACGAGAGCATCGTTGTTTCGAAAAGTAGATCCACACGAACGAAGAATCGGTGTTCGAATCCTGATTTTCGAATACCAGATTCTCCGTTGGTTCGTTTTGAAATTCGAATTCGATGCATCGAAATGGCGGAACCCGTGGGCGGTAACCATTTAGAATATTAACATCGATGGAAAGGAATCCGTAAGCTAATTGATTGGAACATTCGTCTGCTAGAAGATTTCGAGTTCGAAACGGTCTCGGTATAAGAGCGGAATAGAGGGAGCATAGTTTCTTGCTTCCTCGAGCAATATCGATGCGATCCTCGATTCAGGACTTGGAAAGTCGACGTTCAAACGATATCTCCGAGGCAACTTCGAGCAGTCGATACGAATCTCGAGGCACACAAATTCCACGAGCTTCCCAACTGACCGCGATTCGTTTCTCCAAGAGTCCCGTTGAAAGCGTCTGGTCAAGATTTATCGTGAAACACGGCTGCTTCGAATCGAACACCTCTCGTTTCCCGTGCGATCTCTGAATCGTTTCAATGTTCCTCTCTTTGGACGATCCTCCTCGAGAGCTTAATATTTATAAGGCTATTAAACGCTCCCTCAACGTCGAGCCCGATTCAAACCGCGCTGAAGATGGAAATTCCGTTTCGAAGCTGATAATTACGCGGACGAAATTTTAATATATTCGACGAATTTCAATCATGTCCATCAAATGCGACGACCGAACTTTTACACTCGCGACGACCGAACTTTTCCTCCCGTTATTTTCGCGGGCCAACGAAACAGCTACGGTGCTCGAGGGGTGTCTTTTTACGCGAAGCGAGTTCGCGATGCGGTTCCAGACCTCCCTCGAGGACGAAGAACGCAGAATCGTATAGTAACTCGCTGCATGTTTCACGCTTTTATCTTCGTTATCAATCACCAGCCAGCTTTCCGCCCGCGGAACTTTGGAGAATGTTCATCAGCCGAGCGGAAACGGGAACTTTGCGCGATATTTACGACCTGTAGAAATGTCTTTGAGGACTCGGGACTCTGGCACGCTTTCGAGTCATGACTTTGTTAACTTTTTGTACAGTCATCTGTTTGTAAAATTGTATTGTCTCCGAAGAAAGACGAAGGCTATTTATAACTTAGATATTTGTCTACCGAAGATCACATCTTCCCGGTAGTACCGTGATTACAATCAAACTTTATGCGATTATAATAAGTGGTCTGATACCGAGATAAGACGTTCAAATACTCGCTTTGATTTGAGAAAACAATCCTCTCGAGATTTCTTTGATTACTTTCAAGTACATTCAACGGCCTCTTTTCGAGAGCTGAGAATAAAAATATCGCTCTAACGATATCACACTGTTTGTCGTGCTAATTTGTAATGTCTTATCCCTGGCGCGAGTGACATTGGGCATCCGTGTGATATAACATTAACTAAAGTAGTAAAGACAAAATTGTTTAAATACTCAAAGCTGTAATATTCAAACTCGAAGACGTGATGGTTTATCAGGTGAATCAGAATGGTCCTGAAGACGTGGCCGTTTTACACGCGTTTACCTCGATTCCACAGCCATGATGGATCACAGTGCGACGATGTCCTCTCCTGGTACTTATCCGAATCTTCCGCGAAGGATTCTTCGATTCTCTGCCGGCGGATCGTGCGATCGAAGCCTCGTGTTTCCATGGATCGCGATCTGGAAATCGTGACAAGGGAGACGGCGTTCCTCCGCGTCGAAAGGAGAAAAGAGCAACGACCAATCGATCGTCGTCGTTCGTCGCTTGCTTCGCATTCAACGTATCGCAAGGGGAAAATAAAAGAGCGCGGCATCTTTCTAACGCAACACTTACAAAACGTTCTATATTTATGTATGCAAAAAGAACAAAATAAATTATTCACAATATCTCATGTACAGATCATTCGTTAATCCATATCGTTCACCTCGCAATCCGTAATCGTTACAAAAATACCACGCAATCCATGAGACGTACATAAAACGTAACAATATCGTAGAAACACAGGAGAGCATCTCCGTCGTACAAACGTCGTCGACGGTGTTCTCCTTTTATTTGCACACGCGAGTTGCTCGTCTTCGAGCGAGAAGAACTCTGACCTTAAGAATCGAAACCTTGCGCAACGAACACATTAACATCCACTTGATTCCTCGCAATCTTATCACGATTCAATACTTTCGTTACTCGCTAACGCAGGGGCAGGCCTGAATACGGAATTCTAGAGAATTTTTGAGGCATCTAACAAATGTCAAAGATCATTTCAACTAAGGTAAATAACGAAAGATTGACTCTGCAATAGAACGTCGATTTCAATAAAATGATATCTTACGTGATTACAAGCATTATTCTATATTTCTATATCTACAATCTTTCATAACGAACGCCTCCAACTTTCCCTCGAAATGTACTCTCGAAGAAAGAAAGAATTCCGTAATCTCAGGCGAGGATTGTTTAAACGATGAGTATTAGACGCGCGCGTACGTATAACGTACAAGTGTCCGTATGGCAAATTTGCGAGTACGAGGGTCTCGCAAATGAAGACTGGTGCGTTAGCGAGAGAGAAAATAAAATGAAAACTAAAACAGTTCCGCGAATTTGAAACTACGTTTACTTCTTAAGTGCTCCGTGTACGAAGTTCGTCGATCGAAGTGAGGGGTTGGGGGGCCGTCAGTCTCGTACGAAGAAAGAAAACAAAAGGGGGGAGAAAAAGGAAGGAAGAAACGAGATTGCAAATCGAGTCAGCAGGGTAGATGCGGTGCAGCGAGATGCACACTTCGGTGCATCGATAAATGCCACCGTTTGTACGCTACCCTGTTGCGTGCCTCGACGAAAACCTTACAAAAAATCGAGCGAATTTCATTCTCCAACGAGACGCGTAAACGCATTTTTCCCCGAGTCTACTTAACACGCAATTGCATTCTTTAAGCGCACACACACACATGCTCACGTAAATCGCTCCGATGGTAGGGTATATGTGTACACGGGTCGTTTATTAAACAAGGCTTAAAGCGTAATTTTCACGTGACGTTATCATGAATTCTGATTTGGAAAATATTTTTCCTTAAAAATCTAAAAGTTACTTTCCACGAAGTTTTTATTTCTCTTTTACTTCTAGGCTAACATGCTCGCGGCGATGCGAAAAAGTAGCTTCAACCGCGGACGTTACATGCCAGCGATCAAAACAATTTGATTTCGCGGCATTAAAACCGCGACATGAAATCCAATATCACGATAAAGCGACATCTAATGAACAGCGGACGAGTCACGATATTGAAATTCCCTGTCACGTGAAAACTCACCTTTCTAACGAAGCCTCGTTCAAGCCGATTCGTCTTTGTACTGGCGTCTGCCCTGTAAAAATCGAAAGGAACACCGGCGATACTGGCGACGCTGTTTAATCGTACATCAAAGTAACAGCTACACGAATTTGTAAGTCGATCGCGAATATCCCGAATCGCGGATCGGTTCGATCCATCGTACTCGTTAAATCGACGGGAAGTACTACGCGCTAGGATCGGAGTACCGATATAAAACTACCTAAGAATTCTATCAAGAGCGACGCGTTCACCGGCTTCATAAACTCTCGTCGATAACAAAGTTCAATCGACGCCCAATCATTTGTTTTTTGTTTTACTACACTATAAAAATGAGAAGAAAAAGGGATAGAATACTTGAAATCACTGTTCCGAAGGGTTCACAGCCGGGTCCCTTTGCTGACCTCGTTGGTCACGTCGAGCGATATGTTCTTAAGGGCGTTCAGCTTCTCGATGTAATCGACGTTGATACGAAGCATCCCGTTGTCGTCCACGACCCCCTGAAGAGGGGTGGTCTTCTCCGTGCCATTCGTGATCGAGGTCACCGATGAGGATGAGGTCGCGTTGGTCGCGTTGTGTTCGTTCTGCAGTCGCGTGCTACTCGCGTACAGTCTTCGTCTTCCAGGGAAGAATCTTGACATCTTCACCGCGAGAGGATGAAGCAGATGTTCCTCGTACATGTCGCCCTTCGGGTCAGCCGTGATCAGGCTGACGATGATGCCAACGATCACCGTTGACAGGCTACCTATCAGGGCGTAGTACATGTATGTTATACTATAAAGATACTCGATGGGTCCCATCTCGGACTTTCCGTCGTCCATTGACGTATTTTGCCAAAGGTTCGTCGTGACGTTGGAAGTGACGGACATCAAGTTACCCGGTTGAGTGACCCACGGCGAGAACGTGTCGTTCTTACAGTTCTCCGTGGACAGGGGCAAGGTTTCCACGTCGTTGCTGATCCTCAAGTGTCCGAAAGTGATCCATAGCGTGGTCACGTGACTGAAGACCATCCCGGCAGCCGCGCCTTTCCAGTTGGCACACGGTACCAGCATGGCCAACAGGAACACGCCGAGCAATGGACCAGAAGTGGCCGACGTCATCAACATCGAGGACTCGATCACTCCTGACAACATCGCCACAAGGAAACTGACGCCTACTATCAGCACGCCGTAGATAACGCTGATCAACTTGATCAACTGTAACTGCTGATTATCTTTCAGATCACTCAGAGACGGTATCTGGCTGAGAAAGTCCTCGAACGTGACAGTGGCCAAGGAATTGAGGTTCGAGACCGCCAAGGTGAGCGCGCTGTTGAACAAAGTCGCCATCACTAGACCCAATAGACCCGGGACGCTGAGGAACTTGTCCTCCACGTAGAACGGCACGATCTCGTCGAATTTCGAAATGTAGCCGAGCGACAGAGGATCGCAATCCGCGTAGTTGGCGAAGATCACCATACCCACTACCCAGGAGAGGGAGAACAGGACGAAGATTATCGGCATGTTCGCCATCATTGTCCTGAAAGAAACATTAAAAACACACTGAATATATCTATTCGAGATTCTAATTTTACTGCTTACTTTGACGCAGTAATTTATCAACAAAATACCCGACAAAATTTCCAACTCATTTGTCAACCTAACAGTTAATGATTCTTTCCACAAAGTAAACTTATTTATCTATGCTAATATCCAGATAATATCCAAATGAAAGGTCGTAGAAACAATAAACAATTGTTTTCGACAAACTAATGATAAGGTAGAAAAAGTTCTAAACTTTAATTTTCAGTAGTGTTAGCCTTCAATTTATCTGCCTTAGAAGTGAAACAAGCCTTCGAAAATGGATCTTAACAACGTGTAACGTATGTCATTCTTAGATGCTCGAATCGACGCTGTTGACCCGAGATAGGGGATCGAGCATCCGTTAAAAAGTTTGGCCCGGTGCCATTTAACCCCGTGGTCGTCCTCGAGCCAGGACGAAGGACTCATTGATTATGCGGTACCGAAAAGTGGGGCCAGAATTGAGACACGTTCTCGAGACGGTAGACCGCACGGGAATCGTGGTTCGACCACGAAATTTATGCCAGAATTTTTCGAACGGCACAATATTCTAAAAACAATCATTCGAGGCGAATAACCATCGCGTTATTCCCGCGGCGAAAGCTTTATCAGCGCTTGAAACGCACAATAAAGCGATCGTTTCGCGGCGTGCCCACGTTTCGCGGTTACATTCCAATAAAACAAAAAAAAAAAAACAAATATCATCCGAGAAAACGTTTTTATCGCGCCACGACACGATTATATTCTAATAAAAGTCCATATTCCGAGGGAACGTTTTCGACGTGACAAACTGACGGCAGGCTTTTCAGATTTATACTCTAATAAAACGGACGCGCGGGAAAACACCTCTGTGGATAAGCCAGCGTCGATGTTTCGCTGGGAAAAAAGAGGAGAGATAAATTGTCTCTGAAATTGACGATTCGTTTGTCGCATTTTTGAATGCGAACCGAACCTCGCACACCAGATACATAGGTCGATGATGCGTGTTTGCTTTCCCGCTTCAACCGATGATCGATCGACTTTTCACGACCGTAATACCTCTCTTTTCGAAAAGAATCGCGTTTCTTTCTCAGATTCGTGCTACTTTTTTTGTGACAATGAATGGTTTCGTTTTGATCCATTTTTTAGAAAAAAAAAAAACGGATGTTAGTCGATTCTACTGTTTGTGCATGATTACGATAAACCGTAAAGGTGATTAGCGACCACACAGTTCTGGAAATAACGGCTAGATAAGTGTGACAATTTGCATAATGCGAGGTGACTGGTTATCATACGGTAGCACGCGAACCATGTGACTGGATCATAATAATAACTGATATGATAACGAGCGATAGGCAAAAATTGCGTCTCGACAGCGTGACGGTGATTCACCTTCCTGGTTCAACCATCTGTCTGTCCCAGCTTAAATTGACGTCTTAATTGAAACGTAAGAAAAAAGGAAGACGAACGGATGCGTTCGAATTTCTTCGAGAATGCCACAGGGAAGTACTTCCTCGCTCTGTCCCGAGGGAAAATAGTCGATTCAAGGAACACGTTAACTAAGTGATTCGAAAACTTTCCTACATTCTGTTACTTCATTCCCGGAAATAGAACTATAATTTCGTCGATAACAAGTTTCTTCAAGGTGAAGCGTGAAAATCTTTTTCGGAAATCAGTTAGTCCACTTGCATTCATAAGCAATTAACTTAACAAACCTTAAGTAGTAAGCTAAAATGATGGAATACTTTTCTGCTTAGTAATTTTTTATTCAATTATACTTAGTTTCTTCCTTGAAACAAATTTTCAAGTATTCCCCGTGGAGTGAATGAATTTTTACAATACGAAACAGATGCTTATTAAAATTGGTACGTCATTCAGATTATGACTGGCACGATAAATGAACCCAACGAATTTCAAGTGTCTGCAAAATGTATTTAAAATTGTCATGCAAATTCTTGCGAATCAGAAACACGACCTGCAAACGGATCAATTTATATCGAATTAAACATTCCGAACTATTTCTTTCGCATATTTCACATATGTGTAGCACATCGTAACGCGTGGCTTTATCTTCGGGACGCCTGTTTACATATCTACCGCGTAAACTGCTAATCCCGTGTGCGTGTCTCGAAATCTTAGATAAGGGAAGCAAGAGGTTCTGCATTCACGGGCGTGACTCGACGGGAGCCATGTAATTTCGGCGGAAATTACGAAAGGAACGATGCAGATTTCGGATAAACGAGCTCAGTACCCATTGTTTAGCAAAGAATCATTAAAAGAGCGAAAGTATCGGGGAAAAAATGAACGAAAGAGTAACTCACTTGACGACTTTGCGTTGACTAGTCATGCTGCAGTATCTCTGCACAAAGTTCTGCTGGCAGCCGAAAATGGACAAACTCATAAACAGTTGTCCCAGGGTGGCCGATAGCGTCGTGACGCGTAGGGTGGGATCCAAATCCATACTGGGAACAGATTTCATCTTGATTAATTCCACGGATTCGTCGAAAGAGAAAAGAAAAAAAAAGAAGAAAAAGGTGGATGTGTCGCGAAATTGATGCTATCCATTCTCGGGAAACGTCTCCGACATAAGGAGCGTCTCTAAAGAGGAAGGCTCTTTATCCATTCAAAAAGTTTCGTCGGAGGAAACGTAGACTCGAGGCAAATCCGCCAGGTACCCTATTCGTTTCCGTGGCCGTAAATCGGGGTTACTTTGTTTCGCCGCCTTTGTTCCATCGCGCTATATGGCCAGAAGGGTTGTTTTGAATTGGAACGACGCGATGAATGTCGGGTATTTTATTGCTAGTCTCAAACGACTGCTCAGCTATTCGTCGTTTACAACGGACCAGTTGTCTACCGAAGCTGGTGATAAAACAATGAAAGAAAATCAACCCCTTTCGGATTAACCTCGTCTACCTTTTCCCCAGAGAAAATTTCTTCTTTTCAAAAAACGTATCAATTGATTTGATCGTAAATCTTTCGATCCTTTATTAACTCGGAGAGCGTTAGGTCCAGATGATATATTCTACTCCGACGTTTGCCGGGTTAAGCGTGCAAAAAGAAGATACGTGTTATCTGATCGAAATACGAAATTCACGTGACTACAGTAGTTCGATTTAATGTCTCAGTACTCACTTGAAGAAATCTAATCGGCCACGTTCGTACGTCACGTTGAAAACTTGAGCTGGACCGATATCAATTGATCCACGAATGATAATCACCAATGAGACACCGATCATCGTGATACCCTGTATAACATCCGATAGGATCGCTGCCTTCAAACCTCCCTGAGAGCAAAACAAAAATATAACATTCCTCAATTTCATTCATCATTCGAATTCCATCTGATAGTACGCTAAAACTATTACAACCGCAGTCGTTACGAATTTAAGAGCATCTTTCTGCAATGTATTATGAGGCAAAACGGTGGAAGGAATGAGCGCATTACTTTCAAAGCACTGTCCTTTCAGCCGATATATAGCAGTTTTACGATCGTATCACATTTACGATCTTTCCGGTCCGGGAATTCACCTGGAAAGGGCAAACGACGTACTCTCAGAGCTCGTGAATAATTGACACGTCATAAATGTGGCCGGACATCGTGAAGGTGATCTTAAAGTCTCAAAATCATTCGGCATAAAAAGGCATTCTTTATTGGGTTCCGTTGACGCGAAATTACGATGCTCGTTTAACTGTCCATAGCCGTGCCTTTTATCGTCGTTGAAGGAAAAATTAAGTATTCGTCGGGATGAACTCTCATACTTAACTTAAGTTACATCAATATTGTGCCATGTTTGTTCACCGTTTCCTTCCTTACGATCGTATATTAATGACGTTCATTAATTTGCATGCGCTACTTTAAACTCGATACGGTAATAACAGCAAATGATTACTCATCGCTGTGTAATCGTTTCAAGAAGTTTCTATACAAAAAAAGCTGATGGCTTTCAAACACGTTTCCTTAAGCCTGGTCTATACTTCGGAAGGAAATGAATAAAGGGTGTTCGCAAATATTGGTTGAAAAACAAGCGAACAATCAAATGTTGACAGGCTTTTGGGCAAATGTTTAGTTCTTGGTGTCGTTCTATTTTTCTACGCTGGCAAATATTTGTTTCGCAAACATTTGTATGGGAACAATTATATCTAAAAACGTGGGCTAGGTTTTAAGCTTAAATAGCTTTACGGTTTCGATAGAACTTTGTACACGTACCGACGAAAAATTCGCTGCCATTTGTTTAAAAGTTTTTAAACGAATATTTTCAAGTAACTTTTACACTGTTTTATGCGCTTCTTATCAAACAGATGTATTTACGTCCGAATCGCGGCCTCGATGTTGCGAGTAATTAACGCGTTGCAATTTGAAAAGTAAATTAAAAAAATGATGATTATTCATATTCTTAATTACAGTTTCGTGTTCATTTTTACATAAAATGTTAACTATACGAATAACGAGCTTGTTAGACGTAAGCTATTATTAAAAACTGCTTTCTATCGAATCTATTTACACTCGTAATCTCATACTTTCTATCACAAACAGCGATAAATCTTACTCGCGTCAACGTTATAAGCCTTAGGAATTTACAGAAGTCTTTGTTAGCCTACGACAAATTGATCAATTTCTTCGATCGAATATCGTACATACCATCAGGGTGAAGATGACTGAAATCGAGGTGATCCCGATGATGCTGGCCCAATACGGCAGGCCTATCACAGCTTTCAAAGCGACGCAAGGCGTGAATATCGTAACAGCCAGGTTCAGCAGGCTGCGTATCACGTACGAGAAGCTGGCTAGGCATCTGACTAGCTTCGACTTGAACCTGGATAGGATTAGCATAATTACAAAGAGGTCTGGCTCTGTCCGCCGGCACGGCCGGACATAATCGTTAAGAGCGAAGATGATTTCAAGGTTCGCGAAATCAACGTCCGAATGATCGTTTTCGAGAACGTCTGAAAAGCTGAGCTAAGAAATCTGAAAGAAATAAAGAAAACATCGAATCTCCGAAAAATTAATTACCTCATGTCCAAGTACTGATAGACAGACGTGATGCCGAGGTTGTAGTAAACAGGCACGAAGACGAAACACACGATGGGATAAGCGAGAAGCATCCCATAGATGGTCTCCCACATTGCGCTACCCCTGTAGTAGAGTTCCGATGGGTAGCCGAGAAAGGATCTAACCCCGAGGGTCCCACGCGCGATCGACAGCATCATGGCACCCATGGAGACACTTCCAGTAGCGAACACGTAGTCTGCCTTGGTCGACTCCTTTCGACGACCACGGAATTTGCTCCATAACGGGATGACGAACGAGGCGACGATGCAGCCGATGAAGATCAGGTAGTCCACTACCATGGACGACGCGTTGATCGTCATCCTGGGCTCTCTTGCGGTGCCGTTTCTTCCCTTAGCCTCGAGGTCTTCGTGGTACCGGAAAAATCGTATGTGCCGATGTTAAACGCGTTATTAACGGTCGCCTTGGACGGCTTCGTGTTTGAATCTACCGGCGAGACAGTCTCGAGATCTTCGACTCGTCGAGCTATTTTTCGAGCTCTCGCGATCTTCGACGATTTAGTCGCGACTCGCGATACAGTTCGCCCGTTCGAAACGTACGTGCGTAAAGATGGTCGCGTCGCTTTTATACGAAAGTTAACGTGCCGGCGCCAGCGTACCACTCGGCTCTGTCTTTCGTTACGCAATTTTTCGTCGGCCCTGATCGCGAGTGATCCTCGATCGATGAAGATCAGAGGAATCCGTGATGCGATCGGTACAGTGTCGTGTACCGTGACTAACGCTCTCCGTAAACTACTTCACGTTAATATGCTCTGGACCCCAAGCGAGACGGAACTAAACGAGCCGATAGCGTGACGAAGACGGTTCAAAGACTATCTTCCGGCTAGTGGAGGGGACGGAGGTGAGCAAACTGGAAGGGACTAGAGATGGTACGGAAAGCTGGTGTCAAGCTTTCCTTATCTTACTTAATTCGCTATTGTTTGTCTTGTATCTCCCGGTGTTTGCTCGTCAACGATCATTGCCAACGATTTCTGATGCGATACCGACTATCGTAATTGGTGCATAACTGCTGTCGTACTACGATCACAACGATTATGTAAATCAACCGGCGCGGCGCTCCTTTCCGACCACTGCACCGGCCACGTGACACGACTGCCTGACGCGACCGACGATTGTTTCTGTTTTTCAGGGAAAACGAAAGCCACGGTTAAATATTTGCTTTCTAGCATTGCACAGATTCCTTCGGTGTTTGCCGACGAAACAACTGATCGTTTGCCGATTGCATACGGGAGCCTAGATAAGGAGAAAGTTGACAAATTGACAAAATCTAATTTTCCTTTCGAATTAATCCTTTTACTGTGCGCTTTATTCAAATCAAAATTTCCTGACTCATTCCATCCCGAAACGCGAGTTTGCTGTTCATTGATATTCCTCCTAGAACCCAGGCACTAAGTAGCTGTTCCTATCGAATACTAATTATCTTCATTCTATTCGATCGATTAATCATTTCAGACCTAGAATTTATGTACAAACAACCGATTGATTTCTTTCATCTTCGATCCGCCCCCCCAATGAAACATCACGCATTATGTTAACAACAGTCCAGATGTGCATAACCGGAATAATCTGCTGTGTTTTCTTTGATAACTCGACCTCGCTGTCATAAATAACATAATAAATATTGCTACGAGCTCGTGACACGCGGATCATATGATTCCTGCGTGCTGGGCGAAACTCATTCGTTCGAGATAATCGCATCGACTGCAGTCGACGACGAATCATCAAGAGGCACAAAGCGCGGAGACGAAGAGGAAGACGGGTTCTTCCTTTCATCGGGTAAGCCAGTTTCTCTGAGAAACTCTCTGAACGTCTTTTTGAGCTAGCAGCCTCGAGTGGCGCACCGTTTGACCCTGAAAACTTCCAGCCGAGTATCTCGACTCGGTTGGAAAAGGCTTCTACCGTTTTAATCGCTTAACCTCGGAACCAACGTCACGTGAAATCACAGAGGAAGGAAGTAGCTTTCTTGCACGTTGAAACACACGGCTGCCACGGTGAAGTTCTCGTTCGTTGACGGCGCGAGAATATCAAACTGGCTCTTCAACGAACGGATCAGACGGCGCCTTCTACTTAGACGCGTGACACCATCGATCAGACGCCAAGCCGTGGAAATTTCCTTGAAAAAACATTAATCCGCAGACGTCTGACTCGTCCTCTTTCGTCCCACACGACGAGAACCTCTTTCGACACCCTCGTTCAACCCAGAGACGACAGAGTCGAAGATTTGTCTGACGTATCTCCTTAGGCAGCAACGAGCCACTACCTGTACGCCCTCCGCGATTGGTAGCCGATACCTTTGCGTTATCGCTTTAAAATGCAAGTCAAGGGTCACGATCCACTTTTCGTAGTGGCTGAATTTACTCGTGTCGGAAAGGGTTGCGAAATAAAAAAGGATGAATTAGCAAATCATAACAGAATACAGGAATAAAAAGGTCAGAAAGGTGGCGATGAATTTAGGACAAACATATGGTGTGTTATCTCACAGTTACACAGCTGATACTAATCCAGTCGAAAATACTTGATCTGAATAGACGCGTCATCAGATATTCGTATTTTAACAGCTGCTCCATAATTACGTCGTCTATAAAGAAATACATGCCATTTTGGGGTTGCAGAAACTCGCCACATCTTTTTTTTCCTTTTCCCACTTCACTTCCCAGTCTCTTGTTCTAACCTCGCCACACGTTACACGAAACGCAGCTAGAAACAATGCGAGGTCGTACGAAATGCGAAACGTTGACTAAAGATTCAAGGGGGATGTTTTGAGGGCAAGCATGATAACGCTAACGCGTCCGAGAGCTCATTGTGAGGTGCACTTTGAAACAATGAGCTCGTGGCATTCTTCCTTCACAGACATTTGTCTCTTCGTTTTTATAACTCCTACCATCGTTCGACGCCTCCCTCGTGCAAAATTTTTCCCCGAGCTTTTGTACCGGCACGCGAGAACCTCTTACGTTTGACAGCGAACCAGGGAGAAGCTTTGAGGAAAACAAAACGGTGCTTCGCTAGGGAGTGTTTCTTTTCCTCTCCGAGAAAAATTCTTACAGCAATTTGAATTTAAATTCAGTAATCTTAAACGATCAACTGGTTTCTCGGTAGGAAAGGAACGAACTTTGCTTCGTTTTATTCCAACGAAAACAGCTTTTTAAGACGCGGACCAGGGAGAGAGCAATTCGCATGGAACGTGCATGCATACTTGTGCATCGGGGTTGGGTGAAAAGCGGCCTGGCCGACCGTGAAAACTGGTAGGAAACGCTCGGAAAACCGGCCCTCGGAACTCTCCACCAGCTCAGACTTCATCGTTGGCCAAGTCGAGCGAAACGAGCTTTTCCGCGATTATTTCGTGAGCTTCGCGGCGAGTAACGTTCCTCACGATCTTTGATCCCGGTCAGAGGAAATCGCAGAAATACCCTGGCTTACCTTCTCTCGTGTAGACGTTTGAAAATTCGCGATCCTTTAAAATCGGTCGAGGAAAAAACTGGGAAAACTTGTGAGTAATATAATTTTCTCGAGCTGCTTCCAACATCAAATCTTAACGTTCATTTCTTTGTAATTCTGTAAATGATAAGAATTCTAAAAATACAAGACGCATCTTTGAATTCCAAGAATCGAGCCCATTAAGACCTCTCTCACTGATTTCTCGAGATTCTCGACTAAAAGTATCAGAACTGACGTAAACATAGAAGCACATGATTCATTTAATCATTTCGCAAGATGCTTGATTAATTGAAAACTTACCAGACCATCGACCAAATTATCTCTGTCGACGAAACACTTGGTCAGAAGGATTCTTAATTTAATATACACTTGTCACGAATGAAAGTGAGACTCAATTATATTATAAGCAGATTCTTTTATAAATATTTGAGAAACTTTAGTTACGTAAAGATGATAGTAAATATAATACGAAAAGTATTTACACGACCCAAGTGTGATATTAAATTTGACCTCATTCGTAGTCACGAGACTGACGATTCATCGTGTAAACGACTTCTTACGGAAAACAAGTGTCCTAACGGGACCATTAGATAGAATAATTGGCGGAAAACTTTCCACTGTTGTTTATCAACGGTGTCAAGGGCCACGGCTGATGTCGCGGAACGATTAAGCGAGTACCGAAACATCCGTTCCGTCTGAGGAATTCATGAGAATTTTCTGGAAATCGTATCGAGCAATCTCGATTTCCAAAAGAGGGTTCGTTATCATCGTGCTAGCGACGATTAATTCGCCTGGCGGCAAGCCGAGCACGTGCTTCGATCACGAGAACGCTAGTCACAAGACAAACTTAATTGGAACGTTATGAATTAAATCGATGACTCGATCGCCGAGAGAGAAAGATTGTGACCCATTGATCGAGTCGAACACGTGCAGATTTATTCGCGACGCGTGATTCCGATCAACCAGGACTAATGAAATTTTTATCAAGACAACTCTGCAGCATCGCGACCCCTTTCTTGTATACCCTTGCAATATTTATCGCGATTTCTTTTTTTTCTTCGTGACATGAAGCTGTAAATTTTTCAGACAGGTGTGTTTACATTCGTAATCATTCTTGAGATTAATATCTTATCGGTTAACGCTGTTTTGCATTGAATGTAACACTATCAACTGTTTACTGATAACGAGAGGATCTGTAAATTCATTTTCTTCTCGAAACAATGTTGCATGAGTTTCTTAGATAATTCAATTTTCAGCAAAGTCAGGCCTTTCAGAGGTCTGAGTCACGATTGATTCAGCATCGTCATTCCAGGTTTAATCTATTCAAAAAGTTTGCAGAATTCTAATGGTACCCGTTGCTTCAAAATAGAATGCAAATAGTGTGAATCAGCACTTTTGAATCAGCCTCCATTTTTAGTTTTAAGAGAGTTCAATAAAATTAAACAGAACACTTCGAACATGTCTACAGTCAGTCGCTTTTAAAATTCGTAGTTTCACCGCAAAATGGCGATCGGGTGCAAATTGAATTGAATTATTCAACGAGTGTCTCTTTACAAAATCGTCGAGTTTCCCCTGCGGTTGAGATAAAAAAAGGAACTCGAAACAACTGGATACAGAGAGTTTGATTCAATTTCGCCGCGAAACTCGTCTTCCAGGAATTGTACCAAGAATATAATGGATCGTGACAGATACGAAATAACGTTATGCGACACTCGAATCGTCGCTTTTATTCCGTCTGCTCGGTTCGCGAGAAGTTTCGATACAAATTCATGCCTCATGAAACTTTCATTTTCCGATCGATCCTCCTTGTCGTCGATTTACAAATCGATCGTTGTATTCTACCTCTGTTTCCACTACGCCCGGCGTTTTCTTCTTTCGACCGTTTTACATCGGACCAGCCATGGTGTTTCATTGATTCTTTTATAACGCGAGGGTTTCTCAAACGGCTAATCGTTTCTCGATTATCCACCAGCTACCCGAAACTTCCTTCGAGATTCATCGCCAGGAAAATGGAGCGAATCTAAGAGAGAAATCCTAGTAATTTTGCCTTCATTATGTTTCGGGTATTCTCGTATTCAATGGGACGATCGCGTCCACTCTGGAAATTAGATTTCCTTTTTCCGCAATTTTTTTTCGAAAATACAAACTTTGAAAAATTTACTGTTAAATTTTGACAGGAAAATTCGATGTTTCAACTTTTACAAGCTTTTGTAGCAAGCGACGCCGGCCGCCAGAAGCGAGCTTTTTTCAGCTGGTGGTAGTAAAACACAAAAACCAGCCGATCAGTCTGAAATTTTAACACGTTATTTTTCGTGTCGTTGGCTCCTGCTGATACCAGCTCGCCGGTGCAATTTTTCGTTGCAAAACTTTCCAAAAAAAAAAGAAAAAGGATGAAAAATTTCTCGCGCTGCTTTATTAAATTTTCACAGACACAGCTGAATTTTATAATTAAGACAAAAAGTGAACGATAAACCTTGCTGTCAGATTCTATGAATATTTTTCACCAACGACGTACACGAAATTGGATCTGCTGACGAGAATAAAATGAAAAAATTCGCGAAACAAAAATAGCTGTCTCATCGCGTGATGCGCGTTAGTTTGATTATCTTTGCGAAGAAACGATTCGAATCGAGTGCCGGGCTTCGGAGTGCACTTAAAGTGAAATTTGTTTGTTCGACGCTCGATCCTCTGTCTTCAACTTCGAGAATCCATTTACCCCGGCGATTAAACGTTTCAGGCGAGAGATTTAAACGATTCATCGCGGCATTTCGTGCAGCATCCAAACGAACAGAGGAAGCGGAGCAGCCGAGTAAAGAGAAGAAACCGTGATAAGATTAGCACGAGCGGCGGTCTAAAAGCGAACGTTGCAGTGGAAGTTTTCGAGACGTCCGTAAGGTTTCGTCGAAGACCTTTAAACTTACCGCGACGTTCGAAGTAACGTTGTTAATAACAATTTCAACGTTTCTGAGAACGTTGCGCCGCAAAAGAGCAGTGGAAACGTTCGCTTTCGGCTACACCGGCGGCTGTACACTTCGCAAAATCGACTTCGAAACAGTCTTCTCCCTCGTTCCCATTTCCAAAGACAATAACTTTTGAACGCTTCCCTTTCTGTACAACTTTAAATACTCTTCCATCCCTCCCCGCTTCGTAATTCTCCAATTGGTTCCTTTTAAACGTCTAACTTACCGATTGAATCTTTTTCCCGGCTCCTCGAGTTTGCCCGGCGATCGTTGCAGAAAACTTTCCAACGAAACGATTGCTCGAATCCTCTCGAAAGAAAACACCCTAGACGCAAGCTTGAAGCGTAGTGGAAAGATTTTTCGGGGTGTACCGACGACCGGCGACCGACAGCGCGGAAACGGTGGCGATTTTTCTAGCCGAGTCTCCACGGATCCTCGCGACTGCTTCTGTATTTGTCGCGCCGCTGGAACGCTTGAATCCGCGCCAAATCTCGCGACAGCTTTCGGGATTCGTGAAACTACGCTTGCCCACTCGGCCTCGGCTTCGACGATTTTATTTGCCTTCCACGCGAATCATTTTTTTCTCTTTTTTTTTTCTTTCTTAAAAATTTTCTTGGTATTCGAGCGAACGTGATCTACTCCACTAACTTGTTTACACAGGAATGATATAATATCGTTAAAGATAGTGGACGATCTTTTTTTTTAAACCATCATCGAAACGCGTGAATGTTAAACGAACGAAAAGAGAGATGATATAATTTTACTCAGATATTGTTTTCCTTGTTATTCTGAGAGAAGATTATATCACAGGGTGTCGAAATTCTATCCGAGAAAATTTTTAATCTTGAATTACTCTCCGCCAAATTTTCCTCTTACCGATGCATTTTTCTGGTACAAACTTCCGGATATAAATTTAGCAAACCATTTTTGCAACGTTCAATCATTCGGTGCATCGTAACCAAAAATGTTTTTGTCACACGATGGGCAAATTTAAATTCGTAAAGAGTCGAGAGTGAAAAATCACACCTTTCTATTTTTGCGTTTGGTCTCTGCGATGAATAAATCAAACCAGCTGGTCGACATTTTAAACTAAAGAGGTGCGAGGTTATCATTGACCTTATTTCAAAAAAAAAAAAAAAATTCCGGGAAAAATTCTAAAGAATATGCTGTCCAAATATCCATGAATCCATTTATTCGATGCACACAATGTATGCTAACGATGAATTTTTAATTGCGAGTCAACAGGTTGAAGGTGGATTTACAAAGCGCGATAAGAAGAGGTGATATATGGGACGATTGTTATCCTAGGCCCGATTCCAGAAAAATGGTGTCACGGGAAATGAAGTTCCTTCGTTCACAGAACCCCGATGTCCTTCGCGGCAGCGTTTGTAAAGATTACCGAAATCTTACGCAATTTATGAAGCTTATTTAAAGCGTGGCAAACTTATCGCCAAAGTGCGAGCGAACGATTTGAATAGGAATCAAGTTCGTACGAGTATATCGATAAATATTCACGATACGCAGGAGGAAAAACGAACTGACTCATTGTAGGAATGTTTACGATCCTGATGGAAAGTAGTTTTGATTTCGCGTTAAGTCACACATATAATATCTGTACGATGTTTGACGTGCAAACACGGGTGTTAATACCAAAGCATTGGCCTTAAATCATTTAACAACTCTGAAGCTCGTTGTTAGAGCAACAGATCCATCAAGCGTAATCATCCAATTATCTTTCGAGAATAAAATATCCCCGGCTTACGGATCCCGTGAAAAACCGGGAAAAACAAACGACTGGTAATCACAGTAGCGGTAGATATTGCTTCGATAAGAAGGTAAACTTCTGTGAACCGTTCTCATGGAATCCGGATGGTTTCATTGATCTTGGGAATTGTTATTAAGTCCTTTCGACGAATGCTCGACGGGGAAATCGAAAATAACTCCGTCGGAATTATTTTTAATGGGGCTAGATTCAGTCTCTGTTCGTCGAGGAACATCGGAAATCAAGAAAATGCTGTTTCATCGAATTGTTCGAAGATTGGCGTGACGTTGCACGTTACTCGGTATATTGTTGTATAAAAAATGCGATAAAATGATGCTCGCTAAAAATATTCATCCGAAAAAACAGTGAACGAAATCAACATACAATCAACCCGGGAACAGCCTTCGTGGAGCAAACATCAATCTTTAATTAATAACCTCATTAGCGTCAATAAGAATATTATTTGGTCAGCATGGTACGGAGCAGATCATGGATCTCTTGCGTCACTGGTCGCTATTAATCACGAGATTCCGGCTCTCATTAATCAAGCGAACCGAGTCACGACGCGATAAACACCGATCGCCCAATTAACGCGAATCATTTTGTTTAAAACAAACGGTACCAGAGGTTATCCCATCACTCCTTATCAAGTGTCATCGTTCAAAAATTTTCAGACACCGGATCCTGTTGCAGAGCTGCAAGGTGTTGCTATCCGTCGCTAATTAACACGTCGACGAATTTAATCCTGTGCATCTAGTTCCTTCGATTCTTCTGCATAGCAACAGACCTCTCGCGCTTAACGAAATTTACAGAAAGCCTAATCTTATTTTTCTTTTACGAAAATTAATAAAAATTACACGATACTGTTCTCGGTGATAACTCTTATTACGTGCCACGCCAGGCATAGACGTTTTCAGTAGCAGTAAACACGTTAACGAGTTACACGAAAGATCGATGGATTCGTACAGTTGAACGATTCATTAACTGGGAACAGCTTCCAAGAAACGGAATCATTTCGTTGCGGACACTTAGAATCGTGATGAATCGTCGTGATCGTATTTAACGAATTGACATCATTGCCAGAGTGCTCGACTTATTTTCGTCGCTTGAGCAACAGAGATGTAATAATAGTCGTTTTATGCCTGACTAAGTACTCTGGTGACACGCGAATGCCAAGGCTTGAGAATTAAATCGAAACAAGAGGAACTATAACAACGAATGGGACACTTGAAAAATATTAATATTCTTAATAATTAAAATTCTAGTACGCGATCATTTACGCGTCATTTTCATTGACGCATGAACAGCAAATTGTTAATCTCCCCGTGTCACAAAGATAAACGTCACGAAGATATAATGAAAATAAAGCCTACTCGTTGATACGCGAACGTCAAAGGTAAATCACCTGGCGACACTGAAAAGCGAATGACTTTTAAAAGTCGACTGTGTTGTATCTGAAAGGATCATAAAGTGGTCGCTCTGTACAATAAATCGTACGCAACTGAAAAGCAATCGCGTTGGTCGTTTGTTGCACGACAAAGTATAATATGCTACGATACATAAATAATAAAACATATCGATACGAACGAAGCTCGAAGGTCTAGCGTGCCAAAGAACCGTCCCTATCCGCGTGTCTCTTCGCGTTTGAGCGCGAGTTACGCGTATCGCGTAGACAATCAAAACAGTCGGGAAAATTCTGTACAATCAAAGTATAATTGAACGTCAACACGGCCACCGATGAATTACTCGCAGAAACTGCTTGCTTGCCTCCCGTGGCTAACTTTAACCGGAGGTGTTTTTGCGTTTGGATAGGAATTATGGGACACAAAGCGTTTTCGATGGCACACCAGAGTCATTCTGAAAACAATCCATCGTCGTGACGTGACAACGTTACACGCTCGACTATGCTAGTCGAACAAACGTTACACGATCGAGGCATAATTTAACGTCAACAACGATAAATTATTTCTGGGAATCATAAAAAGAGATCTGTGGGTCGTTTTTTGCGTTTTGACAGGAGCTGAGGAACAGCGTTATTTAAAAATAATTGGTTAACCTTTACTGGGTTAATTTAACATAAAATTAAATGTATAATTTTTTAACGAAAGAATAATTTTTAAAGGAACAATGTAAAATTTTGAAAATGAAAATAATGAGATAGAAAATTAAATTAAAATTGGAGCTCTCTCCGTTGTCCGCCGTCCGAGGGTTAATATAGTAATTTAGATTCTACTTTATGAATTTAATATAATAATGATGCTATTTACAATTTTCTTTCAATTATTCTATTATGGTGTTCAACGTATTCAAAACTGAAAAGCCGAATTAAACCATACTACACCCGTCCATTTCCACTGTGCCAGTCAACGTGTTTTAATGCTTACAACGCATCGGGACACGTCATTGCGCATCGTTGCACCACGTTGCATTTTGGCTGTCCTCCAGATGCATCCGGGGACCCATGGCGAATGGATCGGGCCAGAAAAGTTTCCTTCTCGAGGCGTACCAGTCGCGACGTGATTTAAATTTCTGCCGAACTCGTCCCGAAAAAAAAAAAAGAATTTAGACCACCGTTTTCTCTGGAGTCTACACCCACGAACTGTATTTCTGCTTAGCGTTAATAGAACATGCACGTTTTCGAGAAAAAGAAAGACTGTCAGCAAGTAAATTACTCAATCATAGTAATGTATTCTGGTGAGTAATTTACGAATTATTCATGCTACAGGTTTCTTCATAAAAATTTTCATTTCCATATCATAAACATTGTTAGATAATATTTTGTATGGAAAATTTGGCTCTTCGAGGGTTAATAAAACAGTGGAAAAGTTCATCAATTAACTCTCTCCTTCCATATCAATATCGATTCAACTTTTTCTCGATGTCGCTATCTGATAAAGAATTCCGATGAAATCTGCACTAACCACAGATACATCGTTTATTATATTTCGCGTGCAGATGTTAGATCCTATCTAAGGAATCTCAAACAGTTCGAAGGCGAATAGTTTTTTTTATCGTTTCGTAACGAGCATGAAGTACAAACCCTTTTATCTAAAAGACTTAAATGATTTTAACTATTTACGTGATCGAGAACGGTAATCCGAAATGGCTTATTCGTGTACCTCGAACTTATATCTTCGAAAATTGAACAGTTACGAAATAGCTGTTTATACAGAAAGGCAGATTGATCGCAACAGATCTTACCGCGATATTTTTAGAGTGCGACGAATTAGTTGAATAAAGATTCTCCAATCGTTTCTTCGGTAAATATTTGTTCACGAAGCACTTTGTGCACGTGTAACGACATTTTGTCGGATTCGCCGAGCAAAAGTTACAATCATGTGCACCGAGGCGTCAGGAAAGAGTGTATCAACATTTTTATATCCCCCGCTGGTATCCGAGAATTTCATTTTTACAAGCAACGAGGATTCGCGAGTCACGCGTAGCAGACATCGCAGATTTTCTTTCGTGCCGTTGTTTATTTTAGAAGAACCCATGACTGCCGCGAGTATCTTCGGTGCCTCGTCGATTTTCCGTCGAATTTGCAATTTAAAACTGGCGAATGTAAACGATATTGATTTATAACAGGCTCGTAAAGTCACGTTGCGAGGTCGCTTTTCGGCGCGCGTATCCGTTGAATGGAACCCATACGTTTCAACAATTTTCAATCTGTCCCGTCAGAAGCACAAAGCGTTATTCTCGTCGAGTACGTTTGATATTTTGTAACGAGTTGTAAAATTCTCGCGAGTCAGCTATTGGTTTATCTTGCACGTTGAAAGCCGGGGCCGCGTATAAATTTCTGACAGTTTCAGATTTCGCGGACGGGAAGATCGCGATGGAACGAGAGAAACGCTGGAAATCAAAGCGGAAACTTTCCAGCGCGTTTCAGGGCAGACGCGTTAGCGGTTTAATATTATGCAAGTTTGACGTATTATGCTAGACTGCTGATCACTGGTGTTTAACCGATTTATCCGCGGGCAAACACGCGTACACGTTGATTCATGATACCGTCAACAATTAGTTCTCACAGGCGGCAGTAAATCTCTCGCCGTATGCAAACATTCGTACTAAAGGAAGTCAAATAAAATACTCTCTCTCGCGTGACCGTTTTGTTTCTTTTCTCTTTCCCTGAATCTCAGCAAACAGTGTCAGAAATGAACCGCGCCGTTTCGATAAGCTAGTTCGCAAAGAAACATAACGTATTTACCGTGGAATAATAATCTTCGTTGCGCTTGTAACCGGTTTCGAAACACTTTCGATAAAATGCATTCCGGTTAAACCTGCAGGATTCATTAGAACCACGATAAATCTTACGAGTGTTCAAGTATTTTTTTCTTTCTACAATGCGAGTACTGCCAGAGAAAGGGGCAAGTAAAAAATTGTTGGTGCCCCGAGACTGAATTTAACCTTCATTTTTCTTCCGTCAAGCTGCATTGTTCCGCGAAGAAAGCCGTTCGTCTATATTGACTGATGAACCTGCCGATGCAAGGTTTTCCTTTTTATTTATCGTCGGGGATGGATTTACGGGGAACGCAACGAAGCAACGTTCAGTTTGAAGTTTCCATTTACCTTCGCCAAACGATTCTATGCAATTGCCGGGGCCTAATGTTCTTCAAACTTGGCGAAAACGAACGTGATTCTTCGAGCTGTCAAATGTTTGGACGCGAACACGGCGCGGCGTGGCGCGTCGATGTTTGCCGATCGCACACGAACAGTTTCCTCGTTCGATTCGCCGAGTCACGTCCAGCGTTGATAATCGATCAGTAAACAAAGTGTACGGGTTACGAGGAGTTTTCGAGCTGACGATAACGAGCGAAACACGGCGAATAATCGATCCGTCGAGTAATGAGAGGAGGGTTGCCGATCGAAATCCGCTGATGCGACCGCTGCAAGCGCTGCGAATCGCAGATAGCTGCTCGGCTCGCGACACAGACTTCGTCAAGTAGATTCGCCATTTAGGAAACTAACCGGTAGTTCCCTCCAACTTCCAGCCGTCGCATCGTACAAAGTTCCTACGGTTCTCGATGATCTAATCATTGACGCTCGTCGCATCCAGGCGCCATTAAATCTCGTTGCCAGTCGAATTTCCGCTTCGACGTTATCTTAATTACACTTTGGATCGCGGTAAGAAAGGGAAAGTGTTAATATCCTGATTGTCTCTATGGCCATCGTTAATAATGGACGAGCACTTCGAATACAAATTCATAGAAAAAGTTCTGAAAGGTCTTGAAACTGTATAAAATTACGGAAAAACTGAAACCTCACCCATTTGCGTCGAAGAAGAAGATCAGATAGCGCAAGGGAACGAAACAAATGGCCGCGTACTCCATTTCGTTGCAATTTTCGTGAAATTCACGTCAGGAAAGCTGGTCCTCGTTACGTTTCGCGAAAAGGGAGCAAAAAAGGGGAAGAAGAAAGAAGGAAAGAAGAGACGTGGTTCGATGGATGTTTCAACGATGCGATTCAACGCGAGCCATCCTCTTTCCCCCAACGGTGAGATACTTGCGGCGGGCATTTTTCTGCATTACGGTTATTTCGAGAGTAAATCGGTCGGATTGATAAAAATGGAGCGCGTCGGGTAGGCGGCGAGCGTTCTCCAACGCGCCGCGACGCCTCGCGCAACGAACCGCCGAAAGCGAAAGAATACAAAGAAGCCCCTAGCGAAATTGGACGATGATATACGTCGTTTCCCGCTAACAACGATCCTCCTTGATTTACGTCTGCCTTGCACCGTGAATTGTCGAAAAATTGTAACACTCTAACTATCAACACTACGCGAGCTTCTTCGAGATGCCAGCCAACCACTATTTCATGCATTCTTTCCTTCGTTTTCTTTCTTGATGCGACAATACATCCTCGTGTCGACCTACTGCATCGCGCGTCGCTTTATTACGTCGCGACAAAATGAAACACACAACGTACGAGCCATCTTCTTGTCATCAAAGCAATTCATTTTCACAGCACTCTGTTTAGTCAAAGAACAATTCTCATGTTTACCTTCAACATCGAACGTCAGATGCAACATTACGTTTTCTCGTTACCAGAAAACAATGGACACTCAATTATCGCCTGGAACGTCGATTCCAAGTGTTTCCACCGCGAAACCTTCCGAAGGTTTTCCTCGAACTAGCCGGGAAATTACGCTACCGCTGACCGAAAGTTTCCCGGCTTTCGTTTAACGTGCTAATTTCAAGCGGTCTTTGTTTGGACGGCTACGCGACTTTACGACGACTAGTCGATCTGCATTTCAGATTCCTCCAGGAGGTCCGAAGGAATATTAAACCAGCCTGCTTTTATTTCCGAGCTCGGATCGAACGTTGTTTCCGCGTGGGAATTAACACGGTGTATTAATTATGTAATTCATCCTCCCCTCCCCTTTATTCGTTACCGACTCCCGTAACGAGCGATGAAAAGGAATTAATTACATCAGTCTCGAGATTCTCCGAAGAGATCAAAGACTTGTTTGCCTACTTTAGAAAACAATCTCGATTCATTTTTTTCGCAAGAAAAATCTTTTCTCTTCCGCTGCTGATTGCTCTTCCAAGATTCAAAGGGCGGAAAATCGGTCAAAGCCGAGAACCTTCCGTACGTCTTTTCCATTTTTTAAAGCGCGGTCTTTTCTTTTGCAGAATCTAAAGAATTGAGAAAGCAGAGGGAAAAAAGGTACCAGCCGAGGAATCGTTAGCGACCAGCTGTTCCTCAACGACGACAATAAACCAGAGATCGTTTCTCATTTCGTCGGTTTACCGTCCAAATCCTGAGAAGATAGGGGTTTCGCATGAAACTTTGCCGAACCAACATTACTTCTTCGAAACGAACGCTCAACGACGAGTGTAAAGAGGAAGCATGGCTACTCCGTTGTTCGATGAATCGAGCGGAAAGGGGCTGGTGCTCGGGGCATTAACTCCGAAATTAGCGAGTTCCTTGTGAAATAACAGGCTGTTTCTAGCCAGATCTAATCGGCTCTTGGGCCGAGAAGCTAACCGGTGGGCCGCGATGTAATTTGCGGAGAAGCGTGAGATAAGTCGTGGTTGCTCGTTGTTATCGCCGCGCCGAATTCGAGGCGAAACGGCTCGAAATTCTACGGGAATTCGTGTTTCAGTTGAATTTTAACCTCAGCTCTAATTACAATTTGTACTTTATCAATAAAGAATTGCAACTACATTGTTCGTTCTTCTTTTTCAATTTTCCATTACCTCCAAAGTTATCATACGACGAAGATAATTGCATAGAAACGTTTTAATATTGATTACTGAAATCGTTAGTCCGACCCTAACGAGAGACAACGAAAATCCGGGAAATTATATCAATCGGATTATCAAACAGAAATTCAACAGTGACAGACGAGCTTAAAAATTCCAATAGCAGAGTTGAAATGAATCAAATCCGCTGAAACGGAGTCGAGCAGAAATCAGAAGTTGAAGCGTTCGAACCAATTAAACTGAAATCATGTGTGACCATTACCGATGGACGATTTAATCTGTTAAAAGTCGGTAGCTCTTTGAACGCAGAACAAACACGATATCTTACATTGTTTTCGAGTAATCAACTCGTACGATTGATTCGAGCGGCATAAAACTCTGTCGGGTCAACGGGTGAAAGACTTCATCGACGTTGATTAATTAATGGAACGTGGTGGGGGGCGTTATCGAAAGGCAATCGCGGTTCCTTCGAAGTTTCTTGAAACTCGCTCGTTATCGCGTCGATTCTGTGAATTACGTCCCCGAAAACTTGGTCACGTCGTGTAATTGATAACGGTGTCGATTCGTCAACCGATAGCGATCGGAATCATGCGAGAGACGAATCGTTGATCACGTCTTATCGAAGGGTACCGTTTTCTCCATCGATCGCGTATAATCAAGAAAAGGAAGTTTCTTCTGAAAGGTACATAGAACCAGTGCTCCAACATAAAACGGCACGTTCCCGGTTGCTTTTTTCACGTGACGGACGCTCGTTCGAAATACACCGAACACACGGCTGTAAAATGTACACTTTTAGAAGTAAAACTTTGTTACAGCACTCGTCAGCGGCTATTCAAGCGAACGCTTCGTTCCGTTCCGTTCGAATGTCGCGTTTCTCTCGAGCCGCTCGTTGCTTCTTTCGGTATCAGAATTTTTTTCATTGGTATCATGAAACGATTTCTGATATTCGAAAGTTCACGATTCCCTGAATTAATATCAAAGTTTGAAATTTCAATTTCAACTGTCCGAGTGGATAAATATTTAACGTCGACGTCATAATTTCGTCCATTTAATTTTAAACTAGGCGCGTTTATTTGGTGAACGCGTCCATTTGAGATACATTCGATATTATAGTTGCTAGAGCGGAAATGAACGACCTCGATTCGGCAATAATTAAAGTATTTAACGTTAATTGAAAGCGTTCCATTTAGAGGTAAATTCCGATAACATCGTTAGTGTGCTTTCCCGGCCGAAAAATGAGCAATATATCGGAGTACGTGAAAGAAATCTCAGAGAAATCAGAGGAAATGTTGTCTGTTCGACGAAGACGATGTACAGGTGAGAAACTAATGGTGTTCTAATCGCTCGAACGGCGAAGAATACAGAGGAGGAGCGGATTGCGCAACACGCGATGAAACACGCCGGTCGCGTGTTTTGTTAACCGTGTAATTGCTAGTTTTCTGTCCGGATGTAAAGCGGCTATCTCAGTTTCTTGTTTCCTTCTCGCGAGCGTTCGTCAAGAGCGAAATTTACATTTCGCGAGATGGATCGATCGAAGGAACATATAAATTTCGCGTTCGTGGAATAAACGGAAGCTGGCAACGAAGAAAGGATACGACGCTCGGAATCCGCTTCTCTCCGCGCGGCCATCGATTCTCACCGCTTTCAGTCTCGTTGATGGATCGTCGAACTGGGAGCTAGCAACCGTGTGCTCGATGAAATTGCGGCATTTGTCTTCGAACCGGGGTAACTCGAGATGGTTCTCTAAGCTGGCGAATGCAAAAACTTCGCTGCTTAATTGGACCGAAACATCGTTGACAAAATAAAGGAGTTGCTAAATACACTTAACACTCGTTTCAATTCCTTCACGGGTCATTCTAATCCGATTTCAAAGATCAATCGTGTGAAATATAGAAAGAAATTGATGAAAACTTCGGGACTTAAATCATATTTTCCTATGGAATACAAATACTTCGATTCGAAGAAAATCCCAGATATTGAACACAACGGTGATCGATTCGGACTAGAATTGCCCAATCGCGATACGACAGTGTACTTTTCTACAAATCAAACAAATTTTCATCTCGATGACACTGAAGTTACGCGAATTCTAATTTTCACGTTAGAATATATTCTATTTCCTCGGTGTCCTTTCAATTTGCTCCAAGAATATTGATTCCTTTTGATAAATTGAAGACGCATCTATTTTTGCACGATTCTTCGATGTCTCTGAAAGCGATCGTTCACGCGTGAACTTCGATTCGAGGCGACACGCAGTTGAATAAACAGGTGCAACGGTGTTTGCACTATCCACGAGTCGAAGATGTCTCGATTGTTCGCGTCTTTCAGAATACGCCTGGTCGTGTGTAAATAATCGTAACGATAAACAGTTTGTTACGCAAACGGATGTACGGTCAGTTAAAAATAACGCCGGGTCGAGTGATGAATGAGCGGTTACGATGTATCGTGCTCGAGATACAGACGCGAACTGATCGGATCAACAAGGAAATGGTATGTTTGCATATAGTCTCGAGATAAAACGCCCTTTTCGAAACTCTGAGAAACAACAACGGTTCTGCTTCGAATAAGGTTACCCTGGATCTTCTTCCTCGGATAAAGACGTTTAATTGCGCAAACAAAGGTGGACGTGAATTTAATGAAAGTTTCAAACGTCGACGGACTTAGAATACCATTAAGAAGTTTAATTAAGTTGAACTAAAACAAATTCCCGACGGTGGAAATGCGAAGAGCCGTTCTATAAAACGGAGATTCCACTTTCGTTTCATATCTATCAGGTTTCGAATATAAACCGAGTGCTCGGAATTCTTCTTCCTTATCGGACTGCATTAACCTTTTTCATTATCTTTTCAAACGTCCGATTGATAGCGTTTTATTTTTAATTGAGAATTACAAACTTCTCCATTATCCTGAGATATAAGTTAACGAATAAATAAGTATAATCAAAGTCCTTCGATTCATTTGAACTATTCGAATCGAATGGGAAAGAGAGGAGGATGGTCAACGAAGGAAGAAGTTAACAGTGTCTGTAATTTCCTTTGTTCGCCGCGAATCGAGGGAATCCGTGAATCGCGGCACGTACGCTCGACTTGCGATTTCGATATCCCGTTACAAGCGCAAATATTTGTCTGTAAACCCTTCCTATCCGGTTGGCTAGCGTTGTTTCTGCTTTGTGAATCGCTCGCTAGCTACGTTTCAAACGCGAGGTTTTGTTGACCCGTTTACCCTCCACCCGGACGGCAATCGTTCCTTTTTTTTTGTTTGCCGAACATCACCGACGAGAAAAGTTTACAACATCCTCCAGTTCTCTGCTTTGCACTGAAACAAATATACGATTTGCCAACTCGTCCACCCGGTACCTTGTTTTTTACTTAAAAATTGTAGTTACAAATTTGAGAAGGTTCGCGCGAAACATCCAAGTAGCTGGCCCTCCAATTATTTCGAGCAGTTGAATGGTTGTTAGGAAACGTGTACCGAGATGTTGTCAGAAACAAAAGTGTTTTTTACACTTTTCCAGTCGCGAAAAGCATGCCGTACACAAGACTCGTGAAAATCGTCGTTACTCTTCCTAAACGATAAACAAGGCGAGCCTTTAAAGAAGCCGGTGCTTACTATATTTTAAATAAACAAGTTCCTTGCAAAAGTTGACGCGACCTTTTTCGCGTCGGATAAGAAGGCGAGCGGACTTTCTCGTCGAGTCTCAATTAAGGGGTTGAGAAGACGCTTTGACGAAGGCCCGGAAGTACGATGGCCGGGTTTCCAAGGAACAGGAAACGCGACTAAATGCGAATTAAGTAACTACCAAGATCCGACTTTCGAATGATTAATCGTCCAAGGTTAATGGAAAGAAAATTGTCTCGTTTCGAGAAGAGATTCTGTTCAGATATGTTGGGTGAATCTTTACAGCGCTACCACAACTTCCACGAACGTTTAATTCGCTAAATTCGTTTCCCTTCGAGAAGATTTTTGTCCATTTTTCCAACGACAAAAGCGACGAGCCGGCGTCAAAAGGAAAATGTTAAACCCGCGCGTTGTTCAAAGAAAAAGGTGACACGAAAATCCGAGGTTGCATTGGCGAAATTGCAAGCGCAAAACGCTGCACGGGGGTAGGAATTTTTGCAATGCGAATCTGCCCTGGCACGTAGGGTCGACGAAAGAAAACCCTGTCATCTTTGTTCCCCTCGCGAAAAGAAACGGACGAAAGGGGTGGTGAAAAAGAAATGGGAGAGATAGGAGTGGAAGAGTCTGCAGGGTAACAGGGTTCCTCCAGCCGTGCATTAGGGACTTTTTGATGGCATCAGATGCTCGTTGCCTCTCTTTTTATAGACGATTATTACGAAAACTTTTCGGACAAGGGTGGAAGCAGCAGGCTAGCAGAAAACAGCTACTTTACTTCCAGAAGGCGAAGACTTGGCTAAGATTTTATTTGCCAATTCGATACACTTATCTATAGAGTGTTTCACATATTTAGATTAATTTTATAATATCACTCGAGAGGAAGTGTCGTCGCATAAGTTTATCTAGAATAAATGATCTGAAATCTGTTCTGAACATCAAATCGAAATAGGGAAGGCACCTTAATCCAAACATTCTGAAATAACGTACGATCACAATCCACCCCCGAAACAGTAATCATCACGGACGAGATCGCGATAAGAATTTCGATTCAAATTTTCCATTCCTTTCTACCCTTCCCCGGGACAATCTGCGCTCGTTTACCCAAATCCCGACTTACCGTCTTCGCGAAACGAGCCCCATAAATTCGTGTCATCCCCGAACGGAAACGAATATAACAGCGACGCACCCCAACGATCAAACGAGCGCCGTTTACGGATCTACCTTGAACAGTATCCGTGACGTCCCTTGGCTAACTCGCAGGCAAAACAGATAATGTAGAATTCGTCCCACGGGACCCGGTTCCCAACGCACTGACACAAAGTTCGTTCCTCCAGAAACGAGTTCGCAGACAGGTGAAACGTCCGAGCAGACAGGTAAACAAGTGACTGACTGAAAGACACTCTGAAAGTCTTGCCTCTATTTCTCGAACGAGTGTTATATCGAGACTATTTTTACACTCGGCACGCAGACTAGCCGGCCCGTTTGGCGACGATCTTGAACTCGAACTCGAGAATGTGCCATTCGCTTACGCCTGCCTCTCTCGATCTTCCATGCTTCCCGTTCGCCGGGCAAAGAAACAGGTCTCGACCGAGGACTCTCGCTGCCAGGTGATTTCACGCTTCTGGAACCTGTTGTAAGCGTGTTAGAACGCGGGGGTCGCGATTCAGAGAAGCAGACGATGCAAAGTTTAGCGACGGAGTTCGTCACGATTCGGTTAAAATTAGTCGCTTCTTAATTGCATTCTATAGAGATGAAAATTTAGCTAGCGGAAGGAATGTAGGTCCGATTGATTCACCATTTAGGATTCAATTTGAACAGGCATCTCGGAACGTTAACCATCAATTTATGGATCCTATCTGCCGTGGATACGGGGACTGCACTAATATGTCAAGGTGTGTAATTTCGGGAACGTCAAAGGTGAGATCAAGCGATGTACGGATAATTAGATAAGGGAAGGGCAATGCGGATAACAGGTAAGGGCCGTGTATTTCAGTCCGTTGCGTATTCCGTGTGGTGATATTTGCAAGGATTTGCAAGAAATGAAATGATTGTAATTTGCAAGGTGCATGTAAATCCATTAAAAAAACATTGAATAAATATGTACCAGAGTTGTAGCAAGATTATAGACGGTGAAATTAATACCATTTCCCAGGGAACATCATCTTTCTACTCGTTTTTCGTTTCCACTTTTCTCCTAGTTGCCTAATCTGAATGGAAACGTCGCGTCGGCGTGAACGAATCACCGTTGGTGCGGAAAATTTTCCTAAAGCACCGTGCCCATTTCCATGGCGTTTCAGTGGCGTTCGACGATAGAAAATCACGCGACAGGAATAATCCGTGGAGTGGCCTGAAATTGGGTCGACCGATCGCGTTCTCGATGCTAATGGCTAATATCCGAGCGTTTCCTCCTGGTATTCGTGTCTACCAATCGAACGAATCTGCGAGTATAATGAGATCCGTGGGTTCGCGCGTTTCATCCCGAGGAATCGAGCGATCCGCACGCGTGCTAGGTA
The DNA here is from genome assembly GCF_907164935.1 of Osmia bicornis bicornis. Classification (NCBI taxonomy): domain Eukaryota; kingdom Metazoa; phylum Arthropoda; class Insecta; order Hymenoptera; family Megachilidae; genus Osmia; species Osmia bicornis. The sequence goes on along the minus strand of NC_060224.1, from coordinate 5,901,117 downwards.
CGTAACGCGTGCTCAGAAATAGCCGGACGAACTAAGCCGCGTCGAAGGTAGAGTTTCCCCGTGAACGCGACTTTAGCCTCTCTAAGTGAAAACTTGCAAAAATTATAAAATGAAAAGGATCGCGCGATCGCATCTTTCCTTCTGTTTCTCAACGGCTACAAAAACGTTCGAGAGAAGTTGCGCAACGTTAATTACCGAAATTAATTATCGATCAAACGAGAGATTAAAGAGTAATTATTGCGGGTAGTTGAAAATTATCCGTGGCTTTCAGCAACTAATTAAAGCACTTCTGAAATTTAATATACGGGGATCATTTAATAACTAAGGGGACCAACAGCTGTAGTTGGAAAACTTTCTAAATAAGAAGAACGACAGTTTCGAAAGCGTAAGTTGATACGCTCGTCATAGATGAAAAATAGCTGTTTACAATTTATTTAATAACTTAATTAATAATGGAAAGTCCGGATCGTACGAAAATAAGCATTAAATAGAAACTTACCGTCCGTGATTCTCTTATTCCTTGTTCACCAATACCTCCTTACATTCGATCTTCTCATTCCCGAGCACTGTTCGTCCAATTTGAAAATTCTCCCAGGATAATTAAATGTTCCCCAACGATCTCAGGATTTCTGCGCAAAAGAAACAGAACAAACTTCGATTCACCAAGTAACACAATTAGTTCGTTTTCTTCAAAATTCACAAATTTCTCTGAACAGCGTGCCCGATGCGATCGAGAACGTTTCCTAAGGTGAACTGTGACCTTCGCGAAGTTGAAGCCTAGCCGAGCTCCATACTTTCTCCTAGATTTTCAGCGTCGAATTCTGAGTGCACGAGGTCGGGAGAACAAGAAACGAAAATAAGAAAATGAGGTGAACGAAGAGGAGACAAGTGGTCCACTAAGGAAGAAGATTAGAAAAAATGAAAATAAACAAAAAGAAAGATACAGAAGTAGGAGGTCGATAGAAGAGGAGGAAGAAACTGGACCCGTCCTCATTAATTCACCGAGACGCACGCTGCAGACTGGTTCGTTAGCCCGATCGAATCTCAATTAGCAAGTCGGGAAGCAAAGTTAAAGGCTCGTCCAGACTTGATAGACACCGTCTACGGTCAGTCTGCATAAATTGCTGGTTCGACGAGTGTCTACGGACGATTGTAAGTCTGGACAATCCTTAAGCGGCGCGGAGAGCCGGCTCCGGAAACGCGGAAGCGTATTTATCGGGAAACGCTTTTAGTCGCTGGCGCGGGTTATTTTCACAGCCAACAAAGAACCTTTTACCCGCTCAGGTGGCTTGGGTTCCTCGTGGAAAAATCCTATTTCCATGCCGCGATCCATTTGCCGTCGGGAAATCAGCTCGCCGCGATAAATAGCGAGATGCTCGCGGCTCGTCGCGAAAATGTTCGAGCGTCGCGTCGCGTCGGATCGCGCCAACAACTCTCACTTGAAATCGCCGTGAGCCGATTTCCATTAGGCTAATGGCCATCGTTGCGCTGTTTCCGTTGCTCTATCGAACGAAAAGACCAGCGTTGCGAGACCGTGTCTTGTTTCTTCTTTGAAAGTGTTCGAAAGGAGTGTGTTTCCGTCGAACAAAATCGAGAGTTCGATTATTCGACGCTTGTGGAAACAATCGTTTGCCGCGTCTTTTACGTAACAATTCGTTCCTCCGAATGAAACCTGCGACTTTAACTTCCATTTGAAATTTCACTTAATGCTTTAGATCAATTAACCCAACGATGCACGGTTCTTTTTATCCTCCCGTATCCCCGATTCACGATACACGGGATCCGCCGTGTAAGAATATGTAATTCGGATTACGTGTGCCGGAACAGGGCATGGGGGTTAAACTGTCAAACAACGTATCTGGCAAATCCAATTTATCAAACGATAAATCTTTTAATCCGCCGTGATCGCGTCACTATTACATTCAAGGCGCCCACCGACTCTAGAAACCGTGATTTTATTATCAAAGCTCGTGCTTTTCCGTCAACTTTAATACTTGGCACGCGAATTTACGAGCCAGTGAAACGTCAAGCATGTTTCTAGCCTTCAAATGTTTTCGCAGCTGCTCTCTAGACGGTCAAATACGGCACGATGGAAAAATGTGGAAGCTTGCTAGTAAAGCTCGATTCTAAATCAATGCAGTTGCATCATCATCTCTAAACTATTTTCCCGCCGAGTAAACACGTCGATTGGCACGTGAGTCATTGGTAAACTGGCGCCTGAAATTTTCTATTATTGTGTAATTAACATATGCAACGAGAAGGGAAGATTTACAAGCGGCCAATTCTACTAACAATTCAAGTTTCCTTATGTCTTACCATTCGCGTCTGGTTCTACTGCGACAGTCGAACGGTAGCACCACTTGATTAACCCGAAAATCCTCGGCACATGTGTTATTTATCCGTCGAAACGCTTTCAACTCGAAAGCACGTAGGTCAAATGTAATCTAAGTAAACAAAATGTTACGTACCAACAAAAGAAACGAGTGCTCGATCAGTGACGAACGATCAACAACGTCGACGATTAAATAAAGAACGATGAGTCACAGAGACAAAGAGTCGTGAGAATCGAGCAGTGAACGCATCGAACGGATCGACGAGGCGCGATAACACTCGATATCTTGGCAAAAATACAAAATCGAACCGATCGCTGCGGATCGAAAGACGTGCGCCGTGGTCAGTGGACAACGTAATACTGGGAAGCCGAGAGAGTTCGGCTGGTATATTTAAAAAGCAGAAACTCAGAGCTGCGTTAGCGTTACGAACGGCTGACAGTCTGGCACACAGACGGTGCAATACAATTGGCACCGACCACCGCGACCGCATGCTCGAAGCGTGCATATTGTTTCTCTCGCGAAAAGTTATAAATATAAAGCCTTTAAGTAACGTTTCATTCCTTCCTTTGTCGAGCATTCCCTCGAACGAGGAGGCTATTTTACCAAGCAACCAGCCGTCACATCGGGACGCAGTTGTGTTAACAAATCGACACGTAACGAGACTCGGTTCTTGACCGATTACCGAGGATAACCTGGCTCGTTCAAGGGTACAGGTATACGCTTTGATATCGCTCGCTTGACTCCGCACGAGAATGCAGGTTTCTGGTTAACGACCGATAGTCGAGCTAGTTGATTAGGGAAACGCGAGCGATTAACTGGCTCGAGTACTAGAAGAAATTGTTAAAACTGTGCAGGCGAATTATCGTCGGTAATAAACACCGGCATTGCGCAACGATGGAGCAACATACAAAACGAAACAAACGAGATCACGTGTCAAATGTAAAACACACCTGTGTCTAACGTGCTCGTGAATAGCCACAATTGCTACAGTTAGCAGAGTAAAGTTGAAAGAAGAAACACGAACGGTATTATGATGTTTCGTCCTAACGTGATTCTTGCTGATTTTATTCATGACCCCTCGTTGCATTAACGCGAGACTGAATTGCAAAAGGGTGTTCGTTAAAGGTCCAAACGAGCGTACCGAATTTTTGGGACCGCCTGGCTTTGTCAGAAATTTTCAGGCGGACACGCGACCGTTACAAAGGCGAAAACCGAACGAAATTAACGAGTGTACTGAATTCGTTACAATGTCTGTCTTCATCTTTATTCGATTCGCTGCGACGTACCTTTAGAAAGCGAGAAAGTTCGAGGATTCAGGAACGAAAAGTCACGTTTGTCTTTCACCGGGTACCCGCAGTCGGTCGTCTTTTATAAACTTTGTCAATCAAGCTTTATTACGGTGCCCGCGTTAGTTGTTCGCTACTTTCGTTCCCTATTTTTAACGCGAACCCAATCGCACCTAAAAACGACGCACGGAAATCGAGGAGATTGCTTTTAAACATTTATATCTTCGTCAGGGACGATCGATCGTCGAGACGACCTTACAGACCGAACGAATTAGCGGTTCTTAAATTAATAATCAAGAATAAACGGCATGGAACCGTTAAGTTACTTGATGTAATCCAATATTAAAGGGGTTGACAAAATTGGAGAATCTATAAGTGTTGTCGTGGCCCAAACTTACAAAATGTATAGAAGAATGTTAACTTAAAGTCAAATATACGATTTTGTAAAATTTAGAAAATAAAAATGACACGAAGTACAAAATTAAATGAAAATTTGGTCCGAGGGTTAATTAAGCAATCATTCTTACGAGGAAACCGTAATTTTTGCCTTACTTTTTCCGCATAGAAGCGGCACGTAACCATCAGTTACGAGATTATATCATCGATCACGGAAGAGGCAAGTGGTAGAGGGATCGATAGACCACGTAGAAGGTTGATCTTTCGATGGTCGTTTGCTCGACGCTCGGCGTCTCGAGAGGACAGCGTTTGCTCGTGGGGACGATTCGTCAGGATCACGTCTCGGATCGCGCCACCGGATCGCGTATCGTTTGTTGCGCTTCGATAATAGATGTTCTGCAAGCACGGTAATCGATGCGGTAGCTCGCGCAATCGATTCCTCCTAGCTGTTCGAAGAATTTAATACCAGCTTGATCCGGCTGATTAATAATTCGAGGCGTTAGAGAAATAGCGGCAGGGATACGGTATCGATCAGAGGTACATATCGAAGAAGATTGCCAACGCTCGAACAGGAGATTCGAGGAGCAGTGATAAACGTAAGCTACTCGCAAGCGTGAATCTTCTTTCTCCTCTCGCGACAAGCGCCGGTTGAGTCTTTGTTAATCGCGTTCTACTAATCCCCTAGCGCGACCAAGCTTCGTGTGTCACGTATGCGTCCTCAAACAGCTTGATTCCGCACATTTCGCTTACATAATCGCGTGAACTGCCGGTTCGACCTCGACTTCCGATACGACTACACGCCAAGTGATTCACCTCGAGCAACCGATAACGGCTTGCCTCGTAAACAAACAGCTATTAGCGCGATTTATCTTGGAAGGGGTGAAAACGAGTCACGAGCATGCCGTTATTGCTCTATTGGCCACGGGTGAATTCACCTGAGCGGCATAATTGATTTCCGTGTCCGGACATACGAAAATACGAGCATTTTGCTTTAAAGAGCATTTGCACCTATTATTTTGAAGCCAATCTAATTTATTTTGATGTCTAAACCTGGAGGGAACAGTGGTGTCGATTTCCTAATGTCCTTGTTTTGTCGATTTCACAAGAAAATTACTATTTTAATACATAATAATGAGTTTATCCCTAAGTCCCATGCGATGGAGTGAATAGACACTGAAAAGTGGAGGTGCAATAAACACCGTGTGTCGCCGATCTTCCTACCGATCGAGGTAACTCCGTACTCCCTCTAGAGAAACTCCAGAGTCCTAGATTTGCCGAATTACCTTGTCCCGTTGGTTTCACGGGAACAAAAGGATAGAAAGGAGATCCTGGAGATCGACTCGATAGATTTGACAAATGTCTTCTACTTTGTTTGAACGACCATCGCAACGGACTGCCACGTGAATCCTCGGGTCAATCCCTCGATCTCGAAAGTCGTGAAATTTTCTAACACCTCGAAATGTACTAGAAACGATCAATTTTTCTTCGGGATCGGAATTCGAGAATTTGATTTACAACGGCGCTACGGTTACCGATGGTAGTCGGTTATTTGTCGAGTCGAAACGTGACCCGAACGTGAACAGCGCGGAATTCTAAATAATATTTGATCAAGTCGCGTTATCCGAAACTCCCGTTGTAAATCAACCCGTCTAAGCGTACCTCTTACATTCTCTCCTGTTTTCTATTTTTTCACGCGATTTCCGGATTTTCGTAAGGCAAACACGGAGCAAAACATCGGCTGCAATAAGATGCTCGCCTGACGTCAACCTGTCACATGCCTGTGTACTCGTATTACGATGAATTACGTCCGAGGAGACACTGTGCTCTCACATAATCAAACACGCGCACAGGGAGCCGTGTTAGATATCGTCACCCACAGGTGCGCGAACTTCGAGAACGATGAATAATGTACAACCTACACGGTGTGCTTTGTAATTCGGTAAGACAGCCGAGATAATCGCTCTTTCTTTCTTAAAGTTTCTCGCTCGACTCATTCCTCAGACCTTTCAGAGGTAGAGCGAATTATTCGGAAATCGAGAAAATTGCATTTCTTGAAAGTGTGCAGGTTCCTCGGTCATATTTCATTTATTAATGGATTGCATCCAGGTAAAAAGGTAAACGAAGTAATAAGGAATTAAGAAACTACCCCGAGAGTTTTTATAAATTACTAAATGATTCTTTTAATCTTGGGAAGAGGTTGGTGGAATATTAATGAAAAATTAGGTTAGGATCTTTTACTTGGAATCGCTATAAGACGCTGCACTCACACCGTGCGTCGCCGACTTTCCGGATGCATGTATTTGTGCAAGAGATAAGTTGACGAACGCAAGAATTTCCAAGTTTCTTTTTCACAATTTTGGCGAAACAAGATTTGGGAGTGTCCGATGTGCTTACTTTTTAACCATTCTACACCGAATACACAAAAGACTGTAGTAAATACAGTTCTACGTCCAAACAACGTAGAATTCATGGTATATACTCGGTTAACAAACCTCGCCTCTGGGAAGGGACTAGCACTTTCCCCGGCGAATCCGCAGCCTGGTGTACACAAATTCAGTGTGCATTTACATTTACGTTTAATTTAAACATACGCGGCCATGCATGCCGCTGAATTCTGGTGTTTCACGCGTGGAACTTCGGCGTCTCTTCTACAATTGTCATCGTTTTCGATTCAACCGTCCCCGAGCCGGGCTGTTTCCGACCGAAAGCGAAGATTAGTTCCTGGCACGCATTCCGCGCGCATATCAGGACGAGCTTTAAGCGGAATTGCATCTACCGTTGCCGAATCTCCGCGTCCTCGGTACGTGTTACGCTCCACGCCAGACACAGGCATTCGCGACGAAATTGGGCGCGCTGTTTTCTCTGATTTCGCAGCTCCAGTTTCGGCTTCCTTTCTGTTTCGAGACAGAACAATCCTTTGCGAGGCGAACGAAGTCGGTTGAGAGAAGGAGCAAATGATATTTTGCTTGAAACGAAGTCAAAAGTCAACACGGAGGATGATCCGATCCGATTTTATGGATCGTCGAAAATTTCAATTATTCAACACTATAGTTCGTTGCTTGATTCCGTAATTTAATGTTTGCTATTTCGTCTCGATGGAATGAGAGCATGAGCGTTGTTCCCGCGGTAATTTCTAAAACATTGAGTCGAATGAGCTACGATTAAACATGCTCGTCCCATAAAAGGAACGTTTCCCTTGTATGACATTCCTCAGCATTCTAGAGCACGACCAACTCTTTACCCTTTTCCCTATTTTTATTTAACCGTCGGATGAATATTCTTGAAAGAAGACACTCGGTGCAGTCGCTGTTACACAATGTGATAATAAAGTTCCGGAAGACAACACACGAATACAATCATCCTGCAATTTAAATTTTATAAACAGTTTAATTTCTAAATAATTACTTCGATTCGTGCGGAGCAGATTGCACAATGCACTGTATTTTGAAAAAAAATATTTTATCTTCCTTATCGCAGTTACATCAGGTGACATAATTCTGTTCATATTTTTTTATCTCGGAAAACTCGATTCTCCGACAGCGTTGCATTATTTCACTATTGTCTGATTCACTGACAATACTGAATTTTCGTTATTTCCTGGACATTGTCCGGCTTGCACTAGAACTGCGTCTATTCTTGTTCGCTACTTGTAAACGGTGTTCGCGGTTTTAGCATAATTCAACCAGTTCCGCACAATAATTGGTAACACGAAAACTTAGATGGTCACCCTATAGCGTGCCAGTAAATGTATCAAGTGGTTTCTGTTATGGACATAATTTACAACCCTCCTGGCCACGTGGTACAGTAGAACCACCCCGTTAACCCCTGCTTGCCTGCTCACGCTATACCCCTTTTTTTCTTGCATTCCTATTATCTCATACACAGATGCTTATTCTCTCTGGTCTAGATTTTCTCCTTCTTAACTTTCTTCATCCCGCTAGTTAACCAGGCTTCTCGGTTTCATTTATCCATTCATTTTCATTTCCTTACGCTCGCATTATTCTTTCTTTATCCACCTGCACCCCACCGCCATTTCCGTAGCCACATTTTCTCATCGTCCATTCTCCCTTTTATTTAAATTTCTCTCTCCTTGTCGTCTCATCTCAACTCGGTACGGGCGTGAACCCTTTCACAAACTCGATCACGAATCAATTACAAACGTTTCCATCATCGTAACTCCCTCGCATTATGAATCGATTCCTTGCTACTGGCTAAAGTAGAAAGTTTCGAGCCACGGTTCGAGTAGTTCGTTAAACTAGGCGCACCATTGTCGAGGGACCGCTAATCCGTGTTTCCGTGTAATAATTGTAGCACTTCGAGGTCTCTTCGCGAATCAAGGAAGGGAGAGAGAGAGAGAATCTCTTCAACGTGTAGATGTAGCGAGTAATCCTATTACAAACTCTCGGTTTCAAAGAAAAAGCGATCATAGCTTCTGGATGCTCTCGGCCTGCTATTCCGGAACAGTTAACTACTTCTCTCGATCCGACTGTTCGTATTCATTGCAAGAAGATCGTTGAAAGTTTTTACTTTCAGTAAAGTTCCACCGTAAGCACTGCGTTACCTCGCGGTCCCTTTGTCGAGAAGTGTACTTTCAATTCCCAATCCCTCTCAACACGCCACTCAAGGCAATCAAGTGTCCAGAGGTGTGAAAAAGTATCAACGAAACTCGCTAATACAATTATAGCAAAGAGAATGGAGAAAAGAAAATACAGCTACGAGAATTCGATAAATCTGTAATGGAAGTATCGTCCGTGTAAAGGAAATCAGAATCACGTTTTTATACCAAAGGCACTTGATTGCCCTAAATCGGTTATCTCTCGGTCATTGCAAAATCGAACGGAGTAAAATAATAAAATAAAAAAATTGCAACATTTTCAAAGCAAAGGACGAGTGATGGCTCGCGGGCAAACGAGCAATCCAGAGTGTCCGCGTGGTTGATTTACGAGGGGGACGGAATACGAGTGAGAAGTCCAATACGAACGGGGATACTTTATTGCAACTGGTCCCCTGTGCCTGGTAAAGATTAACACGTAACGCGTGCAAAAATAGTATTACACCGTAATTTCCGGGCCGTCTGTATGCACGCGCGGAAACAGGATTAAAAGAAACGTTCGTATCGTCGCGCGGAAAATATGTCGTTATTCCCATTGTGGTACGAAAATGTTGACCGTGCCGCGTTGGGAAATTTGCATAGAGAAAAGTTGGTCAAAAGTCGATTTTCAACATTTTTACCACGAGTTTGAAATTACTGTTCCACGATGTACCAGGTCAACGCTTTGACGAGAGTAAAATTATTTTCTATAGAATATAAAATAATTTTGCCCTATTCATCGCACCCGAATAATCTTGTGGTAGTTTAAAGAATTTCGTTTCGAATCGCGAAGTGCTCGCGAGAAACGATGCGACAGCGATACGGCTGAATACGTAACCCTTTGGGAATTCAATACTTTTGGAATACAATATCGATGCTACGAGTACTTCCGCTGAATAAATCTCGAGTTCGAGACGCGTACAGGAGGATCGGCGTGTAAGGTAAACTAGCTCGCTGCAGGGTCGAGAGAGATACTCGTAAAATCGTTTCTTCGCGGTGTTTCCCCTGCGAAGTTCGATTCGAGCATTCGTGAATATTCATAGACCTCTTGAACGTAGTCGCACGGAACGCAACGCGTACAGAAATTCATTGTTTCCGACGCAGCAGGATTTCTCCGATTTACCGATGAACATCGAAAGCGACCCCGATGCTTGCGAGAGGGAATGACAACGTTAACGATGACGAAACGCAGGCCGACCCAGTTCCACCCTTTCGCGCGTGTACACTCGGACGAAAAGCTGATTTATTGCCACTACGCTCCTCTTACCCCCTCGGCTAATGCTACATTAAACTTACCGCGAATTTATGGCGCATTATTTCGAACGAATATATCTTCTTCGCCAAACTTGCATGGACTTCAACTTGTACACCTATTTTGCCTAACTCTAAACGGTTGGTAAGAAGATGGTAAATGGTGAACAAAAATTTTGATACATAGAGTTTGAGATTTCGTAGCTTCATAGCTTCACTTTTTAAAATTATCATCTAAAATCTTCGAAGCTCTAGCAGGCCTGTTACTAGGGGGTTCTGGCGTTTATTTCTATTTTATTTGAACAATACCGAGAACCAAACTTAGAAAAGGGGTAGAGAAATTCTCTTCTCTCTGATTTATAGACAGCAATCTCTAGATGGTCGAAATATCACGCGACTTTCCTGCTTCCTCTTCGACGATGCGCCAAACACAGGGGCTGCTTCGATTCGCATCCGTACAGAAAATTGGCACCGATTCGACGCGATCGTTCGCCCGTATAATAACCGTCTGTGTCGGACATCGGTGATGCTGATCGGACATCCGTGTGCCATCCATGTGTTCCTTCATCAAAGGACGTGTCCACGTGGAACGATGAGAAATCGCTCGAAGATTCAACGTATTATATATATATATTTTTTCCCTCTCTGTCAATTTAACGATTATGAAGATGATGCGCAGTGTTCAAAAGCAAGCATTCGAATAAATGAAATCGCGCGATACGATTAAACTGCAGTCGAGTGCGATATCGACGGTGCCGTCGAGACCACGGTTCGCCCATTGATTCCATACGGCATTTAAGTGCTACAACTCGGCAAAACGGGGAGCCAGGTAAATTACTTCGATTATAGTTATTTCCCCGTGGTGAGAACAGTCATTTCACCCGAATACGAACCCCTCTGCATTCGCCTGCACTCGCTACATCAGCATTCATCGTCTATGCACGTGTGCGCGCATCGTTTGACACCGAACGACGTGACGGTTCATTCATTATCGCAATAAATTCCAACGATTTACACGGATACACAATGTACATACGCTTTTGCACGATATTTTTCAACAAAACTTCTTGTTATCTTTACAGTCGCGTTTGATATCGCTCTCCGGCGAACTCCTTTATACGTCTAGACAATTTTTGAAGACTGAAATTTCACGGAATCGAGATTTAATGTCGCACAGACGAAATTTCAGGGTTATTTAATTTTTTTGCCAGCTAGAATAAGCCGAGGGAAATTGGACTAGGATTTGAGAAGCGGAGCGTAACGCGCGGTAATCAAGAACGTGGATCACTCAGCCGTCAAGCTTGTACCATTCTTTTATTCCTCTCTTATATTATTTTCTTTAGGAGATCTGGTTCGCCAGGAATTGAAAGTTTTATGCCTTTTTTCTGCGACAGGATAAAATTTTTCCGAAAAGTCTTCGTGTCTCCGCGGAGACCTCTTTGATATCGATACTCGTTTGCTTGCATGGAAAATCGATAGTTTCTGTAAACGACACTCTTGACATCGTATTCTTGGATATTCTAACTATGCTCAAATTTCCATTGTTCTTTTATCGCGAGCATCTTCTACGTGTTTCTACAATTTTCGAATATCCAACGTTCCGGGGAAGTGTTCGATCGTAATTCTCGAACGTGCCCTTTCGCGATAAGATAAGCCCGTCGGGAATTGTTCTTAGCACTGTTGAAAGTGTAACCCGTTCGAGCAATTACTTTCACGCCATCGAACGAACGTTTCTTCGCGGTAATCTTGAATATTCCCGTGCATCGGTCGACACGAAACGGCGATAAACGGCCGAACGTGGGTGGCGAGAAACTTTTTGGAACAAAGAAATTATTTCTATTCGGCTTTAATTTCGTCGAAACTTTCGCAAGTTTCTCAGGACGAAAGAAAGGCTGCGCTTCAAAGGCTCGGAAAGATTTCGCCCGACCCGTTGGAAATAGAATTCGAAAAGTTTCCGTAATCTTTTCGATCACGAAAGTTATGTTAAAAGAAAAGAGAGGATAGAATAATATCGTTCTTCGAAGAAGTCGAAGAGAATTTTCTTTTTTCTAAATTTGGAAACCGGGACGAGAGGCGGCTCGAGTACCGTCGACGATGGTTCAGCAAGCATGATCGATGGATAAACTTTACGGATAATTAGGTAACCGCGTTCTCTCTATTTACAGGCGAGTGTTGGTGCACGTTTCAAGCTCAATGGTACGAGGCGAGAAGTACACGACAGAAGCGTTCATTTTCGATGGTAACGCGTCGAAGTTGGCACGAGAAACCGTGAAACGTATTTATCCTCATCGTTTCTTAGAGTGGTCTTTCATTCTACGATAGTGCGACACGCCAACATGAAGCGCCATCACATAAAAATCTCGTAAAATATAAGACGATGTAAAAATCCTTAGCTTTAAGGGCTGTATGTTGCAATAAAATTTTTATGAAAGTTCATTTGCTGTAAAGTTATTCGCGTTTCTTCCTACTTTTCCTCCATTTTCCTCCCTCCTTCGCGCTAGAGTCGATAGACGATCATACTAGGCCGACGATCGAACGGCTAGAACGCGTGGACAATTTCAATTTTACACGGTCAACAACGAGGAGAATAATTGCTCGAATTAGCAATTCAATTCCTTGCGCGGCGATATCGAGCCGCGTATAAACGATTCGTTTCACCGATAAACGCTACACGGCCAGATAGCACCGATTCCCATTCGGGCTTCACAATGTATGTACAGTATCGATGTTGTGTTATTTCATTCTGATAGTTCGCCTTATTTTCGTTTCAGCAGAAAATAACAGTAATCTTCTGAATATTTGATTAGCTATCGGAAAAAGTTTGTACGGCTCTTCTGGTGGACATAAATTTCAATTTATTCATCATAAATTTCCTTCCAACTGATCGAACTATTATTGCAGATGTTTCCTCGACTCGCTAAAAATATAAAGAAATCGGTTATGGCGTGGCTAATTTTGCAATCGTAAACAACGCGTCTCATCTGGAGTGCACGTGTTGCTAAAGAACTCACTTGCATAATCCATGAAATTCGCCTGTCCATCTTTCCTTACATAAACATCCGGTTGGAATCGTACATCATTGAAAATAAAACGCGATCGACGCGTTCATCTCGAGTGAAATTTCTTATCCGTCACTCACCTTCGACAGTCGATTGCTCGGTATCGCGTACAATCTCGCAATCTTTCGATCGATACGACACTTCCTGACGAACGATTCTTAAAGATTCCGAATCGATCTTTCGAAAAGCTCGTTCCACGATCCCGCGCAAGAATATTCGCGAACGCGTCCATCAGAAGAGGAAGAATGGGCGCGAAACGTTCCGCGAAGACACGCTGTCAGCGAGCATCTTCTCGGCATAAAATATCGGCAAGTTCCTAGCTGCCTGCGTAACACGAGTTTCATTTCTAACAGATAATTTGCCGTCGGTTACTGTTCAGTCTATTGACCGCGTTTTTAGCGATTGTCAGTTAGAGGAGCATCGGGAAACGATAGGCTGGAGGAGTTCATGAATGAACCGGCTCGTCGCGGGAAGAAGGTAATAGGGAAACGCTCTAGTGGTTAAAGGGGTTGAGAGGCTAGAGTCTAAGTTCCTTTCGCACTGGCTCCGACGACGACGCGGCTGCTCTCCGTGCGTCATCGCGACGAATCGATCTCGCGAGATCGTAGGACGAGCGTGTTCTCAACTTAAAAACCCCCTTCAGTTTTACCCGCTAGGGTGTACTAATAGAAAGCTGAAATCAACTCGGAATAAAATATCGGATCTACGAATTTTATCAACGAGAAACACGTTCATTTATTCCCCCGGCCAAATGTCTGCCCGATATTGCGACCAGTTTCCGCTGTTTCACATTTCATTTTCAACTCGTACAACGAAATCGCTCGCATTTGCATTCTTCCATTTTTCATTTAACGGCCTAAAATAAACGGCGCAAACAAAGCCATCGACGTAAATTAACAGCGCGAATTTCGCGTTTTATATTCGAGAATAAGTATCGAGTTTGATTACGAGTGGAAGGGATTTTCCACGTGTTTAGCATTCATAGTGTTAATAGACAACGGAGAGGAAGGACCGCGTAACATCACGCTGCACGCGCTATGCAAATAATTGCAGTTGGTCGATCGTTAAATATAATTATCGCCAATCAAAGAGTAGTCCTGCACCACCAACATTCGCCAGTTCGCCCAAGAAATCCCACAATAATTGCATTGATCGAGTCTATTTGCACGGTCGCAGGGAATGTTTGTTCCGGAACAGACGGGCAACGAGTGGCCCTCTAATTATAGCCGATCCGACCAGACCGTTTTCAACGAGCGCAATAGCGAACGTGCCATTACGCGTACCCCTGTTCTCTATTCTTTTCCCTCCTACCCCTTCGAATGGACGTCTGAGCGTCACGTCTCGTGTAATTTCGGAGGGCTAAATGCAAAGGCACCGAAACGCGTTTCTACAAAGGAAACGCGTCCTTCGGAGTTTGCATTTCCGGAAAGCACCAGGGTCTACTACTCTGCTACGAAATCGTGATATTTCAGAGACGACGCCAGGAGAAGTTTCTTCCTCGAAAGAATTGAATTACTACGACGCGAGACTCTGACGGTAGTTAAGAGAAATTCCGCTCGTCGCTGGGACGGTTCCCATCGAAAATAATGCACTCTGCCCACCGACGTTTCCGGCCAATTTTATAGAGAACGACGATCTTGATCCTTCTCTATTTTAATTGCCAAAACATCGTCGATCGCTTGGAACAAAAGTACGATGGTTTCGAGTGTGTCAATCGGGTCCTTGAACTCCTATTTGTTGGTCATCGGCTTTAGCCAACGAAAAAATCAGTGGATTCTAAGTAGGCCGGTGTTTCATTAATCAAAAAGCAATCGAGAGATCTCCGATTCACGGTGGTGTTCCATGATAAGAGGAGGCGAGAGAACGGGCCGCGATCGTAAATCGATTCCACGATCGAGAATCACGTCAGCAGATGGTCGAGATACACAGCCCATCGACGTGGCTGGTACACGCGGTTTGTATCAGTGTGCGTGTATTGTGCGCGCGGCCTACTCTGCCAACTTCAACCCCCTCTCAGCTCACCCCTTTCTCCCTTTCTTTCGCGTATCCATGACGTCATTGCGCCCCTACCATCGTTTCACCATCGCCACGATGCTTGTACTCTCCCTGTCGCGCTCGCTGTTAGGATAGGATCTGCTAGAGGTCGATACACCCCCTACACACCCTTCTTTCCAACCAACTGGCCTTCTCTCCTCTTCTCTTTTTTTTCCTCTCTTCCTCAACCCTGCCACGATCATTCTCTTTATTTTCTTCGACTGCCTGCTTTCTCGTTTTCTCCTCCATTTGCCTCCTCCTTTAACGTTTCACCTATCCACGTGCATCGCCATCTCGTCCCGTGGCCTTTTTTCCCTTCAACCCCCGACGGTACTGCGCTACCGGACACTTGGCTGCTCGTTCGTACGTGTAGTCGAAGGTTGGAGAAAGAATCGAGCAGAAGGTTGAAGGTAAAATAAACGCCGTTGGTTTCGAAGCGTATGTGGCGCAGAAGGGTCGAAGCGAGCCAGATAATAAGGGTTACTGCGGTGTTTCTTGGCATAGTTCAAAATATTCTCGAGAGGAAGGGGCTACAGACGATGAAAAATGCCCTACCTTAACGTTGTTTGAAATACCATATTGGGAGGAGGGGGTTGAATTGAAAATCAAAATGATTTTATTGCAAAAACAAATCTAAATCGAAATAGCCGAACCACCTAGTTGACGGAAAACAGAAAACAGGCATCGGATAAAAGGTAGTGGAAGAAGTAGAGGAGCGGTAAGTAGAAAGGTCATGGAAAAAGTCGACGCAAGAAATCAGGCAAGTAGAGGGTGTGAGGCTATGACGTAGGGGAGCCCTCGAAGCGTGCACGCAGCAGCGTGTTGGTAACTGTGCGTGCATACACGGTCATACACACGCAAGCGCGACACAATATGACGTCACAAGGGCGGGGTCCTCGTTAGCGGCACTCTGCCAGTGCACTGGGACGGCCAAGGGGTAAGCAACACGTGGAAAAGGGGTCGTGTTAGACTATACTCGTCTATCACCCTCAGATCCGCACCCTATCCCGCCAAGTTGCCCTAGTCGCGTTTAAAAAGCGTCTCGACTACACCCTCTCGCACGTCTGGCGATTCGTCGTTCGCCACCCTTTGCGCTCAGAGAAATTGGGTAAACGTTGGTGATGTGTTATCACCTTCAATTTTTCGAGCAATTCCCTTTTTCTCCAGATCAAGATCGAAAGAGTGCAAAATTCTGGAGTGTAAATTTTCTTGCCAGCAAAGAGAGTGGTCGATTTACCGACGCTAAGTTTTTCTAGGATCTTCTACTTACTTCATGGAAACGCGGGAAGCTTAACGATACTATCGGTTTAAAGCATTATTTCCGGCGACCCGCATCTTCTGTGAACAAGAATACTGGTATTCCCTTGCCGTTGCGTGCCGTACACGCCCCTTGAGCTACTTTGCGGCTGTCGGCCTCTTAAATTGTTTCAAATTATTGCTGGAGTTATTTATCGTAAATGCGGGAAAGAGGTGAGCTAGAGAAGTAAATTTCCATAAGTAGATAACTCTGAAACATCGCTGGCGAAAGCTTCTTTGGGAGAGTGGATAACATGCTTGTTCACCAAACGGGCAGGCCAGAGTTCAAAACCCTCGGCGCGAGCGAGAAAATTTTTCACTCCAAGAAAAACAATTGAAAAACCTACCATCCCGGTGTGTGCCTTTTCAGAACCAAAGTGAAAAATCAATTTCCTGAACTGGGGATATAGAAATTTGGAAAAATTTTGGCAGCTCCTTTCTCACAGAAAAAAAAGAGAAAGATTAATTCGAATTCCAACTTTCCAAATCACCACTGCTGTTATCTCCAGCGCGATAACCGCACAAAGTTCCACCAGTGCCAGAATTTTCGTACACCAGCGTGTTTGAAATTCCAATGAGTGGGTAAGCCCGAGAGAAAAGCCTCGGAAAATCGCACAATGAAACCGGGGTTTCTCCCTGTTGGTCACCAGAACGTCCAAAAAGTTGAACGTGGCTACAAATCTTGAACCGATCGCTGTAAACCAATCTGATCCGCAAGGGGCGACATCGATTTAAATCGAGCAACGATTTCCCCACGATGGTTAGCTCACGGGAGAGACGACGTCCACGTTTGAAATGGTAAAGTGTAACTTCCTCTGCGGGCATCTCCGCGAACTCGTTCCCCGCAAGCACCTGCGGTACATCCGGAACCGATCGTCCCTGTTAATCCATTTCAGGTTAAGGGAGCCCTTGCCGTAGATCGCGTCGCATTACGAGTCAATTTCTCTCGACCCGGGAAATTGGTTTCGAACCCGATAGGTGTGATTTCGTCTGCTTTTAAATATTCGTTAGGTTAAAGCACCGTCGATAGAGTTTGTCGTCCACAACGTTTACGTTCCCGTGGACACCCACAAATAAGAAATTAACGAACCACCATCGTTTTTCCTATATTACACCATGTATATTTACTTGTTAGTCGATTTTCGATGAAACATTCCTAATAATTTTCGGATACCATTCAAAGTTATAATGAAAACTCGCTGACGGAATACGAAAAAGGAGCAACGAATACAAAGTCTTTGAGCGTCAGAATTGAAATGCTCCTTGAATGTTACACCTGGAAACAAGCTCAGGCTATCGACTGGCACGGCGAATGCTCTTTGACCTTAGCACTCTTCTTGTTTCTCAAGTAATTTCGTCTCCAACCGGGTAATGAGATGGTATTCAGAAGATGGCTAGTTCCTTTATCGCGTACAGAGTTCCTTATTTCCTTCCATTTTGCATAGTTTCTCGAGTTGCTGAATCATATTCCTCAAATACGTTTCTACGTTTCTATCGAGGAATTCGTTCCGGAAGAATTATGGATAACAATGCGGTAACGACAGCATCGCGAGGGTAAACGAACCGGAAGCTGGAAACCGACCGAACGATAGAGGATCGACAGACGGATCGAGAATTCAGCGAGACAGGAAAGGAATTCTTATCGGAGATGCGCGACGCGGATTACGCGTTGTCTCGGTTCCCTTATCAATTGTCTCTATTGCTGTTATCTCGACAATACGTAACGCGGCGAACGTCATCCTCGTGCGTCACACTTCCCGCTAATGTCACGATTACGCGGCATTAGTCATTCACCATTTAACGGCCCCGGCGAAGCGATCCCCAAGTAATCGCTCGATAATGTTCATTCTAACAAGCGCGATTCCTGCGAGCGTGGAAAATTTTTCCTCGATAGAAATCTCTGATAAGCCCGTGTTCGCTCGCAAACGAACCCGCGTCGGCATTTGAGGAACAGCTTCCTCCGCGTTTGTAAATCTGAATCGAATTTATCCGACGCTGTAACTTGGCGAAAGTTATTCGACAAACCGAGGCTCAGGTCGAGCGCGAAACGAATTAAACTCAAAGGGACTCGGCAAGTTTCAAGCTTGACGCTATCTCAGTCCGAAAATGCATAATTGAATTGCCTTCGTCCCTCGGCACGGCCAGAAACATTCTAGCGGCGCAATAACGTCCGGGTTAATAGAGTCACGAATGTAGATAAGAGATACTCATCCCCCGAAAAGGCTCGATGAACTTCCATCAACTTCCCTTTACTCGGCCAACAAACGGTTTAGAACGTTACAGAATCGGATTACATAAAATCCAGCCGAAAGACGCTGGTAGTTTCAAGTTGTAAGACGGTCGTACCGGGCCACCTCTCGCGCGCGATTTAACGATTCGCAATTTCGCTTGGCGGAAACAAACGGAGGATCCGAAAGATTCTTCTGAAACGTCGCTTCGTCGAGCTCGAAATTGGTCGGCATTCGCGGATGGAAACGCGCGGTTTTTTCTTCTCCTGAATTCCGCGAGTAGAAAAGCCACTTGAATGGGAAACGCGGTTCGTGCGCTCTGCCTTTTGTCGTCGACCTTGCACGCGAACCCTCGGCTCCGTAGGTTCGTCGACCCTTTCTGTAAAGAGTTTTTATGCAGTTCGCTTAACAGCCCGATACGGCTGGCATAGCTAATTTTAAGGCAAATCTCCTGGTTAATTTTAACGAACCCTTTTCGAGGGCGGACGTTGCCGTAAAAAGGTCCATAAACGAGGAAAATTTATCGTCACGTCGGGACTAGATGTTTGTTGCATTCTTTTTTTTTTCTTTTCAACGTCCACGTTAATAAATAACGTGTACTTGTTCGCCTTTGAAAAAATCACTCTCCCGCACGAGCCTGGTAAACGTAACTTTATCAGCCGACTTATTCCGCTCGGCGTGGAAAGCGCTGCTACCCGACAGTTTTCCCTTTGTCGAACCGCTGGTAACATTTGCATCCAGCACGATATCGAAACGTTGCCGAGCCGTAAGCACGTTTTGGATATCGTAAGCGCCCTGGGCTGACGATCGCAACAAATTCCCGACCACGCACCGCGTCGTGAATAAATTATTATGTCAATACCGACGATGAATCGTTCCAAGATAAACGATATTTTCCCCCTTTACATTGTTGCGAATGAATAACAATAGTAACCGAGTCACATTGTCGATACACCCTTTCGAAAACAGCCAAGGTATATCAATTTTTACGATACACGCAGGATGAAGCGGCAAAAATTTACTCGGCATTCGATAAAAGTTGCGTATACCTCCACAGGAAAGAGATCCTTTGAAGGTATCGAGATCAGCTTATCTTTTTCGTAGACGGGAAGACGTATTTCTCTTATGATAGGATTATAGTTGCTTCTCCAAACATCCAGGTTACCCGCTATCTTCCCTTATCGTTAGGGTACATAATCCGACAAACGTTTACTCAACACCCAGACCTCAACGTCCCTCGAGATTCTATCGGTATCCTGGGACTATTATCGATTGCCATTTAACTTGCTACAAATATTATCTGACTCGAGATACCATTTACACGCGTCGACTGAACGTAACCATATATCGTCTATGGAGGGTAAAAGTATTCGGGTACACGTAATAATCCATTTTATCGCGTGTCTAACCAGATACGGTAATTTCTACCGGGCTGGTCAACGCGTTAAGCCTGATCGAAACGTCGCGACGATTCTCTGTCGCGTTTTCGTTGACAGACAATGTCGGTCGAATTCGGTGTCGAGGTGGTACCGTATCTCGGGGTGCGAGTTGCAGGGCCGTAACGAAGGAGTTCGCAACTAGTTTCCCCGGTGCATGTCCTCCGGACGAGAACAATGCCGATACATACAAACACGTACACGGTTTCCACCGATACCAGGAATGGGCCCGACGCGGGCAGGCCTGCCATGAACCGAGTTGCGACAATATCCCGAACTTACCAACGGCAAACTTTTGCCAAAGAGATAGAGACGGAGAGAGAACGAAAGCAGAGGTGGACGACACACCGTCAAAAGGATCGAGCACGTCTGCCTTACGGATATAGAATGCAAAGAGACACGAAAGGGTGCTTGCGATAACCGGGATGAAAAATAGTCTCCTCGCCGTCGTAGAGAATCTTTTGCTAAGCCGATGGAAGATAAAAGACAGAGCCAGGAAATAGACACTTCCAGATAGTTCCTCGTTCGGCCAATCATTACTTTCAGTTTTCTGTTCTCTTTAAAGAAAGTGCCAGTTATCGAGTTAATTCCATTCGCGCAACGTTTCCCAGCGCGCTACTCCCGCGAATTAATCCCAGGCTCCGGTAATATATTCCGATTGAATTATTTTATACAGGAACACCGGGCTGCTCTCTTCCTCGCGACCCTTTATTTTGAATTATTCATCGCTTTGTCGGAAATTGCTTCTGCGCTACTTTCAGTTACACGTTCGCTCATGTTCGAGCCTTGTAGCCGCATTTTCCGCGACGTTTTCACGAGTGATTTTTCTTTCCATCCTCGAAACTGCTCGCGATCCATCGAGGAAACGCGATCGCGAACTTATCGGAACTCGGAGGATTCCGAACGATCAGAACTTGCCGTCGAACTTCAAACGACGAATCTGCGTTGGTAATGTCGTTCTACCCTTCGGAAAGTTTCCCGGTCGCTTACAAGATTGCCGAGTTGTCGAAGGCTGCATGTAATTTCCGAACTGTCCTCTGCCGCGGCTGGAAACGCAACCCCTTCGCGCTATTTAGCTCGTGGTACAGAAAACGTTCCCACGTAAATAACCTCTGACCGCGTCGATTGCAGTTTTCAAACAGTTTCAAACGCTCGCAATTAGAGCCGCCAGCTGTGTCTAGTCGAATACTGTCGTCCGATTCGAGCAATGGAATTTCGCGTTCGTAGGGGTCGCGTGTTTTTCGCGTCCATCTTGATTTACCGCTCGTGCGCTTTAATTCGATTTTACAACTGCATCGACAAACTTCGGATACTTTGCTAGTTAACGTTTCTCCAACGTTTGCAAATTATTCGATCTCCAAAGGATACGCAAGTTAATTTCGAACGTAAAAATATTAGCTCGCGAATCTGTTGATTTCCGGTCGCAATAAACTGTAGATAGTTGGGTAAAAATTTAATAAAGCATCGCGAAAGTATCGTAAGCTGGAACAGTACATGGGACGGGAGAGGAATTTAATCAAATTTCTATTGCAACTACGAGGGACGATGCAGAGGATCCTTAAACGCGATCCGGTTTATGAATAGAACTCGAACAGTGGTTCATTAAAATTTCCGCGGAAGAGATTCTCAAACGTGCCCTAATATTCGGGCAAACAGATTTCGGATCTGGTATTTTGCCGCAGCGAACGAGGCCTATTGTACGATAGAATACGCGTTCAACGCATAATGCTGTATGCGCGTAATTCATCTAGACTAAAACGGGTATTTTCATTCGAGAGGGTGGTAATTAATTGTCAAGGATATTTAATTTTTCTGAAATAAAACGCCAAAACGTATCCATCCCTGTACGCCCACCGTGCAACTTCCGAGCCTTCACCTTTAAACGGGACCAACCGATCGAACGTCAGGAAAACGAGAACGAATCGAACGCGACCGATTGTTGACGTCCGCCATCAATGACCCCAATCAACCGATTAACGCTGCCGCACCAATGTCGGCGTTATCCACGTCATCATCGTGATCAGAGCCGATGTCTAAGTTGCTCTGATCATCTGGGTTACCCATCACAGTGGTGGTGGTCGTCCGTGAATATACCCTCAGGCCGGTAACAACCAGCCAGGGAGCAGCATAATATATTCCCGATCCGGTGGCACGATGTTCTAAAGGCGACTATCAAGTTGTGGTCGCCTAATTTACGATCGCAGCAAATGGATGTCGGCTTTAGTGGACGCGGCTACGAAACCCGTTTCCAGAGCATCCTCCCTTGGGATTTTGTTATCGAAACGGAAAGTAACGAATCAGGAACAACTCGAATAATTTACCTAATACATACTAGGACAGTTTTTATTTTGGCAGGACCATTCGAAGTTTCAAGTTTTGAGGCAAGTTTCAAACACGAAGTAGCATAAGGAATTGGTGAACGATCAACCACGATCAAAGGGTATGTATTTCATTGACCCGGATGATTCAATCGATGAAATCTAATCTGACAACGAGATTCGATTCGACCAGTCTACTCAATTCTACCAAACAAAAGGTAGGCGATTGCCATTAGATCCCTATCGGCCAGATCGATTCGATTAGATCAACTGCTGTCGCTGGAGGCGTTAGGCGCCCCGTGAATGTTCGCGTAGCTGAAACGCGGAGGAACGTCGAAGAAGGGCAAGGACGAAGTGACGGAAACAATAGCGCAAGGATGAAGGAGAATAAGAGGATGATTGTTCGGTGACGGACCGATCGGTCGATGGTCCAAAGTCGACTGTCAGAGCGCGGCGGTCGTTTGCTGGCGGCGTCGCGACGCTTGCGCCGCAGGTTTCGCGACTCCGTCAGACGGCGCCCCGACGCTGGTACCGTCGGACGGACCGGTCGGTCGGGCCACCAGTCAGCCTCCAGTGAGCCAGCAGCCCTCTCTTTCTCCCTCACTTTACAATACGAGGGCATCGTTGGTGGCGCGCGCGCGCCACGCGAGACCCGAAGCAGAATCGTGGATTCACGGACTGGCGGGCCAACGTTGGTGTGGACCGAGTTGCACGCGCACATGCACACCCTCGCGCTAGCTCTCCCTCTCTCCCTGTTCCTCTCCCTCCCCTTATCCCACCTTTCTCCGTCGCACGCTTTCCGACATCCTGCGAGGAGAGTCTTTATCCAGCGTACGACACGAGAGGGAGTCCGAGTTCCTGGCTCGTCCCTCGCGGCTGCAGTGCGCTCCCAAACATCCACGAGACAACCTCGAGGTGTCCGCACGCACGCACGCACCACGCACGCACGCATCAAACCTCCAACACCCACGAGGAGAGGGTGCACCCAGTTGATCCTGAGGACGAGCCACCCGCGATCGGATCGACCAACGACGACGACGACGACGACGACGAAAACGACGACGACACCGTGTCACGCGTTCCGACACCAATACGTTTCTTGCAACTTTTGAATCTCGCTCTTCTATCTTTTTCAAATCGTTCCACCCTCGTATCCTCGAACCGTTCGATTGCGCGCTACTCTCGCCAAGTGGTGCCCCGTTCGAAAGTCTGTGTGCTCGCCCCCGGACTGTGCTCCTTCAAGAACCCCACGGTGCTCCGAACTTTTCGCCTCTCGTCGCGAGCTCCTTTTCCCGCGCGTGTTTCGTCGTGTGCTTTAGTTGTGCGAGAAGGAAGAACCGCGGACGGATCGTTCGTGTGATCGGGGACCAAGCGGGAGAGGACGTAACGCGAAGAGAGTGAAGTTTCAGTGTCGGAAGTAAAGAGGAACGATGCGTTGAACGGGGACCGATCAACGAACGAGAAACGAATCCTCTCATGGGAAATGATTCGAACGGAAACGGTGACCGAGGACGCGATACTCGACGGAGAAGGTAGCAGCGTGACGCGTCGACGGCCCTGATCTTCGATCTAAATTTCGCGAAATAACGAAGGAACAGAGTGAGAACGAACGTTCGGATCTGACGGTCGAAATACCTCGATCCATTCGAGAGGGAATTTTTATTTCCTGCTGTTGGAAACTGTTCGTCGACCGATCTAACCGAGTTGCTGGCACACTTTCTGTGCGAGAAACCTATCTGCGTAATTTGCGTGAACATGGTGCGCATCTCTCTCTCTCTCTCTCTCTCTCTCCCCCCCTCGCCCTGTAAATGAATCCTGTTGATCCGTAGTGTGAAACGAGCGAGGGTTAAAGGACGAGCCGAAGAAGGGTTCAGGGGCGTATATCGACGAATCTCGAGCGTGTAAATAGGTGTACAGAAGGGTCGAGGACGTCGACTTTCATCGAAGAAACCTCGACGCGTTCTTGCTCTTCCTTTTTGTCCTCCCCCGCGCGTACCTCTCTGTTCTCCATCAGCTCACCTACATACGTGATAGGACTGTGTAAAGTGATAAGGGAAACGAGTCGGGGATAAACGAGAAATAATTCGTAAGTTGTATCGCTAAGGACCAGGAGCAGCTCGTGGAACGGTCGAAAGCCGTACTCGAGTCTACTGCACGCGTAATCGAAAAATAGATTCTAATTAGAAAACGAACGAATTCATGTATAAATGTATGTACGAAAAGATACGGTTCAATTTTCTCTGATCGCGTGTGTCTGTGCGTGCGTAGCATCTAATTAATATTCTCTGTCTGTCTGTCTGTCTGTCTGTCGCGAATTTTTGTTCTATCGCCGTGGTGGCGTATTCGATTCTGTTCGAATTCGTTTTAACGAACAAAATAATAAGAATATACAATTCGCATAATAAGCAAGTCGGAGCAGTACGGGTATCCAGCGCTTAGCCTTTTAGCCTTTTGGCGCGATAACTAATTAGCTCGTGGACGTCGTTGAAATCGAAAGCAACGTCGAGCCGCGCGTAGAAATTCGGTGAAGAAAAATAAAATAAAAGAGAGTACTACTATTACTACTACTACTACTACTACTACTCGACACAAGTAGTAAAGGAGAACGAGTCGGGACACCGCGATCGACTTCCAGATCCGTTCGATATAACTTCGCGGGACGTTGTCGTGTCGCGAGATGACACCTTTGCTCGCTTAATTAGCGTCTGAAGCCGATCGAGCTTTAAATCTAAGTGGAAGATAACAAAAGGGGGACCAATTTTTCACGCTCGTTCTCAATCTCTTCCTTATTTTCATCCAGTTTGCCTCTTTCTATCTTGCATCTTCGTGTCACCTATCCGCCTTTATCTCCTTAATCCAACCGCCCAGCGGACATATCCATAAATCTTTCTCTCTGTACGCTCTTGCCGTATTAACTCCGTCATCGTGAGACCGGTCGGTGTACCGGGAATACGAAGAAGGAGTCGCAACCGAAGCAAGCAATAAATCAAGGGCCAACGTACGACTGAGATTCAACGGGGAACAGAAAAGGTGGTACACGTAGGTCGCGAGGCGAACCGGCACCGCCGTCAACCAGATTCTAAAAAGAAAAAAAGATTCGGTCCAATGCTGAAACAACACCGACGACGCTTAATTCGCGAGGAAACTCTGTAATCGGGGATAATCGAGAGTGTTCGAAGCGAATATCGTTTAGTTAAGTGCCCGGGGGAGTGTTGCGTGTTGTAGATCAGGTAGAACAATAGCGTTATCCCTAATCGTTGGAGAGGGTGAAGAGGCGAGGTTATCGAAGGTAACCAGTCATCCAATCAGCCGAGCAAGGCTCGCATTCGCCGCGAAACATTGTCCGTTTGATGACGATGACATTATCCTGAAACGGGCATGACGCCCCTGGCCTCGAGATGCGACGAGACCACTACCATCCTGCTGTTGCTGCTACTCGAGCTGGCACCCGGAGCACGCTGCTACCCGCGCGCGGCCACCACGTCCGCCTCGACTTTGTCGAGATAGCATCTACAGTCGACGGCGAGGGTGCGAGTGATGCCGCTCCTCGGCAGCATTATGACCATCGACGCCGGTAGTCCGACACAGGCGTCCACCAGCGTCTTCGAGGAGAACATGACGTGGTCTCGATCAACCGGTGCCGCTACGTCTTCCGCTAACCAAGCCCGCACGATCCCAAGCGACGAGCAGCATCCGCGCCGGCTGCTGCCACTGGCTACAACCACTGTCGCCGATCCTGGTAGCATACTTCCCGACGTCATCGATCAACGACCGAGCGTACCAGCTGATACGGTGAACGGGAACGATACCGGGATTGGGACGATCGTACAGCGACAGGAAGAGACGAGGAAGAACGGTGGTTGTGCTTGTGCCAGATTGAATCTAGCGACTCGATTCGGTGGCCAGGACACCGAGTCAGGAAGCAGGCTGCCGTTTCTCGTCACAGAACAGAGCGACCAGCTGGAGGTCGCTAACACCAGCGAGGGTAGTACCGTTGATTCGAACAGCACCGTTGCTCTCGGTATCGGTACCGAAGATATCGAAAGATTGAGAGAGCTGGAACTGTTGTTCGGTTTGGGGGGCATGATGGAGGATCTCGGTGGATCGTTCAATGATTCTTTCAATGAGAGTCTTGGCTTTCCGTGGAACGCTAGCCTGTACAATGAATCGTATTTCGTGCTAGGGGAAAGTCTGTACCCATCGGGTTACACGTTACCGCACATCATTATGGCCTCCGTCCTGGCGACACTACTGATGATCGTGATCGTCGTTGGGAACATGCTGGTGATCATCGCCATCGCCACCGAGAAAGCCTTGAAGAACATACAGAACTGGTTCATAGCCAGCCTGGCTGTCGCGGATTTCTTCCTCGGCCTGGTGATCATGCCATTCTCGTTGGCCAACGAGATCATGGGTTACTGGATCTTCGGTTACTGGTGGTGCGACATACACTCGGCCATGGACGTGTTGCTGTGCACCGCCAGCATCATGAATCTTTGCCTGATAAGCCTGGACAGGTTCTGGAGCATCACGCAGGCGGTGGATTACTTGAAGAAGAGGACCCCGGCCAGGGCAGCCCTAATGATCGCCCTCGTCTGGCTACTATCAGCGCTAGTTTGCATCCCCCCTCTGTTGGGCTGGAAAAGACCCACTCCGGCCGAAGAGTACCCGAAGTGTAAGGTAAGCATTTGTTTCACCTGGCACATTGTTCAATCTCGCTCTTCCCTTACAAGAAAGGATATCAATTTAGAGATAACTATTCCTTGAATCACTATTGCAAACAGCAAATTATAAGTGATCGCGTTTCCTCTTCGCCAGCAGGAATTAAATCGTTCGAAGAAATCATGGTAGTCCAAAGTACTCGTTCATTCATTACGCCATTGTTACTCATCATCCTCCAAGAGTTCTTAATTACTCTCAGGAAATGAATTTATGATTCCATCGTTCTAATTGATGGATTAGCAGCGATGAAAGGGGAACAGAATTCAAATTTATTGAATCGAGTTTCTTCGATAATCGCGAAAGGTTAGGGGGTTATACCGTGAAAACCTTTTGAAATCCTACCTACCACCCTTTCACGTCGTCTCTTTAACTCTCGTTATTCTCGACACAATATCGAATTATCCGGTTATCAATCTGCCTACGCCTTAAACGTCAAGTGTGCGTCAGTGTCAAGCAGCTTTAAAGGGCACTAGACCCGTTTCGATTAAAAAATCTCGTCAACTTTCTTCAACGTTCGATTGCCCTTTAAAGCTTCCTTCGGGCAAACGTTAATTATTAAATTCGCTTCAATTTCCCATTTTCTTCCAACGGAATTAAATTCATCTTTTATTCTCAACATTTGGAATATCTATCCAGCGATTCGTCAACAGATTAATATCGCGATTTCTCTCTCAAAATTCTTAGTTCGCTGTAGCCATGTGTGTACGAAGGTGCGCGCGATTACAGAAACCCGTAGGTGGTGTAAAAAAGCAAGGTGGTCTATACGGTTAAAGCATTTCCACGGTGTATCCTATAGTGAACGTGCGAGAGAAAGGTTTGAGAGCAGGAGTGGACAAGAGAAGAGAAGTATCGGACGGCTGGCTTTTATGCAACGGCGAAACCCACCCTTATCTTCAACCCCTCGAAACCAGCTTACGTTGGCCTCTACAAAACGCCCCGTAAGATTGGATTTCTACGCCTGACAGTTTGCTTCACCAAGCTGACCCGTACAACTTCACCACCTTTCCCTTTTCTCTTCCCTTTACCTCTTTCTATTTCTCCTTTTTAACGTTTTGTCTTTCATACGATACTCGATTCGCAGCCACGATTTTCCGCCGGTGAACCGGAGTTAACCAGCTCGAAAACACATGGAATTTCCGCTGACGAAGGTTTACAGTTTCCATTGATTTCGTTAACTCTTAGTAATTGGAAAGCCTCTCGAGGTCGTTAACGGTGCGCTGCCGAGGACGGTTTCAACCTCTGTTTAATTAAGCTTCGTTTCGGGATAGGAACGCGAAACTGTACCGCGCGAAATTTTTGGCAGCCACGGTCAAACGGAATTCGCGTTATTAACACGCTCAATCGAGATACGTGAAGCTACCTGTTGTCGAAACTGGAACTACCCCCGGACACGTTGCCGCCGCGATTTCATTCCGCTACCGATATTAATAACCCCCCGAACGTTAAAAGCTCCACGGCGATAAACGTTCATCGAGTTAACCATTGCTTGAGGAAACCTGACTTTTCATTATCTTAATAACGCGGTAACGCGTTAGCTTACTCGTTTGAATCGCGAAGCGTTAACCTTCTCGTTAACTCCGCGTTGCTTCATCGTTGTACAAGCGGTCCTTCGAACACTAGGCATAATTCGATGTAGATTACAGAATGCGAAACAGAAGTTGATTAGTAAAACAACCGTGTTCAATGGCTGTAACTTTCTAGAGGTAATTGAAAACATTTGAGATAATGAGGCTCGTTCCGTTGAAAGCTCCAAGCTGTTCGTACAAGTGCGTTGGAAATCGACAATGAAACGTACCAGAACGAGAACAGCTTCAAATTATTTGTACTTGAGAAATTCACGTGTACCCGTGACGGATAAAATACGGAAAAATAGAGGAACGTGTATCTGGTGCACCGTCGAAATCATTGATCGATAACGATCTCCAAATGAACATCGAGATGTATCTTAAAGTCAGAGAAAAGTTCTCAAGATCCATTAAAAGTTGCTACACTCGGACTCCTTGATTCTTGTAAGAAATTCTCCTTTCGTTAACGACTTTGCTTAAATCCGCTCTCTCAAATCCTCGACTTTAGAGATCACGAAAGTCCAGAGCTTGCTGTTCCAACATCTCGTCGACCGTGTGTGTTCTATTTCCAAAACTTGTTGCTATCCTTTTCAAATAAGTAACGAAAGGTATCGCGTTTGAACGTAGGTCGGTTATCGCGTTCGGTTCGGAAAGGAAGCGTATCGTGACGGAAGGTAAGCGATCGGTTATTACGTACACGCGAGTCACGAACGAACGCGTGCGAATTTCTTGGCCGCGTCAATCTCTTGGTCCAAGACTGACTAACTCGATTCAGAAGAGAAAGAGAGAGAGAGAGAGTTGGTAGATGAAATCGGGTGACAGGCAACAGGACGTCGCGCTAGCTGGAATCAAGGGGTTGAAGCTTATCGGGTTAAGCTGCGTGTGTGAACTAAAGTCGGCATTAAGTTCGCGCTTGGATCTCTCGTGTAAAATCCAAGGATCCCGCCACGGATACGTGTAATGCCAAGAACAGCTGCTCGTGTCGCAGTTCTGATGCTTCATTAAGACGGTAAGCAGTTTCGTGAACTTTATTAACCCCTCCACCTATGATTTTTTCGATGGTTGCGTTAGTCAGAACTAACTATTTATTGCTTCAATTTTAAAATAAATAATATGTACATAGCATTCAATGATCCTTCACTGAGCAAATTACAATTAGAATTAAACTCAACACATTTTAAATGGAAGTTGAAAGGGTTAAGAGCGATCAGTTTCTCGGAGATGAACTCAAATCTTTTATCTCTGGTAGCGATCATAATTTTGATGGAAACTTTCGTGGTCTAATTATCAATAGATATCAATAGATATCGAATATCATTCAAGGGTGGAGTTTCTTTAATACGCTGCTATTTTGGCTGTGATTTTTCAAGCTTTCAACGGAGGTAGCAGGAGCAATCTGTCGGTAGTGGTAAAATTAACCTCGACAGGATCGTTCTCTTTCAAAGCCATTCTCAGCCAGTGAATACTCAACGACGAAGAGTGAAACGAGATTAGAGGAGACAAGGGTGGCCCGGAGGCAAAGTTCGTCGGGCAAGGAAACGAAGGGAACGGGGCCAACGCGTTCGTTCGTTCGTTTCCGTTTCTTCCTCTTTTCTTTTTTTTTTTCTTTTTCCTTTCTTTCTTCCATCGGTCCACGGAAAGGCTGGCAAACTAATCACGTTAAAAGATTGAAGTCTTACCGCCGTCTTTCCGAGTTGCCAGCCTGCCTCCGGCCGCGAGCATTCGTCCCCCTCCGTTTGTTACCGCTCGGAAAAATCCAGCGACGACGAGCATCGCGACGCTGGCCGTCTCTTTCGAGGGATTGTCAGCTCGGTAATAGCGGCTGCGACGCCAGCTAGCGATGAATTGCGTTAAGAGAAAAATAACGTTGAATCTTGCAAGGAACATTCATTTCCCTCTTCTTTCTTTCGTGGTTTCGCGTCGAGCATCTTGTTATTCTGCTAATTTCGTTTGGAAAACGAACCGCTGACGTCTGGATCACAAAATAAATCCCCTCCGGTGATGATTCGGTCTCAGGTCTTTTTTTTTTTCCTTTTTTTCTCAACAGAGTCATTTAGGTCAACCCGGCTAATAGCTTCCATCGATTCTCTTTCCCTCTATGTTACAGGTTGTCTCGAAGCGACCCGCCTCCCTCCCATGATATATGACATAACGGCACGTTACTCGATTCGTTCGTGCATTACGCGGCTATGTTTATTAATCTGACCCACTAGCACGATGCTAAGAAGCGGTGGCGAACTGTCGCAGCGATTCGTTCTGCCGTACGTTGTTTCAACGGCTAGCTTGAACGGGATTGATTGATACCGTAGACAAGAAAATGAACTCGATTTCCCTCCAAGAATACATCCCAACAATCTTTATCGTGTCCCAACATTGTACCCTAATTCGTTCGCAATCGAATGAGAATATTCAACGGCCAATCAGCCTACGGACGAAGTCGTTTAGCCGAGACGCGTCCCGGCGCCTTTGAAATCGGCTCACGAAATCTCGAATCAAATGACCCGCCCGTTTCAAAGGAAATTGCCAGATAACGAAACAAAAGAAAGACACGGTATTAAATAGCAACGAAAAGTCGCGATGGCCTGTGAAATCGTTTAGGTTAATCCTCGTAGAATTTACAAATGGTCGAGTTGTTTATCGGCATCGTGCGCACAGGAAACGTGTAGTAAAACGTTCCGCAAAGCCAGTTGGCGAGCGAACAGGTATTTCAACGAGCACTTAAAGTGGTACCAGACTCCACTCGACGGAATTTGTGGTCGATTAAAGTGTTTCGAAGCATAAAAACGACGATCGTTTCTCTGTCATTCATCCGTGTCGTAGTTCTTCAACTAACAGTTTTCAGCCATTGGAAATAAAAGTTGTAAGAGCCTAATTCGCCCAGTTACATCGTTTCATTAGTCCGTAATTAACGGACTCTTTTACGGCAAAGAGCGGTGTACTTTTGAAACATTTGCAGGATTTATAATGGAGGTGGGTACGAAGGCCGAGGGTGGATGGATCGCTGTCTTCTTTTGCCCGGTGAGCCGAAACTCGTAAACGGAAACGCGTAATTAAACCGTAATCGATAGAGGCCATTTCCACTCGACGTCCTGGGATTTCAGCAGACGGATTTAGCGTTAAAGGAGACTCGTTTTCTCGACGATCTGTCTCGAAGAAACTTTCCGCTCGGAATCGCGAAAAACAAGAAGTAGAATCTAATTAGTTGAAACAGCAATTATTACTATCAAAGGGGTTGAAACTCGAAAGAAATCACGGCGAAGCATTTTCTTCTCCTCTCGTTTGCTTTATAATCGCAGCTCGGGTGCAATTCGAAAGGTTTGTTAAGCAGCCTCTGATAAATAGGAGGGGTTCGTTCGTTCGAGTTTCTCATCACCCTCTCGGGTACGGACGCGCTTCAATCTCCTAATGCGATTAAGTTCATGCTCGCCGCACGAAATGGCCGAGGATGAGCGTAGAGAAGTTGCATCTCTAGGGTGCATTATCCGTTACAAGTTCTAATAAATTTCGACTGAGACGGGCTCACGGTTGCCAGTGACGGTAAGTCGAGCTCGTTCGAGGAATTCCGGTTGGCTCGAATTAACCTGGTCCTAGCTCGAGCATCCGAGTGCTCGGCGAGTAATGAAATGGAAATCCTTTCGGTCGGCCCTTCGAACCTGCCTCGCGGCGAACGGAAATGTTAATCAAACCGTGAACGAGCGTGTTTTTACGATCGCAACCGATTCCACGCATGGAAAAGCGCGGGTGGATTCCACTCGGCTTCTTTACATCATCTAAAGTCGATTCTCTCCATCAACATCCGTTCCCTCTGACCCTCGAGGGCAAGTATTCTTGGATAAAATCGAACCTCCTGCTCGAATTTTTTAAACCTTTAGCCTCCTTTCGAAGAGAATACCTTGAATTCGTTAAATCGAACCCGGCACACGAATCGTTTCCCTGAAGACTAAAGGCATCGAATACAAAATCAAACTGGAAACAATTTTCATCGCCTTGGCTTTACAAGCTCGTCACTCGCCATAAAGAAGAACTACTTTCCCGGTGCGTCTTCGCGAAGAACCTTATCACCCATAAGTGTCCTACCACGAAACGGATTACGTCGGTGGAAACTCAAGGAGAAGAGAAAATCGTGTGGAACTGTAAGTGTTTTCGAAACTCAGCCTCGTCCCGATTGATCCACGAATCGCGAGATTCGCCAAAGTGCCATTCGAGGAGCGAGCCGCGCAGCGAATCCGTTTCCTCGTCGAAATCACAACGTCTCGTAACGACAAACGATCTCGACCGCGCGAATTTCGCTTAACTAGGATCGAAATAAAATTTGCGAGTTCCCAGCTCTCGGTAACGAGCTCCGTGCACGAACTCAATTTCCTTTGGCACGCGGGCGAGATCCAACGATACCTTGCGAGCTTTACTAGCAGCACTGATCGGTTTTACTATCGGAAACGTTTCCCCAGGCATCCTCCAGCCCAATATACTGTATATCGCAGCTACGAAAAAGAATTTGGTAAGATAACTACATTGCCTTCGAGTTTCCGCGCCCCGTAGCCCCGTTGTTTCTCATACCATTTCCTGTATCTTCGGGAGAAACGTCAGGCTTTCTATATTTCGAAATCGGTCATTTAATAGGCAACATGCTAATATTAGCTAGTTTAAGATTTCAGGGAGTTTAGATACGTTTGAGCTGTTTCACATGCGATTTCATGGAGCCCGCCGGTGCATCAGTGTTCTTCAAGGGTTCTTCGAAACGAGGCGGAATCAGCTTTCCTCACGGTGGCATACTTCGATAACGAGCTCGCCAGAGTATCGTTGCATCTTCAATTTCGAGGTTAAAGTTTCTTCGTACCTCTGAATGAAACGTTCAGTCCGGAGATTCGAAATTTTTCCAAGGAGCAGCGTTTCTCTCGCTTACATCGGCGAGAAAAATGCTGTTACAAAGGCATCGCTATCTTTCGACGCGATTATACTCGCGTAACACCTCCATCGCTCGAATATCTCGAGAAAAAATTCGAATCATGACTTTTGCTTCGAAACGCGCCTTTCTTAGCCACGAATAATATTCTTCCTAATGAAACTTCGTAACTCATAACTCGTAGAAGAACTTTTTTTACAAGAATACTTGGTAAAGCTCTGTGCTGATGCACGGTCATCGTAATTATAATCACGGATTTCATTTACGAGCGTGGAATAATCGCATTCGTCGCTTGGAATATAACGCTGCTATCTGCGGAATTCGTTATTACTGTTATTATTCCTTTTCGTTACAGCGTCGAGCACGGGGCCGTGAAAAAAGCTTGCTGACCGCTGCAGGACAATTTGGAATTTAAGCTTCCGCAATATTCGCAATATTCTTCATTCAAACACCTGTCGTCCGCGTTCGAAATTTTCCACTCGTTCTATCTACCAATTTTCTTACTCTCCCGGGAAATGACAATCTTTATTCCATTTCGATATTAAAATTATCAATTATTCCTCTCATCGAATATACGTGATCGACTAAATACGGTATCGTATGTATATATCCCGTACAATCAAAGCATAGTTTCGAAGCTTCATCGTTCTAATCGTATTAACGAGATAAATGCTTTTCATTAAAAGCAACCGCATCGCGAATGAACGTCGTTCACCGGGAACGTTGATTGTCGATCAACGTTTTGGGCATCGAACTGTTGAGTGGCCCGGTGTTGGCACACAGGTTTCGCTGAAAAAGCACGCGTCCCGATCGACGACACAGATTAACGAGCGTCGCGGCGACGATTGTTCTATACCCGCAACTGTGGCTGGCCGATTTAGCTACGATAAATCCGACGGCCTTTTGTGTGCCTTGGTGAACCGTAGACCGCACTCGAGCTCGAGTAATAAAGCCGGCAGGATTAATTAGACGTCCCGCTACGAATGGCTCTTCGCGCGCGAACGAGGGCTCTTCGGATTTAAGGGATCAAAACTTGAACCCCGTGGTCCAACTTTCGAGTGAAACGTTAGAACCGAGCAGTCGGTAAGATCGAGAATTTGTCTAAGTCGAGAGTGTCGAGTATCTTGCAAGCTGCAGTTGCAGTACTCTGTCGACTACATACCGCAGTCTTTAATATACTGCTTCTTTTGCACACGGAAGATATTAAGGGGAGTTGGTCTTTGATTTTGGTGAAAACTTTCGAATTTCGGTTTCGGAAATTTTGAATCCCAAAAAGCTCTAATATGGTGCAGGAATGCACTTGGGAAACATCTTCACAAATGTATCTTTTCTCAGGAACTACTAGGGTTATCTTAAAAAATTCTTTTTTGTTTGATTCCTTAATTTTTCCTATATATGTTAACCTTGCTTGTTTTTCAAAATATTGTTTTCTTTAAAAACTATTCAGCTATAAGTGTATCTTTTTTTTTCTTAGGACCAAACTTTGAAAATTTTTTACTAACATACTTTTAAAAATTTTTGAAAATCTCCTCGTCAAAGTATGCAGAGAAATAAGAGGAATCGAACAAAAAAGAATATTTGAAAATATCGCTTATGGTTCCTTAAAAAAGGAACATTGAATATTGGGAAATTTACATGGGCTGAGGTGAATGTCCGACTTCCCTTAAATTGCAGTAAAATATGTTAATCCTTAGTAAGGAAAGATAATCTAGAAGTTATCTATAATTATCCTCGTTAAAAGTGAATTCCCTGATCTGTATAAAAGAAAAATTTTCGCTGAGCACAGATAATGTGGAGTCCTTGGTTCAAAGGTATGATAGCTAGTAGTACGAGTCAACGATTTCACCTCCACCGCTGATAATTCAAGCATACCGCGGTACGTACGGATGATAAAATAAATACGTTCCTTGAATTTAACAGCAACACTGTTCGCTCACTAGCAAACAGCATCGTTCGATAGTAATCCACTCGAATTTAACCAAATCGGCAACTTCCAAATCAGAGAAACACCGAGCACAACATTTAGCCTTGAAAAGGATTTAACCGATCGACCGTTCGAACAAATAAACGCAGAGATGAGAAATTCTCGCGCAAACAAACGAGAAAGTCAAACGTCGTAGTCCGAAACGGGTGGAGAGCCAAACTCATTTCATGATTACAAGTTGGTACGTTTATCCGCGAACGAACGTTTCTTCCCGGATATCGTACCTCGATCAGACTACGAAATTACCAGGATAGTCTATTGATACATTTAATCGAGTAAATTTAATATATTCTTCAATTTGAATCGTTGAAAGTAGAGCAGCTCAATGATACGCCCGACGCGTCAGACGAAACGACGAAAAATCGATGGGGTGGTTTTTGAAATTTCTATTTTACAAAAATAGTATACTTTTATTCTATAATAACCAGTGTAATAGTTCTGAATAATTGTCCCAGTAACTAGATTATCCTTGAACTTGAGGAACTTCAAAAACAGCTTATGTACAAAGTTTCTAACAGGACTGTAATGCCACTTTCCTCTGTGTATCCTCTTTAACTCAACAAGGGTGTATTTCTATTCGATTGCCATATCTCGTTTTAAACAAACAAATAGAAATCTCAGTCGTTTTGTTATCTTTGCATTCATTAACTTTCATGCTCTAACTCGTAACCCCAGAAATAACACCCTATCCTCAGAGCCACCCTAAACTCTCGTTTAAACTTCACCAACTCGACCATCAAAATATAGAATATTGTAAAAGTTTGAGAAGATAACCCAATTACTCTTTGTTGAACTACCCTTTTGTATTGCAAACGTTATAGAAAAATTGCTCTCGCAAAGAAGATTATCTATCGCTTTATAGATATATACCTTTGACGCGATAAAACGCTTGTCGAAATTCAAAATCCGCTGCGATTGGCGAGCTTTCGCAGTATCGACTCGTGTAAAAGTTATCCAGTTTTAATGAGAAGCTGCCGGAATATGCAATAGCCCGGCTGCTCCTGTCCCATTAGGCATTCTTTTGTCGCGTTCGACACGCCCCTCGTTTCAACCGGTCCAAGTGCGAAATGAAAGTTCTCTCGTCCCTGTCGTCCCGGGGACGGAAATA
Organism: Osmia bicornis bicornis; assembly: GCF_907164935.1. Classification (NCBI taxonomy): domain Eukaryota; kingdom Metazoa; phylum Arthropoda; class Insecta; order Hymenoptera; family Megachilidae; genus Osmia; species Osmia bicornis. The sequence goes on along the minus strand of NC_060224.1, from coordinate 5,864,607 downwards.
TTTGTCTTTCACCCTGTCGAAGCGTAACTGAAAAATGACTCGTGCCGCATCCAAAGCTTCGACGTGTTTCCTTCGGCTGCGAAACCGAACGCGTTCCCGTCTGATTTCTACGGAAGCGAGTCGAACGTGTCAAACTGTGGGCTCGATAGACAGAGCGACACGGCAGAAATATTAAATCGCGCGGCAACGGGTGCGCGCTTTTCACTCGCGTTTTTACCACTTACGTAACCGCGACCTAAAATTCTCAACTTCGATCTAAGTTCTTAACAAAAGAATTCCGTAGCCGGGAAAATACTCGTTCGTCTCGAGAGGACTCGAAGCAATTTAGTTAACTATTTTCCTTTCATTTTAAACACTTTTAAAGTAGTACTTTAAAAGTACTTCCTGCATGCTGGATAAAGTAATTAACATTTCAACGTAGAAATTAAGTAATTTGTAATCGGTAATCACGAAGTAGCATCGGCGCCGGGTAAAATGCATTCCTCGCGATATTCCCGCTTCATGATCGACTTACCAAGGATCGATTCATTCGCGGCCAACTAATTTCTTCCGAATAAACCAGCATGAAAACGAATGGCTTCGTAAGCGAGACTCCATTAATCGCGCCACGTTATACCAAACCGGTGGGCTTCCTCTGGTGGATGCATCTTGCACGGCAATTTGCCCGGCAAGCTACTGTACGCTGGCGGCAGTTTGTCTCAATTTAACTGGCCGCCTTATTCGTCTTGATTCAATTTTCTCCGATCAATTAGTCGACGAGAGTGGCGGGTACCTGGAATTTACCCAGACGGAAGGATCCCTTTTGTTCGAACCGAGAGAACGTTTGTCCGACCACGAAGATGAAAACAGCGTCGAGCGAGAAAAGAATCATGAGAACGAAAGATCCGTCTTCGTTAAATTCTTTTCTTCTACACGCTCTTATTTTAAGCAACACTGATTCTGGTATTACCAATGCGAATGTCAAGAATAAGATTGCGTTGGTTTTTATAATTAAGAAAATAAATCTCAGCCTTGTAAATAAATGAAAGAATATCAGCAAAGACAATGCAAACATTGGCCGAGGATCGTTTCAACGATACATTCTCCGACGTTCTTTAACCGTCCTTCTATTTGTATCTGAAGCTTTTGTTGGTCTTTTCCTCGTTAAGTGCGTTCCGCTTGCAGTTCCCTCTTCTTTCCATGGAACGACCTCTCCTTCCGTCGCCTGTCTCTCGATCCACTTTGTCCGGATATCTCGACGAATCTCTTCCCTATGGTATCCATCTGGTTGTTCGCGAGACGTCCATTCTTCGCAGCTGTTGACACAACCATTTCCTTCTTTTCTGCCCGGCAGATTCGTTTAATGACTGCGCGAATTCAGTACGCGGGCTCTTCCTTTTCCGTAGCCGAAAAAACCGTCCCGTATCCTCTTTGTCGTTCGTTAAAAAATGTAGACGCGCTTTTGAAAGCCGAAATAATTCACGGTAACCCTTAGAATCGCGAGCCTCGAATTTCAGAAAAGGTACCCTCTACTTCGTTCACCCGCTGCAGACGGAGAAGAGAATTTGGGAAAATATGAAAATGCCGCTTGAAACGAAGTTAAAAGGGTCGCGTTTGGTTCAACTACCGTATATTCTCGTTGGTAACCCATGGCCGGGCTCGAAGTTAACGGGTCAATCTACACCGAGGTCGGGTCAGAAATTAAATCGATACGCAGCCAACGTTAAGTCGTCGATGCCTACTATCAGCGCAGCCGGCGCGAACATCGCTCGAGAGGCAGTAGTCGCATCGAGGTCGACTCAAGGGGCGAGAATAGGACAAACACGCCTTTGTCACCGCCACCAACCACCTATCAAAAGGCTAAACTACGTTGGCGAACTCCAGCCGCACCGATAAAAGGGGAACTAGTGTAAACTTGATGCCAGAGAGGGGTCGAAACCGAGCAGAGACCGAGGAAACGAAACAGAGTGAGAAGAAGTTGCCTGATCTAACAAGTGTTTCCTTCAATTTTATCTTCCTATGCTTCTTTCCAAACACAGTTATACTCATATCCTTTGAATTTCTCATCAATCAAAAATCCATCGAGTACACGAATTTTCCTGCCGCCTTTCCCTTTGCCGATCAGAGACGACACCCTGTACGTTCACCGGTCCGGCAAGGTTGACCCATTACTTTTTATTCGTCGAGAAAATCGCTCGACTGACAAACATTGTAGGCGAAGCGTCAAATTGAATCTTCCAACGTCGATGGAGTTTAAAAAGTCCGTCGGACTTTACGAGCGGACTTTATGGTCTTAACCTGGGAGAGCATATTTTATGACGTGGTTCGCTTAAGAGGAAATTTCCGAGTACCGACCGGAAGGAAACATGGCCAAGCTACCGAGGCCGAAGGGGAAGAAACAGGAAGTCGAACGCAGGAAACTTTTCTTTGGACCGTTTGCGTGACTAAAGTTCGTGGTTTTCTTCTCCACCGAATTCCATCAAAGGCTGATCCGGGTTCGCAAAACGCGAAACGTCGAGGGGATTAAAAGTGATCTATCCGCCGTGGAATAATAGCTTTGTTAAATATGATCTGATACTGGATCCGAACAAAGCGAACGAGGGTACAAACAAACGTGGAAAAATACGTGGAACTTTGAAAAACAGAGAAGGTAGAGCGAAGGTAGATCGAAAGAACGGGACAAATTGCAAAAGTATAGAAATATTGCAAGAAGGTGGAAAAAAGCAGAGAACGTCGAGTAGGATAAAGAGCAAATTGCGAGAATATAACGAACGACTGGCGGTAGAAGGGAAGGTGCGCCGCGTGAAATTTACGTTCGTTCCACTGGCGATACTATTGTCGCGCAACGAGCGTAGGTAAATAATGCCACGGGCTAAAACTTGTTTTTCCCCGGCATTTTTCGTCGCCCTACGTAATCGGCTGCACGGATGAAAAACAATTGAACCAGCATCTACGTCCACGAGGATAGATTAATTAATCGTTATCCGCTGTCGTCGTTACATTTTTCCCTTCGGTACTTCGATCCATTTACATCGGTTATTAAAGCTACTGTCGTGCCATTTGGATCGTTTAAATATTCACAATCTCCAACTGAGATTGTAACGGAAGCAGGTAAAGAGAATAAAAGAAAATAAAAAGCACGGAAACGTAATGGACGATTCTCGTTAAATATCCCATACGCGTGAAACTGAAACTTAATATGTAATAAAGTTTCATCAAAATTTGAGACACTTAATTAGTGCTCTTTGTAAAAAAAACAATCAGCCGCTGCAGCCATCCAGAAATTCGAGTTACCAAACGAAAACGTGACCAAGAAAGAAGAAGGAACAGCCCACGGGGACACGGTGTCACAGATTAATGAAATTTAATTACGGCCGCGTGCACACCGGTCCCGGCCCGGTAATTACTCGCATCCAAAACATAATTAAAAAGGGTGCAGGCTGACACGCGGTGCTCCTCTGCTCCACGGTATCTCCGGCACGGGTATTTACCGTGGCTTGCGAAAAACTGTGTATCGAAAAAAGAGCAAAGAGGCGGAAGAATCGGTTGCAAGGGCGATCGTTGAAGCTCGGCTTTAGGTGCGATCGGTCGAACGAGTAACTCTTAAGGCGAAGCTGTAACGTAAGCTTCCAAAGGTGTTTGGTCGAACGATGTCAGCCTTTAAGGCTCGTTACAGGTTAGCCTCTTTGTTCAACCCTACCTACCATTTTACTTTACCGTTTTTCCGTCGGAACCGCGACGGATCCTCTTACCCCTCTAACTAGCACGCGCGCGGCTCAGCATCGCGTATTTTTCTTCTCCGCTCGACGAGCATCCTACTCGACCCGGAGGATAAGCCGTAATTCCAGGGCTTTCTTCCCGAACGACCGGCTCCACGGAATTACCGGCTGCATCTGCACTTTTTCTTCCCCTATGCTGACCGTCTTTCTCTTTCCCTCTCGTCCTCGTCAGCAACGTCTCGCGCTCGTGTCTGTCTCCGGAGAGCCGAGTTTTCACGACCATAGACGCTGTTATTTGTGCAGATTACTATTTATTACGCGGACGTGGCTCTGTCTTAAACAACTCGCGACTGTTGCTTTCCTGTAACGACCCTACTCTTTTTTCTGCAAAATCATTCGTCGACGAGAAGAAAAATCAATGAATATTTTCTCATAAATTTATGACGCTTGAAACGAGCGAACGCGAAATTACGGGAATGTTACTATGTTAGGCGCACTGATGAACTGAAAAGGGGTAGTTTCGTTGGTTTCGTGGCTGAAAAGGGACAGAAACAAACAGCAGTTTCCATTTAGAGAAAGCAGAGTGTAATACGTTGTTAACCCGAACAAATAGCGGGCCATGGGACCGCGGCGGTGTGCATTCAACGCTAATTATCATATCGAGAATAGTTAAAGCTGGGTCAGAACACCGACAAGATTTATGATACAACATTTAGGCCGTGTTTGTTCTCTGATATAGCCGGGAGCGTTGCGTCCCGTTTGAATCATACAATAACAATTTCGAGTCGCCCCCGAAATCTCTCCCTAGGTGGTCTCTGCAAATTAATCGTCCCTGGACATTATTGTCGTCGCCCATGACCTTGTGTAGGTTTAAATTGTAGATCATTATACGTGCTCTAAAACGCTCTATTAGAATTCTATTTAAAAGAATAACATTGTTCTTTGTAAATAAATTCCCTTCCGCTTATACGTGGATATCACTACCGCAGTAGTAAACGGCGTTATAAGTCAGACACTGACAGTCGAAGCATCGTTTCTCGCACGAACAAGTTCGACAGAGAAGTAACGGCCACCATTCCATTAGTGTTATATTACCGTTCCATCGTCGACCGGTAGATCTGGCCAAAGTAAACGAAAATGAAAAAGAAAAGGGAAAAAGTCAATCGAAGGTGCGACATTCGAGAGTTTCCTCGAATTTTTCAACGTCCGATCCAGCGTTCGTTTTCGTTACACAAGTATCGACGCGGTTCGTCGATGCTTACAAGCTCCTCGGATTTCGAGGGCCCTCCAGTCTTGTCGGGCAGAGCTCAATCGTGCTCGAGAGGCCGTTTTGATTACGCCGGGTAAACTTCTTAGACGCTTTAATCCCACCGCACCACGGAGACAAAGATCTCGCGATTCACTGGAACTCTCGAACGTACGCTACTTGGAAGATAGTGTAAATTCCTCTAACTTTACAGCCTTTTACAGCCACCATTAGCCGGCTATTTTGCTGGTGTTAATAAAAAATAAATAAAACTACGGTGGAAAGGAATACATAAAAAAGATAATTAAATTTGTAGCAACGAACCGTTACGCTGTTCCACGTTGCTGGGAAGGAACTATAATCGATCAAGTGCGAATCGAATTTCTCACGCTGTTCGCAGTTTCTCACGCGTGTTTACCTTGAAACGATTTACTGGTCGCGACGCAACAACCAGGAATGAGTAAATGAAGCCGTTTGCGGGGAGAACGCATTTCCTGTCAGCCTGGAACAATTTGCAGGCAATTCCAGCGCGGACGAATCGCATTCAGCACCGTGCACACGTCGCGTTGCAGGGAAACGACAAACGATTTCTTGCGCCGCGCGAAACAACGAGCGTACAATTTTTCGCGGTGGTTCCGGACTAAGTGCTGCGACGACGGGGAGGAATTTTATGGCGGCGTTAGTTTGCTCGACGACAGGGAAATGGATCGATACGGTGACGTGGAACAAAGCGACGACAGCAGGTTCCTTTCCACCCTTTTTCGAACCAGCCGTCCCTCGGCGACCCCCGTTTAAAATGGATCTCGATCTTCCGCGAGCCGGGGGGAACTTGATTAAACGCGGAACCCGTTTCCGTGCTGGAAATACGACTGCTCGAGGAAAATTCGTCAACCTTCCTCGCGAAATATTCAGGCGCCGGGTTAAATATAAGAATCGGGACGGGAATGACACACGTCGGTCCAAAGATATCTCAGCCAGTTTTTCTGACTGTTCGATCGATGTCATCGGAAAATTGAAAACGAGAGTGGTTCTACACGTGGAAATCAGAAATCGTACGGGCAGGTAATAAGGATAGCAGTATCCGTTGTCGCTAGGAGGTCCGCTGTGATCTCGAGAAAGAATTGCGGAACCGGAAAAGGGTGTAGACGTCGTTTGTCTGAAGATCGCATTCCCTGTCGAGACTCAACGATCTTCCTGCAATTCCTCGCGAACACGCACGTATCGGATCGCACGTGAACGACGCCGACGCGGGGCGTCGTCCTACTCGCAGCGCGCTTTATTAGAACGTGTCAAATGCAAGGTATTCGACTCCTCCCTGTGTTGCTCGGAACATTCGGAACGAATCAACGTTTATAGTGTCGAGAATTTGAGAATTTTCAAGATTATTCAGCGAGGAGAAAAGCAGAGAATCAAGGATTAGTTTTTTATTTTTAACGTTTGGCATAAAATATTTCGGTCGAAGGATTTCCATTGCAAAACAGGATTTCCAAGACAAATGAAGGAAATTGAAGAAGTCGAGATAAAAATCTGATTATTCTGCGAGAAAAATGCGATTTGATATTGGAAATGAACTTGAATGGATCACGGCTGAAAACGTTCTCCGGCAGGTTCTTTCGCCTCAATTATTTATTCCCATAGTAATTGGATATTCAATACACTTATTAAAATTGAACCCCACCACGGCGCTCTTCTTATACAGGCTCCCCAAGGAACAAGCTGGCTCAAGGGTGAGAGGGAGTTTAATTTCCTCGAAATATTCTTAGATACCTGGCGCCAGAGCGGCTCTTCTAACTTTCCTCATTAGCCCCGTGGATTCTCCCATTCTACATTTATTTACTGTAACAAATTCCCTGTATCATTGTGTTCGTAGATAGAACGGAATCGTCTCGCGAGACAATGTCTGTTAAACGCTCGCGAAACAAAACGAATTTCAAACCATTCATCAGATTTAAATATTGGGTAGCACTTTGATGATCGAACGTTTCACCGAGTCTTTGTTATAATTTTACGTTCCATTTTACGTGAAAAGAGATGATTGATAGAATTACGTTTGAAAGCATCGTTCTATGCAGCCTGCAAAGTGACTAATCTGTGCGATAGATAAAATTAAGTCAAAGTGTAATAAACGTGAAAAACGACACTTTTTCAATTTCATATTCTCAAAGAAAAGATAATAAGCCACGAAATTGACCAAAAACGGTCAATCAGAACGGAGAAGCTCGTTTAGAAGATTCCTCTCGGACGTGTTTTTGATCGATTCCGTGGGAGGTGTCCTCAATTTCTTGCGACAGCCTGTTACACCGGAGACAGATGATCGCGACGTATCATCGCGACGCCGAACGACGACGGATATTCCTCTGGGTGAGCGAAGGGGGTAGAGAATATTCTGTCTCCGATGGTTCTCGGTTTTCTAGAAATCCGCTTCCGGCTTCGTTCTGCTTCGAGTTTTCCGTTTTGTGGACAGGGGTTGTGGTTTTTATAGAGCCCTTGATACAGGGTGTTTCTTTACAGGCACGTTGCAACCAGTCCACTCTCGTTTCCTTCCGACGAGACACTTAGCAAAAGCACGACGAAAGAGTGAAACGATCGGAACAAAGCCAAAAAGCATGTATGGGAAGCGATAAGGAATTCGAGCCAAGCCATTGAAACCTCTGACCTGCTACGTCCAACAATCTTTCCACTACCACCCTTTTATTCCACCCCTCTTCCCTTTGTGTCGCCTTTCCTTCGTCCACCTATTTTTATATTTTTCTTTTATTTTTTAGTTTCGTATTTCATCGGTCGAGAGAAAATATACCGTGGCCAACATCGTCGAAACGATTTCGCTGCTGCCGGAAGTTGGCGTCAATTAATTGGGTCGGCGTAGAAATTGTTTCGATAAGTTGGCCGGTGTGTAACGAACGCTCGTGGCTCCTCGTTTATTACAGTCGATCGATCGGAAAGTTTCATTTTTCCGCCTGTTATTGGCTACACGCTTGAAACGACACTCGCTTTTCTAACTTTCCGCCCCGAGAATCATCCAGAGATTCGTTGACGCGGAGAATAAAAGTTTCGAGTTCCGGTCAAATTTCCCACACTATGGATCGAGTATTTTTAATTCGTCCCGCATTAATGTCGCGTTGCATATTCCTGTATATAAAGCACGACCGAGCTGTTATTTTTACCTGAATTTCTATTCTCTCGGAAGAAACGAGAGCGAACGATATAAAGGTGGATATAACGGGTGATTCGTACACTGTCCGGGGTGAAATAAATTCACTGATCCACTCGTAGAGAAGAATGATACTCGGAACGAAACGAGACGGTACGGTCTGCAGAATTCCATCGGATAGGAAGATAAATCGAGGCGGAACGCTCAGTCGCGCTAACGCGGACAAATCGTTGCTGAATTTCTAGCCTCCCGCTACGGACTAATTGTGACCAGACAAATTATAACCGCGTTAAACGCAGCGAAATGCCAGCGCATGAAACTGCGATTAACAATGACTCGGTCTGGTCTGAAATAACGCTAATTCGACCGCGATTAAAGTACCCTTTCCTCGAACAGTTCTTTCGAAGAAACTTACCAGGAAATGAATTTCTCTTCGCCCCCTGTCCAACAATACGAATAATGAATATTCTTTCTCGTTCGCGGATGAATATAATAACGGAATGAAAAACGTTTAATTTCATTGGAACACGCGTCGGGAGAACGAAAGCGGACGATTCCCGGAAAAGTTGACATCGAGCGAGTGGAAAACGCGTTCACCACACCTGTTCGTCCCTAAAATCCCTCGGTATTAAACGCGAGCGCTGCACCTATGCTTGAACATCGTCGCATTAATTACGACCGAGAAAACAAGAAATACGGACAAGTCGGAAGTTCTTTAAACGCTAGGAACTCGAGTTCGCGATTATCCCTGTCGCTTGATGGCTATCTGGGATAATACATATTAGCCATGTCGGCGTGATTGCGCGTTACCGCGGCTCGAACGGCGTGCATTAGCAATAGTAATTAATACCGTGTAATGTCCAAATAGGATGAAATCGATGTTGCGGTAATGGATCGATCGCCAATACCCTGTGGTCGTCTGCTAAATCACGGCGTAGTATTGATTCAACTTTCCAAACGAATCCTAATGATCTACTTTACGGTTGAACTCTCGCGGACATTCGCTTTGATTTCAGAAAATTTTCACTTGGAAAACGTAATCTCGATATAGACGCGTCATAAGCGCGGCTCACACTCGTGTTCTATAGGTTCCTGCTTTTTTTCCTCTTTTCCCGAGATGCTACCACGAAATTGCGGCTTTCAACCGCGTTGCCTGCTGTCCGAGTCAAACGGAAATCGAACAAGCATGCGGTCGATCGGAAGAGGGAGAAATCTAAGTCCTTACTTTGTCAATTTAGCGAAACAAGGGTCGTATTAAAAGTTGCGCAATACTTCAGAAATGTATCATCTTCGTCGACTTTCCAACGAAACAGATAAATCTTTGATCTTCACCGGAAAAGTTTGTCGTTACTTTGGTACGAGGGCAGGATGTAACCATAAAATAGATACAGATACAGTCAGTTACGTGGTAAGAATATTTCGAAACTTACCTTATCTCTCGGTGTCTTCTACGCATGGTTCGAGGGTCACGCGCCAGTTTCATGGTTCCGTCGTCACCGATTTCCACGGCCGATGGCTAGCCTCTGAACTTCATTTCCACGACCCTCGGTTCCCTAGCGATTCCCCGGTTCCGTTGGCGGTTTCCTTTCCGCCACTGCGACGACTTCCGGCCAGTCAGTCGTGGGCGAGTGTGCTTCTTGCCGTACCCATCGATGGAAGTCGTCCAATCCGCGCCAACGACAATCGGATTTCGTTTTGCTTCGCTAGCCGCGTGTGCTTTCTCGCTCCTTCGGCCCAGATTTTCCTGGAAATTTAGGTAATGGGAACGGTAAGCTTTCCAGCGTGATTTCGTTCGTCTTTGTGTCAGGATCAAGGATAAATTCGCTTTATTTCCTTCGAAGAATTCATTCTTCCTTCGTTTTATTTACCTTACCACGAAAGAATTGGAATTCTACAAAAATTGATTTTTACGCGAACTCCGAGTAACTATGGTTGAAATGTCCGCAATTCTGAGACCTTGCTGCTTGCGTCAGCGATTCTCACGTTTACGTCACGAATTCGTCAAATCGATTTGACCCTTGAACTTTCTGGTTGGTACCGTAGCAAGGAAATGCATTCCGTTGCAACTTGGAATTTGTTTCTACGTTTCAAGCAAGATGGAACTTACTTAGAAGAAATTTAAAAAATGAAGAATACTGTAAAGAAAGGGAAAGAGTTCGAACGGAGCACACGGTAGATTCCGCACCCTCGAGCAACTCGAGGTTTCAAGAGGGAAGTCATTTTTCACGTTAATACGCGCAGCCTAGCCGGGTCAACCTGATCGAAATGACTCTGGTTACAGTGGGGTTGCTCGCGATTTTATTGCTCCCCGTTGGGATCGTCGATAAATCGTAGACGACTCAAAATTTTTCCATCCAACCTTCTCCAGCTCGCGTATCCCCGACACCCTATAAAACCAGCTCATCAGTAGCGTAACCGTGACGACGAGGAGGTTTGAAAAATTTTCCAAAGTCTCGCAGAGCTTCCGTTCGCGACTCTCTGTGAGATAATATTTGCAGGTGGTGCACCATGAAAGGAAATCTCGCGATTCGAAGAAAGGTTCGAGATGAAGTTTGTTCCGTGAAAAGTTTCTGTGGAGTCCGCCAGATGAATTCGGGACTGAAGAGATGGATGGATAGACGACAGAGGGGACGATAGGAGGAAAGACAAAGAGGAAATGATTTCGAGAGAAAATGGAAAAGATACAACATCGTCCAAAAGTTTCGTTACACGTGTATACAAGAACGAGGCAATGTTATTCTTTCCGAGAAGGAAAGGGAGGAAGAAAGTTAAACTAAACTTTTGTAAACGACACTCGTTTAACATCTTATCTTTTGATCTTCCCTGTTGCTTTTTAAATAGCCTATCCGGGCAAGGGTTAAATGTCAAGATAGAAGGGAATAAGATTTCCTTTAGTCGTTTTTCACTTAGAGAACAGTACGATTAGAAGGGTCGAGTTGCTACGATCAATTTTTTATTTTCCCCAGTTAATTTTCTGTCGTTAAACAGCTGGCAAAGTAGTAATGAAACTTTTGATCGACGGTATAGGCGAGAAAGGAGCGGTCTCCTTCATTACCAGATCCTTTCCTTTCCTGGGCAAAGGACGGCTTCGAACGATCGATGCTACGAAGAGAACAAAACCCTCTGTCTTCTCTTTCTTCCATCTACTACCAGTCTCTCCCTCTCCCTCTCTATCTTTCTCTACCTCTCAGTTTCCTTCTCCACGAAACTGTTCCCGTGAGCAGCAGCTCGTGAAGCCGAGTCCAAGGTTGTAGGGTTCTCGTATCTTATCGGGACCAAGGATCGATATATACGATTCCAGTGTTTCCGCCTTATCTGCGAATACACAGGCGTCGTTGCTGTTCGTCCTACTGTCGTGTTCGAGACGCACACGACGCATGGTCCATACGGACACGGACGAGGGATAACGTGTAGGTAGTTGGAAAGGGTGCGAAGCTGGTGTTCGTGACCTTCGTAAACGTGTCACCGAACGTGATCGACGAGTTTCATTAGCCACCTTGGCGGCGATCAAGGGTGAAGAGGGTTTTTAACGGGCACGAGTCTTGTTTTTTAACCCATTAACTCTGGCTGGCCTTGTTCGGAGACTGACGAACCGAAGGATAGATAGCAGAACAGGAAAGAAAGGACTCGTCACCTTGAAGGACACTCTTTCATTTGTCATCGAACAACAAGGCTGAGCGATGAATGGGAACGATGGTGGAAAGGGTGAATCGTTGCATCTTCGATTTCTTAGATCAATGTACCCCTAGCATGATCATTGTTGATGCAACTATAAATAAACTGACGAAGGGAAAAAAGGATCGTTGTACAGTGATAGAATAAATATAAATAGCTTGAACGTGCACGAGTGCAGGTGAAAAGGTAGAAAAGAAGAAGCTCTAATATAGAACATAAATTCTTGACTCGGTTCGAGAAAACTTCGGGTAAAGATCGTCGAGAGTGATCTCGAGCTCGAGTTTTGCAGACACTTAATCAATTCAATTGCTAGTCATCGGAGGAAACTCTTCAACGTCCTTGTACCTCCAATTCACGCTCGTAGACTTAATTATCGTCGGAAATACTTCGTGTCGTTCCATCAAAAAATTAGCCATCGAAAAAAATAAATAAATAAATAATAACACTACGCATGAATTACCCTCAATTATTGTCGCTACTTTCGTTCATTCATTCAAAAATGGCTGCACTTCGATCGGTTCCCTTTAACGATATCCTCGTCGCCTGTTGATAGCCGCGTCCCGTCAAGAGAGACCCAAGATAATTTCATCTAGAAGCTGCTAACGAACCAGTCACGATATCTTTTGTCCGTGAACGCGCTACGTGGCCAATTAATTTCATTAACCCCCGAAGTGTCGCGCCGAAATGCCTCGCTAATTGTCAGGCTAGCAAATAACACGGCAGCTCGAGCCAGCCGTGCGCCTTCCTGCAACGTTAAGCACGATCCGGAAGAGTAAATAAACGAGGCTGTGATTCACACAGCTCGCACAGGCGTCGCTAATTGCAATTAATTTCATCAAATCATTACAGGTAACTAGCATTTCGCGATCCAGCGACTCGACCAGTTTTGTCTCGAGCAGAATCAAGGAGAGAGCTAAGATTCTAACGAGCAGCGATTAATTTCTTTAAATTCATCGTCAGGGAAATTAATTAAACCGTCTTAAATTTGAAAAGTAGCCTATCTCAAACAATTAACGTCTCAGCGTGTCTTATCGCACCTGTCCATTTCTACTCTGGCAATTATCGCGTTCAGTTAACGAAGAAATACCAACTTCAGTCTTTGAAATACCGCTGAAAACGTGTACCAAGAAATACTTCGTCTACGAAATGCTAATTTAATAATCATTTCTCCTCGCAAAAACAATAATCGCGCGGTAGTTTGAGCCGTGCCAGAACAAACGATAACCAAGTATTATTGTACACGTTGAACTTTGGTGGCCGGATGTTGATCGTGACAAAGGTTACAAAGCGAGAGAACGCAATCTCGACAGGGATATTCTCGCAAGCAGCTCGGTTATCCTTTCAGGAACGTGTAACAACGCGTTATTCCGACTGTTTGCGATCGAGAGGTCGAACAGAGGAAGCTAGGTGTAGCGTTATCGAGCACCTTCGAGGTTCGATACAAACCACGATATTGTGTTACCAACACATTCCTGCGTCTGCCGGTGAATGTGACTAATTAGTTTCATTAAGTCGGAGAGCAGCGATCGACTGGATTGTTACCCGTCAGCGAGATGATCAAGCCATGCAAACGCAAACGGATACGAGTCCTTCCAGTCACCAACACGTAAATACGACGATTTCGGTAAACGTGCGCGTTCTACCACTGGACGTGACTAATTGATTTCATTAACCTCCACAGGTACACTGGTACCACATGTGCAGGTTTAGTTTCTTTCTTTGATACATTGATTTACCACGTTAGTTACACGCGAACGATCCTTGGGATTAGAAATAATTATAGATAACAAACGAAATAAAATTTCTTATTATTTGATAATCTCCGTGTAATCCAGTTCGAAAGCGTCATTCAATAAATCGTAATTCTTGAATTCTTGGAAGAACAAAGTTTCGCGAACTTTCAACGCTGCCAGGATTTAACTATCTCTTCTGGCTCCAATTTTAATCGTCGCGGCGGGTCCTTGTTAGGGAGTTTTAAAGGAGTTAGGAATCAAGAAGCACCGGGACAGACAAAAACATACGAAACGAATGGTGATTTACGAGAACAAAACGTTCTCGGAATAATGAATTTCCCTGAATGCGACGAGAGTAGCGGAAGCTAAGATCTTGCTCTCGACGGAAATTCGACGTGCACCGCCGGCGTATATTCCCATTATCTTCGTTTACACGGCCGTCGCGGAGTCCCAATGGTTGAACACGTGAACGTGGAAATACGTGGAATCGCTGTTCAAACGTTTACCCCCTGTTACTTTTCGGCCATGGGAGTAATTTCGTTAGCCTTCCCAGGTTGGACACTGGAAATTACCGAGCTACCTCCGCAGACTAATATCCCGAACACGGGTACCTATTTTCACCCTCTTTTTCCGCCTTTTTTTCCAACGCTCTCGCTTCAACCAGTCCGAAAAGTCAATAAGTATCGGTGGACCGATTAAATATTTGCACCGGTCCGGTTACTGCCGGCGGATAAAGTTCATTAATTTCGACGGTTGGCCGGCTGTGAAATTCCTGCGTAACTAAACGACCATCGCCAAAAGCGAACGTTACAATCGATACCGGGTAGCACGCCTATCGTCCCGGTCGATTCCGATGAAGCGATCGATCATCCGGGATACTCGCAAGGATTGTAACGTGATTATTCGCGGCAGCGATCAATTCGCATGTTGCGAAACACGCAGACATCGATCGGTTTCGAATCAGCGAAGAACGGGACCAAGACTGACGATACAATAACGGATGATTTATCAGCCTCTATGGGTTCTACGTGGCTCGAAGCTATCTGGACAGATCGCGAGATTGTCGATCGATTAAATTCTTCTTCGCCGGAAAAAAGAAGAACGATGAATGGCATCGTGAAAAAGAGACATCGAAAAACTGGTGCGCGATGAATGGGATTGGTGCTCATTGTCCGAAGGGGAACGGTGTCCCACATTATCCGGTCAGCTTTATTTTTAGCAAAAAGGATCCCGTTTCATGGGATAGACGTACGCCTTCGAGCACAAAGCGTAACGTCCGCGCCACTATTTTATGCCTTATCTGTTTCGGGATACAGGGATTCTGGCTGCAGGGATTAGTTGGGGCCATTCTTCATCGTTAAGAGAGAGCCTGCCAGTAATCAGTGGCCATCCTTTAACGTCGCTATCGGTGAAGGATGAGAATCCTCTGGACATGGCGCGGTTACTCCTCTAATTGTTCGCCAATCTGTTTTCTTTATCAAACAGATGAACTGGTCCAATAATCTGATGCTGTTTCGACGATTCAAATGTCACGCGAGATTAATCTTGGGTCGTTTGTCACAGAATCGAATAGCCAAACCGTTGATAAACTCTATGGAACCGCGCTAGCTTCCTTGTCTGATCAATGACGCTCTTATACTACTGGATTTTTCAACGCCGACGGAGAAATTATAAACAGTTCCCCTTCGATAGTATTTTGGAGAGATTTTGGAAACGAATGCGAGAAATATTCATATCGTCGATAAAGTAAGGAATTTCAGCGGATGTTAAAGGAGTTTGAACCAAAGAAATATAGGTATCTATTCTCATCCTTAACACGCTGAATGCAGTGAGGATTATCTGCATTTGAACGTCACGAATTTCATACGATCCAATATGCAGTCTTTCATTGCGACGACATTTTTTTCAATTGCCTTCGATTCTACTTGAAAATGTACTCTACGTACTGCGAGGAGTCACATCACATTCCACAAACAGTGGATACCAAGGAATTGGAATCTAGAAATGTCCTCGAACAAGGAAACGTCTTGATTGCACAGTCCACTTTCGACCGACCGTCACGATCTCGAACAGTAAACAATTTAAAGGAACCACCGTTTATCCATTTCGGATTGGAAATCATCGAGTGAATAAGAGATCCAGAGGGACAAGAGACATTGGAATGTATAAACAGAGTCGCAAACCGTCAATCTAACAGAAAATACCCTTCAGGGTTTACGGGCAAATAGCCCCGAGTAGTGAGTTTCGTTAGTGACCGGTTCGTATTAACGAAACCTCGGAATTGTGTACGGAAACAAAGAAGGGAACAAGGGGATGAGAAAAAACATCGATCTCCGACAACTTCCCCATCCTATTTACCGCTTTCCTTTCACGCAATATCGTTTCTCCGAGGCGGTTCTGTTTCATCCTACCCCTTCTATCACCTCCCCGTCGCTTTTTACCACCACGTGCTGTTTTCTAAAAGGTGCTCGAAACTTTGAGTATGAATTCTGACCGGTGAAACAAAAAGGCGGGCGATATAGATGGATTCGTTCGCCGAGCGCGAGTCCTTCAAATGTTTCCACCCCTCGATCGATGCGTTCAAACATCAATATTTCCGCTACGAATTTTGTTATAACGTAGTTTATAATTTTACGTTGATTTTCCAACAATTTCAACTTGTGGATCATTTACCCGTAGGTCGATTTCTGTCACGAAGATTGACGTTCAGAAAGAATCAGCATCGTACAAAATCGTCTGGGATAAATAACGAATCTCTGTCAATTTCCGACGAGTATCTCCGTTATGGAAGAGCGATTATTTCGAGGAGGGGTTGGCTCGTACGCTTTCGCGATATCGAGCCCGTCGCGTCGCGAAGATGGACGGCCCGTTTGCCAGATGAAACGTACTTTCCGACGACGGTCACGAGAGGAAGCGTTGATATCCCGTGGCGTTAGCGACGTTCTACCATTTTCAACCCTGCCGTATCCCGTTGCGTGGTGACGTTACGTGAAACGTTTCGATCCTCTATATATCAGTGTCCGTGAAATGGACTACGCGGCGGCCAATGTCCTGCGCAGGAAGTCGGGAAAGCGAGGGAAAAAAGGAGGAACGAAATGATAGCCGGAAGCCAGGAGGGATCGCAAGCGCGCCAAACGATTTCTTTCTTCAGAAATGTCCGCGCTTTAGGTTATACGTGACTTTTGTGCATTCCCCTTCCTGTTGCGACGCCGATGTAAAGCAGAAAAGGGCGCCGGCGAATCGAGCCGGGCTGGTTTTTAAAGTTTGAGCAGAGAAACGACGCTTACGTCTCCAGGAAATATGTGATTTTCGTGCTGTAGACGAGGACAAAGTTTGCTGAAAGTCGCTGAAAATTCGTGGCTTTATTTCCTTTTTGGCGAAATCGCGCAGGTGTGCCCTACCGTGGTCTGACAGAGAGTAGAATATACAACTTGCTTTATTTTTTATTATTATTTTTACAATATGTTTGTACTCTTTCATGTATAAAGCCTGGGACAATCTGCGTGGTTGAATGTTTCACGGAGAGGCAACTGTTTCTGTACCTAACCGAGGTATTATTATGGAATACATCAGATATCGAGGACGAATAGGATTGCGATAGGACGATGAATAGGATACCGTGCGTCTCGTTGCGACAACTTCGCGTTCCGTGGGAGTAACCAAAGAACACCGACATTGTTAAGCGGAATAACAAACTTTCCGAGGAACAGTTTGCTCTGAACGGCCCTTGTTTCATCGTTAAACGCGTCCTCCTTCTTTGAAAATGCACTTTACATTCCCCTTACTTTTCGTCGAAAGGAAATAAATCTTCTTTATATTAAATCAACTCGTCTGTTTTAAACAACATACATAATAAATTCTCGTATTCCGCCAAGGGAACGCTGTATTTTCATTCATAGCGAAAAAACAAAAAATTCTTAAGCTCGACGCATTGTTTAACATTCTAGCAATTAAAGTACAGAAATTACTTGGACAAAAGCAGCAAACAGCTTTATTCGCGACGCGATAAGCATCCCCTACCAGCATTTTGAGGCTGCATTCAATAGATGGGCGTCCTTTACAGCTAGGACAGTGACGTAAACGGAATACACATCAAACAATGACGAAGTTTAAATGGTTACGCGGCGTACATTTCGAGAAGTTTTCCTCTCGCCTCGTTCCACGATGCTGGACTGTTCTTTTATAATTCCTTGGTGTGCTCGCGAACACGGAAAGAAACTCGTTTTCGACATCGTTGCTTTCACAGCGATACGACGACGTTCCAATTTTAATACGATCTCCTTTAAAACCCTCGAACGCGAGTACGTGACGCAGGGATCGTATCGATACTCGCGGAAACAGCAGTTTTTCGAAATGCGCGCACGACCGGAGGCCACGTGAAATTTTAACGAAGCGGCTCGAACGTGCGTTCCCGATCGATCACCACGGCGAAATTTGAGCCCGTTAACCCGTTTACGCAACGCTGAAATCAGCAATGTTTTTAGTTTCTATCCAACGTTATTCTTATAAGGTGAAAGAAATAATCGAGTTTCCTTAACAGTTTCTTTCGCGCCCTTTCATCGAATCGTCGATACGAATGGGGCTGAATACGGCTCGCGGAAAAGGGTTCGACGGTGTTCGAAATGGCGTTTCGTTTCTTTTTCGTTCAAACAATAACTCAGCCATGGGCGCGAGTGATTTGTGCACGTAGCTCAAAGCGAAATACGCGAGACTGCTTGTGTGTGCTCGCGTCAATTCGTCGATACGTCGCGACGGTGCCAGGGCCGAAACCAGATGGGGTGAGGAAGCAACGGGATTTCTATTATTGAGATTAAAAAAAAAAAAAAAAAGAGCGAAGAAATAGAAAGGAGTAAAATAACGGCGGGGAAGAAGAGAGGACGGTTCGATCTTGCGTGGAAATAATTAGCGTCAGCTTAGTGGGTATTGAATACCGCGATGACGTCGCCAGACGAATAAAAGAGTCCACGGCTAATCCACTCCGAGCAAGTATTTTATTTTCCTTTTAGGCAACAGCGACACGGAGCCTGGCAATCGATATCGAAGCCTGAACAATTCTCTGCACGCTAGCACGTTTTGTTGCGAAATAAAGAAGCGGCCTGGAATTGGTACATTCCACGTTTCCAGCTACTCTAGGTAGAATTCGTGTTCCATTTTCCCCACACGTCGATCGCACGCGTTAAAATATAATCTAGATTGGGAGGGGAGGAAAATTTCAATGGAAGCAATTCCGTTGAACACCGATGAAATTATCTTCGGTACCGTTTCGTTAAAAACTTTACCAGCTCCTTCGCGGTACTCGTGGTATCGATAAATATGTTTCAGCCGGAGAAAGGCAGCTTAAACGAAATGAATGTTCGTGCGTCATTAGCGAGGGGAAATGAATATCGATTCGAGGGAAACAAAGAAAAAGAAGAAGAACGGGAAAAGCGTCCGAGTAAATACCGGGCTGGGTTAAATCGTTTATCGACGCGGTAATCCTTTGATGGGAACGCGAAGTCGTGGTAAAATTTGCTCGAATGAAAATACCGCGAGCTAATTAAATAGCTCGTCATCGGTACTCGGCCCGTATTGCGGTCGCATTATCCTCCTCGTCGCATTAGCGTCAGACAACAGAAGGGATGCTGGCGGTGGAAGGACGGCGTCGCGTCCAAGAGGGTGAATAAAAATCGTAATCAGGGTGAATGCAAGCGAACACGTAGGTACTGCATTAAATTGTCAACAAAATCACGGCTTCAATACCATAATATGATATTTTAATTAATACTTATTAGTATCAAGTGATCCGACAAATATTTCTAACATTCATTTGCTTTCTATAAAAATAGATCTACGAAACTATTCGTTTCTAGGATAGAAAGTTATTTCAAGTTTAATTACAGTTCCAGTGTCTTTTTGGGGAAAATTGATCACCGAAGGAACAGGGAACACAGAATTCTAGGCTTGAGATTGAAAACTGCCATCGGTGAAAGTAGAACGATGCCAGCGGAATAGAAAGGTAGAGGTTCTACCGAACAGACACATGGAAAGATGAAGAGAGAAAAGGAGAATCGGTGAATTTTACTTGCCGGATTCCTGACTGCGATGGCGGTGGCCGCGTTATTGGTGAACGGACAGAAAAATCGATGAGAGTGGCATCCAGTTTCGGTTCGTCGGAGCGAACGTCTACTCACATTTTCTCACCGAGCGACACTCCTACCTATATACCGTTTTCACCCGTTCGTTCTGTCTAAACAGGATAATATGGGTTTGAGTACTCCGAATGGATGGAAAGAGTCCCGTTTCAAGCGGATGTCTCGATTCAAGATCGCAAACTTTTCCGAAGGGAGGGGAAGCTCTTTCGAGTTGAAATGAAACGCAAACTTTTCGCGAAGCGATCGTCATAAATAATTCGTTGTCGATGATCAGTGTCCTCCGTCCAGCTGAAAAAATCGATTGATATCGTGTTTACGATTTTAAAGCTCAATCTATCGCGGGTACATATCGGATAGATATAAATTATTTGCAGTCCTCTTCCAACCATCGGTTCCATGTTCTATCCTCCCTGGACACATAACCCTAGCGTGTTATCGTAAACTGGCCGGATAAACCGAGGCAACGAAGCATGTTATTCGAAAAGAGAATTCCAAACTACCCTGACGGAACATTACGTATACAGAGTACACCGAAATTCTTGGTTAAAACTTTCGACCATGGCGGTTTGTTATCAAGGCAAACGAAAACACGACGATGAACGTTCAGAAGCGGCTCGTTATCGGGTCACGGAGGAATTCGACCCTTATTTTTCATAAATTCATAACAAGTCTTTTATACCATTCGAAGCTTCGGATCTGAGACGTTTCGCTGATGTTCTTTATACGAACTAGTCGGTTATCAAAGCGAAAGATTTAAATGTCCAAAGTGAAACAACAACCGCGAGGAAACAAAAATGTGCAATTTCAAACAAGCCGTGACTTAAAAAAAAAAAAAAATAAAAACTTTTTCAAACACGTTTTAATCTACGAATGTTATTTTTAACGAAGTTATTGGAAGCTAAAAGTTTGCGAACGAATCGATCGTTTCATTTGCAACGAGCCAATACGACTGTATGCAATTCCCGTGTACCTTCAATACGTAAGCAGAGAGCGTCAACAGCAACAAACTGCAGGATAAACCGAAATGCCACAGGGAACCGTATCTTCCGATATTGGCCAGCAATCTGTATCTGGTATACAGAGTGAATTTCACCAATCATCCACTGTCTATATTGATGAGAAGACCGTAGCCAATCCTCGGGCGAGCTACTTCATCACACTCCGTACACAAATACCAAGTGCCAATGGCGACAAACTTGGGAGATATACTCGTACCAAGTTGAGGAT
Organism: Osmia bicornis bicornis; assembly: GCF_907164935.1. Classification (NCBI taxonomy): domain Eukaryota; kingdom Metazoa; phylum Arthropoda; class Insecta; order Hymenoptera; family Megachilidae; genus Osmia; species Osmia bicornis. The sequence goes on along the minus strand of NC_060224.1, from coordinate 5,843,746 downwards.
GAATCTACCGATATCGAGTGGCCAAGATATCCAGGACGTGAATTTTCCTTCAAAGTCGCGAGACCGCAAAGCATCTCGGACTTGGGAAACGTGTATCGCTGCTGGCTGCTAGACCGTTGGAAACCCACTGTCTGGAAGCGTATTGCTCGTAAACAGTCGGTTGTTCCACCGGATATAGCCCGCAGCACGACACTCCAAGCTGGACATTAATATCCCATTTGAAGTTCAGAGTTGTGTGGTTCTGCTCGATACCTGGACAAAACGTACCACTTAATGCCATCAATTCTCCAGGAACTTATTCTTCCTCGTTCGTGCTCGTTGTTACACTCTGATAAACTCTGGTTCTCTATCTCTCCGAGGGAAATCAATTAAATCACCTCGTACCACCTACCGAAAGATCTATAGGGATTTTAAGTAATCAACAGGAAAGTAAGGGACCGGGTCCAGGTATCGGAGGATTCCTGGAGAACGGTGACCGCAGAATTCGATGGTGGACGATCAATTTTCAAACTGTCGATATCGGTGCTGCAGCGAGGCGCAGAAAACAATTTCCATTCGACACCGAGGTTCGCTGCATCGAAATATCCAAGAGCGTTTCGAGAGCAGAATTTTTATACGCTCGAACGTAGCGGGGCGTGAATTCGAAATGGAAAAAATGATAATCCCGGAAAACAACGAGAACTACAATAGCGGGGAACAAAACAAAACTCCGGCTTGAGAAACCATTCCGTTTCGAGGATCGAATGTTTTTTCAATCAAGAGAATTATCGAGTTTAATTGATGCGATTCTAGCGAGGATTAATACGAAAGAAAAATTTGAAAGAATAGAGACGACCTCGATAGGATTGATATAAAATTGATCTTTGGAAATTGATACTCGGTGCTCGCCACGACACCATCCTAACTCTATCCATAAGGAAAACGATTGAAGTTTCGTCGAAGAAAAGAAGAAAAATCCATTGTTGCATCTCGAGTCGGGGGTTGACTTTGTGGAACGTGTTCCGAAAGTCTGGATTCTTTCGAAGAAATCTCACCGGGCGATGGTTCTTCGACATCCGGTGTGAGCCTCTTATCCGATTGAATACTCACCACCGACGTGGATGTCGATGTCTGGGGTAAGTAGTTGAACTAACAAGAGTGCGGCGCGGATGAACAAGTATCTGGCGAAGAGGTCTGACGGGAATCCGCTATCTGTCGGAATTATGGATACGAGGACGTGGATCGGTACCGGTCTCGTTAATTTGCACCAGCTCCGGGATATGAAACCGACGTGAACCTAATTGAACTTCCGGCTGCCATACCGTCGCGATTTATTCTCCACCCCTGTGTCGAGTCTCGTTCGTTTATCGTCTTCCACGTTAAAAATTTGTGTTCTTTATTAACGCGTCGAATGCAACGAAGTAATCGACGATGTAAAAACGAAGAGAATACATCAGTCGATTGGGAATAAAAATAAATTGAAGCGTTTGATTGAAAAATCGATTCTCGATATCTTTTATAATCCACTTGAACTTTTTATCCAACGTTTACAACAAAATGGAACACGGTCGAATTTGCGGGAAAACAGTTGATTTTATTCTGGAAAAGTGAATATTGCGAATAGCGAATAATGAACGTTTCGTGCTATTACGAGCCGAAGCTACGTGTCTCGCTTAATCCGCTCCAATTTTTCCTGCGTAGCCTGTCCTGGTGTGAGAAAGCCCTTCGACTAAATCTACGCTGAGTTACCGTCGCGATACCGCTAAAACAATTCCCCAGGCGAGCGATAAAACACACGAACCGCGCCGCCGCCTTCGGCCGCAGCATCGTTATCTTCGCAGCTCGTAACGGGCGGACGATTTAATATTCGCCCACGCCAGCCATGAATACATCGTGCATCGCGCGTCTACGTGATTTTACGAGGAGAACAGGATGGAGGGAGCAGCCCGAAAGAGGGTGGCAACCCACAAACATAGTGGGCGTCGATGAAAAACCATCTTTACTCGCTGTACCAGCGACTAGACGTGTATGAAAAACTGTTTACCAAACATTGGTTAAATGGAAGGATCGAGTTGAATTTCGATTATCTCGATGAAAAGTAATCGCTAAAAGACTAGCCGAGGTTAAAATATTAAAACGTTGAATACCGATTTGATTTCTACACAGCGACAAGAAATTATCCTGCACGATTTCGAGATAAAGTTCAAGATGCTGCTCGAAAGATCACCCTTCTGCATAAAGGTACGATGGCGGTTGCGCAAAGCACTGGGTGACTAAGCAGCTGCGAGCAAGACTGAACTATAACTAGGCACTAACTATAACTAATTAGCAAGTTTGAATCAGGTTCTCCCTTTCACGGCGCCCTTAGCGGTACCTTCAGTCCTCTTCCTCTTGGACTAACACGGAACCGTTACAAAGCGGTTTACGCTATCGCAAAATGCCACGAAAATCGGATTTTCAAGGCGAACAAGAAACTCGTAGCGTAGAACGAATCAACGATCCGAGCGCAAGAACGGCGGGTTAGGGAAGGGTGGTAAAAGATCGGCGAAGGGTTGTTAACGCGATGGAAAGCAGGGGTGAGCGAAACGAAGCGAGAGTCAAGGCTGATAGGAGCGGTGGTGCGCGGGGGTTCGAGAGTCTGCGGTATTTTAATATCTGACATTCCTGAAACGGCCGATCATTCGACTCTGGCAGCGGAAGGGTAGCTGCGACGTCTACCGACGGCGTTTGCATCGGTGCCGATGCTAACCGAAACCCAGATATCGCTGTCACATCGTAACTGTTATTGCCAGCTTCGCTGTTCGGCTCGGCTTACCGTCACAATTGTCCGCCACTGTCGATGATCCATTCGCTGGGTCGACGGAATGACCATTCAAGTTTCTCGTTAGCCGACGTCCCGGCGAAACATTCATTTCGAGCGTAGTCTTCGCTGACATTCCACTGGTGATTACAATCTACCGGGTGGTACGTTTTGCGCGAATCACCAACATTCTACCACTTTATTCCTCTCAATAAAAACCTAATAGAATTTTTCTGAAAATTTAGAATTGAATTTCCTCGAGTACGTTTCTACTGAAATTATCATTCGTCAGCTTTTAGCATAGAATAATGGTTGAATTGGTAGAAAATGTTCGAGGAAATGAATAGAATTGCCGGCAAAACCGAGTTAATCTGAAAGCTTGACAATAATAGAACAATGTCGAGCGTGTGCACAAGTATTATGCTCTGACAAATTCTACGACGACGGAGCTATTACACTCCGGAATGGCCTGAATTGTCCATTAGCGGGTAATTGAAGACGCAAACGTGACGCAGAAGCGTGAACGTGTACGAAGATCAAGGGACACGAGACGATGAAAACTATGAAAGCGTATTTCACCAAGTAGCAGGAACGTAGAGAGTCTACACTAAAAACTCGTCTAACACGGTCGGCTATGTTCGTAGGAACGTTTCATCATGGGTTTGTGTACAATACACTCGGCAACCAGCACGTACAGTTGATTTATCAGCTAGCGTAATTGCGACGGCACGAACCGCGTTCCTCTTATTTCGCGGGGCCTTTCTCGCCACTGTTTCAGGAGATAGAACCCATCTAACGGTCTGCGGCGAAACGTTCACCAGCGACTCGTTGAAAAAGTGGATCGTTATTCTCGAGTGTGGCTTCTCTCTTTTTAAAACGATTTCGTTGATCAACATATCTTCCTCGGTCAACGTCCCTTCCACCGATCTCATTTGTCTCCGTTACCGAGGAACGTTCCTTCTTCCGCGTTTGCGGTGCTTCCTCGCAAGCTCGACTATCTTCCATCCTATTTTCTAACCGAATCGACTACGGAAATTCGCAGATTCCGCGCCATTATCGCCGTTATTCCACTTCCTCCGTCGCCGATTTCATTTCCAACCGACGATCTTCCCTTTTAAAAGGAAAAGAACCTCGAAATTCTTTCCCTCGAGACGGTGCGTTCCGTCGTTAACCTCCATTTTCTGCTTCTACCAAGCGGCTAATCTTATCAGCTTTGTCGTTTTAAAAGTCTGCGCACGAGAATCGCTGAAAAATCCACTCCCCCGCATGCACGCTGTTCGTAAGGAAGGCAAACAAAAGGTACGAGAAATATGGATTTCGATTTTCTCCCTTTGACCTCTTCAACTTGTTCGCGTCACCTTACAGTTTCGAAGTGGAAATTTTTACTCTCATTTCAATCGGTTTCACGTGTTCCATGAATTTCCTCGAAAATAAAAGAGCTCATCGTGTACGTGGAATCTCCCTCTATCAATTTTACAGCCATTCGGAGGGATGGTTCGATCGAAAGGGACACGGATATCGTTTAATCTACATTAGCCCGGTAGTGGTGTTCCCAGAGTCGTAACATAGACGGAAGGCAATAAGGCGAACGTTGGTTTCTGACAAAGAGGTCAAAGGGTTGCCGGTGGCGGCCAAACGGTAACCGGTATTCCGGCGAAGGGAAAAAAATACTAGCGGTTAGGAAACGCGTTCAAACGTACGAATGATCAACGGAGAAGCATACAAGCATTCCAATCGAATACAACCGCTTGACCTAGCACCGATCGAATTTCAATCAGCCCACCCCTGATGTTACCTCCTCTAGACCGACACGCATTGCCTGTGCCAGGCAACCAAGCTATTTCGAGGAGATTAGCACCGCTCCCGAGGACATGCTCGCCGTGTTTGCCCTAGAGAAACGATTCGCGTGATCACCGGGAAACAACGATGTTGAAAGATCTTTACCTCGTTTAACTTAACGACGTCGCTGATCTATTACAGCTTTCCTCGAAGAAAGCAGAGCTGCAAAGTCAGCGAGAAACAGAGTTAAAGGCTATGGATTAACAATAAACCCGCAGCTTATCATTTCGCGTCCGAGAATAATACTAATTCACAGTCACGCGTTCCGTTGTTTGCGTTCAGAATTGATAGCACAATTCTTTAGAAGGAAGAGGAAGAGGGAAGACGGGTTGTTTGGAAATTCACGTATGGCGGTCGCGGGACATCTGCGTACAAAAGCACGTATACGAGCTACCAAGTTTATTTCACCAGGGACGATGCAGAGACGTGCACGCGTGTCCCGGCACTCTCAAACTTTTTTATTATCTTGTCACGGGACGAACTCGCGAATTTACGTTCGCGAACCTACATATATCCCGACTTTATTCTCTTTTTATTAGACAGGTAGTTCTGCTTGAATTACCTGATTACTTAACTGTACCAGTTATTACGCGTTTCGATAGTTTCATGAACCAACGGTGGAATTAACATTTGTCAACGAAATGAGTAGAAATACCACGGGTGCCGGGAGGTAGTTGTTTATTCGAGGATAGCAGAGATCCAACTTTCGAGTATATTTTTCCCCGTCAGTTAGTTTGCTTTGCGCGAAAGTCGGAGTAAAGGCGGAAGGAATGCGGTTCGCTAACAATTGCCGTGTATCGCCTAACAAGGATAAAGGGAAAGATAAAGCCGATTACCGGCGAAGCTCGCTTTGTCTAGCGAGTAAAGTAAGCAGGATCCAGGGAATTTGTTTGAAGCCGCGCAAACACCGATTCCCCGTGAATTTTACCGAAGGATCGGCTCACGAAGCGACCAGGCGAAGCGTCGAAGAAAGGGTGCTAACTGAATTTCACCAAGTTGCCCAACTCTGTACACCACCCGCCAGGGGAGGGTCGCGCACTTTATTACGCTACTTACTCCGCGTAATATTATACAGCGCAGATATTTCCTACGCTTTCTGCGTTACGTTTAATTAGAGGATCTTGGTTGCCATGGAGCGGTGTCTGCGCAGACTTCACTTTTCTCTCGTTTAATTTTCGCTCGTAATCGCCGCGATTTCGCGACTGTCACCGGAAAATGATACTCTATCATCGAAACACGAGTCTGCCGCGAAACAACGTTGACGGGCCACGTGTCGAAGATCGGAAATTCACGGTGAAACCTTTCTTTTATTTCTTTTCTCAAAATTTATAGCCTAACTTTCGATTTATAACTTCTACGACGAGAAGTCCGCGAGTTTGAGGAAAAGCATAAGCGGAGAAAGTTTCCTCCCGGCGTGAAGACCCTATTAATCAATTACCATCGTTTGAACCGAGACAGAGTAACGGAAAGCTAAATTACTCGGCCAATATAACTTTGTCGTCTTCGTAATCCAAACGAACGGAATGGCAAAATGCACTTATAATATTATACGTATTAATAGGATGCGATTATCTTGCACCATTTCCGTGTAATTTATGGCAGAGTGTTTGCGACCGCCATATTTCTTGCTTTCGATATTTCACGCGTCACCGAAACGGTTCAATAACGACAAAGCATTAAATCCCAAATAACATATTTCCGGGAGAGGTTCGTTATCGTCGGTTAACAGGTTCACAGAGGATCCCTTGCAAATCCTCTTTCTCCAAACGCCTCTGTTCGTCTCTCTGTCGTTGTCCCGTTTCGTCGGACAATTTATCGGACGTGGCGCGGTAATTGCCGCGTGTTTGCAAAATTTCCATCGTCGGGAATAAACTCGAAACTGGCTGGTTCCCTCGTGAAATCGCAAGAACGTGGCGAAGCGAGCGACATCCCCGTGTGAAAAACGCGCCTTCCGAAAAAAAAACAGAAACGGCGGAAACCTATTCGACGCGCTCGATAGGCCGCGTCCAATTTTCGACGGATCACCAGCGGACAAATGGAGTTTCATTTGTATTTAAGCTGACATTCGTCGTCTTATTACTCGAGGCTCCATGGATCGTAAGTTCATTCATCAAAATTTCCGTGAAAGGCTCAACTTTTTACTTCGAAGCAGAATTCATTCCCAACTGCGAACGAGCCATCTCTAATTGTAAGAATCGTAGCTTCTTAAGAAATTTATTTTCCTTAGCAATAGTGCCGTTTCTGCTCGCGAATTTATTATTTTATAGAGACTGGTGTAACTGTACGCTCTTTTCTTCCTCTTTTCTTCGAAATATCATTACCTGTAATGCGTTCCGTTTATCTCCCTTAATTTCTCTGAGAACGGAACGAGCACGCTTTTAAGGGCGCCATCGAATCAAGAAAAAGAAAATTTATTAAGCAGAATTGCATCTGTGTAAACAGATTGGAAAAGAAATTCTCTTAAAATCGCAACTGCAACCGATATAGGGAAACTAAAACAAGTTTCCATGGATTGCCACGAAGCGGAGGGCATTTTCCGCGAGCGTGTAGTTTCGAGCGGACGGATATCTTGCCGCACGAACGACCGCGCGATAGATTCGCTTGGAAACAAAGTCCTGGCAATTAATCAATCCCCCTTCCAATCCCTCCAACGAACGAAGGAACGAACGAGTTCATCGTGCCCGTTAGGGTATCAGGAATTTTTAATCCGTCGCTCGATCCAGCTTCGCTATTAATGTCACGCTCCCGAGATTAATTGCACTTATCAAGTTGTCCCGGTCTTGAGAGAAAGAAAAGACCTCTTACCCTCTCTGGCCGACATCCTGTCCCACCGTTCATCGATCGTCTTGAAGGAAAAATGATTCTGAAACAGGTGGGGCTGGAAGCAAATGAACCTCGACGAAGATGGAATTGAATGTGAACTATTAGATTACTAATAGATAAGAAATGGATGCGTGAATAAGATACAACAGTGGATCTTACAGAGATGTAGATAAAAAGAATAAAAAGGAAACATTGTTAAAGTAGCTTTCAATCCCATCCAATAAAGAGTTTATCAGTATAAAAGGTTGAGACCAGGTATCCAAATGGTAGAAGAAAGAATACGCGGTGGAAGCGAGGAGGCGAAAGGTGAAGAAATTCCATTGATCTGACGAGAATGATTCCCCGTAAATTCCATCCGAGCTGATGCCAGAGAATTTCGAGTTGGTCGGCCAGCCGGCTACGGATTGGGCAAATCGAATTTTTCTCGTTTCCAGCAGCTCCATCGAGCGTGATCTCATCTGGACGCCAAGACGTCTGTACGTCTCTGTCTCAGCTAGCGAGGAAACTCCATTATCGCCGGGCTCTAGCCGACTGCAGCTTCTCCGAGGAGAAGCCAGGCCAAGGGAATCATAAATTTTCGTACGTCAGGTCGACACTACGCTCTTCCAGGTGATCCTGAATGTGCACTCTCGTCATTCGTCCGCGCTTTTCCCCTTTATTCGCCGAGAGACGGTTTTACCTCTCTTCGTGGCTGACGATCTAACAGCAGCCTCGAATTCGACGAGTTTCTTTCTTAAATTTTACACTTTCTCTGCTTTCATCTCCATCGTAGCGAAATTCGTTTCCTGCTCATTTGAGTTCGCGTTTAAAGCTGTCAGTGCTCCTGACTAACTCTTAGAGAATAGTAAATTGAGGATCCTGCGTCAGTATTTCCTCTCGTTATTTATCACGAAGGAATATTGCGGGTATCGAAGGCTTACGAAGGCAACAACACGTCGGCTGAAACTAATATCCTTGGAAACAACTGAGAAATCGCGTGACGAGAGAGCCGTTTTCTTCGACATTTCTCTTCGTCACTGGAGGAGAGAAGAAACACGGTTCAAGCAGAAACACCAGGACCTACCGTTTAACGTGTAACTCGCGAAGACGGAGAGGATTCTGCGTAACCATTTGCAAACATACGTCAAAGAAACGGGAAGGTGGGAAATTTTCGGTCAGGAAGATGAAACGTCCGGGGTTTAGCACTTGGGAAAGTCAACCTCAATAAAAGGGATATTAGAAAATCGTGGAAGGTTGAAGTGAATTTATAGCAGTGCTCGAAGAATCAGCAGTGCCGTTTGATTTCACCGACCGGAGACGAATCGTCCGTCGTTCCGCGAACGAATTATTCTTGGAGCCGCGATAAAATTGCGATTCTCCGCCACCTATCTCCTTCCTCGACGTCGTTCCTTCGATTCCTCGAGGAATATAAAGACGACGGAAGAATGCGGCGACGAGCTCGTTCGACTTATTGCTACTCTGCGCCTCGCCGCAGCTCATCGAACGTATGACATGAATCGATGATTTTCAAGATATCCAATCAAATTGTTTGCAATTCGAACAAGATATTGTTCAATTCTAATTGGTGCGTTTTAATAAACGACGCGCGTCTACGTCTATCCATCGAATGCCAAGATTATTAATTCCTCGGAGCTGAGAAATTGGAACTGATTCCCTTTCATTCCCAACGTCTCCGTTGACGATCTCTTTCGCACTGATAATCGAGTTTCCATGATATGGATCCTGATTAGAGAGACGACGCGGGAGAATCGTGCTGTATCTACGTATCGTAGAAACTTGATTAATAGATGCGGCTTAATAGACACGTGTCGCGTCTAACGCTGATCTGCAACGACGATACGAGAAACTTAATTAATAGACGTCAGCCCGCGGCAATTGGGTTTCTCCGTGACCGATGCGTCGGATTAATTAGTAATGACAGCGGGCTGTTTGGGAAAGTTTTTAACGGAACTACCGAGTCGTCGGTTAAAAAGCTAGTCTATAGCTTGAAACTCTGAAACGATCAAACTTTCTCGTGAAACGACCGGCTCCCGCACAACTGGACGTAATTTTATTTTACACGGAAGAGTTACGATCGTGCAGGGAAGCGAGTAGTTATAAAATAGGCTTTAAAACTGTTTGACCGTTTGAAACTGCTCGAAGCTAAAACCTCTCTCGATGTAACACTGATAAGACATTTTGTTAAGTTATAAAATAATTTTGAAGCTTAATTACACGAAATCTTACGTGCTGAGATGTAATCAAGATAACCAGAGTAGAATATTGAAATTATCGCAATCGATACATAACGAAATTTTAATTTACCACTGCTGAATGATCCTAGAACGCTCGCGCCAGTAGTCGAGGCGCGCCATAGGTCAGACGTGTCGCCCCAGAAACGGAGACTTTCACTAAAAATCAGGACAATACGTGTCCGATTTATCGTCGACGCAAGCACGTTTCGCAAAAACGTACCACCCTCGATGGTACGATGAAACAGCTGCTTAAATCGTGTCCTAAATTTCTGACAGCAGCCCGACGTCAAGTATTTATCTCTGATTGTACCAACGGGCGAACTAATGGCGCGTCGCGGTCGCACGCTCCGTCGCGCTCCAACTAGAACGGGGTGGAAAAAGGATTGAAAAATATAAACTGTACGACGGCCAGCATTTTATCGAGGATTAGATCTCACTGCAAGCCAACCTACATTCATTCTCGTTATCCTTCCTGTCTGACTTATGGGAAGGCTCGGACATCGTTTCCCTCCGCGCCTTAATCTCTCTCCTCGACGATAGGAGGAACAACCGCGTGAAAAATTTGAGAAACCGGGGCCAAGCGTAAGGGAAACGTGTTATTTTTAACAAGGAAATACTCGATGGAAACCTTTCGGTAGAATTTCGAAGACGCGTTTTCCATAACCCTAGCATTTGCATATTGAACGCTCGATTATACGTGGAACCTCGAGAAACTGAGAAATTACGTAGTCCGTGAAGTTTCAGCGGAAGTATTATCGAGAACGTGACGGCGGGAAAGGAGCAACGACTACTTTGTAGCCAAAGAAGAGATCGGAGATAAAGGAAATCGTCGAGGATCGTTCGGTAAAGGTCCAACGATTTCATAATTCTAAGATTAAACAAAGCCGAGCAGTTACGTCTCCCGACACCGGAAGTCTTGCCAACTTGATTCTCCACCGTACAACCTGATAATCCCGCTGGAACAGAACAAAAGATGCAAAAAGTTTCGCGGCATTGTCTCGGATACCAGCGACGATGAAAACGAACAGCGACGCGACGGGGTTAAAATCAGGGGCTAAAGTTGGTAAAATCGTTGGATCGTGAACGATGCAATTGAAATTAACAGAAAGGGATGATTAAAAGATACGGATAAAAAGTGCGGATAAGATTGGCAGTGAATTGTCAAGTCCAGTTCATAGGGTAGATTCTTCAGGATTGAAGAGAGAGTCCGAACGGAAGAACAGCACTTCACTTTACAAGCAGTTATCGAAGAAAAACAATTTAATTGAATTTGCCTGGCCGCGATGACCCAAGTGGAAGAAGCAGAAACACAAGCAAAAGCTCGAAGAACAATAAAAGCTGAACCGTGAAAGAAGCAGAGACAAGAGGGTCAGGGCCGCGTGTCCCTCGGCGCCGAACGCAAGCTGCTAATTGCGTTACAAATGTCCTTGCCAACGTGTAATTAGCCGTAATTACTCTCATAATGTTGCGACTAGAGAAAAAGCGAAGAGAGAAGAAGAAGGGTGTTTAGTCAATTTAATAACGACGAAGAGAAGATTCTGATGCGTGCAATTGACAAAAGCTCGCATTAAAATCTGAGGATCGTTCAAAGTTCCAAGTTACATTTTGGGGCTTTGTGTCCTCATCCAATCTCGGAAGTCCTAAGAGGAGTTACAAACGATCTGAACCACCTTTCAAAAAAATGGAGAGCAAGATTTTGCAGAAAATGACAAAGTAACCGAGTCAGGGGCTGCTTTCTCGAATAATGGTAACCGAACGAGGAACGTTGATATTTAAAGCTGATAGATTCTGAAGCTATTTGAGACGCAGAATGAATTACATTCACGGAACGACTCGATCCCGCCACGGGAACGGAATTTTAATGGTCCCTCGATCGAATCGACCGCAAGCAGGTGAATTTGTTGAAAGATTCCTGATTTAAAGCTGGCTTTACAAACGTTCGAAGTTTGCATTGTAAACGTGAAAAACTATTCTTCCTATTCTCGTCTGAATTCGATGCCGATTCAACTGAATTCAGAAAAGAAGCGAACGCTTTTCTCGTTCGCGCGCGATTGAACGGAAACAACTTTCCTCCGGCTCGATTCGCGCAAAAAATTCCTCGCAACCGCCTTTTCGTTCTTCCTCAAACAGAAAGTACACGATAAAAAAGCACCGTCCAATAGAGTTTACTCTTGTAATTGTTTGCTTTCCCTAAGTCTATCAATCTTCGTAGCTGCCTCAGAATTGTCGGAGCGACATCGTTCTGTTTCCCTTGATTCACCTCGCCTGAAAACGCGATTTCTCATTTCGTCGTAAGCGGTGATGGATTTTTCAAGATTACGATCAAACGGTCCATCCTTCAACCAGAGGAGATTTTCTCTTGTTCCTGCGACGGCAACAAATTTCCGGCAACGCTTCGACCGGTAAGGGTTCATCAACGGGATCGACGAAATTCGATCGTTCATTATTTTCACAAGCCCGATACACCGTATAATTAATAATCCGCCAATCGTTCGTAATTGCCGGTGTTTTGTGTATTAATGAAGTAGCGGACAGCCAGTCGGCGAACGGCTGCGATTTGATTAAACAAGTTTACGCGACCAATCGTATTTATCGTTATCGAAAATGAACGATCAGCCGTCCGGAAACAAAAGCCATCGCGTTACACAGTTTCGGCTGGACGCAACGTTTTGATCGATGCCACAAGTAGCCACCGATCCGCCCATCGAACACCGCTCATTTTCTCTATTTATATTTTACCGGCCCGTTCATCCCCTATAAATAGCGGCGGTGGATAACGTCGAGTGGGGTTGCGGGTAAACCGACCGTCTCGTGACTGGACGGGCGTGCAACCGAGCGGCACGAGCAAGTTCCGCGCGTGTATTCGCACGAAAACGTCGCTCAAAGAGCGCCGAGTCACGCCAACCTGTGGGTCCTCGGCTGATAGGCGGTTTGGTAACTATCTGCCTAAGGTACGTTTACCTGCTCGAGTCGGCGCAGGGTTTCTCAAGTTACCTCGCTTTCGAAGCGCACAAAAGTAACACGATAATAGCTTCCCGACTTTGAGTGTACTTCTGGGAAGAAAAGCAACACCGACGAATCGAACGATGACTAAGGATATGTAGACCAAGAGCTACGCTTTTGATGGAGATTCTTTTTTTCTTTTCGCTGAGAATCGATCTTTTTCAAGAACCATTTCTGATGACAGTGCCATCCAAAGGGTATCGTATTAGGTTGCTGGGAAAAATAAATGGATAGTCATCTGGCCCCATGAAAGCTCTACGAACACGTTCTAACAATATTCCAGCTAGGCATCAATATCTGAATTTGTTCAAAAGTTTGAAGTACTTTAACATCGAGCACCCTATGGTGCACCCAATGGCTGTTTTAAATTGATAATGACGTAACCTTTGATACGGTGTAAAATCGTACACCTGTGCAACAGCTTGTTGCAACAAAGAAAAGCTAGCTCGCTTGTTGGAGGTGCGAGTTTGAGAGACGCTGGCCCATTGTGTACACCTGGGGGGCTAGTAAAGCTTGTCAGAGTTGAGCGCACACAGCCGGGAGTCCGTGTTTCCAGCTAGCTGGAATTAGGAAGCAGAGTGTAGAGGAGGAACAGCTTCTTTCCTCTGGGTAGAAGAAACATGAACACTGTGCAGCCGGTGTGTGGCCCACTGCCAGAGGCTCTGCCAAGAAATATTCCAACGGAGTCGCTCGCTTTTCGTGCTGGATAACGATTCTAATCTTCCTCCTAGTGCATTTTTACTGCAAACTGCTGCGATCATCGGTCGCAGAGGTTGTTACAGGCATCCAGATGATTATCGACGTCCTCGCGGTTGAAATAGGAAATACAGAAGGGAAACGCGGTTCTCCATTCGCGTGCAGCTAGACGAAAGCGTAACGGATTGGCGAGCAAATTTACTGGCATTCGAAATGAACCCAGAAACGCAATAACGTTATCGCCGGACATATTGAATATCAGCGTTTCCATTTAGGCACACGCAACGAGTAATTGCGTCGTTATCGCGGCACGCTGTCGATTAAAGGGCAACAAGTTGCCGCGGTTCGTTGCCGCGCCCAGGGAAAAACACAGGGCTTTGTTCGGTGTACGCGATCCGCTCGGGTATCGCTCGTCGAGGATTTATCGACGGCCTTAATCGAGTTCCGAAGAGCAATCATAGATTCTGATTGCTGTTTAATAATTCGAACGATGGGGTAACGCGTGAACGTGTTTCAGCCGACCTGGCACAGTTTGTAAAATTACAGAACAGTACCGCTTGTTCGGTATCGTTAAACAGCCAACATTTCCTTTCACATATGCGTTCGATTTACAACCACCTGGGGATTTCAATAAGTATATTTGCCCCATTTTTTATCGTCCATCGTTTCGTCATCTTCAGATCAATCCCACGTTTCACGGTAACCATAGATCGATTTCAATCACCTTACATTCGATCCAGTTTCTAGTTTCGCGAAACGGAACATCAGGATATCGCGTGTGTCCCGATTGACGTTCGAATGGAAGGAACATCGGTGGTTGGGGTCACGCGAACACCGTGTTTCCTTACGCGCCTGTGCATACAACACGGTGTGCATTTACAGGAAAGCCGAGGAACGATATAGCCGGTGTACCGCGTGCATATGGATGCGCATAATTACGAAAGTGATGTCGGCCAACGGTCTTCTCTATCCGGCTACCGTAAGGACGTACGGGTTTTCGCGTATCCGAGCCGCGGAGTACAACGACCGCATACCGCGGCTTGATATGCAATGTTTAATGAATAGCTCCTCGCCGGCTGCCACGCCAGGAAGCCAGGCAAGTTGACATCCGTGAACGTACCGCGTAAAACGCGGAATTATTCATGTAACGATTATTTTCTGACCGTGGATAGAAATTACCACGGCACCGTGAATAAGTGAACAGGACGGTGATTCGCGGCTGAGCGATTAAAACGGGAACCGTGTCACTTTTAATGGTTACAATTCGCTCGCGATCTGTCCTGTTATCGTTAAAATTGTTCGCTCGGTTACGAATTAATAATTTCAACAACGCTCGAAGCGTGGAAAGTTTGAAATTCATACTCGAGTCTATAACGAGAACGACGATACGCTGCGATGTATGAAAGTGAGAAATAATTTACAGCCGAGCTATGGACATCGTAAAACACAATATTTCCCTGGTGCCACCAAAGCGCGTCGCTTTAAAAGTTCGTAATCACTTTGGAGCGTCGCTGACAAGCGGATTAACGTTTAATAACCGTTCATCGTCGGACCAAGAACTGACCAGCTTAGAATTTTTTTTTTTAAAGAGAATTTCTTTCTCACCAAATTGTACGAATTCTTCGGTCATTCTATCTCCAGTTCATTTGATCTCGCATCGATGAGAACTCGATCAGAGAGCTTCTAGCTGTTCGTTTGACCCTTTGACTCTTGGTAGCTCGATCTCGTTTGATCTTCGCCCGCCACGGCCTTTCCCGGGGGAGTCGGTTTCATAAATGACCAGTGAAACTTTCCTCGAACGAGTAACTTTTAATTTCGCATTGACGTTCGCTTCAACGACGACCGAGAGAAGAGGAAGAAGAAGGCCGGTTTAATAAGCCGCGGCGTTTCCTGCGGCCGCCAAACTATAACTTTAAAAGCCGGCAAACGAAATTTCTACGGCAGTAAACTTCCCGTTTGCCGCGTGATTTTCACCCGTGCTCGACCTTCTTCTCTTCAGACGCTGCTCCTTTCGCAGCTTCGTTACCCTCGCGATTAACTTTCTTTATCTTCATGTAAACTTTCTCAACATTTTTCGATTGTTTTTATTTTTCCCTAGCGCTCCTCTTCAGCCAGGGAGAACGATGTGTCACGTGTCTGATAATTCATTGACCTCGATCACTCGTAGAAGCAAAATACACGAGAAACCGAAAATAACTCTCTCGAATTTCATACGGAATCTCGTTGAATTCACCGGAAATTTTCTCCGTTAAGTAGTTTCACATCAATTTACTCTTGGTACGTAAAATCGTAATTAGAAGCTGTTAATATCTGATCCTACGTTTCGTCAAAGCGCCACTTGGATGTTTACTCATTAATTTCTCAAACGAATGAGGCTCACCACTGCTCTCGTGGGAAATTAAAATCGTTTACAGCTGTTACTCGCATCGAGAGTTTCTCTCTTATGGTGATTTCGGTAATTAATCTTCCATAGCTCTCGAAGAGATGCATTTACACTCGCGAGTCTAACGCGATTCCTACGCAGGATAAGATTGTAACGAACGCTTTCTGTCGGGATGCCTGGGTTCTGAATGAATAAGGCTGCCCTTTCCGGTGTATCTCGAAGCGATGCGATGGTTTCCGCATCGCTACGAAAGAGGAGGCTCCTCAAACAGACTTAATCGCGGTGCAGAGCAACCGGCGCGGATAGTATTCGTTATAAATTCTCAGTTGAAAATCGCAAGCGTGCTGCTTCGGCTTCATTTTCTCCCCGTTAGCCCTCGCTGGCAGTATTTTCCATGCTCATCCGCCAAGGGAAACCCTTGGTCACGTTCGCTCTGGAGGACTCCTTTCCTCGTTATGCACAAAGACAAGAGGAATAGAGCCGTGGCACGGGACTCGCTCATACAGTCTCTTTGTGTTGGTGTGTCGCAACCGGACACACTCTGCTCGCGACATATTCTACGCCCTCCTTTTCTTTCACCGCCCACGCATCCTCCACGAGAGCTTTCTTCCGCTTCGCTTTCTCTTTTAACCTCCGCGATTATTGTATCTCTTCCTTAACGGCCGATGTTGCTCTTGCCGCGGACACGTTAACGAGCTAACAACGTAACGATCGCCGTTGGCCGTGCCGTTACGCGCGTGTGTTTACTCGCTCCCCAACGTGGCTGAGCAGACGCGTGTATCGTTGGTCAGTTTCCCTGAGAATCCACCAAATGTTGGGTACGACACGCCACGTTAGAGAAACAATTTACCTCCTATGTTCTCAACTCTGTTCTTAACGTTTTTTATTCACTATCGCGTCAGGGGGTAACGTTGACAGAATTTTGGAAAAATTTCAACTTTTTTCTACACCTTCTTCACTTTGTTATTGTAATTTTTATTTTCCACGAAATGCATTTCTGCTGTTCGCAAAGCGTCGGGATGAAAAGTTCGAACAAGTTGTTGCATATTTGATTTTAAAGAATGCCCATGAAACTTTCGTTGGTTAAAGGATAAATTAACGTTAACGAACTTTCACACGTATATTTAACCGAACTTTATCCGGTTGATATCTACCGACGCGAGTATAGTTTCTTGTTCGTTCTTGCTGATTTACCTCCCGGTAGGAAGAAGGATGATATTGACTTTTCTTCGGGGGATGAAATGGTAATCTAACGCTATTAATAGTAACGTCGGAGTTCGCGACAAGAATTAAAAGGGCACCGAGAAGCTCGGCGAAACACAACAGGTTGAAATATGTATACAAACGAGCAGGGTCTTCGGAAAGTTGATTCAAGCTTCGCCGGTATGGCATCTGAATTGCAAATGTTTCCCATGCAGAGCCGCAGTATTTCTTGGCCCCGTCGAAGGGAAATATTTATGACGTCGATGCCATCCGTGGTCGCTTTATCATTTCCCTGTCGCCGACAATGCACCTGCACGCCGGCGCGCGACTGATTTCATTTCGCTAATTGAAAACTGACTGATTTAGCCTCGATACCGAACACGAGCGGATATTATTATCGATTCGATTCCAGATTATTGAACGGCACCCTCTTCGTGTACCTACCAGCGAAACATACTTTCCATTTTAATTGCCGAAAATAAAAATTAACTATACACGACGAAGTTCTTCGATTCATACAAATTTTTAATAAGAAATTAGCCATTACTTTTGCATTTATGAAACAATTAAAATTCAAATTTTATCTCGCGAAATAATAACTGGAAATCAATTTAGCTAATTATCCTTCCATTTCGTTCGTTGAAAATGGAGAACTGGAATTCTATCCTTTCACGATAACGATTTAATTGAATCCCGGTAAAAGGACAATCTAAAAAATGCCATCAAAGGTTAAAATTCCTCTCCAAGGTGGCAAAATGAAAATAAAACTTTCCAGCATCGCGTACACATGGATAAAGGCGCAACACGCGACTCAATCGGAAATGCAGCAAAAGGAAGGAAGTGGAGTTCGCCAGCAACGAGTCGACGCTGGAAACTAACACCACCTGCACCCTTTTACTCTTCGACGCTTCTTCTTTCGTATCCTGAAAACTAGCCGCGGGCAACTAGCCAGCGGGTATTAAAAGCGGAAACTGCAAGCGGAACCGGACACGGAAGCAGAGAGCCGGAACGGAAGCGACCCGTTTGCCGCCACTACGACGAAACCGACGTCCCTGACTTCCGGCCGGACGAGCGATCCTGCGGGATTAACACGTCCCTGGACGCTCCGTCTCGGAAACACGAGATCCTTTTACAATCTACTAACAGCGAAACTATAGTTTTACTTTTGCTAAGTTATCAGAACACCCTGAAAATAATATCTAACATATTAACCCTTTCGAAAGCAAAACCAACTCTCACCCTTGATTATCCGAAGAGTATCATTTTTTACTTTCGAATACAATACTTGCAATTAATCTTCTTGGTGTACTCACGACCTCGGTCGTGCAATTTCCACAAAACTATACGACATTTCTCCCTGTAGCACCGTCGTTGACGCGCGAAGGTGTCCATGACCATAAAGCACGCGTCACAGCTGTGTAATACTCGACCAGAAAATATGTTTCCCGCGGCGGTGCTGGATTATTTCATGGAAACCGGAACTCTCTAGTTCCCAGTGCAATTTTTTTTATGTAAATGGAACGTGAATCTACATATTTCCGGGGAACGATCGGCGAAGGTTACCGCTTCTTTTTCGTATTCCATAGAAGGAAGATTCGATTTTCTTTCGAGAAGACATTGAAAAGAAAAATGGTAAATGAAATGGTTTGGGACTTATGAACGACCCTGTATATCCACCCTTCGCACTAGAACGGTGGCATAACGGTTATTAACCCTTACACCCCTCTCGACGAGAGGTAGGTTACCCCGTTTGGCGTTTGTAAGAGAGACGCCGGCAGGAAGGATGGAAGAAGGATAAAGAGGAAAATGGAAACGGATTACGGTGCAACCAGTCGATCAATCGAGGGATGAATTGCACTTGAACGGTAATCGGAAACCAGCGAAGGAGGTACACGGACTTGAAGCCACGAGACACGACTTTAACAAGGAGCAGAGAGAAAGAGAGAGAGGCACGCATGCACGGAAGTGGAGACGAACGAGCTGGAAGAAACGGAAGTTGGTGGAAGGGGTGAAAAGAGGAGCGCGAATCGATCGAGAAGTTAATTTGATCGTTTCTACGCGAGAACGAGCACAAAGAGGAGAAGCCTAGAAGCGAAGCTGATTTACGAAGCTGAGAAACCTTCTCCTTTCACAGAAGTGAATTGTACCTCCGCCACCATTTCTCTTTAGGTTAAAGGAGTTGTCTTCTCTTCGCATCTACAATGTTTCTCGCGAAGGAAACCTGATAATTAATGAGAGAATAGAGTTTATCGCGTCGAGTTTAATCACCTGGATATATGTTGTTCATTCGAATTAAACTTGATGACTTTACAGTGTCTCAGTCATTGTAATTTTATTAATTCCTATTACCACCAAATTGTTAATGCCGTTCTAATCTACCACCAAATCGCTGTGCAAATATCCGTTTCACCGCATCGAGTGCCAAAAAAAGAAAGAAGAGGAAGAACCGCGAGGAAAATATAAATGACAAAATTTATAAAACGTCGCGCATCGATCTACATCACGGGCTACATATTTACTCGAGTTCGTTTCAATCTCGCTAATTACACATTAAAATGATATCAGTTAATATTCATTAGTCGGTCGAGAAACTTTTCGAATACACGTCATTCGCTTTTGTCCTTCCTCTTCCTTCCACCGGCGAACCGCTTCATTCGTTTACCGAGCGCGCATTCCCTTTCTTTCACCCCGTACCCCGACCTCTTTTCATATTAAACTCGGCCAATTAGAGTAATTGAAGAATGAATAAACGTGCTCGTTGTTCCGCGCGAACTCACGCGACCGTGAAACCCCACGGTGACGCCGCTACCCTCTATTACTGAATTGCTAGCGGCTCGTGCTCCTGTTACAATCCAATTTCCCGCATATTCATAGACGAGAGGGAACGTGTTCGCCAAGAGAAATCGCGAGAAAGGCTGCTTCAACGTTAATGGACTGCTTCGCGAAAGGAACCGTCCAGCTGGACAACGTCCTGTGAAAAAAAGCACGCGTGATAAGTGTAAAAAGAAAGTTTTCGTTGAATAAAAATTATTCCAACAAGAGTTGAAATGAACATCGGTTTGGCGGATCGATAGCTCGACTCGACGCGTGGTTTCTCGCAGAAATCAAGGAATTTCCGGAATACGAAACAGTAAAAACACCGGTGACAGGTGGCACTCGGTGCAGCCCGGACGCGTTTTTTCCCTCCTTCTGCTTTCTTTAATATTTATCCTATGCAGATGTATGAAAATTCTCAGCAGTTTAGCCTGAAAACTACACCTCCGTGCTGTCTCTGCATTTGCATTCGTCCTTTCTCGGCAACGATTCAGCCGGAAGTGCGGCAATCGCGAGGGAAAAGGAAACGACGTTCGATCGCGTCTAGTCGAAAATTATTTAAACGTCACTACCTGCGTCTGGCTCGACGTGGAAAAGGAAAATAGATGGCTAACATAATGACGAGAGAAATTAGAGAGGCGACTTTACTCTGCGCGCACAGCGTGGCTCGGGTAAAAGTTCTCACACTCCATTAAGTATTTGTGGCGGTCGGTGGAGCGTGGTAGGTAGGTGCGAGACTATGGCAATTTTCTCGGGTTAAATAGAGAAAAATGTGCCGCCAAGTTTTCAAGTTCTTACGCCACGCCAACCACCTTCCGTATTTTTCGTACCGACGATCGCCCCTGTAATTTCGCATTGAAAATTCTCTCCTAAAACACCATCGATTACCCGTGGAACGTTGCCACGGACGTATTTAATTGCGGTGGTAAATCCCGATTAAATAGCTAGCCAGTTTTATCGTATCCCATCGGAAACAATCATAAAATTATAAAATCCTAGGTTGAACGCGCAACGAAATTGGTAACCGTTTGAAACAACGTCGGCGTGATTAATACGACGATTCGTTTTATCAGCGTCGCTCGGTTATCGGGCCACGACGTTAAACCGAGACTGACGAGCTATTTCATCGTCCGGAAAGAAGAGAGGAAAAATCCAAAAAGAGTGGGAGTGTGAAAATTATAACTGACGTACATGGCGGCGATTCAATTTACCCGTAAAATAAATCATCGACGGAGAAAACGTTGAACGGCCGAGCCCGATTAACTATTAAAAATAACCGCGATGAACTACTTTCTTTTTTCCTATACTGAATACTTTGCTAATACCAGGGAAGATCGTTTCACCTTGCTTCGGTCCGTTTCATTCGGCTCGAATGGAAGAGTCGCGTGTGGGGAGTTGGACGCGGTCTCATCGATTCGGAAACATTAACAAACGGAACGTGGCAGGGCCGATGCAAAGAAACATTCCACGGGATGAATCGTATCGTTCCGTGGTGCCGGTTGAAGAAAAAAAGAAAAGAAAGCCACGCGATGGCAGGGGCGGAAGCTCACGTTCGTCGATAGAATTCGAACAAGAGACGAGGGAATAATAGGAAGGGGTACACAGCCGAGAATTTTTCCGATCACGATTGAAAAGTTCGCGTTCGAATGTTTCGTTATTCATGGCGGAATTATTGGCTGCATTACCATTAAACATGGTTAAGGATTCCGGGGACAGAATCATTTCCGAGTGGCCATAGCCACGGTGAATCGATTCCCCGTTCGGCCAACCTCTTTTCTCAAAGTTCTCAGCCACGCAACTACAACCGGCTAATCTCGAGACCGCGATCGCTCCGCGGCTTTCTTCCTTCCCTATTTTCTTTTTTTTTTTTGTTCACCCCTTTCTGCTTCCTCTGTCTTTCTTCGTGGCTTTTTAAGCGCCGTTCCTCACGCGTCGACTTCGATAAACCACACACGCTCGCGGTTATGTAACTGAACCGTATCCGCTCAAAGCTGTGTTTCTACGCTCGCTATTTTCCACCTTATCGCCGTGTCGGGCTTCATTTATTACGTGGACGAGATCGTCGGGCTACCCCTTTTATCGTAACGTACCCCGCCGAGCTGGCGGCTTTAAGATGCTTAAATTCTTTTTACACTGCCAGGGCATTGTTTAAAGTCGGCCTGATAATCGCCTCTTTCCGCGTTCAGAAAAACGAAGCTCGAATATTTCATATAAAAAGTTAATACCAAAATTTTGGAGTTTTTTTATTACGGTCACTTTTAACGGAGAGGAAGGAAAAGTTAATGAATCATCTGGGAGAAGATTTCAGGAGAAAGGTCGAAGAGATGAGACGGAAGACAAAGTTTCGAAGAAGTCGCGGGGACGGAAATTGATTTTTCTCCCAAACGGAATATTTCACGCTGTACACAATCCGCGCCATCAGACTGTAGACCGTAATCACCGAGTAATTACCCAACCAGCGTTCCCGCAGGAGATTCTCAAAGGTATAAAAGTGAATAAAGGAAGCTGCTCTTTGGACAGAAGGGTCTCGAGGGGATTGACATGGCAAGAAAAGAGGAAACTGTGGTATTATGGCAATGAGCAGCCTGAGATAACGAAGAAGATGCCAGTCTGCGACGAGCACCCGAACCGTAACATTTAAAACAGATCAGAAAACTTGATTTTCGTAAAGGAAAAGCCTTGAGGATGTAATGAAGCGAAGTAACTGCAAAGAGGAAATTTTCAAACTGTGCTCGAGGATCGCGAAATTTTTAATTAAATCAATCTGCTACTCTACAGGGTGCATTAATTAAAATCTACGTAATGAATAAAACGATTACGGTTGATTGTACATCATAAATTTTAACACGAAATTGTAATTAAAAAAGTGAAAAAAGAAAGAAACAAATTCAGTGTCTCTCGAAAGAGAACTTTGTAACGATATGGATATCGCGTTCGAACTATTATTAATAAGTGGTCGAAAGCACGTTGGACGCACTAAGGGGAAGATTAGCGTAACGGTGATCGCGCTAATGAATCCATTTAATCCCGGTATGATTTAAACGGAGTAATTCGGAATAAATTTCCTTTACAGTCGGTGTTTCTCCTCCATGCAAGCATTCTCGTTTGCAACGAGCATGCAAGCTGAATAGCACCCGTACTGCTGGTAAGTTAAGATTTTTCTGAACGAGAACAGAGTTAAATAACGCGTCTCACGGGAAACTTTCGGAATAATACCATTCAGAGAGGGTCGAGCGAAGTTACAAAACATCTCTCCGCTCGGTTACGAACGAAATGAAATAAGTGGAAAAACCAGAAAGAGAGGAAAAAGTGATACACACTTTTATTCGATTAAATAACACGATTAATAATGCTGTAATTGTTAAAAACGCAGCTAAAGGCACGAGTAGCTGGAAGACGAGGGAAAGTAATTAAAAAAGTATGAACCGAGCGCTGTCTACTGAAATAAAATGGCGAAACTTCTACGAAACTTCGAATCTAACGAGCGACTGGCAAAATTGTCGAACTTTTACGAAGCATCGGACCCTTTGAAGCTAATCGATCGAGCTACTCCCTTTTGAGGTCCGACCTCTTTCGCCTAATTTCAGTCCCTCCGACCAATCGAATTTAGCTGACATTCGAGAACGTTGCACCGATTTACCACGAATCACAGTATCCTTACAACTTTCTTTACTGTCACTTCCTCCATTCTCGTCGATTTAGTTCAGACCGTTTCCATTTTATTCCATGAAAAATGCGAGGAGACTGTACGACTCGGTCAGGGAGTGCTGCAGAGAAACTCAATAGATTCTTTTACATTTTTCTACGCAATCATAGATTCAGATATTCCTTCTTGCGATAAAACACTTCGCTTTTTAACGAGAATATTACAGAAATCTCTTTCCATTTTCTCAATTTCATTTTCTTTTCAAAGATAGTCTCTTCCCGAAGAAGAAAGCTGACAATTTTGTTACGCCGTACCATTTCTACTTCTCGTGACTAGAGAAAATGTAAATTCAAAGTAAACCAATGCTCGGTTCTGTTCGGGGAAAGAAAAGATGTTTCAATCTCGCCGAAAATCTCGGATAATGCCGATGTCGCGACCTGTGTCGGACATTTTGCAGAAAGAAACTCTCGCTCGAGTCTCTCTATTCAGCCGAACAAAGGTGCTTCTTTAATTGTGGCCCGGTATAAAGCGTGTTTGTCGGCGATGCTTTTTCGCGCCGACCTAAATCGAAGCAAATGCTTTCCATTTGTTCTCGCATCGGGTGCTACACGTTTTGGTACACCGCGAAACGGCTCCCTTCGGTACGTTTCGGAAATATTTCTAACCGGACAACGATTCCCCTGACGGGTGGAGGAACGCGTAAACGCGAGCCAAGCGACGATGATCGTCCATCGAACACGATAAAAATTTACGACTGCTACGAATTTTTCTGAAACGAATATTTCGAACATTCGAAAAAAAGAAAAAAGAATATGTCAAGTTGCAGAGAAAATAAAATGAAAATATAAAATCCAATTTACCATGAAAGTTTTCTCCACAATACCATCTATAAAAGCTAAATCTCCAACGCTTTGTGTACGCGGTATTATGTATGACGGGTCATTAAACTTTCGCGACTCGCCGCATGAAAAACTTTTATCAATTTATTATTTCAACCATGATAGGGTGTACTCTTTTTTTTCACCAACGTCCACGTCGTACATCACGCGTTACCATACGTCGACATCGGTTTTAGGATAGAACGATGGGGAAATATTAGCTTCGGGGTTGTGCTCCAAAGTTGCGCCACGAAAGCTTTGCCGACACGTGCCATTAAAATGGATCCAGCCTCGTTTCGCAACAAGTTCCAAGTATCTCCGGGATTCGGTGTCGCGTGTGTGCTGTTTTCCCGTTGCCTCGACAGAGATTTCAGTTAATGACAGTGCATTTCTGTCAAGTGTACGCGCGAGTTTAATGCAACCCTGCGCGACACGCTTACCCCTCTCGCCCGTTTCTCAGAAGTTTCCCTGATTTTCCACGAATTCGAGCATACCGTGTTACACCAATTCAGTCATTTCTACGTCGGCGAATTGTATCGCGAGTTTCCTTGGCATTCACGGGTCACTTATCCGAATGTCGGTGAATTCGCGAGCAGACCGATTTGCTCCTCCTTTTCCGTGCACACCGAAATTGAAAAGTAGGTTGTAAACGCATCGTGTAAGTGGCTGCTCGGATGTTTTCTCTCCGGCTTACCTGGGAGCCGTCTTTCAGACGATTTTTCCCCTCTGCTAAAGTTTCAACGACCAAGAATTCAAGCCCTATTTCATGCAAACTAGTATAGCATTCATGTTCGATGGAACGTCGAACGATTTTCATGACTGCCTTTCCCTTAAGATGAAAAATTGATTTTGGCAACGAGCTACGAATAACGATCCCGATAGAATGGATAACGTGGTTTCATTCCATGGATATCTCGTTCCAGGAACACCGTATAATAGGACGGTTCGGCTCGGTTCGTCGCATTTTTTGATAATGATACACCGTGTCCCTGCCAAGTATGTAAATCAGGCGTCATGGAAAATGTATCGGGCACGATTTTCCAAACGAACCGAGGCAGCCGTATAACGTTTCTTAAACGTTGTTTATTTGCTGTACCGATAATAGAAGTGTCTTCGTTACGGGATACAAATTTCCGAGGGGATTTATTCAAAGACCTTCCATGCTGGGCTACGATCCAATATTACCAGCATCATCCGGAACGACGCTAGACTTTCTTCTTTTACGATTTAACCTGAGGATCGACAAACGGGATCGCGGATCCAAGACGCAACGTTGAAACGTGCCACGCTATCTAAGGTTATTTAAACTAGAACGTTTCGTTTAATCGATTCTTGCGTTTCTTCGATGGCGTCAGCGTTTCGTTGCGAAACCTTAACCGGGTTTACGATCCGAACGTGACGATCGCTAGAAACAACAATTTTCGCCCGTTCCATTTTCCATGCCCGAACAATTACTTCTAGAGCTGCACCGTTTCTAGGCTCGCAATGAATGGCGTAAAGTTTGTCGTAAACCCGGCCAGAACTGAGTCCAACCGTCTTTAGTCAGTGAATTTCCCGCTATGAAACAGCATACCAATTAACTGCTCTTGAATTTGCGCAACGCTGTAACACTCTTACCGTGCTCGCTGCGATACACAGACGAGATCACGTTTAACAGAGATGAAATTCAGAAAAGGAAGCAATAGCGGCCGACATTTGCATCGACGAAGAATGCAACCTAAATTCACGGCCGTGAAACAAACCGCAGCCCCATCTCGTTGCAACGAGCAGCGAACTACAACGTGTAACGAGCACCAGAGAGTTTCATTTTCGAGGATCCTTTACGTCGGATCTGAAGAGACATTCAAGATTAAATCGGCTTTACTCGTATTCACGTGTTTCCTGTTTTTCACAAAGACTCGTATTTACCGAAAGATTACGGAACATTCGCGTATCCGGGGTTTCAAGGCAGCGCAGTAAAGTCACCGAGAGAGCTTTTAAACAGAGGTCTCCCAAAAGGTTTACCTGATCGAAGCCAAGTAAAAAATAAATTTAATTAAAATGAATAAACTAGAAACGTTCGTCTCTAAATTTCAAAGTCTTCGCTTTCTCTGTTCTTCATTTGTACCTACTTTTAAAAGCAACGATTCTAAGAAAGAAAAAGGAGGAGCGAAGAGAATAATGGTGTTCAAGAGATTGGACTTGGAATTTGATTGTAGAAAGAAAGCGCTTCTCCAAGGAATAATTCCTCAAGGAAAGTTTATTAAGAAGGTCTTTCTTATCCCGGCTAGTTCCACGATCGTGGGCATCGAGGCCAGGAGATTCCCACCTGTTCAGGTAAATCGGATTTCCTCGTCGAGTGTTTTAACGCGAGAAGGAACGAATCTTTGCTTCGTTATTTACACAAAGCTCGCACAAAGAGGCCGAGGAACGAGTTGAAACAGACGTTGACGAGGTGAAAAGAGCCGGTGAGGTTCGGTTTGGAAAATTCTCTCTTCATTTGTAAGGGTCCTTCTGACAAAGAGATAAAGGAACGAGGATTCTCGAGCGAATGAAATTTCGCGAAAGGAAACGTGAGCTTCTCGTGGCCAAGATTGCACACACCGTTGCTTATTTCCACGACGTCGTCGTCGTCGTCGTCGTCGCGACGAAACGAGCGCCGCGAGCTCGAATTAGCCGAAAGCCGTCCCGATCGTCGGGACAATGGCGTATAAAGAAGCGAACCGCAATTCGAAATACCTTGGCAATGCAGTTGTTACTTACCGGTAGCCAAGAAAGAATGCAATTACGCTGGATTCGAGTTTGTTGTCTCTTGGAAAGGGATCGTTTGAAACTGGAACAGCTCCTTTTGTCCCACTAATTTCCTTTGGTTGCCCCCCTGTTTCTCCTTCAAACTCTGTAAAACAAGAAGGAGCAACAGCTTTAGTGAG
Source organism: Osmia bicornis bicornis (assembly GCF_907164935.1). Lineage (NCBI taxonomy): Eukaryota > Metazoa > Arthropoda > Insecta > Hymenoptera > Megachilidae > Osmia > Osmia bicornis. The sequence continues at coordinate 5,816,539 of NC_060224.1, read as the reverse complement.
TGCTTGCGGTGTAATCAATGAAGTTGACTATGGTGCCGCGTAACCGGTGATACGAGCTAAGAAAATAACTTGAAAAAGGTGAAATAACATTTCTTTTTTTACGTCAACTTTTCTTGCAATAAAACCGATACCTGCATTTTCTCGTAGTTGCATAAAACTTTAAATCGTTAAACGTCGAAGTAAAAACATATTACATTTCCATTTACTTCGATCACCATGTTGAAAAAAAAAAGAACGAACCTTTATCCTACGATTTATACATTCTTTTTTACGTCCCAATGGAAATCCGTGCCGTCGACTTCGATCAAGTCGTAAAAGGAGAAAAAAAATCGTGTTTGTCAATAGAGAAGACCCGTCCCTGTCACTATGTATGCATCCTCGCTAAACATGGCTATTTTACGACGTTCGTAAAAGGGACACAGTGTATGGATAAAAACAGCGGTCACGTTGATAACGCTAGCAGAAAGAAAGAACGTAAAAAGAGTCATATATCGTTGAACAGTCCCCTTGAAACTGCGTAGCCTGTCTACAGCACCCTCTTCAAAAAATCGTGCCAGCAAAAATATCCCCGCAGAGGAGAAATAAAAATGAGGATATCTCATCAGTTTTAACTGTGATTCGAGTTAATCAGTCGAACACGCTAAGACTACCTGTTTCTTGTTATCCTTTGCGCGATTCCGTTGGAAGCAGAAGGAGAGACGAAAAGACAGAGATCGGTCAGAGCTACATGGAATTCGGAAAATAGCAACGAGAAGAAGATGGTGGAAACTATCAGAGTACCGGAAGAGAAGAGTATGTACAGAGAGGGAAGAGAAAGCAGCAAGTTACAAGGGTTAGGGAAATGCAGCCTCGGGATCCTTTCGAGGTGGGTTTAATCTTGGAGTTCAAGGCTCGACGTTGGCTACATGGTTCCCATGCAGGCAACATAGTGCACGCGAGCGAATAATTGAATCTCGTTGCACCCGGGGCTACAGCTTCCATTGTCGGCTCGTTTGTGCGTATCATCCGTGCCTCGGTTTGTTTTCCATTCGTTCATCGAGCAGAGTTCGTTTCACCCGTGACGGAAGCACCAGGAGCCTCGAGCCACGATAACGAGGAAAAATGTCTGACGAATCTATTGAGAGTAATGAGGTCGATCGCGATGGATTCCCGCTAAGTTCCACTCTCCTCGATGGAAAAAGACACCCCATTCGACTCTATAAAGGTCAATCAGTCTATCTCGTCGAACTCTGCTTTCTTTTTCGATCATTCGAATTTATTTCCGTGGAACGCGATTCGATATGCAACAATTTAACGAATTACGCGAATTCGTGTGGATATACTAACGCTACTATTCGTTATCTATTTTTCATATTTCGATGAATTTTTACGGAAAATTCTGCTGAAAGTTTTAAACGATCAATAACATTCAATCTCTTAGCCATTAACAAATTTCAAAGCTACCGGGACGAGTGGTGCTCGATACGTGCTACGGTCGAAAATCTGCAGCGGATGCGGTATCAGTTTCAGCTATTGCTGAAATACCATTGCGAGAGAATACGCGCAGTTCACTAACAATGAACGGTACTCTATCGAAGCCTCGCGCAATCGATCAAGATGATGGATTCGAATGTTTACCCCCTGATAGACGGTCGTAGGTAAAATGACTTTCTCATGGTTCATTAAACTTTTTACCAGGGGTGCTTTGATCTTGAACTTTCGGAGAGAGATCGTATTGAAAAATAAAAGTAACTCGAAAATCAGAGTTGCATGGAAAACTTTCCAAATTGTCCCCGTACGCTCGTAGGTAATCCAGTTCCAGCAAATAATTTGTTTGCGATCCTCTCGTTGTTTTAAAATATTATATATGGCGTGTACAATCGCAATGGCACTCATAACAGAACCAACCCCATAAATCGAGATTACGCGATAAATAAACAAGAAAAATTGGCAGTATCGCGTAACAGAAACGGTAGGAGTGAAACAGTGGCGTGTCCTGATGGATCGCGTTACGTCGATTTACATACTGGCTGAAAGATTGACGAGCAGTTTCGGCGTGTTGTAATCGCAACGAGCTAGTCTGGTAACGCTAGGCTCCAGGTAACAGCATAATAGGCATAATTGAATAGACCGTGCGCGCATAATTATTCTCGCAGTACACTAGGCCGCGATTACGAAGCAAAACGCGTATTATGCGGTGTACCGTATAGAAACGTTCTCGCTCGGTCATGTACCATCTCCCTTGGCCGCCGCGCCGATGCACGCGGTCCAAAGCGAGGAATAGTTGAGCTGTGTAATTTATCAACTGACCCATTTCCTGAAGTCACGCCGAAAGATCGGAATACCCTGGGAAAGCGTTTCGATTGTTTCCGCCCTCGAGCTCGCGTAACTCGAATTCTCTCCGAATTATTACGCATTCCATTGGCTTACGTTTCATCCAACCCTCTCTTCCGTTCTCTAACCGCGCATTACCTTTTTTTATTGTACTAAAAGATTCCTGTTACGCAACGACGTGGAAGTATTTTGAGAATCGGCCCTGATTTCCGCTACAAAAAGCGAAAGAGAAGTTAGCGGGAATCGATAGAACGAATGAATTATTCGAAAAGTTATCAGCGGGGGTTGAAAACTCCCCCGCGCTTTCTATTTGCCTACCATAATGCCTCCACTTCGTCTTGGACTTCGAGAATCGTTATTCCAGTGTCCTCGTTTACAAAAGCCTCGATACCGCAGGAAATCGTTAGAAAAACGCCGCGGCTCTTTACCGCGTTCTAATTACCAACATAATTAGCGCAATCCTTTCTACGGTGACGGTAATCCGACGCCTAACTACCCTGACGGAAGAACGGGAAGCAAAGGCAGGACAGGGTGTATTTGGATCTCGTTAATCGGTGTTTAAAAATAACGAGACTGCCGAACACGGGGATCGCGTTTCGAAGAGGTGATCCATCGATCCTCTGAAATTGAACGAAACACGAGTTGACGGTCTCGAATTATTGGCGAAAGGCAGGCTATCCTCGTCAATTCCTGCTGAAACGTTCGGTCGTTATGGTTCCTCATTATAGGACGATATTAATCGCTTTTGCGCGGCTTGTTACCGATCGTGATTCGACGTTCCACTCTGTCTCTTGTTTCCCTTTTTACCAAACTATCAAAGGTGATCAAAGGACCCATCCATACTGTATTTCCACTTTTATATTAAAGGGACCTGTGTTATCGTCAAAATACAAGGGACGTTATAGAAATTCAGAGATTGAATTCCTGTGCAATAGATATCAGGTGGATGTAAAATCCAATTCACAGACAGAATTAATTGGTAAATATGCTTGCAAATAAACGCAGCGAACCGATAACCATCGATCGTCTTGGGAGTAGAAGAAAAACAGAGTGCACTGTTTCCGACAGCTCCAGTTGACAGAAATAATTCAATGATTTTCAAGCTGGTGAAATACGAGCGGAGAAAAAAGCCGGGGACGTGGATGCAGTTTCCATCGGGGAGAGAAACGTCGGGAAATGAAATTACCCACGGGCTAGGCGAAATTTCTGCAACGATCGAGTCACCGCTGACCCGGCTGACCGGGAGAAAGAATCCTGCGACCGGCGTTGAACGACGCGTACAAATAACGCTTTCGCGTGCGACGTCGTTGAAATCCCAGGACAATATGGGCGCGACTAAGATATAAAGCTAGACAGCGAAACGTTAATGGAAAAAGATTAGTCTGTACCGTCGAAACGAATCCACTGCTCGAGTTATCCTGTTTCGCGTGGAAAAGGAAGACATGGTCGCGACGGTGATTTATCTTTCAATTTTCAAACGCTGGACGAAACTTTTAAAAGTGAAAAAATTACGATTCATAGGAGGGAATGTTTGCGAATTCTGTACCTCTTGATGATCAAATAACACACAACGAAATTTCTAAACCTATCGTTTCAAACGCCTGAAAGTTCGGTGAATCGATCAGAGTTGTTCCAAAGGTATTTCAACTTCGATGCCGGGGTAATCAGGCGTTTCGATTCAACCCTACCAGCAATCAGTTTCGGAGAAATTCATAACCGAAGCAGTGTCAGTTGATCGGTTAGTCAAGGATGGAGGGTGGAATACTTCGGAACGACCAAGTTCGGGAAAATCTGAAATTCGAGCAATTAGAGGGAGCCCGTTCAATGGGATCACAGTTTAGTTGGAAACAATTAAGATAAGCGTATTCGAGCTACACAATTTTCGTGATACATTCGGGCGAATTAAAATATCTTGGAAATTTAATTTCAAGTAATTAGATGATAACGAAAAAAATAAACGAAGAACATGAATACGTGTGTCTGTTGGTTACTGGTTAATTATACGAAGGTAGCCGACTCGTAGCAGTGGAATGATAAAATACGAGTCTCGAGTGAACAGAATAATACTATTTACGTACAATTATATTACAAGGCCGGTAATTATTTTCCACGAACATATACCAAGGATATAACGTTACGTAAAACTATAATAACTCGCTACAATGTTGCACGGTTATCTGGCGAAAAGCGAAGCGACGATTCGTTGCTTAAAATTATACGTTACTTTTTTGTTGCACTTTCGCTTGTTATCTTTATTACAGCCGGAGGCACTTTGAAAAAGAAAACCCTCCTTTTATTACGGGCCGCTTATCGCGAATGAAATTATCATTCACCCGCCGCGGTCACCCTTATGCGACGACCGAAAGCTTTCGTTACACCGTATTATTTGATTCGCGCGAATAAATCTATCGCCTTGCGACTTTACACGCGAAAATAAATTGTTCGCGTGATAAAATGCATTACACGCTGTCAAAAGTTAGTACGAGACGGAAATGAAGGTCGGTTATAAGCCGGAAACGTGGAACAGAATGGGAAAAGCAAATGCTAGAAGTAAGACTAATGTTACGACTCCATTGTTGTTTCGAAATCGTGTATACTCGATGCTTTCGTCGAGTTATTATTGTTATTACTATTACGGTTTGTGGCCACACTACAGGCTGGTTATTGTATTTACCATTTTATTACAGCCTCTGTGTTTGCTTAATTAATTCATTGTCCAGTTTGCGCAATAGTCCAAACAAATATCCGCCGGAACGTGATGTGTTTCTCTTTATTTTGATATTATTTTCGGATATTCCAAGAGAGAATCTTTCACTGTTTGAAATCTTTTTTAACCCACTCTTCACCATTTATGAAAGCAATATTATTCCAATTCACCACTTTGCCTGGCAATAAATTAATCTTGGCGACCAGAACAGAATTCGCCCACCGATTTTTTAAAATTTGCAAAAAATCGGTTTCCTTTCGCATGATCTTCCAACGAGTAACGACGTCATTGGTGCACCACGACCGGTTTCCACCATTTCGAATTGAAATTCGCGATTTGCTCGCACGCTTGACAGTTCGAGACTCGCTCACTCGGAATTCCGCTCGCCGATTCCGCTCGACGAACTTGTCATCGCGAACGCTTTGGTTCTCCAGGATAATCCAAGTGGAAATCAATCGTCTACGTTTACAATAGATCGTCTAATTCGATGCTCGATTGCTACGGAGATTACTGGTAACCAGAGCACACAAGCTAAGAACGTACCAACACTTGTACACCCAAGAACAAAAGATTAGCAAGATTATTGTGTTACGAATCAAGTTTGCACAATTCTAGCGAGCTTAAGGTACGCGTTCAGTTTAATCGCGGGGGCGGTTACGTCGGTTAAGGTCGTTTGACTTGGAGATTAGTCGAAAACTCCGGCAGCCCCTTCGCCGACTACGACCAGGTATTTGCCTTTCCGCGCCATAACCCAGGAATTTTGGATCCATCAATCGAGCAACGGTCCGGTTCGAAACGCAACTCGGCGAACACGTTTTTCAATTGTATCGAGGATCGATACGCGTTGGGAAAATTTCATTCGCGTAGCCGGAATTCTTTTCCATAGATGTTTCCGTCGGATCGTTAAATAAAGAACAGCGAAGCGGTTATCGATGCCAACTCGCCTACTATTTCCAGACGAGTGATTCATTAATAATTGAACAACTGTTGATAGGCAATCGATGGTGCTGGTAGAAAAAAAGCGATCAGAATCTGAAACTGCAACGGATGGTGGCGTTGGTCGTTATTCACGTTCGTTCGTCGGTGCCAAAGCGATTTGAATATTTTTCTATTCCCGCTAGCTGGTTTCCGGCGGGACGAGTATGTACGAGAGAAAATCCACCGCTTGCTGAAATTTATACGCATTTGGGGCCCGCGTGCTGCGAAATCGCCGCGGGTTCTTATGCAGATGTATGCGCGTAGCGTATGGTACACGGCGTGCAAACGGTGCAACGAACAGCCCGAAATAAAAGCCCCGCTCTTCGAAAAACGTACGCGCGCACGCGTACCACGTGAGAAAGAGGACAGGAGGTTGCGAGCAGCGTGACAGCATTAAGGTCGGAAAATTGAAAAATACGCGTTTCGCCGTGTGTCTCTCGCGTCTTTATCCCGGTGATGCAAAAATTGTCTCTTCTTTTGAGCGCTTCTAACCTCCTATCCTCCTCTATTTCTCCGCGTTTCCGCCTCTGCCCGCGGCCGGCTACGTGACTTTAAAATTTAAATCAACGCTCGGTTGTTCTTTCGTCGCCGTTGCAACGGCCGACTGCTGCTTTTTCCGCGAGCGAACCCCTATGAAATATTTGCACGCTCCAACTCCCGACGCGCGAGGCTTGAATAGTTTATAAATATTGATTAAACCCGGAGGTACCCTGGGCCACCGCTAAACGCTGGCCAACACGACAAATTAATCTGTCAAGAGGAAACGATTTCTTGTCGCTACGTGTTCAACTTTCTGGTTAACCGTGGTGGTAAGTACACGCTCGCCGAAAGAGTTCTATACGACTGGTGTACGTGCAGCCCTTTTCAACGGGCACAAAAGGAACATTACGATGACGATATTATTTTCTGTTCTTTTGTGTGATCGATCAAAAATGAAACGGAAAGCCTCGCGCGTTCGATCTGATATCTTTTCTGCTAGATGATACGCTTATCCTCGAATGAAAAGAGGGGAAGTATTCATCGATTCGATAATTTTTTTCTCGTGCGAATAATGAAACCGCGATTCATGGATTTGATAACCAGTGAAAATTCTTCAAACAATTCGTCGCTCAGCCATGATTGATAAACGATCCGCCTTTAATACTCGCTCGGCGCCGGACAGAAATTCGTGAAAAAGAAACTTCTTCGAGCTGGTAAGAGCGTTGTCCGTGGATAACAGTGAAAAAGTATACGTGGAACGATGGTCGAGTCGAGGTCGAATCGAAAAGAGAAAACAAAACCGAACGAAGATGAGTCTGCAGATCCAGAAGATTCCTCTTATTGTTTGTCCTTCATTTTTTATCCATGAAAACGAGAGTCCAAACGAGGCTTGCCTTCCAGCGAGAAAAGAGAACTGTCCGACAGCTTACAAAGCAGAAAGTGGAAGCAGTCGAGAGAGAGAGAGTAGAGTGGGCAGATGGAAGGAAAATAAAAGGGCGCGTTCGAGGGAAAAGAATGAGGTATTTGAAAGTGGACACTGGACCGAATGAAAATATCTCGAATGCAATGCTAACTGAAAAGATACGAATAGAAGAGATCAGAAGAAATGGCGATCTATTCGATTCGAGACGGTAGAAATTGGAATTTCATATTTACACATATCTGGGAAGAAGAACTAGTAGAGATTAGCAGTTGAAGAGTCCGACGAGCAGAAAAAGATTTCACAATGTCTAGACGAAGTCATAAATATTGGAAAGGACACTTCAGAACGTACCACTGCGTTTGATTAAAATCGACTTATACTACTTACTCTTGCTAGTCAGACAACATCGCACTTTTCGTTGATCCTAAGAGTCTCAAAATTACACTTTGTTTATAAATGTTATATTTTTAATAGAATTAACATAGAATAGAATATTTTATGAAAATTTAATACAGATTAATCCTAATGCAATTATGAATTCTAATGAAAATTAGAAGTCAAGTGAAAGAGGTACGTAAATAGTCAGACAGGACCAGAAACAAGGTTTCCTTTGGATCGTACAATTATTCAAATACAATAAAATCATCTTTGGCTAAGTTTTAACAATATCCAAGCACTCGGAGCATCGATCGATCCGCGAATTCATAGTACAATCGGATACGCAAAAGTTGGGTTGTTCTTGGAAAGAAAAGTTGAGAAGTTTTTTACCCGGATGAGACAAGTTTCGAGAATCATCGTGGAAAACAAAACAAGCAACGTGTTCGAGCGAGTTTCCTTTCGGAAACAAGCAAAACAGCTCTTCAATTATTTATCAAAATGAAGAGAGATGGAGCGAATAGCCGATAAGCATTGATCCATTAGCTTTTTACTAAAAATAAATATATGCACGTCGCGTCGGTCTGTCCGATAAAAATATTTATGGTACATATTGCTGGCTCCAGTGTGCATTTTTCATAGAATACGCGCGTGGGCGAAATGTGGGCTTGATATTTGTTCTGAGAGAAATGTCCCTCGGAGAATTCTGATTGCTTGATAGATCAGGATGAGAGATCGCCGCAAGTTTCGACGTAAAAAACCAGTTGAAACGTGTTACCATGGGTACGAGCGATGGTGGTCTCGATAATCATCAAAATCTTCTTAAAATGTCGCGAAGTCCTTGACGAGAGAGGAGAAATGTAAGGGACCGACCCACGCAAAAATAAATTTCTAGCTTTTCGTAGGAAGATGAAAGGGAAGCAGTCGAAAGAAGGTGAAAGGATGAAATATTTGTGTCCGACTTATGACGACAGAAACTCCTTTGCTTATCATCGTAGAAGGTATTGGTTAAAGGGGTCGATCGTGCTTTTTATTAGACTTGAAAATCAAAAGAATTCTCAACCGTTCACTTTCAAAGAGCAATATTTTTAATGTTCCCTTTCTGATGTAAAATTCATTTTGCCAGAAAGATAGCCTCTCGTCAGCCGGTCTATCTTTCATCGTTAAAAGACTAGGATTCTTTCAATTTTTTTGCTGTATTTGTACGTTTAATATCGCGACAACTGAACTATTATAATTATGCAAAGGTTGAAAAGGAATTTACTAGAAATCTGATAAAAAGGGAACGACAGAGTCAAAGGGCGAGCGTTATCTAAAGGCACTTCGAGCAAGGAAACGCTGACAGTGAAGTCGGAATGATACAGATAATTCCAACTTCCCAAATTCCTCCCGTAAGAACACGAAACGACGGTGTATACTTAACGCGGTATAATCCTTTCCCATTTATACGGTCGTGCAAATTTCGAGCGGGTTCTTTGAAGGAAATGTTCATGGTGTTATTCACTCGGCAATTATGCCGCGGCACGTTCAACGCAGGAGGAAAGTTTCTGTCGCAGTAACACGAGAGTGTGTATTGTCGAAAAACGCTACACCCTTGTTTTACATACATTTCACGTGGCTCGTTGACGAAGAAAAGGGAGGAAAAAGGGAGCACGGATACACGAGATTTTCGCGTATAATGTTGAACAAAGGCTACGAAATTATCTATAAAAGCCAGGCTGAAAAGGAGCGCTGGTTTAAAATAAAAAATAACTAAAAACAAAATAGCACTAGAAAAAGGACATCTCGCAGCAGGTATTGTTTGGAATTGGCCTAATGCATCCTCTGGATATGAAATTTCCACCATGTTAGAAAAAACAATATAGAAATAGAGCCCTCGTAGTTCGTTGCGAACGGAATGTTGATCCATGAGTTTGCGAGGAGCTCGATAAATCCTTCGTTTGCTCGAATAATAAGATTCCGTCGGTGAACGATCTCCGGAGCGTCCGTTCGCATAATTCACTCGTCTGTTCGAAAATGATTTTCCACGGCGCGACGGTGTCGCTTTCACGGGCACGAATTCAATCGGCGATATCCGGCATCTCTGCGCGAGATAGACAAGAGAAAAAGTAGAAAAACGAAAGCTACTCGCGTTACGTGATCTCGAAACAAAACTGAGTGGCTTTCGCGGATAAAAACTGGGTGGCTGAGTAATCCGAGATAAAAGCTAGAAAAATAAAGGAACTCAATTTCGGCCATCCCCCCCCTTTTTTTCCTTAGAACCGAGGAAATCTCAGATGGCAAAGTTTGGGTTAAATAACCTGCCGGAATCCGGAGCGGAGGGCTCGTGTGCCAGCACGAGCTTTAAACAGCTGCTCGGAGAGCAGCTAAACGAGAAGAGCTTCAAAGCTCGATACCGTGCCACGGCACGTACCGACTATCGCCGTTTCTCGATGATGTCCTTCCTCCTCGTTTCCTACGTACCAGAAGCTCCGTCAGCTCGACGAATCTCCGTCAGCTTTGTGCGGCTTCCTCGGAACGAACTGCCAATCGCTCGCGACTTCTTTCAGAATATTGTATAAATGAAATTTCACTTTGAACGCCGCACAATTGATCTCAAAGGCGTACGTTTTAAAAGTACTCACAGTAGAATTGGTATATCATAAGTCAGACGTCGAGATACTTTATAATAGAGTTCGCAGTAGTATAGGTATATCATAAGTCAGACAGCGAGATCGAGAAATATCAGTCAGTTTCGTGGTTTTAAATTTAACCACACAACTCGTAGATAATACTTTCTACTCGATTCTTTCTTTTTCTAAACTTTTACGCACCTGGTACTTTTCTTTTCTTTTGCATTGGGAACGCAAGATCTTTCACGCGATTCACGTCTAACGCCACTCTTTCTCACTGGTCCTTTTCACATTTTCCAACGGTTTGGTTCACACCGACAGACACCATGCGAACTGATACTTGGTATTCCCGATGCGATCGAAAGAGCGAGAGCCGGGTAACCGAACCGGGGCTCGCTATGATCTTATGCAGTCTGCTCGATTGAAATTAAATCGACGGGAAAATAATTCAAAGCGATCGACCGTTGGTACGTCTCGAAAGAGGATTCCCGTCGGCGTTACATCAAATCCAGCGAGCGAAATGAAATTTCATCGAACGGGCTCTCTCGAAACGAATGGCGCGAGCGTGAAGGAATTTTCAAGCTCGAAAACTTTCATCCTCCAACAATGAAACGTTTAGCTACATCTTTCCCGAATCGTTCCCTTTACTCGTTTAACGCGCCACGAATCAGAATTATGAATTTCACGGTATTTCGGTAAAATATTGTTACAACGGCTCCGAGTTTCCGCGATGCCGGTGAACGAATATACAATTTGGATTGTCGTTGAATTACGCCCTGGACGGAAGCGGAATAATTCTGACCATTTTAGCCCCGCCGCCGGTCAGAATGACGCGAGCGTGAACTTGGTCGAACAATTTGCGAACATTCCGCGAAGAGAATGCGATACTTTGCCGCTTCGTGTACGACCGTCTAACAACAACACGCGTGTTCTACGTTCCACGATCCTCGATTCTCCTGTGTAACGTTTTGCTCGTGCAAACAATGCCTCGTAACGAAGCGATGCTCATTCTATCTCCGGCTACACGAACACGTTTTCATAAAACATCTGGTTTACTTAACGCGTTAACCGCCTGCCAGTTTAATCAATTATATACCGCGGTAAATGAATATTGATTTTCCACGTCATCCTCTTTTTTTCTCCGTTAACGGAAGAAAGAAGTTCCGTCTGTCTAACGTTCCCAGGATGAGTTTGAATTTTTAATCGCGAACAAAAAAGTCGGTACTTGTAAAAGCTGTCGTTACGACGTAAAATCAATCATGTACGAGCGTCCATTGTTAGAAACGAACGTTCGGTCGGAAACGGTTTAATTCGCGAAAGGTACACTGAAAATCCGGATTTCCTGCGAGCCGCGTTATCGCGAACAAATTTTCACCGGCAACGTATCAAAAGCAATCGAGCCTGCTGCTTGATTCATATATCACGCTGTAATGGCGGCCGAGAGGAACGTCGATGAGCTGACTAATTATGCATTCGGGTTGCGAAGGGACAAGGGCGAAGAGTTTTCCGAGCGGGAATACATTTTCAAAACGCACACGCCTGTCCCTCTAATTATTGGCCGTTGGCTGTCCGAAAATCCGAAATTTCAGCTCTAATGGTTGATAGCTTTAATGCGTTTACAAAGCGCCAGTTTTTGCACATTATCGCTTGCATACTAATATATTCACCGGTTATTAATATCGGCTTTCCGTCCGATCGGATATCAACCGTTGCTCCATAAAAAGAGCTACAATTTTTATTTTTATTTCCTAAATGAACGTGAAAAACGAAGCAAAACGGTGTAAAACGGTGTCGATATAAATCGACCTTGCAACGACTTCGTCCATTCAATACCGTGTACATATACCCTGGTCCTTTTTTCCAATTTTTTTCTCTGTTCTTTTTTTTTTCCAAACGTTTTCGTGCAGCTGACAGCGGAGTGCGCGTAAGAGGCACGTCAGAGCGTTTAAAGCGGACCAATCTCATGCAAGCAGCCGAGTACGAAACGACCGGCAATCCCACTACGTCTAACGGGATTGCAAACGAAATTGGATGTTTTTCTCCGGCTCAATGGAACCGAGAGGAAAAGTATTAATTTGAAGCAAACGCGCGGGAATTGCGAGCCGTAGGAGGGAAAAAAGCGAAACCTCTGTTGCGGGTTTTGGAGGCGTTTCCGCGCGACGATGACAATTTAATTACACCCAGCGAAAAAAAACGAGACAAAGCATGCCTTTACAACGGTGGCAACTAACTTTCCGTTTTAAAACGAGAACATCCTGTCCGGGTTATTTCGTAACTTGCCCGCCATGCATTGTGTTCCCAGAACAATCGTAATATTATTATAACGATGACAAACTGTAATAATTAATTTTCCAGAAAATTTTCCAAAAATCCCCTGAAGTCTTAACGGTCGACGGATATTTATAGAACCCCAGCTTTGCTAACTTTTAACAAATAAATCATGTTTTTCTAAAAAGAAAATATGTTACGGTTTAATAATCGCGCCGAGAATCGCGGCATTTCATATGCACAAGCTAATGGAAGTAGTATCAGCAATGGGAGGGAAGAATTTAAATTTTCTAGCCGCAAAAACATGCAGTAGAAAAATAGCGGAATCAAGCGGTCAAAGTGAGAACAAAAATGGTATCATTTAAATTTCTAATCAACCAGAGGAAAACTGCACCGTGCACGCGTATGTAACAAGCGTTTCTTACGAAGATTGAAGATTTTAATCCAGCAACGAATGAGGCGAATTGCGTGTGCCGCAAAAAAAAATAGAAAAAAAATAGGGGGCGGCCACGTATTGCGCTACCGGGTCGTTTCCGCACCGAGTGTCACGGTTTTGCTATAACTCGGACCATATTGTTTCGCGGATACACGATACGTGGCTCGCGAGAAATTTAATACGACCTCTTTCTACGTCCATTTTACACGATGACGCTGCCGTTGTTTTCGCGAAGTAGGTGATATTGCCCCAACGTGACTGGAAAAAGGTTGAAAAACGCTAGTGGAACAAAAATCGTACGCGATTGTTTAATACGCGTTCGGGATCCAGGGATCAAGTCTGATACGAAGCGAACATTCTTGTCCGCGAAAATTTGAATAATTCCCGGTGACTTTGCTCGTGACGCGCGTGGTATACTACGACATAACCAGAGAAGAGATTAATTAACGTCGCGACCCGCGGTACTTTGATTCTCGTCAACCAGCAGGAAAACTCGACCCTTTCAAACTTTGAACATCTTTAATGAAACATTTCGCCGCTCGTTGCCGCGTCTACTTCTCTCGTTCCCGATTGCTCGTAATTTTCTTAATAATACGCGACTGAAAACCACGGGAGCGTGAAAAGTCGGTCCCCGGTCTCTTCTCGTCTGGTCGTGTTGAACGCGATTAGGCTGGAAATTACGTTCCAGTCGAAGAACGCCGGGTACGTCTTCCGGCCTGGTTCACGGTGCGGTGGATTATTTTTTAATAAGATGCAAATTCGCGGAATTTCGCGACGTTAAGAGATTACGTTCCTGGAGCCCGCGTCCGTGACACGCGATTATTAATGCCTCGCTGCTTTCCGATGACGAACTACCGAGCGTTTTCCTGCCAACGACATCGTTCGCTAAAGAATTCTGAATTCGCTATGAGCCCTCTATTACGAGATTGAAACGACAGCGCGTCGGATGCGATAGAAATTGACGAAATTACTTTTCCAATAACCATATCCCTCGTTCGATAGGGTGATTTTTAGAGATCGTGAAGGGAGGTGAAAGCACAAAGCATCGACGGTTTCAGATGTTAGAGAGCGTGTGTCGAAAGGAACAATAAACGAAACGATGAGAATATATATATATATATATATATTTCGTCGATAAATCCTTTCGACGAGATCGTGTTCACCTTACAGAAGGAATTTCGTATTCAGAACCTCGTCTGGCAATCTCCCTTTCATCCGCGTCGTTATTCGTTATTTCGGCCGCGTCATAACATCAAGATCCTCGGTTCGGTAGTGGAACGAAATAAAAGAGCGTTCGTCGAAAAAGCAACATGTTTTTACACCGAAGCGTTGAAACGAGGGGATGGGAAAGTGGGCTAGAGAGAAAAACAGAAATCCAGGTCACGCTGGACCGCACACGGATTTGTTTGAAGCGTTTCGCAGTCTGCCTTTTCCGCCGCGAATCCTCCTTTTTCATCCCCATAGCGACTTCAATGTCAAACACTTTTCATCTCCGCTTGACAGACTCATCGATTCTACTTTGGTACGCGTGTTTCTTTTCTCTTGCAAAGTGGAAACGAGTTGTCTCGACGAGGGACAAACATCTATTACGATTTTTAATTAAACACTCGTCAGCCTATCGATCGATGCCTCTATTCTTTGCGATTTCTTCGACATCGAGAAGTCTTTTGCGACACACTGTTAAATCGTCTGCTCTTGATACAAGGCTCTATTTGCGTCATCGCGAGTTTGCATTGAAACTTTGTTAAAAGAAATTAGCACGACTAGTTGAAATAACAGCGGAGAATAGAAGCGAGTGGTTAACAATGACAAGCTGATTCTCATAACGTAGTTTCCACGGCAAATATCGTCTCTATCCAGTTAGTAACGCTAACTCGTCGTCCAAAATAATACATTACGGTTAACGTTATCTCGACAAATATTGTTCTATTCGGCTGCAGCTGGGCGGTACATTCGTTCCCCTAACACCGGTCAAATATTAACACAATTAAGAGGGAAGAAGTTTCGTTCGGACGAACGCGAGTCGAAGCGAAGCAACGAGTCAGCCGAAAGTAGCTGAAAGCCTCTCAAACAAGTAATATAACATCCCATCTGCGATTCGAGCCGTTTCTCTTCTTCCGTCCTTCGAAACTTGCCCATTCAATGCGAAAGGAAGGAAGGAAGGAAGAAATTCATTTCTTCCCATTTCTATTTCAAGTCGAGCAAACGCGTCGGTAAAAGCAACAGCGGGCTCACAATGGGCAACGGGACAAAGGGAGTATCAATCGTGGCGTCAAAGGAACAGACTGGTAAAATGAACCGGTCCCATTGACGCTGGAAACCGTCATGATGAATTTCTAATCTTTAAACTTCCCTCGAAGGAAGCCGCGAATCGTCCAATCGATGCTATCTATACTTATCTCTGAAAAGGGGTGACACGTTCTTATTGAAAAGAATCCAGGATCCCCGAGGCAGGATTTCGGTAACCAATAACTTGAATTTCGCTCTTTCGCGGAAATAATCTTGGCATCGATACCCCGCCTCTTTATCACTCGCCTATTCTTTTTCCCCCTTCTATTTCCACCTCGGGCTTCTTTCATTTCTTTGCCATTGCAAAAAGAAATACAGCCTTTCCCGCACAACCCTGTTGTTAAATAATAAAATATAGATGAGGAAATTCATCCCGGCATCTAATAGTTCCAGGCAACGAACCAGTGCTCCAAGAACGCGATCCTGTGACGTTTAATCGTGGGCGTTCGGTTCAATTAAGAATATTTCGAGCAGAAAAACCTAGTGGCTTTTTGCCGGCTGGTATTCGCGAGAGAGGATCAGACGGACCACGGAGGAATGCAATTATTTTGAGGGGCACGAGTTATAATCGGTTTCTCGGTTTCACGCTGACGCGGACCTTAAAGAGAGCATGATTTGGCCCGAATCTAGATGAAAAGAAGTAACGAGACGGCAGCTGGAAAGAAATTTAATTGGGTCGGACAAAACGTAGCCACAGGCATTCGTAGGACGGCCGTCCGCTCGGCGTCTACCTTTTTCGCCTCCGTTGAACTTAATTGAAGCAGTTTCACGGATCCTACGTTCGCGTTTCGCTCGACACGGTTCGACGAGCAAATCTGTAATACCGAATTTCCTGATCTGTCGAACCATATCCGTAACGCCATGCAAACGATTGTACCCAGGCGTCGTTGAAGCTTATTCACCCACGCGATATCGCGAGACTCGCGGATCATTAAATCGAAAGCAGCCAATAGCGGGATGTAAACGCGTAGGACGAAAAGAATTGCCGGATGATGGTACAGAAATCGATTACGGGATGTAACCGTGTCCATTGTTTCGATATTTAATCATACAAAGTGTAAATTTCCCAAAATTTCATTAAAGAAAATGTATACCGTCGAATCCTGATTACGTCTCCATTTCTCCTATTTATTTCGCTACTTATTCGGCAAGCTTTCAGGAAGCGGATACCGAGCTAGCATCATTTATCAGAGATTCGTAATTGAAATGGTTGGCAAGCGTTGGTCAGCGTACGTTTTCTCGCGGAAACGAGTTCAGGATCGCGGTGGCGTCGTTTCGACGAAAATGACCAAGGATACGCGTTGCCATTTGGCGAATGACATCGTTCTGCCGCAGTGAACGTCGATTCCATTCCGTGCTTGCGAGAATATCATTCTACCGGGGAGCTTGCGACCAGAGAGACCGACGCCATTGCTTTAATTTACCGTATGATTCAGGAATTTTTCAATGGAACCAGAGTTTCGTTCCGAACCTCGGCTTTCTTTTAAACGACCGTCGACAAGAAAAAAAAAGAACCTAACGGATCGCAGCGTTATTATTCATGATTTCATGAATTTTCATTCGCTTTGCTCGAGATTGCTCGTTATACTTCGGGAGGCGCGTGTGCCGGTAGCTTATGAAGCGTCGTAAACCTGCTTGTTTCCCACCCTCGGCCTTTCGTATCGAGAGGAACGAAAACAGAGGAATGAATTTTTCATTAAGAAGCCCGCGAGAGTGCAAATGCGTGGTTTGAAAAAAATATTCCGCAACCATGAACCGTGATATTCCGCTTGGAAAGGAAAACGGAATGGGGTGGTGTTGGTGGCCGAGCGACGTTTGACGTCAGCGCTCAACTCGCTTCCTTCCTCTTTTCTCTCTCTCTCGAAGAATGGAGAGGACACTAGCCAACCAACTCTGATAAATCCCACTATATCGTTCCATCACCTAATTATCTTGGTTAACCAACTATATCTAAAACAACCGCCTGCTAATTCTTTTATTTTCTATTTAAACCTTTGAAAGAATTTCAGCGTTTCGTATGCGTCAACGTAATAGCTAGTGGAAAAGTCAAGCCACAAATTGACGTTCGTCTTTTTTTCAAGAATCCTCAAACGAATCCTTCGTTATTCCGTGTGTTTGCCGCAAACCGAGTCGACTCGGTCGCTTTTCGCTCTTTTTCAATCTTCTTAACCATACCCGGTTAGAAAAAGCCGTCCAACGCAACGGTTGGATGTCACATTCATGAGACCGCTCGCGGAACGGCGCCATGAAAAGAAAGGAAAACGGCCAACGGCCACGAAAAGGGAAGATTAAACGTTCAACGTTGAGAGATTAAATTTTATACGTGCTAATCGTTTCAGAGCAGGACTTCAGATCTGCGTGTTCGTTAAAACACCGGTCGTATATTCAATCGTAGCCTATCGGTAAAATTATTCACCCTTTTGCATAGGAAATTAAACCGACGATACGTCTAACGTGGAAACGTCTAACGATCTTGAAAGAAAAAGAATCACACCGGTGTTGTAAAATAAATTCGATTTCCGATTCCAGGATCGAATGTTCCTTTGCTGAGATACCGTCTGATCTTTCGGTGCAAGATTCTCTGGGCACGAAGTAAATGGACAGCACTGAAGTAGAATGCGGTTGGATGTAATGCGATACAAGGGATTACGTTGTGTTACGGTCGGCTGCACAGATCTACGCTAGATCTAGTCGGTTCCATTGCAAGTCTCAGCCACGGTGATTCTGATCAAGTCCGTCCGTAACGGTAGATCCATTTCCCAATGGAGTCTACTTTGATCCTGGCTCGCATTTTGCACACAGGTAGAACCGTTTGAATTTCTAACAGCTATCTCGCAAAGGAACCAAAGCGTTAGAATTCCATACATCAGCTAAATAAAGCCAATTACCGGTGAAACAGAAACGTGGAATAAAAAATGAATAAGAGTTTCGTTTTCAACTGAGAACAGGAGAGATTGATAAAAAGAATGGGAAATCGATGGACACGTGGTTGGTATCGGTTAATAAATAAATGAGGACGGGTGTCGGTTCGCGCATAATTCAAATGCAAATGCAACGCGACAGGGACGAAGAAGTTATTACACGGAATCAAACGTCCTCTGTTCAGGGCCGTTGGTCCGTTTTATTCCGGCTAGTTCGCGGAACCACGTCGTAAATTAAATTGAATTAAACTCTAACGCGTGCACCACCCATCCGTACACATACACACGCTCGTATTTCACGTGCACGCCAGTTTTAGGCGAAACGTCGCCATTCCTGTTATACGTGCCGGTACCCTACACACGACGACAGTGTAACCCAGTTTGCTTGCGTTTCGCGCGTGACCATAAAAGTATTACGAAAACGGTCATCTCCAAGCTCCAAACTTTCCCGGTAGAATATGGAACAGGGAATTTCATTCATTTACGAATCAATTTCACTTGGCGAGCATTTGCAAAATAACCGTAAATTTTGTTAAACTCAACCGACGACTTTTCCCTTAGCGAGTATCAATGCGATAGCTTAATGGATTCGAATTTTGCTTGATTTCCCGTCGTTGGAAATACCTTGCGCTAGCGATGGAAATATGGCAAATCTGCTCGTTTCAATTCACCACGGATTTGCAAAGCTGCACAACCGAGCTTTCGCGTTGTTCCTACAGCCATCGCGAATTCCACGAAGAAACAAAGCTATTCAATTTTCATCCCCTTTCTGTTCCAGCTTTCCGAGGACATCGGCTACGTCCTCTATTCCGCGCTCGGCAGCTTCTACATCCCCTCGTGCATCATGGTGTTCGTGTACATACGCATCTATTTCGCGGCGAAAGCTCGAGCGCGTCGGGGCATCCGGAAGCAGCCTCGTCCTCGCGCAGTGGTACCACCCGAGTCACCGGATGTCAGACAAACGAGTTTCACCCAAAGCACACCGGCCACGGATTCAAAGAAACCACCGGGATCCACAATGGAGAACGTGGCCACGATCGAGAATCAACCGGTACAGATTCCCATCGTCACCTGTGATTTCGCCAGCGACGTCAGCACCTCCGAAGCGGATCCCGGCGGGGGAAGCAGCATCCCCATGGAGGAGAAGGACACGCTCAAGGTTCGCGCGTTTCAAAATCTTTCCGCCATCTCGTTTGATATCTCTATCCCGTAACAAACGACCCGCATTCAGTACTGGCGTACAGTGGATCATCCTGTATGTTTAACAACATTATTCCGAGCCACCGCTCGCGCGCGAATCGGACCATCTATCACGCTCGAGTTACGAGCACTCGTTTCAAATTCCACGCGTAGGACCAGCTGCTTTAATGCATACACGCTTCAATTCAGAGTTCAACGACCATTATCGTTTGTTACGGCCAGCTATTAAACGTCCTACACCCGTTGAAAAATTACCATTCAGTAGTCTGAATTGCTTCGCAAACTTTCGCGAATTCGCTACGTTAAATCAGTGGTGGAAGCTCTAGGAGCAATTGTAAATTCCAACTCGGAATAGTTGCGGACGAAAAAGGCAGCTACTTTCCCGTATCTTGGTACCTACGAGTATATACTTATTCAATAACTTCAGTTTCGCGGTTGGAATCTGAATATAATTCTGTTTGGTGACACAACGGGGTAACATCTGAAATCCCGTGCGCCGGTGTGCGTCGCATAAAAGTAGAAGCAGTAAATCTCCGGGCGCAGAAATTCGCTATTCGATTTCAGTTTCTCCGTCGTCGTACAAAATAGAATCGAATAAAGGTAGCGCCGATTCGAGGCACAATAACGCGCGTCGTTCCACGTATCATTGCGAGCATCGGGATCGAATCGATCATACGCGAGCACAAAAATTGCTACTTTTTGAACGATGTTCATAAACTACATTCGATAACGTTCGATCAAATTAGAACTCGCTCCGGGAAAGTTTCGAACGGAGAAAAGAGGCTGTGTTAGTTTCAATCGAACGAACCGTCGCGAAAACTGCAGGGATTCCTCCTACCGAATGAACATTTATGAGATTCTTTATGAAATCATACGGATCGCTAGTTTCCCAGCTACGCGAATACACCGCGTGAAATATACTCCTCGGTGGATGAGAGGTCCGTTTAAGCTATCCGTGCACTCTATCTTGTTTTCGATCCTGCCGCATAATTTTTCAACGATTTCTTCGATTCGTAATAAAACTCACGAGTAACAACGGTTGACGATTGTTTGCGACAGGTGGCCATCCCGATGCCGGTTCAAAAGAGCAGCCTGAAGGCGACGCTGTCGGTGAACGGCGACGGTCAATCGAGCGTGCCGTCGCGATGCAGAGCGCCCAGCGTCGGCATCGACGTCGACATGGTGTCCGAGTTCGATCCGTCGTCGTCGGACAGTGGCGTAGTGTCCAGGTGCGCGGTTGTGAAACCATTGAAGCTGCGTCTTTGCCAACCGATTTTCGGTCGCAGGCACCTGGGAAAGCTGAGGAGAGAACACGGCGAAGGGAAACATTCGGGCGGCAAGGACGATTCGGGGGTGGATGGAAAATCGTCGAAACCACGGGACCCTGAGAGAGAGAAGAGGAGACTGGCGAGAAAGAAGGAGAAACGAGCGACCCTGATACTCGGCTTCATAATGGGCAGCTTCATCGCCTGTTGGCTACCATTCTTCGTCCTCTACATCGCGAAACCTCTGTTCCCCGACGTCGAGATACCCACCCAGGCGTTCGTGATCGCTTTCTGGTTGGGCTACATGAACTCTGCCCTGAATCCTTTCATCTACACCGTCTTCAACAAGGACTTTCGTCGCGCCTTCCGTAGAATACTCTTCAAATGAAAACGGTCTAACCGCGATGTCGGTTAATTCCCTGGACTTGTCTTCGAGTTCCACACGAATGCCGAGTATCGCGAGTTGCCGATCGATTCGCGACGCGTATCAGCTTCGCGAGACGCAGGTAAAAATGGGGCGTATGGGCGACGGAAGGATCGGCGAAACGTCTCTCGAAAGCGCGTCTCGGCGGATCGAGAGGTGTCGGCGAAGAAGAGAGGCGAAAATACGTTTATACCCGAGAGATTCGCGCTCGCTTGTAAAAACTTTCTACGGAAACGTCCCTTTGGAATGGTAAACTCGCTGAAATTTCCAGCACCGACGGAATTGTCGAGTGTCGCGATACCACGGGAAAATTCCTGTCCAAGATGTCGCGTCTCGGAGGAGACGGTCGAGCACGGAGAATTTGCTCGCAAGAAATATGCAATTCAACGGTGTGTCGCGCGAACGACGCCGTATTTTCGCGTAAAATCATTCGTCGGATCGTGTTAGAGACGATGGTTCCAAGGATACCGTGCTCGATCGGTCGAGCTGTTCGCGCGAATCCTGAGAATCGAAAAAGGAAACCTGACAAATTCGATAACCCGTTTGCCAATGACGGTCATGAATCCTCTATGAGGCGAATCCTAGACTAGAGGTGGCCCGCGTTTC
Organism: Osmia bicornis bicornis; assembly: GCF_907164935.1. Classification (NCBI taxonomy): domain Eukaryota; kingdom Metazoa; phylum Arthropoda; class Insecta; order Hymenoptera; family Megachilidae; genus Osmia; species Osmia bicornis. Next base: position 5,794,743 of record NC_060224.1, on the reverse strand, counting down.
AGCAACAGCTGCCGTTTCACCCTCGATACAACTTCCGACTGCTTGTCGATTCAACGTGACACCGTCGAAGACAGATGGGATATCGCGATCTGTATACCCGCGAACTCGAGGATACCACTCAAACTGATTGTACGTGGGCAAGGGAAACCGCGTACTCCCTGCGAACGACGTTTCCGAGCGCGTATCTCTCGGCGTTTACCAAACGCGATCCGCTTGTAATTTCGCCGCGCGGTTGCAGGTACTCGTGTTTTCTTTCCAAACTTTTCACTTCGACCTCGTCAACGAACAACGGAGCGTGTAACCCACTCTGTTCATCCTCCTGCGAGTTCCTTCGGCAGATGACACACGGTCCGATTGTAAATTAAACGTCGCGACAATCCACTATTATCGATGTACGTGAATATGTAGATATGTATAGTTTTGAGCGCGTGTGTGTATATAATATGAACATTTTAACGCGAATCGTCTGGAAAGTTTTCACTCCGATGGAAAAGTGAGAGGCGAGATGATTGAAAAAAAAGAAAAAGAAAATCTTGGTCGCGTTTACGCTCGATCTAACGTCCGAAGGATGAGTCTGTGTTCGATTCGAACCAAGTACAGAGACGAGGAAACAAGTTTCTGAAATTTCTGAAGGACGAGATACGAGGATGGATATAGTAAGTTTCTTCGCGAGGCTGGAAGGAAAATCTCGCGAGTCGGGGAATTGGGAAAGAAAATGCGAAGAAAAGTAAGCGTAAGTTTACGAAGCTTCGTTGGCCTGTTTTCTGCTTCGGGGGAAGGAAAACTTTCGATACGACTCGCGGACGTCTCGCGTGTAATAATAACGTAACCGTTGTATAATACAATATCATACACGCGTATCGGGAGATACGATCGTGAGAAAGGAAGCGTGTCTCGAAACTGGCACGAGTTCGAGGCGGCTCGATCGGAATGATCGTCGCGGACAAATAAATGAACGAGATCACGCGAACGAGGCGGACATGTTTCCTATTAAATAGGCGCATCTCGTTAATCGATAGCATCGACATACCGTTAATCGTGTAACGTTTAATCACGAGTTTTTCGAATTCTACGATTTCGCTAAAGATTAAGGGAAAAAGAACGTAATGTACATGGTACGTAATCTATCTATAATAAACGTAGAAATTTCTTCGTTATAACTGAAAAAGAAATTTAAAAAAAGAAAAAAAATGATGACGATGTATGCCAATACGTCTGACAGGATCGTTTGAACGCGACGAGATTAAAATTTTTCGAGGGCAAGGGAACGGGAAACACGATCGAGGCTGCTGTATTTTAGTTCGGTCGAATTCAAATATTACACTTAATTGCCCTTTACCGTCGAACAGCGTTTAAAGATGAACGCTTTGCTTTATTTGTTTAGCGAGGGTGGGCGGAAAACACGCGGCACAGAGAACCCGACGCGGTTTCAATTATTACGCGGCATTACGCAATGTTTGCGCGGCGGGGTGCCAATTCGCGATCGGCCACTTTATAATTTAACGCCTACCAAGCTCGCGAAGCCACCGAACGAATCCACCCCGTCGAAATCGATCAATCCGCTTCGAAGCTTGCCTACGCGCTCCTCTTTGATCCACCCACGCTTTCACTTAATCTCTCTCAACTGACGTTTCCATAGTCTAGATCAGCGGCGATCCTGTTCGCAGAATTATCAGGCAAGGTAAATTTTCAGACAATTTTCAAGTCCATATCGGGAAAATTCTTGAATATAAAATCTAAAATCCTTCAATAGCGTCAACGCGCTTTCAACTTTGTCAAATTGAAAAAGTTCTTTCCAACATGCCCTGCACACGCGTGTATCTGAAACTTCGACGTACTCATTTTTAACCGAGAGCGAATCAAAAAGCGGTAAAACGTTGCCCGTTAATCGAGAACAGACCACCGCCACAACCACCCGCCGAAACAAATTTCGAAAAACAATTTCACCGATACTTTTACCGCGGCATTCAATCTGGTCTCTCTATTTCCTAGATTGAAGATCATCCCCGTGGCTCTGACCGAGCGACACTCGAATAAAAAAATTACTTGAAACTTCCATATCGAACTAGATCGAAACCCGGGTATCTCTGTCCGAGGATTAACCGGCAAGAGTCGTACATTTCGCTGGTCTAACACAAACGCGTATCCTGTCTTTGATTTCGAAAAGTTTCATAGATATCCGAGATTCAATTTCCGTTCGATACAAATAAAACTCAACGTTTATTAAATTATAGACAAATGGGTAAGTACACAGTTTCCTGTGCAAAATTTTCAAATTGTTTACATCCGGTACACTTTTCAACGATCCTAGACGAATTAGGCGGAGAAAGGTTAATCGAAACTTGCGTCTATCTCTTCGAATCGGCGATTTCGAGGGCCGATCACGCGAACCGTGGGGGGATTGATGCACCCTTGATGATTATTTGAACGAGCCACCGGTGCAAACGCAACGTTTGCACGGTTAACCGTGGAACAGTTTGCGCGGAAAATTGCGGATAAAAGAGGAGAAGACTTTTCGACGTAGTTGCTCCATGGAAATTGATTTCGACCGGCTGCTGGAACGTGACGAGCATTCGTTATCGTCGCCTTCGCACCTTCCTACACAAATACTACCGGCGACGTGTTAAATTAAAAGAAACAACGACGTTGATGAAAGAGTAGACGTTCACTTTTTCCATTGATCGAACGTTACCCTACCATCCTACGATCTCGTAAATATTATATCCCTCGAAATTTCGCGTTACATAGTCGACTGGATTCCCGAGAATTTATCGTGCACGAAATAAAAGGACTCGAGATGCTCTTGCGAGACATTATGTTCGCGAACGCATAAACGAAAGCGAAAGAGGGGTTGGATACACGTAACCGAGTGGAATTTACGTTCTAACCATCAGAGAGTCAATGATATAGGGTAATGCATGTTTCAAACGATCGAACATCGACACCGACCTTCCTCGTCCTTGTTTCTTTCCCCTATATCCAATACGTTCGTCGGTTTTTCACGATTTAGGGATCATCATCATGGAAGTTTTATTCTCCGCCTAGAAATCGTCGATCCGAACAGAAGTCGAGGAATTTCAACGAGGTACGTTTTCTCTTTTCTCACGCAGCACAGGGCTCTATTCGATCTCGTGAAAATTCCCGTTTGACGCTTGTCCATGTCGCCAAGAGAACAAGAACAGATCCGGTCTGTTTTCCGGCCGGAAACGAATCGAGACACAGCAATAGGAAGAGAAACAAAAAGGATCAGCGTAACGTTTGTCCTCGTTGTTATAGTTGGATGAAACTTAATTTAGATCGATGTAAGATGTAAAATATCGACGGCGCGATTCGATTTTTTCCCCGTAAACGAGTTACTCGTAAGATAGCGATAACACGTAGAGATTAGCGTGAACACAGGCGTGCACGGAATTCGCCGAATGAACGCTGAGACGAAAATGGAGCACACTTAATCGTGAGTCCGTAAAAAAATTGCAACATACCTAATAATAAAGAAACGTAACCGTACTGTCGTTTACCATTTAATACTGTTACGAAAACTACTACGTGTACGCGGCGACTGCCTTAGGCGGCCGGACAGATTTTTGCAAACCGAACCTTTTTCGATGAATCTCTCTCTGTGTGTGTCAACTAATTAAACTACCTTACCCTACGTACACGCGATGTTACTTAAACGGTAAGCATAAGAAATTAATCCAACATTAGACCGTGGGAATGAAATAAAAATTACCTATTTAAAAAACGTAAGAAAGAAAAAAAGGGGGAACGACTACTTTTCAAATAGACAAAAAAAAAAATCAACTAATGTTTAAACGATCATTCTAATTAATTGTTACGCTCGTACCGTCTCTAAACTTAAGCGACGCGCGACACTTTGTCGCGTAATTGCTAATTAACGAACGAACACGATGATACTTTGTATTTATACACATTGTACACAGATATGTATATTACTATTGTTATTAATATTATTCTTTATTATTATTAACAGATTTTCCATTATTCTTATTATCACCATTGTCATTCTCGTTCTTATTACCATCGATCATTCTTGTACATTAAATAATCCGACGTCGCCGTAGGGATCCAACGATTCACTTTAATTATTATTTCAATCCGTCGAACGGCGTCATCGAAATAACGATAGACGCGAGATCGTCCAAAGTGTGATAATTTCTTTAATTTCCATACGACCCCCGCAGGAGTCAAATTAGATTCCGTTGAATAGATTCCTTAATTAATCGTAACGGCACCCTCGAAACGTTTCAACGCGACGAGGCGCCTGGCGCCAAATCAGGAGATTCATACGACCACGATCAGACACTTTTATCGCACCCGATTCATCTTCCAAACGCGCGATTCGTTTCGCGACTATTTCCGAATTCTCTTAGAAAATTAATTACGATTACGGCAATTTATATTATGCTTCGAATGCAAGCGGATTAAATTAATCGTCTTGATCAACGTCAACGATCGTTACCAAGCGCCGCGTCTTTTATTAACGAATTCAATTAATACACGCTGTTGTACGAACCGCGAAAACGTGACGTGAAAACGAAATTATGCAGCTTCGTTTCGACGCGATCGTTGTTTCCTTCTATCGAAGGAGCACGTTCATTAGCAATCAATTTTTTCATCGATATAACCTCATTCGTCGTGTACCATTGTTGTCCGCGTGGATTATTAAAAGATCGAATATATAAATGAGGTTCGTTTGAAAAGGAAATGCGAAAACTCGTTTAATCGGACGATCTCGCGTCGATTGCCGTGAGACGATCTCTCTATCGATAATATTGGAGCAATGAAATCACTGTGATATCACTAAAACGCTTTCAAGGTGTGTGTATGTGTGTGTGTCGGGATCGACAATTAAAGCTGCACCCGCGGGGCTGGTCGCAGCGTACCTTCGAACGATAAATAAACCGGCAGAAATGGGACTAGATATTTGGGAGGGGGGTCAGTTAAAGAAGATGATTTATGGTATCGATTATCGTAAATTATTGTAAATCATATTATATTGTATATACGTATACATACACGAACTTGTACTATTGATCGGAAGAATCTATATACATATATTATATATACATATACATATAGAGTAACGATATTACGGTGAATATTAATACCACTACAGATTACTGTCATCGTATTACTATCGTCATTGTTAGTCGACATTATTATCGATGCAACAAGTCCTACTATCTAATAGCGTTCAGTGTACAGTCCCTTGCGAAAGTATTCAAACGCTTGCATCTTTAACTATTAATTAATGAAATATCATAATTTGAACTTAATTTTCTAAAATAATATTGTAAAAATGTGTGGATAAAATTGAAAATTGTAGAATGTTGCATATAAATGGTACAGGTATTTTGCAGCATTATTTTGAAAAATCATAGTACAACCTTTGTATTTCATTTGTTAACAACTTTGGATACAATCGTTGAAACACTTTTATGAGTGACTGTATATCGCTGTGTGAGAGAGGGGGAGAGAGAGAGAATGCAAGATCAAAGTCGAACACGAAACTATAATAGCCAATGATACCACGTTCGCAGGGTGGTATTCTAGTGTACATAGGAGGAATCCGACGGCCGGAAACGGTGCCGTTTCCGTTCCGCGATGTAGCTCGATTCGAATCGAGCCGATTTCCTCGTCGATTCCGTTTCGATTCGTTTCGAGCACGTTTGTTTTTTTTTTCGACTAAAAGTAGATTCTAGATGTGTAAGTAAGCATGGTTTTCCTTCGATTACCAGTAATCGTGAAAAATGAGGGGGAAATAAAGGAAACTTTCTAATGGTCTATTCAAACTGAGAATTCTATCTAGAGACAATAGCGAGACGCGAGATAATAAAGCGTAAACTTGTCGGCAAGGAGAGATTGGAAGGGCGGTGATTGCGGGACGAGCAACCGCGACGATATTAAGGTCCATTAATGGGACTCAGGATGGGTCATTTCGCAAGATACTTCTAATGAAATTTAAAATAAACTGATCCGTTCGTGTTGCAATTTTTGCACAAACCTCGAGGCAATCGACAAATAAATTCTCGCGTTTGTTATCTACTCGTACCGATGATTCGAAAACGCGCGACAAAAGCGAACGAAATGACTGATTTTCCTTTATTTGTTTTCATTCTGTTCCATCAACAGATTTTATCGCGTTCGATTCCGGAATAATGGTAAATCCCGATAATTAATAATTTGGCTGCCAGAGATAATGGAACTCACAGTTATTTATCGCGGTTAATATTCAATTTCTTCGACGTTCGTTTCAATTCGATTCGTAAGAACATCAATATACGACCAGCCGAATAGGAAAAGCAACATACAACCCTGCACCCACCGATCATTTTCACACTGCTTGAACAATCAAACGATGAACGATGTTATCGCGAATCTCTCGTTATCCTTCGACCTTTCTCCTTCGAATCAATGTGCAAATGATACCCTGTTCCGAATTTATTCTAAGCTGAACCGATAATCTCTATGTTGTCATCAACAATAAACGATCAAGGAAATTTCAATGCAACAAAATGTCGAACAACCAACCACGCAAATATATATATTTTAATTCTACCTTTACGTACGCGCGATCGCGTGTATCCGTTCGGTTAAGCACAGTTTTCATGGAGCAGAGTAATTAATTTACCGGTGAATGCTCGTTATTTACGAGTAATCGTACTATTTGCAGTAAAACTGGTCAACGGTACTCGCTCGCATTTATTATTAAACTCGTGATCCGCGAACAACAACAGGCATGCACACCTCGCACCGACCGAATCGATTTTATACATCCGTTTCATTTTTTTTTATTTTTACTCCATCGTTTCAACGCGCGGATATACCGCGACGATAAGCAGCAATAAAGTTCGTCCTATTTGTAAAATCACGCCAGCGTCAGACCAAAAGCACCAGCAAGTTCAGGCTGAAAAGAGCGTTTTTTCATCGTAATTCCGTTGAGACGAGCCGACTTATCACTCGCTCGTAAGAAAATCCGTACCGCGGATACGCGGGGAACTCTCGATGATTTTTCAAGTTCCTAATCGGAGAACTCTCGCTCGAATGGGAAAGTCGCTCGCGCGGATATCTCGAATGTAATCGTAACTTTTCTAAAAAGCACGGATTCCTACACACGTTGCGCACACCACGAGACACCGTACACACCGGAAGGCGGAATAAAACGAGCAACACCACCTCCGTTCCCGTGACAAAATCGCGGCGAGGATCGCGGAATTCGTTTCACGTCAAGTTTAATCTATAAAAGTCTTCCACTCCTTCCTCAACGTGTATTCGTCTACGTAATTCGGCTGATTGCTCACGGACGTAGAGCGTACAGCGAAGCGTAATCAGGAATTGTAACTCTAATCCAGAAACAGGATATGCCTCTAATATATCTGGTAACCCGTCTAACCCGATTGTCGATGTTCCGCAAAGTAACAGGTAACCCGGTTAACCCGCCACGGGTCATGAGTTACAGCAGTGCCGTAGAGCTTAATATTAGATCGTCACGAAAGTTTCTGCCCGTTTTCAAAAGTGCAAATAAAATTTCATACTTATTCTGTTTTCGAAATAAACATAGTCACCGGTGCTGTCTAGAAATTCCTCTTGTGTTTTCTAATATTCGATTTTTGAAACAACCGAAGGAAATACGATTATATTCCATCGTAACCCAGGGTTAACTGGGTTTTTAACTGGGTTAGAAAACAGTTAGTAATCTCCGAGTGTAATCAACGGCGAGTAAAAGCGAGCGTTTACAGGCAGATTGCCGGTTCTCGATGAGTTCTCTCGGGATAACGAGCTAAAGCTGTTCGATTCTCAAAAATTCGCCAGCATTTCGACGAATCGACGAATTTACGCTGAAACGGCAACACTCTAATCTTGACTGGTACAAATATTTAATTACATTTCAGCGTTTAAATAGTTGCATCGAAAAAAACAGCGAGTGGAATGTAACGAAAACAGGAAATCCGATGCTCGATTGACACTCGTTGCCCAATTTTCAATCGAATCGATCGGTTTCTATGATTCAGAGGACCAGTTATCGATCACGATTTCCTCGATAGGGAGACAATAACGAGAAGTGTCATGGATTTTATACGCGACTCGAAACGGAGAGATCTAGTTTAGAAAGTTCGTCTTGTACAACGAAAGTGTAATTTCGCGGCGATGAAAAATCAGCGGTATCTTCGAGTTTTCATTGACTTCCATAACAAATCGACCCGACGAAACTTTTGAGCTTTCGCGTCAGATTTCCCTTCGTTGCATTTTCTACCAGCTGCCACCGATGGATCTCATCCTGGCCGTAGTTTTTGAAACTCGTGCACGCGAACGGGAAAGAAAAACGAAAAGCTGCGTTCAATTTTTCAAGAACGAAAGCTACTTGTTGCGTTCGCGCGGCCAGCAACGATGCTCTCTTGAAAATTTAACGACTGCAAATCGAAAGTTTCGAACAGCTAGCGATTTTCAACAACGATCGCGATACGGATCGTTTCGAAATTTCGATAGGGTTGAGTTTAATCGGGATAATTACATCGAGAACCGACGGCTCTGTCACGATCCAGGAGCCAGAGCTCGAGCGACGTTATTTCCCGGGTTAAAAGCGGTATCGTTGGAAAATGTGGCGAACAGTAATGCGAAGAAAACTCGTTTGCGACATTTGTCGACATGGTCGTCCTTCTCGTCCGAGCGGAAAATATCGCGGAGACGCGGTTCTCCCTCGCGTGTGTGTGAGTGTTTGCGTGGGCGAAATGCGTCTGGAAAACACAGCGATCGAGATAAGGAATTTATGATTACTTTGAGTACTAGGTCAATAAAAATCTTGCTGATAATAAAATCCGATGGAATGATCGATAATGAGCGTGTAATTGTAATAATTTTATGATCGATAGAATCACACTTATCTAAATTTCAAATACTACAAATATCAATTCCGCCTGGATGAATTTAAGTAGATTACGTGCAATTTGTTGGAAGTGTTTAAGATTCGGATAAAAGAGTAAGAGGTCTAGTTTTCCAAATAATCGAAGAAAACAGGTACTTCATGGAGCACGAGATATTCTTCTCGTAAACATTTGAAACGGAAGAGAAGAAAGAATGAACGAGCGCGAGAGAAAAAGAAAGGGAGGGAAAGTGATGGTAGGGTATGAAAACAGGAATTAAAAGGAAATAAACGGAAGTAGCCAAGAAGCTTTACTGCTCTACGTTCGCCGTGCCGTTGTGCTCGAATTGCCTGTTTTTACAGCAACGCCGTGGCTCGATCCATCGATCGATTCCGATCGATCGATCGATCGTTCTTCGGTTAGATACGTTCAGAAGGTCAAGGAACACGAGTACTACGATATGTATACTGACATTAAACGAAAGGAACTATCAGTACATTACGACTTTGTTTTATAAAAGAAAGACGAAAAAACAAATCGATCGTGTTTTGTTTTCAAATCCCTTTCACCCTTCCTCCTTGCATTCGTTTCGATAACTTCGAAGACTGGATGTTCCCGAAAAGCAAACTTACAGCGAAGGAACAGAAGGTAAGCAAGAGGTTGATACAAAGATATTATTTACAGAGAACAATTGACCCTTCAACTTTCTTCGTCTCGAAGCAAGGACGAAATTGAATAGCGTCGGATTTATAAAAGCCCACGCAAAGCTGCTTAGAGTAAATAACTTATAGCGAAGTTGAAAACCGGCCGAACTTCGTAAGTCCGATAATTTGGGCGCAACGAAGTTCCGTTCAAGTATTTCGAAGTATCGGGACCGAGTTAGAAACAATAGTCATGTTCGAAAGTTGTTAATGACACTTTCAGATAAGCTATTACCGTAGTTGTAGCAGAAGTTATAATTTCAGCGTCATTTGGCGTTGATATCCACGGATGAAACAGATGCTTCTTCGCTTGAAATACTAATTTCAACTCGAAATGAAGGTACTTTGAAGGAAATTAACGAGTTGATGAAAAGAGGGTCACTGCGAACGAAGATACAGCAAATATATGACAAAAATCTGAATATAGTAGCTGTTGTGTGCCGTATATAAGGATCAGGGAATTGAAAAGGTAAAGATACTCCGATAGCCTCTGCGAATCCATTCCGGAATAGAATTCAATTCCACACTTCGATTTCCCTGGACCTATTGTGACGAACAGTGGCCTAGCCCGATTTTCCTGACCTAAGCGAGCATCAATTCGATTGGGTTCTGAATGATTCTCGACTTATCCTATCCGAACAAGCTTCCCTGTTGTCAGTCCGCGTGTTAAGCAAAATAAAATACCTCAGAATCATCAATTCAAATATACTGATCGATGAAAATCAAGGGATTCGCGAAAAATTAAAAGGAACTTTGCGAAGCACAAGGAAATGAAACGTTAAGCTCATTCGCGATAGGGAGGGAGGCAGGGTTTTAATTAAATCTAACAATGGCTAACAGCGTGCCACAAGATACCCGGATAAAAGTAACAGAAAGACGGGACAAAAGGGATTCCATCGATCCTGCTGAAACGATTCGCGTATGTATTTCTTTACGAGGAACAATTTCATTCCCTTCGTTTGTATCGAACTCTCGAAACACGTTCCCAATCAAAGTACATTGCAATTAATTCTCGCCATGGTTCTCCTCTCTCCGAGTGTTCTCGTTTGAGAACAGACCAGCGTATCTTTCTTTTTTCTTCTTCTTTTATCCTCGTTGAAGCAGTCGACGCGAGAACCGTCAGAATACTAATCGTCGAAGAACGCGGATCCGGAATGCCGGATGAACGCGAATTCCGACGTGCAAATGAGATTCGTCTCGACGCGAGCCAATCGTCGCGATGCCGTTGGAGAAGCTGTTATTGGAAAAGATTCGAGCGACGGTATCCAAAGAGAATCCTGTTCGACGATCGACGGATCGTTTCTCGTGGGAAAAAGAAAGGATGCGACGGTAACTTTCGTAGGAAAGTGTAATGCAACGCGAAGGGAATCTCTTAAGAGGACAGGGGAGAAGCGGACAAAGCACGTGTCGCTAGGGTTAGGTCAATTTCATTTGGAGAACCGCAGGGCGAGTTACCGGGTACCCGGCGAAGGAGAAGGCGACGAGCCAAACGAAATCAACGCAGCAGTAATTATCCGGGAACAAAGACCCGGCACGGACATTGAAAGGCAAATGAAATTTTCTCAGCAAGTCGAATGGATCTGAGGTGGAACTTCTTGCAACGCGTTACTACGGAACGAAATGAATCACTCTCGCGAGCAAACTTTCCCTGGAAAGATAATTCAGGAAATCTGAAAATCAATCCCAATCATAGCTAACGTTATTAAACTACCACTTCGTTTGCTACTTGTTGTCCGCGCAGCTCGATTCATCCTCGGATAAAAGGATTCGCGCTTATGCAAAGTGGGTGAAGAAACAAGAACGGAAGGGTAGGGTGGTACGGGAAGAATAATAAGCGCGAGGTAGGAAAACAAACGGGTGGAAATAAGGAAAAATAGAAAGGGTTGGTGGCGAAGGATCGAGATGCTGACGTATCTCGCGCGAGAGCGAAGATGTGGCATGTTTGCAAAGTAAATTTGACCGAGCGCGAAAGAAGAGGACAACTCGATTTCGAGTTTTAATCTAATCCTACGATCCCCCGGGCTTTCTAACTCTTTTCCGACCCGATCGTTTCTTGTTGACACGTAACACCCGTTCCTGCGTCCTTTCCTTCTCCATTTCCTCTCTTCCCACCATCTGTATTCCTGACTCGCTGATATATCCGTTCCGAGGAACGGATCACGTTGTTCCTAAGCGCACCCTTTCGTCCGCGAACCGTTCATAAGTTCACGGATTTGCCGGATCAGCAGTGTACGTATCGTCGGAAGGAAGCAAATTGTCGAATCTCTGGACGAAATGAGAAAGGTGGGACAAATGCGGTCAACCACGAAGAAGGGATTCGTGGTTGCGTCGAGGTACCGGTAGAAAGGGTGGAAACATTGAGATAGAATAGTAGGATTTGTTGGAAGAAACTAGACTGCGGGATTTACGAAAAGAAAGAAGAAAAGCTACGGCTACAGGAGTAGCAAAAAATCGAAACAAAAAGCTCGCCGTGGATGGAAGAGGAACGGAAACAGAACAGTCGGATGAAAACCGAGAAATAGATTAAACTTCGAAATACGTATGGTATTCAGAAAATTACAGAAATATCATCCGTGTTTTATTCACTTTTGATTGCATTAAATTGTACGTGCCATTTATTCGGAGTCAACGCGCGACTTATACTTTCAATTTCATTTTCAATTCGTTTCGAAACGAAAGAGAACAAGGGGTCTGGTACAGCGGTCGATATTGAAAACGTTTCGTAATCGATGATACACCGAATGAATTCAATTTTATTCGCGTTGATTGACGTTGAAAATGAAGGGTGCTCTTTCGACGAGCGCGATTCATAGAAACGAACGGGGAAAGAGATCTTTCGAGTCGATCGGGCAAGGGGCGGCGAGGGGGCGTTTTACGAGCGATCGGATGAAAGAAAGGAATTATTCATGACCGTTTGATGGGCTATCCCTGACGCATGGCCTCGTTAAAATGACGTATTCCGTTATCGACGCGACACAGTGCGTGGACGTGTGAAAATGTACCGAGTGGAAAGCGGATATTTACACCGGCTGAAATAAATCAACGAACCTGATCAAAAGTTCGATTATATTGCTCGTTGCTATAACTTTTCGTCGACGGGAGAGCCTCTTTTTTTTTTTTTTTACTCGGCTATTCGACTGCATAATATCTGAAAACATTACGCTTAACGATGATAACGTGTGCGCTCAATTGTACGATGTTTAACGATGTTAATACGAAGCTAAAGAGCTCAGTTTCGCGAACCAGTGCGTATCAATTTACAACCGATTTGCTGGTTATCTGTGCTTTATTCGTTAAGCACAAACACGAAATCGAGCCAGAAAGATAATAAATAACGGTGCAACGAGAAACGATTCCGAAAACGTAATTTAATCGTAACCGCGTTTTATCCGTAATGTAACATGAAAACGTGTAACTTTTGTGCAATTATTATACTGGTAATACGGAAGCTTACTGATAATCGAATGAAACGGACCACGATATTGCATTTATTGCCGGTGTATTTCGATATATCCTCCCTACAACCCCTTCCTGACTCTGTTAGACCTCTTTATTGAATGATTTAGCATGGTTACGGTGTTTAATTACCGTCAGTTGTCGACCTGGATTCCGTTCGTTATTAATATTTAACCAGGCAATTTTCATATTAACTCGTTGATTAACCGAATCCTGTAAAATACCTCCAGCAATTATGGAAACAATCGTCGCGCCGATAGGTGAAAAATAGAAGATCACCCCCCCTCGAATATTGCCATCGTGATTAGCCAGGTTAAATTGGAGTATTATAATTATCCATCGGTTCGAAACTGTTATCGGGTCGCGTTTAATTAGATATTTCAACGTCGTAAACACATCGAGTGTATAATTGATACGGATTTCCATCCATCACAATTTCCATTGGAAATGATGTGGATCTAATTACAGATCGAAGAAATCCGAACCAGAATAGAGGATATCAAGGGAGCTTTACGATGTTTGCTCAGAGTTTCTCAGTTTCTCATAAAAATAAAGGCAAGGACTCTGTCTGTATGATTGGTCCTGCGACCTCTATCGACGTAAACACGCGATGAATCGAACGTCTACAACGAACATCTCAATATCATTGGTATTTTCCACGAATCGTAAAAAAAAAAGGATTATACCGGTGGCTATAGCAATAAATGTTATCCCTATTGGGGAATGGTTACCATTGTTACAGCTTTTACGCGACTCCTATGTCGTTATACCCGATTCGTATCAATAACAGACACATGGACCCTACGTCGTATTTCTGTGTGAAAAATCTCTATCTGAAGTTTTTCTCCGCGTACATAAATGGGAGAGAAAAAGGTTACTCGGTTTCAACAGTATAGGTGCTACGGAAGCTTACTTAAATTTACAATAATCAAATAACAAGTAAAATAGAAAAACATGAAACGCTTGATATAAATGTGTCATTATACAAAGGAATGTGAATTCGATATGGAGTCCAACAACTTCAGAAGGACGCTCCAAATTAATCAACAAATTTTAGAATAATAAAATTAGTACTCACCGTAAGCTGCATCTTAAAACACTCGTCACGTGGTTGGGCTTCACGTAGTCTCGTAATTGGCTCGAAAAATTCTCACTTTGACACTAAATTTTCATTAAAAACACGAGCACGAACCGAACACGTCAACAATATTCCGAAGCACCGCCATTATGCACGTTTCATCGATCCGTGTATCGAACGCGGCGACTAACTCGAAGCGCGATCGATTAATAGTGACGTATGTATTTTCATGTCGGTAGTCAAATGGCGGGAGGCACGCGTGGCGTCGTCCGTAAAAAAGGTGTGAAAATTGACGGGAATCGCGGTGATATCGCGTTAAATTGACACAAATTGTAGTTTATTATGTGAAACGGTTGTAATGTGATATATGATGACTGTGGTGAGACGCAAAATTATCACGTTCGATCGAAATACGTTGGCTGAACACGTTCGAGCGTGCTACGCGATGTGATTGACTTGGAAAGGGAGGGCACGTGTGTACGATATGCGACGACAATACCGAATGAAAATTACTTAGAGCATCTGAGCTCGAAATATCAACAATACTCGGATTGAAACCGGCTTCGCGAAACGATCCGTGGCGGGGGGAACGATACTGTGACGGCCGGCCGTTTGTTTGTGTACACTTCAGTCGAGTCAGTACGAGAAAGACGAGCAGCGATGTACTACGACTACTTTGCCAAATGAAAACTGCTGTCAACTGCTACTTCCAATAAAATCACCAACTTCTGCATTACACTGCACCCATCATCGCATCGTAAAGGTAGGATGCAACGATCACTATATTTCTTAGGAGTTAACCTATCTCTTTCGTCATTATGAGTGAATATAGCCACTCATCGTTAACCCATGTGTACTTTCTGAAATATCCATGTAATATAATTTATATTTCTTTTGTTATATAACTTCTACAGCTGAAGTCTAACCCTTTCGTGGGCGCAACTTAATTTTTTGTAAAAATGCAAAAGTTTCAACATAATTTATGTCTATCTTTTGCAAGTAGAGTTGAAATTGTTCTTTGCAATATATATGCTTTGTATATTAAAATTGTATATTATGAGTGACTTCAGCTTGTGGGAAAAATAATTCCCATCACCTACGAGAGGGTTTTAATTAACTAGCACTTTTATTACTCATTACCTAATGTATTTTCTATCTAGTAAGTTCTTAACCTACTTTTAAGATCGTATAAGATGGAAACCTTTTGTCCTTCGTTTACAACAGAGATATTCCGGTAAAAGTAAACGAAGCACCCCATAGATAGACGGTTATTGGATTATAATAAATTCCAGGCGCGTGCTATCGCGAACGTTATTTGGAATCGCGTAGCCGAAGGAGGTCCCTTCGATAAATATTGCGGCTTATATATTGCAAATCCGATGGAAACTATATTGATATGCATCGCAAAGCAAAGCAAACGTATCGTATCTAACGGTGATTTGATTTGATCCGAAAATTGACTTGAAGGCAGCCGAATATTTGTCGCTGTCCAAATTAAATATCGATCTCTTTGCGCATTGGAAACGACCGCTTTTCAAACACATCCACGATTCAAGCGAAAATTCTATGCAAATAAGGGAAGGAAACAGGAAGGTGTTAGTAATTTAATCCTTAATCGCAATACAAGATTCATTCGTTACTCTTTACTCTTGGCGTCGCTTCATCTTCTGAACCATCCGCTTAAGATTTCGTTTAAGAGGATCGTAGCTTCCATCCATTCTTTACCGATTACTAGCTCGGTTGCTTCGCCGGGGATGAATTAAACCCGAAGGATGATGTCTAGCTAGAATATATCTTACTTTACGAGGAAAATTACGTGGTTTCGTCCGATGTTTATCGCGTCGAACGAAACGTTCTCGAACGAGTCATCTCTGTTAACGACTTTCTAACCGATACATCCAAGGAAACTTTACGAGCCAAGGGTTTTCCGCTAGATTGATCGAAAAATCTCATTTAAAATGTAAAACGTTTGAAGAGAGTTGATTTCCAGAGTTCTGCACCTCTAGCAGTCCTCGAAACCCCTTTGGTAAAACGAAAATTATAAGGTTTTCAGATTAAATTTAGGATTAAATTCAAAGCTGCTTTTGAATGTTAATTGTAAACTGCAAATTGGTATTTTTATGCCATCGAATCACGTCAGATTTCCGTATTTCTGCGTCGAATTCAATTTTCATTTTACATGAAAAGACACGGCACACCTTCGATTGGTACGTTTGAGAAACTTTACGATGTTTCTCGCGAGATAGATTGAAAAATCTTAGGAGAAACGGAAAAGCGTTCGGGGGGTTGATATCCGGTCGAATCTATCCTCTATCCGGTGTACTTTGCAGCTCGTAGGGTTCTCAGAATCAGATCGGTTTAATCGAGTCGGTTTATCGCGCGTTCGCCGGATACTCGTCGAAGCCATAGGCACGCGGAACCTAGTTACTCGTCTCCGGAAGTAGAATCGACTAGTTCGCAGTTAAATCCGACAGCGACTGACGAACGAGGCGTAGCCAGTCTCGAACCGATTTCAGATAATCCTCGTAACGCTAACGATCGTTGTAACTGTAACGGAAGCTTGATCGAACGGTACGAATCGATCGTTTCCAATTCGCTCTCAATCGCTTTGTCCACGTTTTTCTCCTCCTCCTCTCTCTCTGCTACCTGGCTTATCGTTCATTCTCTCGTCTCTTCTCATTTTCCGTTCGCCGTATGCAGCGACAGGAACCGCTCCTGAAACGCTTTTTCCTGATTCCGTATCGCGATGTTCTATTAACATAAAACATTTCGAGGCGAACGAATGAAAACAGCGTTTATCCGTCCCGTTGAATACGCTCCGTTCGCGTTTAACGTCGAATTCCCTTGGGATCGGAGGGCGGCCGAAGATTTAGCTGATCGACGGATGCAATTTTTGTAAAGTACATAGAAGGGAAGGAAGGACGTGGGACCGAATAGGATGATAAGCTTCGCGTTTTCCCGTTAAAACCGTCTTCTGTTCGGATCGGGGATACGGTCGCCGGGTTTAAACTCGGAAAGCAAGCGCGATCGGTTCTCTGATAATTTATGGCCTGAGCGGAGCTTGATCAGTTAACCAGAAACGTGGAGGTCAACCGACCAGTTTCGGGCAAGGGGAAATCAATGAAAGTGCCCGAATTCGGCATCCATCGAAACGTTCTCCGCAGACTTTGCGGCCGAAAAGACGAGGAGCGTTTCACAACAGAAACGTATACGATCGCGGTTTCACGCGCGAATGTTTCTCTCGGCTTGTCGATCGATCTCCTCGCGGTATCGTAGCCGGAGATTTAATGGAACATAAATTCGCGTTGGCTCCGATCGTTCTTCCTGCTCGTCCTTCGCCGGGGTACAGCGGTTACGAAACTATTAATCGGTACGCCTCGAGAAACTGGAACTCCGCGGAATAATCCTTCCTCCCTCTCGGTTATCCTGGCTGGCTTCCCCGTTTCTTTTCGTCATTTGTACGAAAGTCGAATGTTTTTCCCTTTAGTCACAAAAAGCAAACGGAGGAGCGTATCTAGGAGAATTTTATTTCAAATGAGAAATGGTCGAATTTTTCCCTTCCCTCTATTGGTAAATGCATTTTCTTTTTTTTTTACCGTAAAGAAACGGATAGACTCTTTTTTCTTTCCATTTTCAATCGAAAGTATTCAAAGTGTTTCGCCGATGCTGTTCGTCTCTGTCAGAACTCGATAAAGAAGAGAAACGAAAAAAGATAGGAAGCTATATGGATGAAATGCAAATCCATGCTATCCCACTCGCTGCAGCTCCATTTTTCTGCTTTTAATTTAAATCCGAGCCAACTGTAGTTTGTCTACCGCGATGGTCGAACTTTATTGTTCTTAAAAACCATCGGAAACTTTGTACTTCCTATAGATGGTCTGAAACTTCTCACGGGCATTACCAGCCCGTACTTCTGTCCCTTTGTATCCTCTCGTTCTCGTAAACAGGCGCGAAGAAACGTCGCGCGGTAACTTGGAAATAATATCGTCCGTTCCGGGAGAATAAAAATCGGAATTCCGATAAAAGGGTGGGCGCGTCTAACCGGTACAGACATTCTGCGAAGGAAGAAAAGAAGCGAAGTAGAATCGACTTGTTCGCAAGTTCTAAACGGCGTCTGTAAGCTACCGTGGGCAGAGTGTAAATCAGAAAACGAAACTCGTTCGTTGCTCAAAATTAAAGGAGCATCTCAAGAGATTCCCTTCTTTTTCTCTCTCTGCCCATATGTTCGCGTTTGCTCGTCTTATTGCAACAGCCAAAACAACAACTGAGACGATGCCGGGGCGAGTTTATTGCAGGAAAGGAGCACCGAACTTCCGTGCCTTCCCTGGAGATAGTCTAGCTTGCTCCCTTCGGTTGCTCTACATCGGGATTACGATGTTTTACGCTTGGCGTGGCCGCTTCTGTTTCGAGAACTGCAACCGGGAACAGCGTTCTTGGTAGCCGGTCGTTCTGGCGTTTATTCGGGTCGTAGGAAAGCTTCTTAATGCGCCTTAGCTCGCGCCACGCCGGTCGAGCTTTTAATAGCGACCGCCTGGCCCTCGTTGCGTGTACCAGACAGACGATGTTGCAGCTTTTCTCCTTCAGCTCGGCCATATATATAGCGACGGTTCTAAAACCCTCGAGGGATAAAGGTGGATCCCAAATAGGCAGGGAGCAGGGTTGCAACCGATTACCGAGGTCTTCTCTGTCCGATTCGCTTGTCGGATTTTCTGTGAAAGTTTCATTAAGAAAATCCGTGGTTTCGTGATAAGATATCGGTATTTCCTTGTCTTCGCAAAGCTTTCTTGATCACGAAATCAACGATACCTGATTATCTCTGAAACGAAAGTTAAATATCTTATTACCGTAAATCGTTGTAAATATTTACCCTCGAAAATCTCTTATTTTCTTGCATCAAGCTTTACTATATTTTAATACTCTGACTGAGGTTATTGTTTCATTCTCCATTCATCCGCTCTCGATTAAGAGTCGGAGGAATCCCATTTAAATTTCATCCGACCGATGAGTCCGCGCAACAATCTCGTTAACGAGAAACCGTGTAAAATTACGAAAGTCACTGGAGATTTATTTTCAATGCGGCAACGTTATATCCCCATAATAAACGCGTAAATAAAAATCAACAGAAATAAAACAACGATGGCGCGGCGCATGAAATGGAAATTCTGTGTTCTTTGTATAGCGCTGGGGATTTTTGCATATCGCGTCCCGTGCATTCTCTTTTTAACGTGTGTACGTTGTACATAATCATCAACGTCCCGGCGAAATTGATGGATAGGTCTGAACGTCTTTTGTGAGAGCTCTCAGTCAGAAAAAAAAAGAAAATAAAGGGAAAATCAATGAAAAATTATAGCTTGAATTCGAGGGCGTGTCGGCAGCGGTGATCGGTGATCGCGCTTTTCAAATAACGTATCGCGGATTAACTGAAGGACAGTTTTGTTTCTTGCTGAAAAGTTTCAGCTTATCAGTTTGTTGTTCAATTTTCGTCCGTCAGGCGCAGACCTTTCGTTCAATTACCCGCTGCAATTTGATAAGAACAAGCAACATTCCGTCGCTATGATGCTCGTTTCTTGCTTCTCGAAATGAAAAGCTCTATTGCTCGGCTTGACGTAATACAACTGGTAGACGGATGGACAGGGATCGTTTTATTGGCTCAGGGACAAGGGGCTGGAAGGACGGTCAATAAATGTAATTTATAAAGAGATTGTTTCTCGCGGGCCAAGACTTTATTACATGCTAGCTTCTGTCCGTCCCACAGATTTATCGTCTCGTCGATATTGCTACGTTTGTTTCGAATCGATCACGTTCGATACGCGTCCTCCTCGCTCGCAATCTTCTGTCTCTCCAGGAACCTCTCGAGGAATTCGAGTCACGTGAACGGACCAATCGCACGAACGATCCTTGCCTCCTCGCAACGACGGGGTAACGTTTTAAATATAACGTGCAATTAGCAAATTTTCTTCTTTCAAATGTTGCAATCGATTTTCCTTCCTAATTATTCCGTTGAAAACTTCAGAACGGCATCCTTCGTTTTAGATACAAATTAATTTAAAAAGGATCTGTTCATCAAGTGTTCTTTAATTATTAGAACAGGGAATAGAGCTCCGTTATGGTGGAAAATTGTTACCAAGTCAGTTTTGTGGAGGGCGTTTCTATTAAATATTTCTTTGTTAAACATGGACGAAACTTCCTATGGGAGGGATCAGAATATTTCATGACTATTCTCTCGTTGCCGTGCGCGGCTGTAACTCTCGACTCGTAATTATAATCGCCAAACCCGTGTCCCCCTGGTTCAACAATTTCCTCGTGCAAACGTGCCTTTCGCGAAATTAATTTCATCTTGTAGAAGAAACACAGCCAGGTATCGTGGCAGTGATGAAAATTAATGAAGTTTCGCCAACGGAAATATTCATTCTTCGTTGCGAAGGATGCAAGTGAAAATGGACCATGGTCAGAGGTTCTTTAAAATTTAATCTCGCAGAGGAGATAGCCGTGCGTACCGTGACACAGGATGCAAATAAATTAATAACGTTGGTAATTAAATTATTTTCAAACTACTAGGCAGAATTTTGATCTGAAATTTTCACGTGCACGAGGGATAAAGGTTCTACGAACAAAGCACCTGATGGAGGTAGTTTCAAAAGAGGCGGAAGAGAAAAAAAAAAAAGAGAAAAGTCGAGAAGAAAATTTCACGCGACGCGTCTGCGTCGAAATGACGGTAATAATGGAGCTTTTCGAGAAAACCGTTTCCTCGACAATATGTTGCTCCCCGAATTCAGCGAAGGGACTGCATGAATCGCAACTTCCCGTTCGAGGAGAAAATTGTGCCAGCCTCGGAAGATTTATGCCTGCTTTGTTTGGCCCATTCAGGAAATGCATGCATTTAACTTAACTGCGTGCTCTACCATTCTCAGATATAAATTATGTTTTCAAGTACAGCAGCAATAACGTTTATCATTGTGCTGCGTCTAAGGTACAAACATATTTCAGTTCATTCGTTAGTTCATTGATGCACTCTGCCTGAAACCTTCATAGTAAATTTTCCGTGAGAAGTTCAGCTTGCATTATGTGAACCTTAATTCGAGCTGTTTTTTCAAAGATCTCGCTAAGCGAGCACATCCCTTCGCTCCGTTGTTAAATAATAGAAGCGTCGAAAAGAGCCTATTCCCTTCGCGATACTTTACGAATTTCTAAAAAGGCGTACCGGATGAATTTTCTATCGGGAAGTAAACGAACGGTTCTGCGTTCCCCAACAGCACAGCCGGAACGATCGCGTCCATTACGATATAAAAGCGAATTGAAGGCTAGACGCGAGGTAACGTCAACGAAACCGATCGATAATCGATGTAATCCCCAGAAAGTTCGATAAAGTAGCAAGTTAAACGTTCTGTGAACGGTTCAAATGTAGGATAAGCGTGTGCTGCTGCCTCCTCGGATGGGGTCCTCTCTAAATCCAATTGCAAATCGCTTGCGCATAATGGCCCAGCTGGCAAGGCTGATGTCGTGGCGGTGGTCTATCGATTAGCATCGGTTTACAGTCACCATTAGATTCGATTACGCAGTCCTACGGACGAGTCGTAGCCGTTGGCAGCAGTTGCCTGAAACGCCTCGCCATTTCGTCGATACCTAGCCCTTCTGTCCTTCTAATTAACTGCGGCCACACCGCACCGTTGTTCGTTCGATGTATGCTAATGTCTGGTCTTCCACACGCGGTCCACTTTTCTCCACGCCTGTTCCATCAGCTCGCAAATTTACCCGGCCCGCGCCACCGAAACGCGTCTAAATCGGCGCAAATGGCTTTTCGAAATGCCTCGAAACGATCAGGAATTTTCTTGATTATCCTATTGAACGAATTACGATCACCGCTACAGATTCCTTTTTAAGTTTCGATCGTTCGACGACGTGGAAGCCGGTTGATGGATTTCGCGCAAAGGCAATAGGGGTTCGCTTTTAGCCTTTACCAAGCTGTTCCTTTCGGTTTCCCTGGCTTTTCACTTCGTAGCAAAGTCACTTTGGAGTGGTTTATTCGGTTAGCGATGTAGAACGATCAACAAGCGACGGTGAAACTTTTGCTTCCTTTACGCTTTTGAGGAAAGTGCATGCTCTCTTGTTTCTTCGCTCGTATCTCGAGCAACCGTGATTCGATCGGTCTCTAATTTCTTATTTCTTTTTACTTTGACCAATATCCAAGCGATACCGCATGTCAATCGTAAACTTTCTCCTTTCTTCGAAGCTCCGTATGACCCACGATATATCCGTCCGTTGGATCAGTCATAAACAACAACGGACTTGGACGAATAGAATGAAAGAACGTGCCTCGAACACGTAGGGTCGGATCGATCCTGTAAAGACCTTACTCGCGACAAATTAGATTTGTACGAAATAGAATGAAGAAATATATCAAAGAGGGATCTCGAAATTCCCAGAAGTATCGTAATCGAAACATAGAAAAATACAGGACGCGGAACGGCAAAGCCGAATATTAAAATCTTATAGTACAATTCTGTCGAACAGAAACACGACATTCTATACATTTTTTAGAGCACGACGAGCGTTTGATTTATTTGGCACCGATTAAAAATGACGCACAGTCGCGACCCACATTCCCTATTGCTTATATCGTTCCTCGTCGATTCTACCACACGAGTTTCAGCGGAGAAATCCCTTTCGAGGCTCGTCAAGCAGACGAAGTTCGCGTTAGGATCCATCGATGATGTTAGCGGGATGGTCAACCCCATCCTCGTCGAAGCGATCGATCCACGAGCGGAGGCGAACCAACGACGAAAGGGTGAGTCGAGAGATAGCAGGACGCACCCTCGGGATCGGCTTTGGACGGAACACGTCGGTTAGCTTTTGTTCCGTTGTCTATCCTTCCTTGATAAAACGCTGAATGGGCCGCGATTACCACGAACAAAGAAACGAGCGACACGTTTGCGTGCCTTCTGCTGCCCCCGTCTCAATTAACGCTACCCTTTCGCTCGTGCGAAGAGGCCGAGGCTAAAATCGACGGACTTTGCTTTCACTTTGCGCTTCGTCGATCAATCTCGGCGAAATTACCGATCCTTGGTGTGTTCGGAGAACCCTATGGTGGAGATTTTTTTATTCGTTGAAATTTTCAAGTGGCCCGTTTGTAGCATCCCCGTCGCGTACCGTTCTTCCTCTTGCTTCGTCATTCGAGACTTATCTCCTTTAAGCATTGGCATGCAATTAAGAGTCAGTGTATATATTAGGAGAAGGAGGGCTGGCTATAATGGACGAAGTCGCGAGAGTTCATAGCAAAGTGCCGGCCGTAAATCTGGCAGCAAACAAGCGATGTGTAAAGTATGCAAATCCTTAATAGGAAGTGCTTGTGGCAGGCTCGAGGGTTAAATAACATCCCGGCCTGAGGTAGAAAAACATTCTCCTTCATACGGCCGGACATTTGAATACATGGAACCGGATAATTTCATTTTAATCCCAAAACTCGTTGTTCCAACCCCTTTTCACGAGCCGCTTGATATTTAACTCGCCATTGTTACATTACGTTTAGTGGTTTCGTGGATTCACCATATTTTCAACGATTTCTTTATCATAATCGATATCGAACGCGATAAATGCCGCTACTAATCGTCGCAAGGTAAATGTTTAGAGACATTCGCGAGAACGGGCATCGTCGATTGAAATCGATCGCTAATTAATGCAGATACTCGGTGTTTGTCGTCATTCAATTACTTCCGCGAGAGGTAAATGCTTATCATTGATAGCATGCTAAATACCGATTCGCGACACGTGAAATACCATTCTAATTAAAAAATTTAATCATTAGAGAAACATGCGTGTAAGCGTTTCAAAATTCTGTCAAGCGAACAGTTTCGTTAATTAATCATTCTCCTTGATTTGAAATAAATTCCACGTTGTTCTCGGGTCGCGTTATCAACGATCTTCGAACGAGCATTGCTGGAAGGGTCACCCTTTCCCTATTCGTCCTTTCACTCCGCCACTAATCAGTAGAGAGGGCCAAGATTCGTGAAACCGATTCCGTGCGTGGTAAAGTTAATTGGTTAGTTCTCGATTAACGTTGGGATAGCTACCCGCAAATTCACAGGCCTGGCCTCGACGAGCCTAAGTTGGGCGGTGTCCTCCTCTACATCACCAGATCGTTCCTCCCTTAATTTGTAGCTCCAAAACTTATGGCAGTTCTGGCGGGCTTGATGGCCCGAGAAAATTGCTGCTCCCAGTAATTCGAAGCGTATAAGATCGTTACCTTTCGTCCGATTTACGATTCTACCCCGTCGTCTTCTGGGACTAAAACCTTTATTGTTCTTATACTTTTATACGGGATGCACTGGAGCGTGTAAGACGATACTGTTTTATAACGCGAGATACATTCAGTGGCCATTAAATTACGTTCATCCCACTTGGCTGCTTAAACTATAACCTCTTTTTACGATCTTCATACTCTATGTACACTATCGCCTCGAAAATCTGAAGATGTTCATGAAATTTTCTCTTCCCCTATGCAAATCATTGAAGAGAATATTAAATATTCTTCTGTAAAATATTACACCGGAGCCTCGTTCCTTCTGTTTGTCATTTTTAAAGAAAAACTTTATTGCGTTACGTTGACCAAGTTGCGGAATTAGGTAAAAAGTTAGGATATACGAGATACCGTGCGTCGAGGCAGCACAAAAGGTACGCCGGAAAAATGCTTCCGTCGCGTGACTTCCGACCGCATACTTTGTACGGGACATTTATATTTTCCTTCAAAATTCTAACGGAAATACCTGCGCCCTCGCTTAGCTTGTCCATCCCGGACTCATGCCACATTTTCTTCGGGTTATTATTAGGGGAACGCGTATGCGAGCACGGTTTTCACGATTCCGAGTAACTTACGGAAGGGTTTAAGAACACTCGTCGTTCTCATGGTTTCAATTACACTCGTGTTTTTCATAAAATGCGTATTGCAGCCGACAAACTACGCTCGAAAGGTTTCGTTGTGTTACCTCGACTGCCATCAAAAAACACGAGAACGCCATTCTGAAAATGGTTCGCTCGTATGTCCGAATTTATGGTCCGTTACACATTTCGCATGGAACGTTTTTCATTTTTTGTTTCATTCCTCTTCTTTCTTTCTTTTTTTTCGTTCATTTTCCCCCTGTTTTTTTTTCCTTTTCGCGATTAACTAATACCGTCCTTACGCCGCCGTCACTCGGATAAATTGCTGGTTCTTCGTCGCGGGTGATCAATAAAAGCAGTTAATCAGCCTGATTAATTTCAACGTTCCGTTCAGTGGGTCGGATTAAATTTCCTATTAGAGAAATTACTTCAAAGCGAACGGGACCCGACTGTTCCGCGCCACGTTTTTGCGTCATTTAGCCGTGTCGCGCACGCGAGTGCCATTCAGGAAAATATTCGTTATTCAGTATTCTCGAAAGGGTGGCCGTTGTGCCGTGGCGGCGGTATAAAGCCGTGAAGCCAACAGGTGCAGGAATTGGCGTTTTGGAAATTAGTTCGTTGTTTACAGGCGTTGTGCATTAGTCGGTGACGTTCGAACTTTGTTCGCCACCCTCGCATTCCCTCTATATTTATACGTTTCGCTATAATTTTATTCCACTTGAAAACTCTGTTACTTACCCTCTCGACGAAGTAAAGGAAGAAAGACAGATTGTCTCTGCAAATTACACTCGAGAGAATCTTGCTTTATGTATGGAAACGGTTATCCTTTCATTCGACACTGGTTGAAAGAAAAAAGAAAATATTTGCAGAAATTACATTTACAAGAATAATGAACCGGTTCGTGAAAGGGGTGGCATTAATTAATTGCTCGATTGCATTACAAACGTAGCCCGAGGTTAGCTCTGTGAAATGCGAGAGAAGTGCAAATAATTCTTGCAATTTCGCAAAGGTTTCTCTCCGTTCGGGCACGGACGGACGAAGTAGAAAGGGCTTGGATAAAAAAGGTGGAACGAAACGAGCATAGAATCGCGCGAAAAAGCGTATAACCATCCTGCACTGTTCGCTCGTTAAGGGACCCAGAACCAAAGTGGATGCTGGTAAAGCAACAAGCAAGGCACGTATATCTACCGGCCTCCTTGTACACAGAGAAACATCCAGCGTCGATAAAATAATGAGAGAATGGCTAAATTCAATTCTACGAAACCCACCGGTTCCAATCCACTTCTCGTCTCCCGTTTCCTTCCAATAACATTTGCAACGACGATCCATATTTATTTCTCTCGGTGAAGACGTGCATTGCATACGGTTTGTTTTTCAAAGAATTTCCTCGATTCGAAATTGTAAGGGTCAAGATATACGAATTGAAATAGTTTAAGGAAACGAATATTTATAGATCAGAGAAAAGAAGAATAAAACAGAATGGAAATTGTATATTAATATTAGAGCTAAGCTTAAAATTGAATTATAAATTGCATAAGGCAAAGGATTAAATGCATCCTTTATCCCAACTATGCTTCTCGGGTCATTTAGCCAGGGATAAGTCGCAGAGGAGGAAACGTATCGATGCGGAAACGAGCAGACGGTGCATAAATAAAAATCCCTTTCGCTGGAAGCGGCGAAGTAGAAACACCGTATGGATAAATAAGGAAAGCTCAAGGATGGAGGTGGTGAATTAGTCGAGTGAAAGATTGCCCGGCTGCCCTTTCGATGACACCCCGCGTTTAATCCCCTTCTGTGTACCTTCTCGATGATTCGAGAATGTTGCTTACAAGATATATTGGACAGCAATCGGCCGCAAAGGAACCAAGACCAGCTTCAGAGTATTCTATACAGCACGAGATTCTCATCGCGCCGATCCAGATTCTATAAATCCGATATAAATTTCGGTATGGTTTGTAATTGTTATAACGCGTATCCGGCTCTAAACTCCGATGGGAATTACCGGGCACGGATTAATCGATATCGTAACAGAAATCGCTTTTCTAACTGGCGGCAATCGTTGCAGAAACCGAATATCGCGCAGCATCGCCGCTTAATTTGGCCGATTATGCGAGCCCGGGGATTCAATTTGTTCGAATCGAGGCGTCTTCCTGGTGCGCGTGCACCGACGAAATTCTCTTGGAAGGATGATACAACGACGCCGGTTTTGCTTCGCGAACCTGATAACCCGGATGGCTCCGGTGTCCATAAAGCGCAGATAAACGAGGAGTCTCCGTTGCAGATTAGCCCCGGTCCTCGATTCGTTCAGGATGGGGTGGCGTAAGGGGTCGCAGGTTATGAATCTCTAATCCGGCGTACATTTGGTTTACGTTGGAGCAACTGCATGCAATTTCGTACGATCCCGAGGCTCGTCCACAACCACGTACGGGAACAGGTGTACGAGACACACAACAACCGATCGGACATTTGTACGTAGCAGAGCAACCGATGCTCGACCACCGTCAACTAACCGAGAAATTATCGTCCAGATGTGGACGAACGACACCCCCGCTAGACGTAACGAACCCGACTATCTTTCGACGAGTCTCTGTCAGAATCACATCCGACAGTCACTAAAATCCGGGATTAAGAGTTAGTCCCACAGGGTTTGTCCTTTCCACGCGACACGCGTAATTTAAACGGAATATCTCGTGGATTTGGTTAACCTCTTCGTACACGTTGCTGTAACCGAATTGTTACGAAATGGCGAGGAAGTGTCTGCTACTACATCCACCGTTGGCCAGAGAGTGTAACCACTTCTCTTCTTGTTGCTTCTCAGGGCAGGCGCGAGCAAGAGTTAATCCCATGCAATTAGTGTTTTGCGGTTGAAAGTTACTGGGTTCCACCAGGTTCATTATCCTTCTTAGTTACCCTCGTTCGTTGCTCGAAGCGTTACGTTTTACCGATCGATCAGATAGGACTTTTCTTCATTTTCACTCGTCAGATCGATGAGTTTTTAATACGTAACGTCGAGAAAGATAATTTCACACGACGTCCACCGAGAAGAGACGAGTTCGTGTTTCCTCGACTTTTTCGTTTTATCCTGGCTTCCATTTTTCTTAACCCTCGCGGGCGTTACTCTTTCCACCGACGTCCACGGAAATTGCATCGGCTAACCGTTGAATCGAGCCATCCGCACGCCAGCGAGGCGCGATAAAGCTCTTGCTGTCGAGAAACGGGGAGAGAGCTAGAGTTAGGAGGAAAGCAGGAATCACGCTGACCTACTGGAATTCTATTCCCCGAGGTGCACTGTTTCGTTTCCTCGTCAGTGTCCGGATTTATTTTCGGCAAACATCGGCCGTCTGTTAGATTGCACGAAGCCTACGTTTCCAAGTGCACCGAAGAAACAGATTTGATTCGAAACTAGCCGTGATTGCGGTGCGAACAGATCTGTCCCGTGTTTTAATTTCTCCGCATCGATAAAAGATTGAATTAATTCATAAATTCTGAATTGAAATTTCTACTTCATTGAAATTCATTTTCACCGCACGGATAAATCGTCACCGATATGCAATTTCCTTCCCGATGGAGGTTAATCCCATGACTCCGGTGTTACACGCGATCTGGAATTGTTAATTATAAGGAAATACCATCCCCCTGTCGACGAAGCTACCTCGTACAGGAACATAGTGCATGCAAATAGGTTGCGTCGAACGGTGCTATCAGCCAATCACTCGTCGTTTGTATTCGCGAATCGATCTATGTTCCTTCCGGGACAAGGGTCGCAATTTCTACCGCGTTTCGTACGCAACTTCGTTAACGGTTGTGCATGCAAAACGCACCGGAAGACGGGACGTCGTAAACTTTCCGGAACTTGGCCACGCGTTTCTGAGCGAATGGCAACTTGCGAGCTATCTTGCTGTATGATGCTAATTGACAAAGTGATTTCGGGTCTTCAGCTCTTTCGAATGCGATAGAAACGAGCGGACACTTATCCGAAATACTTGCACGTTAAAACTTTACTCGGGTATAGTCGATTCAGAAATAAATTCTCCGGACGAGCCAACTCGATTTAACCTTTCGAAAAGTGGTGGTAACTTTGCGAAACTCGTTGGGGAACAATACTTTGATTGCAGTACGTAACGTTGCTCCAATTCTTGGGGGTAGAAGTTTTATTGCGATGCTGGAGCTTCGATTGTGAGAGCTTCGAGACCGTGTATGGGTAAATGACAGAGTCGTTTGATTTCAAATTCTCGGCTGATTAATATCGAAAATGATTCGATTAACCGTGATACCAAACAGAGCGGAGAGAAACGTTTTGTTAACTCGTTCGGGAACCACCGTCAGCTTATCACGAGACCATTACAACTGTGATCATTCATTCGAGATGAACCGCCATTGCTGGTACGATTTACAAGGTACAAGCTGGAATTTAATCCGTAGGCATAGCCATCGGGAAAATATTTCACGATGATTGATGATTTCTGCCGACAACACGCGCCTTTACCGACCATTTCTCTTCATTACGTACGCGATACTTGAGGGCAAGGCAACGGATACGAGGGAACGCGTTTTCAAGCAATTTCATTTTCCAACATCGAGTTTAATGAGTCCAAATCGTCGACTTCCTCGTCATTGTTCCTCGTTCAGGTCGGTTTTCACTCGTACGTACGAGACAGCTGTCGCAAATGTGAGTCGAGAACGATTCGTACCCCATATGTTCAACGAGAAGAAACGAATTATCTCGATGTACTTTGGGATATTTTAAAAATCGAATCTACGAATAGAGAAGTTCTGTGTTTTCTTTGTTTAACATCGGCTCTTCTTAACTGGTTAGACCAATCGAGTTTGCCAGAAATACTCGCTGTTAGATGGTTGTAACGCGATAACGAGCACGAATCGTTCGTCAGCTTTTCCACCGTGTAATCGCGCTACGTAATATGAGTATTTCATCGTGGCTGGCATCGCGGAAGGTGTAAAGTATGCAGCATGCAATCGAATCGCGCGATAAAAGGAAGAATCTAGGAAGGGAACGAGTAGCGGAGCGAGCTGAAAGAGCGGAGGGAAGGGAAAGATTAAAAGGTAGCTAAACCGTAAAACGAGAGATGGATGGTCGAAGCAAGGAAACGAGACGTAGCCGCGATCAGAAATAGAGAACACGGATTAAGGATTGTAGGGAGGAAAGGGGGGTGGAAAGGTTGAAAGAGCATCGGGGAGGAAAATCGAACACAAAAGGAAGCTGAAAAACATAGAAGGCGAAAAGGGAAGTGGAAAAAGCAGGCAAAGTTGGACTGGTTGGCGTAAGGCAATGGCAAGCTTTTATCGGCGATCGCTGCCAGCAATTTCCGTCTTTATCGTCTATCAAACTCGAGCTATCGCACCCTGCAGAGTCCCGCCACGCCTCGGGGCCAAAACAGCCTCGTTCGAATCGCGATAGCCTAATAGAGCGACGAGCATTTCGATGCATTTGCGCTTCGAACTGCTGGCTAAAGAAAAATTACACCCCTGTCTCGGTTCTTCCTTTTCTATCCTTCTTCTTTCTTTTTTCTTCATTCGCGTGCTTCGGTATGCAACGTACGCTGGACGCGTAGCGTCTCCGGAAAAATTGAATTATTGGAAAACGTGCCGCGTTTCGCGTCGAGCCTCCTCTCTCGGAACTTCTAGAGAAACGAGTCGAGTTCGCTAAGGGAAGT
This sequence comes from Osmia bicornis bicornis, assembly GCF_907164935.1. Lineage (NCBI taxonomy): Eukaryota > Metazoa > Arthropoda > Insecta > Hymenoptera > Megachilidae > Osmia > Osmia bicornis. The sequence continues at coordinate 5,764,082 of NC_060224.1, read as the reverse complement.
TATGTCGTCCGACTAACTCCAGGGAATTTATATTCGTTCGCTGCACCGAATCGATACGACAATTATGTTCGATCGAATCGACTAAATTAATCTACTCTCGTTGCGCCCTTAATTTTCCAACTTCATCGTCCGAGCACAGTGCAAGGAACCTTGATTACATAAATTAGAATTCTTCGAGTTTCTTCTAGATATCTTATCGGATCCGACATCTAACAACTTTCCACGATTAGTTTATTCGTCCCTGATCGGCAATCGTTTCCATTTTCCCGCGATTTTCATGCGGCGATAACGCTCACAGGTTCTTCGGTCGATTTCCCGACGATTTTCCCTGCTGCTTGCCGCGGAAGGAATTGCACCCGGGTCGTGTGAACGATGATCGATTCGTAGTTCGACAGGGTCGATATAAACCTAGGGAGAATTGTAATTCCGGAACGGCGCATCCGCGCTGCTTCAATTGCGACGGCACGAAGTTCGCGTGCACGGCCATTTGCGAGATTGCCAACGAGAATTTCTCTCTATCTTCCGGAATGCTCGCAGATAACTCTTCGGCGAGTTTTCTCTTGTGTACTTAGGCAAAAGGTTAGGGACGTGGCGCGGACGAGCCGCGCGAACAATGGATTTTTCCAGCTGCATTATTCATTCTTCGCTCTTCCCTGCTATCCTAACCGCGCCGCTCGAGTATACCTGAATTCCTAGTAATTTAGAGTAAGCTTCGCCGTCGATTACGCTCCCTTTGTGTCGCCAAGAGGTTCGCTCGCGCCCCCGTTGCGTTCCATTTTCCAACCGAATAAGCGACGTTCCTGTTTCGTCCCCGACTCGCAGCGAAAAATAAAACCTCCTTTCGGTTTTCCACTCTCTCCACTCTAATTGTTTCTTCGGTTGCTGCTCTCTTCTTTCTATATTTTATTTTTTTCTTTCAATTTCCCTTTACCGCCCTTCCTCTAGCGAGCATCGATCGTTGCAATCGCTAACTCGTTCATCGTTAATTTTACTTGAAAACAAACGACGAGCGGAAAATTCGCGTGCATCAAATCGTAAAAACAATTTCGAATTGTTTTTGCGAGTTTTATGAAATTTCAACGGTGATTTAATTTTACGACTTCCTCCCCCCCGGTCCGAGGACCGTGATGCACGTTTCGTGTTTCATTTCTCGTTTCAAATTCCGAACAGGATTTTGACGAAAAAAATGAGCCTCGAATGGCACGTGAGGGCTTTTCGATGATCGGATTGCACGGTATTTTTATGGAAATAAAGGAAAATAATTACAGCGTCCGTTACACGTGGGAAAATAGGAACCATTTCCTTTGGTTAATCATTTTGAAGAACACTTGTTAGATTTGGCATCGACGAAAGCTGGAGATAGCATTGATAACGCTGAAGGCAAGTTTCCTCGAGGGTTTCGCGGGAAAGTTTGACCGCGAATGAAAACGCTACAGGAGAAATGCATTTTTCGAAGTACATTATTCACCCTTTAAATCGTACCTACTCCAGAACGACCTCGCGATAACGCGCACCTTTCGTGCTGAATTTTAGATGAAATTTTTCCACCGAACACGAGGAGAATTCTCGGGAAAATATCTGCAAAGGGAAAATGATCAGAGATGATCGGTTCGTTGAGAAACGTGAATGGAAGAGGGAAGAGGATATAAATTAGACCGTGAGAAAAGAACAATCTTCGACTAGTTGAAACAGAATTGAAAGAAAAGAAAAGTGGATTTATATTAGCGGGGAATCTTCACGATTTCATTAAGAAACTTAATGGTTCCCCGGGAAGTTTGTTCATTTCCCGCGATGCTTTAACGATGTACAACGATAACTCGTTCGTCGAATTGTCGAGGGACATCGGTGACGAGAAGAGAAACTCGTCTTGGTCATCTATCTTTCCCTTGGAACAGTGAAAAACGTCGACCACGAATTAAATTCCTTCTTCGAGCACTCGGTTCCCTTTAATCTAGAGTCGGTACTTATCCGGCGCGTGCCGTATTCGCGAAGGGATCTAACAAACTTTCTTATTATGTAGAAGAAGAATTACAGAACTTGCCTCTGTCACGAATAACTAGGCTACTTGAGTTATGGAAACTGGCTCAAACTCGTGGAAATAAAAACTTCCTGGATATATTCAGCTACCGAACGACCATTGTAATACGGTTGTATGTTGCAAAGTGGATTTCTTACTTTCAATCTTAGCACCTACATACAATAAACACGAATCGTAACTCTTGTAAGCTCGATATCGTTTTCCGGAGATTTATGTAATTTCAAGGAAACAATTTCCAGTTCCATTTTCTTTAAGAATCTTTTACTGATTAATAACTACTTGCATCAAACAGAAAAGCTTTTTCGTGATCATTTTATTCATTAAATGATCGACTCTTTTGATTTACTTCCCGGAACACAGTTCGGTCGAAGGCCATTTATTCGGCGAGAGGTCGTTTCAGAAATTACGAAGAATTATTTCGATCCTGTATAAATTTCCCGATATTCCATTTAATTGTTGTCTCGATTTGCATGCAACTGGGGAAAAGCAATTTCGTATTTATCGTGGCTTCCAGTACGCGGTGCTGATGTATGTTCAATTACAATTCAAATACATCTGCGATTGCCAATATGAAAATGGCACATATTCCTTTCTAAATTTACGTCTACCATTCTTCTTATTCCTCTCTTTATCGATCACTAATTAGCAGATATTCGAAGTGTACCAAGGTGAAATGTCCGCTATTTAACGCTAATCTTTCTCTATCAGCTCTGCCAATTTAGATAAAAATAACAATGTTGTTCCGTTAACTAGAAACGGGTACATCCGCCGAGATTCTTAGTCCGGAGTTTCAGTTTGCATGCTAATTCGAAATGGAGCACAATCTCGGACCAGCGGTATCTTTGTTTCGAAACATTTCCAAATACACCGTTCGTGTGAACGTTTTTTTTTGTTTTTTCGTCTCCCTGTTGGCGATGATACAGAGGAATTCATAGAAAAAGTTTTCCCTAGCAAGCTCTTGAAGGCGTCCTGTATTGGATTATCGATCCAACGAGCACCGCAGGTACACGCGATGTTTCCGCGGCGTGATTAGCAGTATCGACGTTAACGTTACCAGTCATCCCCGATAATGTACAATACCGGTGATATCTGTACTGACAACCGGAGTCCAGGATTATCTTCGTGTCACGATTAAACCTGTCTCTCGTTTCGGCCCTTTCCTTTGATAGCTGCGACACCGCTACCTCCTACTGATATATTTAGTATTTATCGCCCGGCTGTGCGCGACAAACTAATTAACACTTAATTACGAATTCCACCTTGCTCGAAGACGAGTTAAAACATATACAAACGGGAGACAAAATCGCCTGTCGGTATCGATGAAACCTCTCAAAAGTATTAACGTTCTTTCTGGCCGCTTTTTAATACGCTTTGTGGATCTTTCTGGCACGTTAGTTCGATGAAAAAAGAAAAAGATTGGGAATATCTTGGACCTCTGCAAAGGGAATGCATACGAGTTAAAATTTGGAAGCATCGAATCGGAATTGAGGCCCGTGATCCGCAATATCGTTTGAAAGCGTGCAGCTTTCGAAAATTGAAATTTTGTACGAGATAGAATATAGAGGAAGGGAGAAATTCAGGAGAATTTGTTTATCTTCCTATGAAAGATACGTGCTACAAGGGACGAGTAGCTTTTTTAGCTTTATATTAACGAAAAGGTCACTTGCGAATGAGCAGTGTTATAGAAAACTGAAAGCAGATGACCTGTAAGGTGCAATCGACTTTGAATCATGTTACTCTTGATTAACTCATTACCGAATATACGTTATTTCACACTGTGTCGCACAAAATATCACGGGTTACTGATGGCGGACCTTCGGGATCCGTGCACCCTCGGTTTCATCTTAGAGGTTCGCCACTTCCGTTCACGTCCCAACTGTTTAGTAACTCTGTAAGTCGGATCATAAGAGTGTCGTAAAACGTTTTTCGTTTCCAAAACCTTTAGCCGAAAGACATTAGGTTTCCGGTAGCAAGCTGGACGAAAATCGGGACAAGCAATGCGAGACGGTGCTCTATTTCGATTCCCTAAATCTTCTCGTGTTGTAGGTAAGCGTTGCGGCGCATCTGCGGGATGTTGAACTTTCTTAAACTCCGACTCTTACGCGAAAGAAGTTTTTCCATAAAGTTTCGCGAAAGCTGGTCGTTGGTCGGGCTAATGCAGAAAGAAAAACAGAGTGTGACGAAGGAGCAGGAAAACGTCGTGCTCTGGCTCGTCCATTTCGTTCGTTTTGTTCGACGAACGACAATCCTGGATATGGGAATAACTTCGGCCTCGATTTTTTTCCCCCATTTTTTTGCCCATTTTTATTGCCGCCTGATACCAACGAGCATCGGGTCGGCCCCGATTGTAAATTATTGCCGAATCGTCGCGTCGCATCGACGAATTCGCCTCGACGGGAAACGAAATTGTTATCTCCATTAAATGCACGTTCGCGTACTGTGTTAATCGAGTCGCGAATCGTTTACACAACGTACAAATATTCGCTTTTAATTATTGTTTACCAAGCGAGCCCGTGCGTCAGCATCGTACCTTCTCGTAATGTAACCCGCGAAAAATTCGCTGATCGTTCCTTCCGTAGAAAATAATTAGAACCGTATATTTCGATAATTTATTACGCAAATAAGTGGAAATCGTGTTTAATGGCGGTGGCAAGGATTAACCAGGGTACGTTCTCGGCGAAGGAGATGAACGCTGTGCATTATTTATTGCACCGACGATGCCGCTAACCGAATAATCGATTTCACATAATAATAAAGCATCTTGGATACGCTTGTATATCACGGAAGTTGTCAGGATGTCGCATAGATCACTTGTTCATCCGCAAACATAAATTGTCCGGCGATAGCATGGTATTGATCAAAGGGCCGATTTCAATCCTCGATAATACCGAAGACGCGATACGATTATTAATTCTTCATCAAAATTGCAGTGTTAATTGTGTACTAGATTGTTCATACAAACAATGATATCTTTTCTACTTATATCACCACTCACATGATATACTGTGTACGTTTAATGCAACAGCAAATTGAATGCACGTCACACAGTGTATGTGTTTTTTTTGTAATAATAACAGGAATGAGCTGCCAGCAGCGTTGAACAACCGCTGCGACATTAAATGAATAACCGCAGCCGAGTGCACACTAAATGATGCACAAATTACGAAACCGCACGCGTGGCCGGTGCTCGCGTGTTTACACATAATTGTCCCGAATTTAATTAGTACTTCCGTCGAGAAGGATTCGAGGTACCCGCAACCGGTGGCTGGCTTGTCGAGTGCTAATTCATCGCGTGTTTCGCGGCAGGAAACTTTCGGTGTGTCGAGCTTTTCCGGTCGAAAACATTGGGATCTGATTAACAGCGGCGAAGAAATATCGAACTGTTATGTTGAAATGAAACCTATCTAAGTTAATCTCGAAGTTTCCCCGATGGGTACATAAAAATCTTAGGAGCTCCACGATTTTCGCCTCAATCCTCGATGCTTGTTCCATTCAAGATCGAAGGGTTGCTGGGTAAAGAATTACAAGAAAATGGATCGCGACGTAACGAAAATATGTTCTCTCCCTGCGGTAAAATGAAAATATGTCGGGGTTTCGTGGAAACCGCGATATTATTGTATTATTCTTTCATAACTCTCCGCGATAGCCAGATCACGGAATGCAATAAGCGAACGCGGTTCGATAAGAAGCGTTCTCCGATATATTCTTCTTCCCATACGACCAACCTCAGTTCCTTGTATCGAATTAATGTTTCTACTTTGCTGGATGTGGAGGCACGTGCAGGGACTATAATAACGTTAAAAAAGCTTTTCATTCTGTTTCACGTCAGTTTTCTTTATGGTCAATTATTCTTTATAAATTAATATCTGTTTCGCGAAACAGAGTTCGAATAAATTTGGTAGTTCGAGGAGGGTTCGAAGAATAAGTAACGTTATTTGTGCAAAGTGCAAGGAGGGAGAAGGAACCGTATCGAGCAGCTGCATCCAATAAGTGCATCCTCGAGAGCATTTGTGTACAAGCTCGAAACTGTCGACATATCTTCACGTTAAGCCGACGTTATAGCTTTGGATTTGCAGGTTGAAACTGCGACAGTGTATGGTTCGCCGATTCATATCTCAGCTAGTCGTTCACGGGCCATCCGCAGCTGTCTCAGCCTCGGCCACACGATCAACTTTTATTCATGAAAACATTTCAAATTCCAATAGTAAAATTGGCTCGGTTTCTACGTTGCCTCCGATCGTTTCTCCATCTTCGTAGGGAAAATTCGCGATATTCCGGACGGATTCTTAGTATCTATAGGGGAGGCATCGTGTAAGAAAGATTCTAAATACGAAGGAGAAAATTTCTAAGTCCAAATTCTATCCATCTAAGTGTACTAAAAGCCGAGAATCTAAGTTCCATTAGAGATAGATGGAATTAAATCCCGTGCATCGCCGACTTTCCGGACATGAGGAGTACCTTAAGGCAGAACTCCTCAGTCTGGAGATAGAGGGAACCATTTTTAATTCCCATGCATCGCTTCGTCTCGAAACTCGAAACACCGTCGAGGGTCAGGGCGGGTTCGCAAGATCGGTCGAAAGCGATCCTTAAAAGCGTTAACAGCACGAAGTTGCGAGTGGATAGCTTTGTCGTCAGACGACGCTTCGTTTGCCCGATAAAACATGCTCTCGACGGGTAACGATCCGCGTCGCGACGCTCATTAAAATTAATTGACCCAGGGGAACGATTTCTTGTCGGATAATTTCGCGATAGCCAGCGAATCGAACGTTTCATTGCCGGCGGAAGAGAAAAAGAAGTTGGAAAAGCCGTTCGAGTAGGAGGATAACAACGCGATCGTTAGGAACCTGACGGTGGATACGTATCCGTTGGGAAAATTTCGGGAATTTACCGGCGCGTTTCGACGGTCGTGGGACGAAAGGTTAATTAAGCGACCGCCGCAAAACATAGCACGCAATTAAACGTTTCCCCCATTAATATAACAGGTGCCATCGACCAGCTCCGTCCCCTGGCCAACAAACCTACGGTACACAGGGAACGTTCGAACCCCGGGCGAAATTTTCGGGACAAAAACGGAACGAGAACCGTTTACCCGTGCACCGTGGGAAACGGGAGCCAAAATTCGCTCGCGAGATTTCAATTACGCGAACAGGCCGGACTTTTAACACCGCGCCAAAGAAAGGTTAATTAAGCGGTCAGCTTGACCGTATCGCGGTGGCAAACATTTCCATTGGGAAACAGGATTAGAGCGAATAACACGCGCGATATCTTGACACATAGGTATGTCAATGATCGGTATCGATTTCGTGTCGATTCACCTTCTATAATTTCTGTTCCATGAATAATTGAAATAATAAATACCGACATAATATCGAAACTTCCTATATAATTAAAGCAAAAACCTGTAATTACAAAACATAAGAAATTTTAATAATTTTATTAATTATGAAATGTGCAGTGTATGTTTCATAATATGCAGGAATTTCGTTGCATATTTACAGAACGGCGGGAGAGAAAATTAATATGTTAATTACCATAGTGAAAATGACACGTAGTGTTAACAATTATGAAAGACACTATCGTGTCGTTTTGTAACGAGCTTTTAATTTATTGCTTTACATAATTAATGCAGTACCTTTAAATAATTTAAACGAGAAGAATTACAACCTGTACTCTTTTCTTTAATTATATTCATCCACATTCGTAGCCGCGAATCATTCTCCAAACAATACCCTAAAGTAGCAACGTAGAGCTGAAAAATCTGTAATAAAATGAATTACAAGAAGATCGTGATAAACGTATAGCTCGTTATATGGCTATTCTACGTAACCCTGGTCCCTCATTAACAGCGGAAATTGTACGCTACGGATACCCGTATACATTACCTCAAAAACATTTCAGTTTCTTTCTACGTTTGTTTCTATTCGCTCGGATGTTCCGGAGCATTTTAATCCGGCACAAAGCAGCGAAACAGGAAACGGTCGGAAAAAGAATTGAATCGTTAAAGCGGCGCGCAGAGTTAAACAGGGCGGACCCCCTGAAAAACGGTAGCTGCAAATTAACAACGATATCACTGCCAGGACCATAAATAAAGATTCTAATTAGTACGTAACGTCGTAATCGCGATATCTTTCGCGCAATAAGCGAAACAAGTTGCGAATAAAAAGTTATTTATTCGACGTCAATGTTCGAGTTTTCGAGACGCGGAAAATTCCGAACGGAAGTAACTTTTCCCCCCCAGCTGCAAGTTTCGCGGCAAGTTTCGTCCAGATCGGCGATCGTTAAGTCCCACGTGTTGATTATTTATCGCGCCTACCGCGAACAATTTACGCGGAAAATCCGAAACAACGGTTCCAAGTAAACACAAGCTGGTTGCAGTTCGATGCATTTGTGCACCGATGCATTCGACCTCCGCGTCGGGGTCGTTTGTCTTCGAATCGGTCGAATTTCCTGGGAAAACGAGAAACCGATTGCCGCGATGTTTTCTGTGTCACCGACGAAGGAAACGAACGTTCGCGTTATTTATGCGAATTGTTCAAGTTCTCTCGGCGAAGCAATGCTGTTTCATTTATAAAATAATCTCAGCGAGTCTGGCAAGTTTGGACACATCTTTTATTTAACTGCATCGTGTTAAACAAAATGAGCATCGTATCTTGTATGGGTCGTTGCGGCTTCAGCATGCTCCCGGCAACGTGGCTGACGTCTTTATGGGATCTTTATCTTCCTATTTTACGGGCACACCACGTACGAGCATCATTGTCGTAATATATGTCCTGATATTAAACCACCGCAGATGGGAGAATTTGATTGTAACGTCTTAAAAAAACGCTTGCGATTATGCTAATCGCTAAGAAAAGAAGAACACGTTATGCGATATCGTTTTCAATTTTCCTGCGATTCTCTCCAATGTATCATAAATATTCTAAAGCTTGTCAACAAGTGTTATTCAACATTGTTAGTTGAAGTTCGACGTTACGCTGAATAATTCACGAAGTTTCAGTATCGCAACAATGTCCCGAAGTCATCTTTATAGATTTATTAGCTTTGCAACTGTGTTTTGTTGATCGTTTCCCGGTACTGTGTTGAAACGACGAATCAGTGGTAATAGTCGTAAATGTCGAACATCGGACAATATATCCCCCGCAGACGTTGAACAATAAATCGCGTCGACGTTACACGCATAGTCCTCGAAGACACGAGGCTGTTTTAGTCGATCGAAGCTGGTGGGACGAGCGTGTATCGCCGTGGAGAATCTGCCTCTTCCTGGCGAAGAGGCTTTTAGCGCTTTCCGTACACACGCGTGTACTCGGAAACAGCTCTGCGGCCGACGTGTTACACACACGCGACTACCAGCTACTTGTAATCAATGTAATTCACCGGATTATGTACGTTAGGTCGTACGTGTCGTCGCCAGTTGCTTGCAACCGTGTATCCTCGCGCCACGGATATCGCCACTTTTCACTACCCATAACTCTCTTGCGCTTTAGGGAAAAAGGGAAAATACAGCGCTCGCTCGTTCGACACTTTAAACTTTATAAGCTTTAAATCGTTTTATCCTATGTATCATTTGGCGATACTTTTAAAGCTTTCCAAGAATACTTGAATTGTTTGAAAAGCTGCAAGACTCTGAATATCCATCGCTACTTACAACCTACTTCGGTTACTGTTTGAACGTGTAATACGTTTTTACAATGACACTCTCTGCAATATTTCTGTAACAGCTGCACTAAAAAAATGTAAAAAGTGTGATATTCTTCGTTTATGGAAGTTTCATAGTTACAAAGTCCACAGGCAACGAAACGAATGAAATTGCAATTTAATATTACGACAGTTTGTTCGTCGAAGTCGGGTAGAATGCTGAAAATGTACATACAACAAACGGAAACGCCCTAATAGCACGGTACCGTTCGTGTCAGTCGGATAACGCGTCGGGGAAAGCTTTCGACAATTTTCAACGTTGGAGCCTGTACAAATAACGCAAACCCATCAAGAAGCTTGGCTAGCAGCTACGAATTTCCAGACTTTATGCCGGCCGCATGCATTGGCAAGTTTACGTTGTACCGTCTCTCTTATTTGTCAATGATATCGAGTTCCGTTCGAACGGCACAATGATACGAACTGGCTCGAGCAGTTTCCATCGACGCGTTTTCAAAGATGAATGCCATTTTCTACGTAACGTGTACGAATGGAAAACACAGCTTGCTCCGATTTCAGTTTCCGTGCGAGGGTAAATTGTCGTTTCGCATCGTGTAAATAATCAAACGATCGCCATTTTCTTTTCATCGATCTATCGTTTCTACGCGATAAATGGAACGATGTAAATATCAAAGATGTGCATAGAAAATCGGTGTAACTCATGTAACGTGCGCGTAAATAATTCTGCTTCAGCATTTCGTGTCGTCTGCTGGTAATTAGGTAATTTGCTGTTTTACGCTTTCAAAGACGTTTGGCCACGTTCGCCAGCGACGTCGTTTCCGTTAACGACGAGTCAAGTTAACGAGAAGCTCCCAGCCAGTTCACCGCGAACGGAAATAATCAAGCTCTACGACATTAAACTATTTAACAACGTTTGCACCCTGTTCCTCGGTGTATTCGTGCAGCAGGTTGCAGCAAACAATTTCACGCCTTCTCCTGACGGAATTTAAAGCGAAACGTCTGAAAATGGAAATGAGCAGGGTTCACGGGTTATCCGGAGAGTAACGGACCTCGGGCGACCATTTGCCGGAAACGCGTTAGAACACCAGAACCAAATGAAATTAGGGTAGTCGGTCTCGATAGCTGCTCGTCGAGTTTCCGGTTTAACGAAGACACACCGCAAAACGAAACTCCACTTGAAATTCTAAGTTTTCCTGCTTCAGCTGTATTTGAAATTATTTTAATGAAATTCTCCAAACTTTATGTTATACTCACTGCATCGTATAATTTTTATTACTTTTTTTTTTTTTAATAATTTCGTTGGATAATTTGTGTTACTCCGGAAATTCCTGCTTAGTACGTACTTTTTCACGTATCTTCAGCAAACGCGTTTTGCACTTTTGCCACGGTACTTTTGGGCGTCCGCCAGCCAGCAGGAAGGTGCGTCTCGACGCCAGTTCGGAGCGAAATTAACCGACCGGTGGACCAGCGCAATTGACCCTACGGGCATGAACCCGCTTGTCGGGATAATCTAAATTCTCTGGCGCAGGCAAATTAAGCGGCGCTATCCGAAGCAACCGGCCGATTGTTTGCGGGCTTCTCGCCCCGCGAAATTAGCAAACACCTCGGTTTTCCGCTCTTCGACGCCCGAAAATTTCAACGGCTCGAAAAATAAACCGACGTGCCTGAAAATAGAGAAGTGAAAAACACCCGTCCAACTTTGCTTACGTTTCATAAATGGCTAAAAACTGAATATGAAAATATGTTCATTTTTGTTTCGATTTTTAATTAATGTACAACATATTTTCATTTCATTCGCGAAAACGTACGTTGGAAATTTGAAATTGTGCGCGAGCAAATTACGTCTACCTAATTGAATCCGAATTACAATGAAATTATTGAATGTTTCGTGCGTTGATTCCGGTCCGATTGTTGATTCAACCCCACAGAAAAATTTCATCCGTAACCAGCTGAGTATAAAACGAATGATCGCATCGGAATTTAATAAACGCGTGTAATTCCGTGCCACCGGCTTAATACAGAGTCAATAGGGGTATTGTTAATTCATGACTGTTTTATGTTATCGTCGCTCGTTAATTCCGCTACCAAATTATGAAGTACAACAATGTTCGCCGTAACGTTCGCGGTGAGATTAATGTATCATAATAGATGCATATGATCGGGCGATTTTCAGAGAAACTGAACGAACAACATTTATTATGAAAATTGTTTGGTCAGCTACAGCTTTTTTTTTGAGTGAGAAGCATTCTCTCGTGGTTTCAATGCGAAAGGAAGTAGAAAAAAAGAAAGATTTAATGATTCCAGAATCGAGGGTAATTATACGCTTCTATCGTCTCTTCTGGTTATATAACGATACCTTTCGTTATTCTTCTCTGCCCTGCGGTCACAACGCCTCGTCGTCGACATACTAAAACTTTGTTTTAACTGCATCTCGCCTGCAGCGCGTGCCCTAAACTGGGTCGACTAATTAGTCGGATGCTTGAGCCATTCCCTGCATTATATTTCAAGGGAATAAACATGTTGTCTTCGATCGATCTTAGTCGACGATTTCGCGATCGACGTTAACACCTCGCGCTTTTCCCTGAACAGTTTTCCCTGAGCGATTTCCCAACGACTGACAAACGTTTATCGGTTTACAGTGGCAATCCGCTTGTCGTTTCAGGTGAAGTCTAGTCATTGTTCTATCAAGCTACCTCAACGTCTTCGCGTTTACTGACGCATCGATAAATCAACATCGACGTAGAGCCGAAAGCGTATTTCCAAGTGTTGCGCACCTTATACGAAAACGGATGCGACTCGTGTCAGTTGCATTTGATATGCAATCTCGGCGGCAAATAGTTCACTGTTCATCGGTTCGATTTCTCGCCGATAAAAGCCGCGACTAAAGTGCGCGGGATTGTTTTCAAAATCTACCGATAGCATCCCCGTTAACGACTGCGTCTGAGAGCTCTATTACGTGGGCGTCTCGAGGAGGATGGGAAAAAAGACGATTGTTTTGTTCTTTATCGTCATCAGTTTCATACTTCGGCACGAGAGCTGAATAAATTATGCAACCAATAAGCAGTGCGTTCGAAGCTTTGTGTCTTTGTCTCTCTGTTCAGGAGTGTCTTCAATGTCGATCAATTTAACGATCTTCCATTGTAGGGAAGAAAGGAAATCGCTTTTGTAATCTCGCTTTTCCTCTCCGCGAACGGGGTATTAACGCTGCAAGTTTGCCGAGCTTCGGCATATCATCATAGCAAACAGATTTCAATACGGTGAACTTCAATTTCTTCAATGTCTTCATAAATCGTTCAAACATTCGACCAACGTGGAATGGTTAATTTTTAACTGGTTCGCGCCTATCTTCGACCCTTCTGAGAAGCATCGTCTCTCGGTAACGAACAGTTACTAGTTTCAAAGCATTAAAACGAGCCTCGTCTTATAGTTGAAGGTAAAATGTGCGACATCTATGCCGTTCGAGCTAAACAAAGCCACGTCCGGTCAATAATTAGTATACCCAGCTTGAAAGCTGCTCGAGAAGTTCAGCAAACACTTTCTTATTTCGTTCACGGAGAACGTTGAAAACCCCCGCGACAAAGAGTTTCTTCCTCGAAGGATTAGAGGTAAAAGGCAATTTTAAAAAGACGCTAATTTCGTTCTTTTCGCTGGACGAGGCTGGAAGGAGAATTTCAAACTTTATAATGAATATTCCGCTCTAACCCGGTCTATTTTTTATCCCACCGTATCCTCGCAGCTTATTCGATGAAAGAGTTGATGAATATCTAGCAATTTTTTCGCAACAAAGAGATTGTAAATTCGATGCATAGAATATTCTTAATTCCATCGTCGTCGAAGGGTTTTAAAAGGGATGGTATCGGAGAATCCGCGACCGACTCGAAAGCGGTGTCCTTCTCCGTAGAGGCGGTTGATGGTCGCTTTTGTGCGCCATTAAATTCATAAGGTTTAATTAAAAACTCGTTTCGTTCTGTGTGTGCCGAGGTAGATCGCGGTATGCGAAGCCTGTGCACGATGAGAGTTCCTGTAGAGGGGGAATAAAAAAGGGGGTTGAAACGGGACGATGCGGTGTTGGTAGCTGATAGGGGTAAAAGAGGCGCGCGGTGAGGAATTACTTAAACCGTTTCGTCGTCGAGGTAGCCGGGAACGAAGCCAGATTTTTAATTTGCCGATCGAAAGGCATCGGGGAGACGCGTCGCATATTTCAAGCAGCTCGCGGTTGTTCCGCCAAAAACTACTCGGCCTGGTGGTCGCCGCTGCCGCCGCGACGATTATTGATTTATCGGGGCCGAGGGGGTGCGCGTCGTTATTGCATTAACGATAATACGCGTTCGATCACGTGCGTGGCTATTACACGGAATTTGTTGTATCGGCTACCTGGCGCGGATTCCAGTTCGCGACGTTGATAAATCGAGCCAACTATGTTTCGCGGTACGGGTATGCCTGATCCGCGTGTACTGCGAATCATTCCATCGATGTTGCTCACGCTGGATAGCGGAGAAATAGTAATAATTAACCTTCCTTTTTAATCCTCACGCAACGGGGGTAAGGTAATATTTCTCGAACAGCAGCCATTTGTCTCTCAACTTATTGAATAACTCTGGTAGTTTAATACTCAGGAGGGTGCTATTGTGAATTTACGCATGCCTAATCGGATATCAGCGCATTAACCGTGTGATTCATCGAGGAAATAATACACCGACCATACGTATTATCTCGAGCATTTATTTATACAAATAATCAATAAGATTATACATAAAACAGTGATGGGAAATAATTATTTATAAAAGACACGCGTTGAAAAGTGGATCGATAGAGAGCGTAATTCCACGCGATCGGATTTAGCACTTTGAGCATTGGCACGCACTCGAATACCTACGATTCGTCCTAAATTTTTATCAGATCTGTACAATTACGATTATCCTGCGCTTTCTGCTCGCTTTCGCGTATTGCTTGAAGATCTTACACGTTCCTGTCAGGTTGGTCGAACATCGAATAAGTGTATTTTGTCCACGAAACGTTCGCCGGTTCGTTTGGCATCGGTTGGTTCACGGAAAAAAGGGTCGATTAGCGAGTTTTGGCCAGCCTGGTTCGTTGCTCGTCCAACAGCAATGACGCTTGGCCCATAATTTTCGCGCTGGTTCGAACCAAGAATAGCAATTGGTATTCGTCCGTGACGGTCAGGGGTGTTCTCGTCCTCACTAGAGCATGAAGAACGTTCGCTCTCTCCAGATCGAGCCATCTTTGTAGGGTGACCTCCCTCTCTCGTGGTCCACCTAGGGTCACGTCCGCTGGTCCCCACAGAGAAAATTCCAGGACTGATTTCACCTACAACCACAGCGTATACTTTATCCTTTACTTTATTTGATTTCTCCTCTCTATTTATCGATGGACGTCGATTCCTTTTTACATTCGATCGAAGATGTAATTTCTTGGAGTAACTGAAAAGCATTTCACTGTTACCTGAGACAACGTGACCGCCTTTTCCCTCATGAGCAGCTCCTGAATCAAGGGTAACCTGTTCGTCAAGTTCAATTGTCGAAGCGCGACGAGGGCGCACTGGCACAATGAGACCCTATCCTCTTCTCGTTCCTCGTTCGTCTCCACGTTCAATCTGTCAAAGGTTATCGAGCAGTAAGCAAACCAATTCCGAGCTTGGCGTCGAGAGAGCGACGTCGCGCGTATACCGACCCCTGAAGAAGGTAGAGCCTGTAATAGGCATCCTTGTCCTCCCTGCAGAGTACCACGTTGTTCAGACTGCTCGCGGACTCCTCGATTCCTCTCGCTTGAAGGCTCTTCAACGCGGTGACGAATTGGAGAAGCACAAACGAGGCTTCTCTGATCGTTCCCTCCTCGTGCATGTCCTTGGTCGTCGCGACGCCGAACGATTGTATCGTGCTTACTTGCAGACGGGGTAGAACAGAAATGGTCACTGAAATAATTAGAAAATAGTGTACAAAGTGTAGGATGATGTGGGACAGGGATTGGCATCAGGAATGTCTTTCAACGAAAATATCTTAATAAATTCTGTAACGAAAAATTAAGAAACCTGAAGACAGACGTTTTAATTGGTTAATAAATCTACCGTTAAGTAGCCATCAAAAGGTGATGAAAAATTCCAATATCCAATCTAAGATATTAGAGAAATAAAACGATGGTAGGTACCTTCGGGCTGCTTGTTCCCAGCCAGTCCCGCTTTCTCGGTAATTTCCTTCGGCACGCTGTCTATAAACTCGATTATAGGTGCCAAATAAAATTCTTTCCGTGACACGTGTGTGGCCAGATCGAAGGCGACGCAGAGAGTGACGTTCATCTCGTTCCACGTCGCCGAGTAAAATATTCTTCTGCCGACGGTAATCGACGTATTGGCGTCGATGTTGAAGTGGCTTATACGGGGATTCGTATTTTTCAGTGCTCGCAGCCCGGTTGGCACTTGAGGCGTTTGGTTCAGCTGCAACAGATCGCGAACGATGGCTGTATTTTTCATGCATACACTATCGTCGCGATATTTTTAACGAACAACCTTGAATCCTGAATAGAACTGTGAGATATTTGCAATAACCCTACGTGTTTTATGCAAAATTCTTGAAGGCTTTTCGGTTGAATCGTTCGGCAAGAACGTCTCTTGAATATGTATAACTTTGAGAAATTTACGGTAGGTAATTCTACGGGTTCTACTGTAAAATTCTTCGAGACCTCTGTTTGAGTCGTCGGCTAAGAAATTAACGTCCAAAGAAATTTTCCTATCTGGTGGATAATCAAAACGACCGAAGCCAACTCTGTTGAATGGAACTTTAAGAAATTATGCGATAATTCAACGCGCGTTTCATGCGAAATTCACCCGGGAGATTTTCACTGAAATTAACCTGTAAAAAGGAAATGTCAGTATGCGAGGAAAATCTGAATGATACCTGCTCGAGAAATTGCGCGAGAGCCTCGTGATTCGCGACGACCACGGCGCCGTAATTATCCTCGAGGCTCCGATGAACTATACTGCGACCTCTGCGTTGCCTCAATCGGCTTATCCTTAATTCGTCGTCCTTATTCTTCCAGTCCTGATCCTCCTCGGGGCCCTGCATTTTAAGGATTCTATTAGAAATTCCGCGGGTTCGCGCGACCGATAAAACTATCTCGAAGTAAAATTGTTTCCGAGGTTCTTTATTATATACGAAGAGTCTAGCCGAGCCATGAATTTTCCAGTGGGTAATAAAGTTCCGTAAATACCACTGGAAAAGTCTCGCTGCGATAATAAAATTGTCGTTTTCCTTCGTGTCTGTGGAAACGAGTCGCGCTTTTTAAGAAATTTTCAGGCATCTCCATTCGGAGATCGATAAAGTTGAACAAACTTTGAGAATTGTTTCTACGAAATGAATCGTACGTATTCATCTAATGTATCCTGTTTTTGCGATAAAAGAGCAAAGAGATAATACCTCGTCGCCAGTGTAAAAACCGTACGGTGCATACAACTCGCTCTCGGTCTCGCTACCGCAATACGGAAGCGAAGTCGACCTGACGAACGTCTGATGATGGAATTTGAATTCCGCAGTGGGTTCCATCGCGTTGCTGTCGGATTTCCTCTTGCAGGTGAGATGAGATCCGCCCCCGTGTCGGAGCTCGAGATTCGAATCGCACTCTGGCGAACTAGAAAGGCACTCGTAAACATGACTGTCGTTAGACGTCTGGAAAAAATCCGGGGAAAATCAGATGTTAAATTAGTGATTTTCGTTAAGTAGGTTCAACGAAAGATGTTCAAGAATTTGATTTTCTGTAAACGCATATGTAGGTTTATAGACTTTCTTCATGGTCCGCGCTCCTAAGGTTGAACAGTTTTTCTTTAATTTTCCGTACCATCGATTTCTCCATCGACCATTTAATTAACCGATGCTAGGGTGAGATAAAGGAGAAATTTATTCCGAATAATCTTCAAACTCGGGGAACTTCTTCTCCCATAAAAGGGTAGTCGTTTTTGATCAAGTCTGTCTGTAGCGAAGGAGGTTAAACTCTTGAACACCTTCCAATTCGTTCCGATTGGCCATACGGTCGTAAAGATCGCGTTAAAGGGCCATCGATAGTAGCATTACCAGAGAATCGGAGGTGGGTGGTGCAGAAACCGCGACTGGCTCGTAATCTTGATTAAGGGCCGGACTGGATGAGCCGTGTTTCTTGAGGATCGGCTGCGAGGTAGCTTGGTCCCTCATACTGGCGGTTCTTTGCGGTTTCGAGGGTGCCAACGAGCTGCGCACCTCACCTGTAACATCCTCCGCTGCTGCAGGCACGTCCGCCATCGTCAAGCGCCACGGGTTAGTACCACAAGACACAAGGCATGTCACAAAACAGGCTAGCTACCGTACTAGCGTGCTAGGAGGACGTCACTCGTTGCGATAATACTCTAGAGACGCGTTAACACGCGTATACGTACACGTGGGTACGCGGAGCGGCCAGGGAAAAAGCAAAAAAGAAAAAAAAACACGTGGTCGCGTCGTCGTTTTCAGATCACTATTTTACCCCTTCGCGATTTCAATCGAACTCGAACCGCGGAAGCACGATTTCCCGCTGAATCGATGATTCATCGATCGTTCCTCTGAATTGGCTATTGTGGTTTCTAACCCGGATATGCTCATTGAATTACAGTTAATTTTTTTATATAAAATACTTATAAAATTCTTATAATATACGAGCATATCAGGGTTAAATTAAAGAACGAGAGGATACGGTTATAGTTTAAACGCACTCTATTCAACCCTTTAATTAATTTGTAATAGTCGAGGCGTTAATGAGTATTCAACATTCAGAACGATATAAACGATACGTTTACATCGTTATGCTTATCCTCGGGTTCTGATTTGTATGTTTGCAACGGAAGGATTATAGCTGGTATCTTAATTCTCCGGGAAAGTAATTGCACGGCTAAAGGGTTCGATAGAGTTCTATAAATTCTGTACGGAACACTGCGAATTAAGTGGTTGTTCAGAGTCTCGGAGTAATCGCGGGGAATCCTGGGATTGGCAGGCATTCGTTATCAAGGTTCGACTAAAAGGGAGCACGATGCTAATATGCAATCAATACATGCGGCGTTAGTTGCACCCAGGATGGTTAAAGGAGGAGGCCTTGCGCAACAATGGTACCGACGCGTATGCTATTTACAACGGAGCAGAAAATCAGAAGAGCACCTCTCTATCCTCTAGCTATCGATTCTCGAACAAAACCAGATTCGATTTGTCGAACAGAATTAGGGGAAAGCATCGAATCAGTTGGTTGATTTATAGATCGCGAATGGGATGAATTGATCGAATGTCTAAAAGCAGACGGAAGAGGAGAAAAGAAAGATTAGGTCATTCCAAAAATTTCTTTCTATAAAAATATAATCTAACAAAAATCTAATGAAAAACTAACAAGACTTCAACTAAATGCATCGATTTAAAAAACGGCACGAACTCTTGGAAAGACCTGATATAAAGGAATAAAAGAAACGATGGGTGATGAAAGAACTGTGCACGAGTTTCGAGTAGTCTTTGAAGGCAAAGTCTGATCGGTGCATGCGGTTAACGATGAAGCAGACCCAAATCGAACCGCGCAAACGTGAAACGGTCTCGATAACAATAAATCAAAGGAATCGATCGAGTTTCTTTTCTCGCTTCGTCGTTTCACATCGTCGAGGCCTCCGTTCGTTCGTCATGAAAGGAATAATAGAATGCGTTAGATCGTCTGGTAAAACGCGACGGGTGCAACGAACAAAGAAATGAAATGAAAAAAATAAAAAATAAAATTAAAAAAAATAGAAAGAAGCGTGTATACGTAATTCGTAATCGAGAGTGACCAAGAAAACAAGGCTTTCTGGTGTTTTTCAGGCAACAAACGTTTATTTCAGACACAGAAATTCCAGGTTACAGAGAATCTTTTGTAGTTCATTTTCTTTCGTTCCGTGTACACAACAGGGTGTATCGATTCATACAACAGTTGAGCGTCGCATTTGTTGTTTCTTTCGTTCAGTCAGCCATTCTCAAACTTTTGATCACGCTCTCGTTCGTTGGAGAAAAATTTCTGTATCGAAAATAGCGAATTGCGCGCGTGGAAACAATGGGTGCGAGCGTTTACGCCACGTCGAGACGCGTTTTCATTTGCGACGCGATTTCTTCATCGAGAATCCCGACTCTTTTTCGTTACGCGTCGCGTTTTCTCTCGTCGTTTCAACGCTGACGGATATTACAAAGTAACATGATAATAAGATACATATGTATATGTATATCACAGAGAATCGTGAATCTTCGAAACGTATAATATATATATAATATATCTCTGTATAAAGGCAGTTAGTCGACAGAGTACACGAGTAAAATATAGTCTTTCCAAATGGATTAGTCGTATAAAATATAAAAACGCGTATGGCATATAGCAAAAGTCGTAAGATCTTATCTCAAGAACATTCATAAATCCGATATTGTTTCGCGTGTTTGGCGAATGAATCTCTTCTGTACAGTACCATCTTCCTCTTCTTTATCGTTCGATAACAATGAGAGATAAAAATGAAAAAAAAAAAAAAAAAAGAAAATAACGCCAGTTTCACGACGACCGTACGTCGACCCGGCGAAACGAGTAAACGAAGAAAAAAAATTCGAGAAAACGGGGAAAGAAGGTTGGGGATGAGAGTTAACCACCGTTATCCAACGTTACAGGATCTACCGAACGGACGTGTTCTCGCGATAAGTAAATTCGTAAGGAAGCAGCTGGCGCGAGGATTCGTGTGAGTATGGCTGTTACAACATCGAGACTTGCCGTGGTTTCAATAATTAGTTACATTGTATGGGCCTGAACTTACCCAGATTCGCGTAAATCGAGTCTGAGGTGGTCGAGGCGGTAGGCTGCCAAGATGACGGGGACGAGGACGATGAGGATGACGATGACGATGACGACGATGAGGAGGACGATGATTTCGACGGTTTGTTGTCGCTTCTTGCCGGTAATTGTTTGCTCTCAACGCGTGGCGGTGGCGGTCTGACCGGTTTACTTGCTGCATCCAGTCTCGACCAATCCTCCAGGGACTGGTTCCTTGGCGGCGGTGGTGGTTTTCCGGGTCTCGCTGTAACCAAGTCGAATATCGTAGCCAGGTTACGACGCTTGTAATTTTAACGCTGTATTTAGAGAACCTCGCTGGTTCGTGCTCGGATATTAATCGTTGCTTTTAAAGGAACTGTGTGCGTGCTCCTGATACAGTGACCCAATGGTAGCTGCATTACCGTATGCATTGTTAAATCGATAAAAGGGATCGCGTTTAATTAGTCCGAGATAACGGGAAGGTTCGCGTTGAATAATTATTTGAACAAAGCGAATCGTGCCATTTGTCGTTTTATAATTCCGCGCGTAACTAACCCTGCGAAAAGTCTGATCCCGAACGGAAATACACGTTTATCAGAGAGAAGGGTTTTATCACCTTACGGCACAATCGCTGATAAATCTGTAGCAGTTTGAACGATCGAGTATCAAAGAGAGAAGCTCACCGGTAGCATGAGATCCGGTGGACATCGGTGGCGATCGAGTTGCTCTTGCCGCGTCGTTTCTAGGACCACAGGAATCCGGTTGATCCTCGCTTATCCTGCTGATCCTATCGTTCCCCACCACTTCGACGGCAGCGCCGTCCAGCTCGAGCGGATGAATGATCTCCAAGCGTGGTTTCGGCTGCGGGGTCGATGGTATCTCGTCGATCCTCGAATTGGACGCGTGTCCGTTGATCATGTCCACGTCCTTTCTCGAGCCCATCCTGAGGAACCGCTTCAAAGAGAAACGCGATCTGCCCCTCTTTTTCTCTTCCCTAGCTTCCTGTCCACTAGTCAGACTGTCCTGCGACAAGGATATCGTTCTCCTCGAGGCAGGATCGGACGTTTGCGAATTGGTAGGGTCTGGCAGATCCGAGACTGCTTTTCGGAACTTCGGACTGCAGGAGGACGCTCTTTCCCTCTTTTCTTTCTCCCTGACAACCGGCGAGTCCGACTTAAAGTTCGCCCCGGGATTCCTGGCGAACAACGTCGAGCTCGGGGTCAATTCCTCCGCCAAATCAGCCGCCGGTGGCTTGGGTGCCATTCTCCTTTTGTTCGGCGACCGTATCGACTCCGCTGCCAAACACTGCGCGTCCAGAACTTCTTCTTCTACATCTAGATTCTCGTTATCTCCGCCATCCGCGGCTTGTTTCCTGGCCACGCTCAAAGGCGCCATCTTAGTATTGACTCCCGGGGAGACTTTCGACACTGCGGTTTCCGTGGGCGCCGATTTCGTCGGGGGTTCGATCGCTTGACAGACGGTCTTTGAATTATCCTGAATCCGCGAGATTCGATTCGTCTCCGCGTCTTTCGTCGTCATCTCGGTGAAAGCTCCTGGACTCGAAGGTTGTTCCTGGAGCTTGTCTTTGGTGGTTATCGATCGACAGGAAGTAGGGTGCTCCTGAGACGGGACGCTGCTTGCACCTGGAAATCAGTAGGAAACGTTGGCAACTGGACGGTGTTACGCGGCGACGATTACTTGGCTCGTTTCGACTAATCACAGGCTCGATTTAATACGCCCTGCTGATCTCCTTATAAGTCTCTAATTGAGATACAGATAGCGCTGAATTGGCTTTGTTACTCGATTGCAGGGTTAATGACACCTACCGACGCTTCTATCGTAATTAACTTTGACACTGGTCGCAGCTACTAATCTGATATCCAGAGATTGAAATATAAACGCCTTACCTATACTTTGAGCGGGCCTGTTCACCGCGTTTTGAACGGAAGGTGGAGGCAGCACGTAGCTCTTCTTCGTCGGGCCATTTCCGTCAGGAATCGCGGCTGGACTCTTGGTTAAGAAATTGATAGGCTTTTGAGGAACTACGGGTTTCACTTTCGTTTCGACGTGAACCGCACCGTGAAGGAAAGATGGTCGCGGTTCCGTGGCGACGACTGGTTTGCTCGTGTCACCCTGAAGAGGAGGCCTAGATTCGATGGGTAACGGACTCCTCGGAAGCGCCGGCGGTTCCGTCACTTCTTCCTCGTCCGCCTTTCCATCCGGCTCGCCAGCCAATTCTCTACTTTCCTCGAAAGTGAATTTCTTCTCTGTCGGAGCCGCCTCGCTCTCCACTTTACGGCTCTCGGACGTTTCGACGATTTTTCCAGCGTCTTTTCTTTGAATCATGGATCTATCGCTCTCGGCGGATTCCTCGGTGTCGTTCTTTGACAAAGGAGTCAGGGTCAGTTCGATACCCTTCTCTAAAACGTCGCCTCTTTTCCCGAGTCTGCTGGAAAAATCGTACTCCATCGTGGTGCCATTTTGAACCGATTGCGGGGCAACTTTCGGCTTCTCGTTGTCCGTCTTCTTGATCGCTGGACTGCGAGCGATGTTCGCCGCCTTCTTCTCCGATTTACCCATCTCCAGAGTCTTTTCCGCGCTGGCCTCGTTAACCTCGAACGTTTTATCCTTCGCGTTCAACTCCATCGTCGACTCGTTTCGCTGCATGACGGAGATTAAGTTGTTGGACGCGATCAGAGGCATGTCCACGATCTTCTCCATTCCCGTGGGATACTTCTGCTCCTTCTTCTCATCCTTCTTCGCCTCCCCGTCAATCTTCTTCACGCCTTTCGACGTCGTCTGCGAGAAAATATTATCAGAGTTTAGATTCGCTGCAACGACTTACTTAACGTTTTAACGGTAAACCTGACTAACCTCCGATTTATCAGCATTCTCGCCGTTCTTGCACTTAGATGGGGACGGGACGAGCCCGTTGACGAATCCATTAACCTTTTTGTCACTGGGTCTTTTGGCAGTGGGCAAAGATTCGTCGCCACCGAACGGCGTGACCGAAACCAACAATGTGGTCTTCTTGCCCTCCGAATCCTTCTGTATCCTTCCGAGCATCAAGGACGCGAAGGATCTCGTGGCCGACGATTTGCTCGTCTCGTTCGTGGAGACGATCTCCGTCAGATTGGCAGTGATCGTGTTGAAGTTCGTGTTGGCACGCGTCAGGTTACCCAAAGCTCGTTCCTCCTCGCTATCTGGCAGAGGATCGTCGTCGCCGTTGAACGACTCGGCCAGGTCCTGCTCGTCCTCCTCCTCGGCGTCCGAGAAGAAGTCATCGCCTCCGTAGCCGATTATCTCTGTCAGATATTCCGTGAAAGCGACGTTCTTCTTCTTCTGACCCTTCTGACAGATCGTCCTGCCGCGCAGGATACTCTGAAGAAAAAAAAAAAACATGGAAACCACGGAAATTAAATGCTGGCTCGTCTCTGTCGCTTCTCTTTTTCGCGAGAGGGAAATTGAAAATAGTCCTTAATAACAGTGATTATCGTGTCGTCGTTTGAAAGATAGAACTTTCACGTTTACGATCGTAATTGAAGAGTAAGGAAATTATTTCTGGAATACGTTCGAAAGGTGACAAGCAGCACGATCGCGTTTCGCGTCGAAAAATGCCAACTTGCACGTTCGTGCTTCTCTTACACTACCAGTGATAAAGTTCGAGCTTACTGAGACGATAGACGACACTTTTCCAGACCTTTCGAGACAGGTACGTCGCGATCGAGCTGCGTGGCACTTTGAAACGATTAAGGGCGTATTACCGGGACGTTGGCGGTGGCGGGCATGAATTAAACTTTTAACACCACCCCGTACGGATATCTCGCAACTTCCACAGTTACTTTCGATCCTCTCCCGACACCTTGGCAGTAATTAAATATTATTGTTGGACAGCGTCGGGAACGGGATCAATGTAGCCAACGACGAGGACAGGATCACGTCGACTTAACCGAAGTTATAATCCTTTGGTAATCCGTTTGATAATTCGTCCAGGACCAAGAAGAAATTTTATTCAAGATCTGGCTAGAGGTTATTGCCGTTCAACCCCGTCCTGGCGAGCACCGTCTTATCAGCGTTCGCCAGGAAATGAAAGTTTGGCCCGCAAGTTAAATCGTCGTCGCAAGAAACACTTATTTTTTTCCCTCGCAGCGGGTATAACTTTCGGACGGTCAGCTGGCTGGTTAATGAAAGGCCGAATGAATAATTCAGCGAGTATCGATTCGTGATTTTCTATCGGAATCGTTTCGAGATGCCGTGGCTTCCGGCGCGAGCTACTCGATTATACGCACTCGAGCTCCGACGAGCAACTATCGAGCAACGAATATACTCGCCGCATATTCGTCGACGTCGTTCGAATTTCATAACAGGAATCAGCGAATGGACACGACAGCGGGAGGGGACAATTGAAACTACGCCGCGAATTCTTTCTGATGCGACGACTCGACGAAAGCGTAATAAGACCTTCCGCATAGCAGTCTCAACTTTTTAACCTGAAACTTCGAAATTAACTCTGACGTCCCCTCGGCTCGACAGTTTTATCCTTTTCACCCGTGTCACGTTTCTTACGGGGCTGTTATACGAAGGTCAAAGGAGTTTAGAGTTTACAGGGTCAAAGCAGAATGTATATTTCACTCTAGACGTCTCATTTCTCGATTTTCTTCTCGTTTTTCCTCGTCCAGTTTTCCGTACCAGTTTTTCCGAGGAAAGCATATAGCTTCCTTTCGCCGGATGCTACTGACATACCCGGGCATCCTCGCTTCGACGCAGTCTCGCGAGCAAGAAACACCTGAGTCTTCCAGTGTGCTCTTTGTTTTCCATTTGGCTGCTCTCGAGGCGAAAAAGTCGCGAGATTAGCGCGCGGGAGAAAGTGATTCGACTCGATCGCTCATCGAGCACATCTGCCGGAGCTTTCTCGCGCACGGTTCTTCTCGATTATTTTCTGTTTTCTCCGCGATATAAGGCGCGGGGTGGTTTTAAAAATATTTCACGCGTGGGCTAAACGTCGGTTGTTGTTCCCTTTCGAGTGGATGCGCCCACGTGCAACGTTGAACCCCTCGTGGAAGAACGCCTACCCTCTCGAGCCTCGGTTGTCGCCTGTGTAGCCGTGTTAGACGATTAACCGTTCACCCTTGTCAACTCGTGACGCGGACGCATGTATCATGTAAATTTAGAATTCTCCGGCAACCAGGACGTCTCGCTGCGATTCGAGCCGAGCCTCTTGAATGGGATATTAACTTTGACACGGCGAAGTCCGAGTTACGGGCTCCGAGAACGGATTCTTCTCTTAACAATGGATTTTCTCTCGGAGAAAGATGAGGGGACACCGACGTTCATTGTGAAAGATTTATCGTGATATAATGTAAAATTGTACGGGCCAACTTGCTACTCTTAAATTCATTTCCTTTCTACCTTCTGCAGGTTTATCGGTAAAAGTTCGTAAAAATCATTACGCTCGAATAGATTTTCATTGAAATTTGTACACCTCTTAATTCTGTTTATCCAGTTTTTATGGTTCATTTGAGAAGAGGTTTACACTGGCCTGTAAGAGGCAAGATTGTAACTTATTCGGACGTTTATTACAAGAAAGCGAGAAATTTCAAGGTGTAGAATGCGGTGTAACACGTGTATCACGATTCACGTGGTTCCACGTAAATTCTTTCTTCAGAGCATTCTGAACGAACCGGATCCCTGGCTTCGCTCGAACGACCCAGTTTTACAGTTTCGATGCAACGGTCATAATGCAGTTCGATGCAAAGGTAGAATTTTCTAATAATTTCCAGGAAATAGTTAACTCGTTCTCACTTTGCCTCTTCTTTGCATCGTTTGCGCGATAACGGACGCCGGGGTAGTTAAGATTATATTAATTTCGTCGTTGCCCCTGCTTCTTTCGACCGTAACTGGCTCCGAAATGCTAATTCGACGAGTTTCGTCTCTCGATCTTTTTCCTGAACTCGTCTAGAGCAACAACATTTCGTGTACCGCGATTACTGCCCGTTCGAATCTGGTTTTTCCACGTTTCTGAAGATCATTACCAATTAGCGGTACCATTGCACGAATTCAAATAACTTGATCCCAATTTGTTTCACTTACACCTCTACCGAGTTGAATGTAATATTTCTTAATCGGAAAATAAAATCTGTGAGCTTTAAGCCGACGAATTTAACAAACCGTTTAAATCTGTCTAAAAGGAAAGTTATTTGAGGACTTATCGATAGATTAGGTATCAGTGAACAAAGTTCGATTTGAGATTGCTTAAAAATGGTCATCACGGTACCTGTATCTTCAGATTATCGGTCTTGGCGTGGTTCAAGGCCCTACCAATGTTGAGCCTAAACGTGTCATCTGGCAGCGTGTGTTCCTCTCTCGGCTTGAAGCAGTTCGAACATAGTTCCTTCTTCCATGCGTTCTGAACGAAACGGTTGCATTGCGTGGACATCGTTGCTTCACTGCAGCGACAGCGAAAGTCCCGTTACATCATCACCCTGAAAGGAAAGAGGTGAAATAGTAATGGTCCAATTCTTGAACCGTTTTGTGAACGGAATTTCGTGCCGGCATCTCGAGAGAAACCGCTCCTCCTACACGTTCTTCCACTGTTCTCCTCTGGAGAGGCATTACTCCAGATAAACAGTCTGCATTCGACCAAAACTATCGAAACTACGAATTCTAAACTACGGTTTCTAACAGTCGAAGACACCTGCTGAACTTGCTCCATTCGGTTTAATTATCTAATCACAGGGAAGCAAAGTATTACAGTTTGCAATGGATTCATTAGAATTGTGGTTACGCCAGACGTGTCCCCGTGGTACGCGTTAGTTCGGTATTTTACTATTTAATCGCCGCTTTCTTGGCGAATTAAATTGAACGCAACGCTCGTACTTTGGCTCATTGAGTATCTAGAATGAAAGTTTACGATTCTATAGGATTCTACACCTAATTACATTGCGCGAAGTAGAATGTAATTGATTAATTTTAGACGGGGTGAAGAAATAATTAAGCATCTCTGAGGGCGAGTGGTGGATTCACGGCTTTCTTTGAAGTTTAATATAAAAAAATTGCCCTGAAGTCGTTTAATAAAAGGATGTTTCATTGTGGACGCCGTTCCGTGCAACAAAGTTTGATCACAACGAGTCGAATAAATTATCCATGAGCGGGAATGGGTTTAATCTTGAATATTCTACGAGCTTCTTATTACACGATCCACCGATGCTTCATTTTATAGAAGAAGCTTCGACTCGTTAATTGCTTCATCGCGAGTTTCATTTTTTTCATTCTTTCTTTCTTTAACAGATAAGATTGAAATCCGACGTTTCGATGTAGGATCGGTCGGTTCGTTTAAAATATCAGCAGGCGGTTTCAAATGTCAGCGATTCCGTAACGAACGGCGGGCAAACGATAGGGTCTGTAGAATCCGAGAAATAAATCTTAGGAAGTTCGTTAATTCTGGCTCTGCTTTATCGAACATTTGGAACGTTTTCATTAGTGGACAGTGGAACGCGAAGTTCCCGTGGAAGTTAGTTTACCGTTCTATCCGTTCCAGAAGAAAGATCATGCCCGGTTAGTTTTCGAAAATTTCCTTCGGCACGGTGGTGAAATTTCTTTTATCGAAACCTCGAAGGGAGTACGCTTGAAATTCACGAGATTCTCGCCTGCAACCGGCAACTTTTTCCATACTTTCGACTCGAAACTTTTCAGTTCGAGGAATTTCTTTCCGCGCGAGATACCACCGGGGAAATAAGAAGCCATCTCACAGGTGACCCCTATATAATGTCTTTATCCGAATGAATACCAACTATTTTCGTCGTTAGAAGATTCATCAATTTTCAAATTATAATTAGTAATATTTATGACTGTCGTCAAATGATATTGCATATGACAAGGTTAATCCGTGCAATAGTACTCTTTCCTGTCGACACCGACCACCGTGATCGCAATCAGGACAATTGACCAGAACTGGCCGCTCGACTGAATAATTGGCCTGCTTCCGGTCTCGCTTTTATCCCCGGTATCCTATCGGTTAACCTTCGACATTGGTCAGCGATACTTCTGACTTGCACTGGTCATCCACGAAGACCTTAGCTTCAGAGTCCCTTGAACTTTTGAAAATGAAAATGAAAATGAACGCCAACGGTGGCGGGACACGGAATATTACCCAGTCGTAGAAATTTATGTCGAATGACAGGATTTATTCGTTCGTTAAACGAAAGTCCAGGACCATGCGTTTTCTGGTTACGACGACAGCAGGTACTCTGTTGGCTGCTGGTGTGCGGTAAACATTGATTAAATTTCCTTCGTTTGCTCCTTTTTTCTCCTGCCTTGGAATGATTCACTCGACTGATTAATCGCTTCATTTCCTCGCTCGGTATCGCGCTAACGTTGCGTTGGAATAAAGAGATACGAGGTCCTATGTATTCCATTTTCAACGAAGAAATCTCCAGCACCCGTTTCACCTTTTTTACCATCGATAGTTCAAAGCGATGTACGATCAAACGAAACAGAATTATTTCTCCTTTGTACCTTTTTTCGTTTTCACAAATTTGCTTAATACGGTTATCGGTATTGCTACGAGTCGACCAATTTGTCTTAGCCACGGACGAGCGCGTAAACTAAACAGCGAAACGGTTTAATTCAGCGGCAAGAATCGAAACGTCAGCAACACGCTTGCTCTCGTTTCACTGCCAAATCACTGCAGCATCAATCAATCTGACCTCTTGCGAACAGTTCCGGCAGCAAGGCCAACTTGCCTTTTCCGATGCCTGTTCTAATAGGTCCGCCGCGGCAGGGACGACTTCAAAGTCGGAAAAAGAGAGAAATCAAGGTCGACTTCTATGACTCCGTCGGTTACGTCACAGGTTCCGTGGAAACACGCGTTAGATCGGACGTGTTCTCGGACGAGGAATTCATCGGACAGGCGAGAAACTGGTTCACCTGGTTACTCGGATCCCGAAGGATGAAGGATGTACACGCGATCCGGAGAACGCGTTCTCCTAGCCAGAAGATTCGTCAAGGACAAAGAACCGTAGTGACACCACGATGCCGCATTAGCATGCACGTGTGCTGCAAGCACGGTGACCAGGAATAAAGTACCGTTTCCAATCCCGATGATCCGTTACATCCCCTGCGTTCCATCCGCCTGCTGGAATCCCGTCCACCAAGATTTCGCGTCGAAGCGTCTTCATTAAAGGTAGATTTATATCCGTTCAACACCGACACGACGAGTATTTCATTGTCGATGTTGTGTGAAAAGAACATTTAACTTTGTTTAATTGCGACCCATCGCCGGTAACTAATCAAAGTACAAGAAACTAACACGCGTACGTTCGTTCGGTGAACGAAGTTTCGTAGTTGCGGTCACGTTTTTCTTCGAAAAGCCGTCAATCCCCGATTTCGACGCTTTTAATGGTGTAAGAAATATGGTGGCGGTAAACGGTGCTCGAACTGTTGGCGATAATTTATCCGTGGAGGCAAAAGCTCGGTTCACGTTCGGGAAGTCGTAACAGCCTCGCTTAATCAGTCTCAAAGAAATTTTTGCCCCATTTATCCCGACGTCGAGTGGGACCCCCGGGCTCGTCCCGAAACTCCGAAGAAAAATCGAACGTGACCAAGACAGGTTACCACGGAGTTCCTTTCTCGCCACCCGAGAATATTATTCCCGGCGAACGATCAGCTAGGACGGTTCTGTAACCACCGTCGACCTGTCAATTGCAAGGAATTAATGACGCGTGTACGAACGTGCGACCACCAAGCTCAAGATCACGTTCAAGATCCAGCAGTATCCTGGACGACGTGTTCGATCGTGGCCGATCGTCATCTTTTTCCTCGGTTCGCGAAACGACCCTTTCTTCGAATGATCTTTCAGCTACCGCGAGTCGTTTTTATCGGAAAGATTGCGCTTCAGAGAGGGGAGATTCGATAAGCCAGTGTTGGAGTTCATTAGCCTTGTTAAGACGTCAATGGTTGATTAAAGATCTAATTATACTCGATAGACTCTCTGAACTTTGGGAGTTTGCCAAATCGATGAAACAGAGACTTGAAAATTTTTCCTCTCTCTTCCATTACGCTCACCTGTAGATACACCAAGGATTCGTCCGGAGAGTCGGCGACGCACGGTACCGATACGATTCCCTAAAGGACTTTCTTCTAAATTTCTCGAAAATAGGAATTCATGGGAGAATGACGAGTGAGAGAAAGTGTAAAATAGCGATCGAGCCGAGTAGATACCGGAATTGAAAAGAAACTTTTTTGAGAAGGGGTAACGAGGCTCCTCCGACGTGGCTCGTAAACAGGTTCGTGAATCGATCTCTTGGGTCTCTATCCTCTCCGCTCGTATTGTCGGGTCGACGACCCGGTCGAGCCAAAATCATTTCAAATTCTTGGCGCGCTACTTGCGCCTCGATGAAACACGGTCTCGTTCATTGCCACGGAGCCAAGTATAGAACGAGAAAGAGAGAAGAGGTGGCTGAAATTTGCAAACAAAACCTGTATCGTCATCCTTTCGTTTATCTATTATGCATGAAGAAGAGGGAGGTTTTTTTTTCTCGTCGAGGAGAGCCGCGATAGTCTTTTTTTTCTTCTTAAACAGATTCTTCGGCGCGTCTGAAAGAAATCGGCTCTCGGTTACCAATCGAATCGATACGCTGGCTCGGATGAAAATTTTTCAAATCTCCGCCGTAGAAGAAGAAACAGGGAGCGTAAGGATTGAGATTTGCATACAAGACGTCGTTTATCATCGTCCCCAAAACATAGGTTTATTTATTATGCATGAAAAGAGGCCAGTTTTTTTCTGCTAAACACTCCTCTCTAGGGGTCCTATTTTCGTTTGGTTATAAATCAACGGATAAAACGCGGAGGCGCCACTGCGATTCAACTTTTTAAAGATTACAGGAAAAGAAATCGTCGACTAATCGGAGTTTTATTACCGTTTCACGCGTCTCTTTTACTCGTTAGGCAAATTACCTTATCCGCCCTCCTTCGAAATAACGAACGTCCACGTTTCCGCTTCGAAATCTTCCCTTTCCGAGCATTCAGATCCACCTAACTTACGATTACCTCTTCCTCGAATCTTCCGAATAGAACTCACGACCCGAACGAGGATTCTTTTCAAAGAAGCTGACTGAAAGTATACTTGAATACTAAAAGGTGGATTTACAAATTGTAAGGAGGCATAATTAACAGCGATCAAAAGGGATTGCAACGCAGCAAGTGACGATGAAAATAAATGGAAACGTAAATACCCGTCTCGATCGTCCATGCACGTGGACAGACAGATACAGCTATCTGTGTACTTTGTAAAAGTTGCGTTTCCGTACTTTGACCGAGTATGATTTACGGTGCAGCCTGTGTTTGATGTTGAGGGACGCGCGCACCCTCCGCTTCTCTTTTCTTCGTTGCAGGCACAAAGTCGGACAGGCAGACCTTGTCGAGGCATTCCACAAAGGTGACGCAGCCCAAAGCAGCCAAGGAAACGAACTCGATCGACGTGCCATATTGTCGGGAGTTCGCTTCACTCTCACTATGCTTTGCTTTTGAATCAAGTTCGAATTTCCCGCTGAAAATTTTACTAATCACTTGTTTTGCAATTGATTGCACAATCGCAACTGAAATGGAATCATTCCTAATTTAATAGACTGAGAAATTTTGAATCATTCTATCGATCGGTTCTCAAAACTTTTAGCATGAATCATAGTAATTGTAGCGCTTCTGAAATTCTGCCATTTTTTTCCCTTGATCGAGCGGAACGAATTAATACAAACTTCCACGGAACATGAATATTTATCGAGCATCGAGATAAACCTGATTTACGCGAAGCCTCGTGGAACGTTGGAAAAATTTCGCGCGTTCGATCGGTCGAATAACGAACGGCGTTTCAGGAATAATCGCTCGGAAGCTACCGAGAAGAATTTTTATTTATCCCGTATTTATCCCACAAATTCGAGAACTCTTTTTCACCCTGTTATTCGCTCGATCTGCACGACTCGGTCGTTAAAATTTGTCAAACGAACTAAGGGTTGAATATCAATGTTCGTGGGAGTTGAAGCTCTACCTCTTTCTCTTCTCACGACAATGAGGGAACCCATGGCGGCTGACGGAGACAAAACAAATTATTCGCGCTATGAACTTGACTCCCCATGTCAGCTCCCTACCTCTCTCGTAATAGCTGAACAAAACGAACGGAGGGGCGTTCTGTAGGGTGCGAAAACAGTGTGTGCCTGGTCGAGCCTCGTGCAAGTAGGTCGTTCTTAGAAATTCGCCTTGGAGAACACGATTAAGCGTTCATAGTGTTGCCGTCCAAGTGTTAATTGGAAGGTGTTAATACGTACTCGAGGCTTTGAGCCATTTTGCAAGCTTGACAAGGTTGGTCGAAATTGCTTACCTAGTTTCATCGAGCTACGTCCGCGAATCACTGTCTAATGTTCCACATAAAGAAACTCCATACAACGCTTTGGTTACCCGAAATGATGATTCATTAATTATCAAACGTGGCGAGAAAGAAAGGAAAATCGTCCAAGTCTCCTTGAACGAAAGTCAATTCGAGCGAGTCACCGAAATTCAACGAAGCATCGTGCGAATAGCTTCTTTTTGTCCACGGCAATTATCGTTAGTCTGCCGGTCAATTGCGAGCATTAAAGTTGCCGGCGGGCTAACGTCGCGTCGTCTGGGAATTTGGTGAGGAGAAGCAACAGGAAACGGTGTGGAAGAGGAAGAGCTCCTGCCGGAGAACCGAGGGAGGCTGGCTCCGATGCAGCAGACTGATTCGAGGAACGAGATAGCGCGATTCCGTCGCGAACGGAAACCCCTGCTTATTAGCCATTTTCGTTTCGCAGCTAGATCGGTCGGTGATCTTGCTCGGGGACAGATTTATCGCGCTACTCTGGCGACGCTCCCGCGGGAACGAGCTGCGACAAAGATTTATTCCCGTCCTGTAAAAGAATTACCCTCTCGAGCGTTTCGACTCGTTCGCTTCCATCGAACGGCTAGGTCAAGGATACTCGCTCGCGATACGCTTTTGTCATCCCGTGAATGAAACCGCGGAACAGCGAAACGGTCGATCGATCGTTGAATTACCCGCCCGACCGTTTCGTCGTTGCATTTCAATTCCACGGCGAATAGAAAGGAAATAATTGTATCGCGATAGAACAAAAGCTCGCAGCCGGTTTTTCGATATTTTTCTGCTGAAAATTAGCGAGTTTCTATGTTGGGGAACTCGCCGCGCCACTGGAGGGGGATTGTATGCAAATGGTGAAATTATATGGACGATTAATTGCTTTTCATCCGTTCGAATTTCCCTCGATGAAATTAAAATACATACCGCGGGAAGTTTCGCTATCGAACGGATTGATTGCGCGCTATTAATTACCGTTACGTGCCGCGGAAGATTCGATTGGAAAAATGTGAAAAAATGAATGGACGCGCGGTACAAAAATCGGGAATTATCTTTCATCGTAGCCAATTAATCAACGAGTATTTTTTTTTTTATCGAAAGGGTCGGATAGTGTTTGCCGTTCGACATTTTCAACAATTCTTCTCATTTTACGATTATTGTATTCGAAGCGGTACGAGTGGTGCGATTGGGAGAAAAATCAATGGCAGGGCGCTTGAACGGATCGAATGGAGATTCGATGAAACGACGGGATGTTGTTTCGCTCGGAAACGGAGGAACTGGGGACGGATTCGAGGATCGAAAGTGGCCTTCGTTGGTTTTCAGACATTCAAGGGGGATCATGGCGACAGAAACGAGCGTGTCCTGCGATCGTTCTGCAGCTGGCTTGTTTCAAGGAAAACGCTGTCCCGGTGCAGCATCGAGATACACGATTCTTGAGGCAGATAAGTAGTCGTTCGCGCGCGTAACAGGATTCACCGCTTGAAATTTACTGCTTCGTGTCCTGGCTCCTTCCATTTCGTTACTTACTTTCTGTTTGTTCGTCTTTATTCGTGTCCTTTCCATTTAATATGCCACGGATGCTATTTTGCGATATACTTTTAACCGATGAAGTCGCGAGAGAAAACACCCAGAAGTCACTTCTTTCTATCCACGTAATTGCCAGTGTGATGGATGCCTAACAGTAGTCCACGCATTAGAAACCGTTGTCAAACCGTTTACTGTTTTTCGTCGCCGCTAATTTCGGTCACGTACACGGTTCGAGTGAACCGTTCAACGTGAAATATCTCCAAGAACAAGATACACTTATCGTCGCGAGCTTCCATCTGTAGTCGTGTCACCTTTCTCTTCTGCATCGATTATCCCGATCGATTCCTTTCGAAACGAAATCGAGCACCTTGTTCCGTGCGACAAAGTACCGGTCGTTCAAGATTATTTCATTAAACGGAGCAGTTGGACGGAGGCAAGGTTAACTCGTTTCCCGTGCAGATCTTATTTCCAACTAATTCAAACTTCCTAAGAGCGGATACAAGCTCTCGCGGAATCGAGGCAGAATTTCCTGCTATGTAAATGAATTCTTGGAAATGTCAATCAATCGTGCATCGAAGGTCGCGTTCCATGCATACCATCGTCGATGAACCTGCGTCCTGTTCGAACCTACCGCGAAGGAACATCGGTCCTCGATTTAACTCGCGTTTCGTGGATCTTTCTTTCTCGTCGCGCGTTCTAGCTCCGGCATTATTAACGAGAGAAACGGTGTATAAAGCGTATTTCATAAGGTTGAAACAAACCGAGACAGCCATAGTCGATTTGTAGCCGTACGTGCGTCAGCGTCGCGAGCGGACACGCTCGTTTGTGTTCGTGTTATGCCTTTACCGGTCCTAAACGAGGTCGACCAGCTCCAACCGTAACCACACCTCCTTTTACTAGAGCCAAGACTCACCGAGACCGTGTGTTTTATCCCTGGATGTCGGACGCGAGATTCGATGGCGGATACTTACAAACTACCCAAGTGTTACACTCATTTATTAATGAAACTTTGCCAGCTTGTAGAGCTCGTCGAGCTGAACATGCCTATACCCCCTTTTGGGGGCAGACGGCTAATTGTTTAAAAGATATTAACAATTACAGTTAGTTACTCCTTACATTCTGAAGTATGACAAACTCGCACATACAACTCGCAATCTAGAGATCCACGGTTCAAATTCTTGGTTCCCAATATTTTTTTTTTTTTTTTTTTAAATGATAATTTGTCTCTTTTTGAATAACTATTATATAAAAATTGTCATAAAAAAAAAAAATTGTTAGGAACCAAGGATTTGAACCGAGGACCTTCAGATTGCGAGTCATGGATCCCCTCCGTGGTTAAACACATGACTTGCAATGTAAAGGTCCTCGGTTCAAATCCTTGGTTCCCATTTTTTTTTTTTTTTTTTTTTTTTTTAATGATAATTTGTCTCTTTTCGAATAATTAAAATTCTATATAATTCTAAACTAAAATTCTATATTCTATTTTGAATAACTTAAATTCTATAAAAATTGCAGCGTATATAATTAATTATTAATAAATGCAATGATTATAGCACAGCTGTAATAGTTATTCAAAAAGAAACAAATTATAATTTAAAAAAAAAAATTTGGGAACCATGGATTTCAACCGTGGACCTTTAAATTGCGAGTCGAGCGTTTTACCACAGAGTTAACCGTTCGTATGTGTGAGTCTTTCATACTTCTCAATGTAAGTAGTAACTAATTTTAATTATTAATATCTTTCAAACAATTAGCCGTCTGCCCACAAAACGGGGTATAGGCGTGTGCAGCTCGACGAGCTCTACAAGCTGGCAAAGTTTCATTAATAAGTGAGTGTAACACTTGGGTAGTTCTCCGTATTAGATCGTCCGACAAAAGCATCCCGGGAGCACTGGAATGTCAGCTGGAAGTTAAACGAAAAGGGTGCGATGGAGCGAACACGCTCGACACTGCCATCGTCTTCTGATTTTACATAACGCGTCCAAGTGTGGCTAAATTCCCGATGAAATACCGCGTTCGCCTTCTTATTTTAACACGTTCTCGTGGCTGGTCCTGAGAAAGGATGGATATTTAGCGAGCACAGCTCCGATCTTTGAAATATTATTCGCTTCGTCGAGTCTGAAGAGACAAAGCGTTAATACAGCGTTCTCGAAGAGGATGAACGTCCGCGAGGAGAATATAACAGAAGCTTTCGTTTCTTCGAAATTCAGCGAGATGAGGTCATCCCGGAGAAAGCGTTCAATTGTGAAGGAACGCGGGCTGAGTAATTCTATGGTGCCCCGTATCCTCGAAACGCTTTGTCTAGACGGTTGTATTAATATCTCCTGTTCGGGGCACGTTATTCGGTCGCTTTCTATCAACATTCTATAGCGGTTTGGTAATTGTTAGGAACGAATTAGGCCATCGTGAAACTCGTACGATTATTTTATAGTCATTTGATAATCGGGGCGAGGATGAATTGAATTATCGAGGGGAGAGGATAAATTCTTGTAACACGCTTCGTCCGGGGTCGAGATACTTTATTTAACAGGTTATAGTTACGATCGGGATAGCCAGTTCTCTGCTCGCTCCACGTAGCTCACAGGCACGTACCTGTTCTACGGGTAATTCATATCGGATGCCCATAAGTTATATCAAGCATGAAGAAACCTTTTGTACCTTGTGCTATGGATCAGATTACAAGCTGTTTAAATCTAATTTCTATTCTACCGTGCGCCTGCTTAAAGGATCGTTATTCTTTTCGTGACGTTTTAAGGATCGTACGCATAAACGACCGAACTCGGGTGTAAATTGTTGATTCAACATTGACTATTTATTAGGAGCGAAAAGTACAACGGTTAAAGTTTCAAGAATATCGAAATGCATCGTGAAAGGAACGCTTTATATTCAACCGCGCGATCGACGGTATCGAAACGAAAACGGTTCCGCGCGCTCCGTAGATCCGTGATACGACTACGCTCGATTGCCCGTGCCTGCCTCGCCGAGCCGAACAGGGAAGAGTTACATAATTTCACGGCGAGGTTGTGACCGTTCCCTCTGGCCGTGTCTCGTAATCGAACGACAATAAAAATCGCCTCGGTTGCTCAAGTTTTCACCGTAAGAGAGTCAGCGAGCGTTAAGCTTCGCCAGGAACGAGACTTGAAAACAATATATCGTATTGTTTCAACGCTTTATGTAACGGAAGAAACGATGGATTTTCACCTGGTCGATGCGCTTTCGCGGCTTGTTAATCGTCAAATTGCAACATTTTCGCGGGAATTTACGGTGACGATGACGATGTTCCGATCGTAAAACCGTACCCGCTTAGGGATGTTCCGGTGATAAAGCGTAAAACTTTAAGACGCGTTACACGCGTTCGCCACCCTCTACCGTACGTCATAAATACAGCTTCTTAGGGGGCGCACGCTTCTTTCCGTGAAACAGAGACCGAATGGATATACGGAGGATTACGAGAATACGGAATAGAAAGAGCCGAGGCGACTGAAGCATAGAGCTATAAATACTTGGCCAAGTCATGAGAGTACAGAAATGGGGGAGACTGTTAGACAACGAATTTGGAGTACAGGTACTAGGTATGGTAAAATCTTGGCCCGACAGGATATACGATTTTCAGGCAAACTGGTAGATAGTTTGCTTAAACTGTTCTCGTTAATTACGTGGATGTTTCAATTGTAATTTTAGCAATTATCTTTCAACTTCCACTGTGATTTCTGATGTATTTACACCGATTCTAAAGCGTGGTAATATTTTGATAGAAGCACGTCCTCTGTTTCGTTTGATCGTTTCTGTTGATTCAAATTCTTATCAGAAATTAATAATTAGATTTGCATAGAAATTTATTCGTCAGTCACACGCAAATGACGGTGGTAATGAAAGCGTGAAATCGATCGATCCTACCGAAACGCCAACGGCAACGAATGAAATATGCAAGATTTACGGGGAAACTTTTCGGGGAAGTCGTGTTTTCATGGAACTACGCGATGGTCCTGAAATTCCCCATTTCTTATTACGAATTTTTCTTGTTAGCTCGCCGAGCGTTTCTTCAACTGCGGCCAGAATTAATGCGATAACTTGGCTTAAGGAGGGGGGAAGTTTTTCAAGAATGAAAACTGCACTGGCCGGGAACTCGTTCCCTCGTTCAAATAAACTTGAAGGCAACAGTACATTATTTCTACCCGGGGCCGTTTGCATCGCGCGTATATTTCTTCGTGGCACACGACCAGTCTGTTGCTCGAGCGAAACTCGAAACGCGGACAACGGAGCAGGAAAAATAATCCGTGATCGAGCCTGTTCCGTACGGTTATAAATATCGATCTGCATCGATACCGCATCATTGTTCGACTTTGGTAAAGAAGGTTCTCTCAGAAAAAGAAACAGGTAGAGTATCTTGCTTTGATGTGAAATTATAGGGTTATCCAAATTGAGTGTCATATCTTCAAATTAAAATAAAATGCAAAGTATTTGATTTTTATATGGTTACTGTTGATGAAATTAAATTCCACTTGTGTGAAAATATAATGAAAAATTGGGTGAAACGCATCAGGCTCGTGAAAAAAGCCGAGGAGGACATTTAAATAATATTGTCTTTGATAATTAATCTCATACAGTAGACTTTGTGTTAAAATAAAGAAACCATAAAAAAAACACATACTTTGCGTTTTATTTCAATTTGAAGATGTGACATTCAATTTGGATAACCCTATAGAATTTAACTGAACACGTTGAACAAACGCGAAGAGGCCTTTTAGTTTTTCCTTCGGTTGGATTACAATTGGTTGTTACACAGCATTTTTAACGCGATGCGCATCTTTCACTTTGAAAGCTAGAATGCGCGAAGCCAACACACGTAGTAGGCGATATGCGTGCCACGGACTTTCCCTCGTAACCCTGCGATCTTACGTGTCTGTCTGGTCTCGTTCCACGCGTTGGCCATCATTATAAGGCAATCAACGCCAGAAAACTGAACGTATTAACGCTTTTACTTGGCAAAAACGCGACGGGAAGCGGCAACATTATGCGGAACGAAGCGAGATCCGAGCTACGATAAAAAGGGAAACGATACTCGGTCCGGTAGATCCGCGTGCAATTAACCAATGTCATCCGTTTCTCTGATTAATCCCAATTAGGTATCGTTTCTATCTAGATTATCTCGCCCGCGAATTCGTTGGATTTAGAAAGCGGATTTATTTTCACGGTGAAGCTTTTCAACCGTCAGCCGGAGTAACGCGAACCGTTTCGAATGAAAAGACTTTCGTGGCGGCGAGTGGTAAAAATGTGAAACGCCAGCACCGTTTCCAGCCGCCTTTTTATTCCCTGGCACGAGTCGCGTCTTGAAAAACGCAGCCTGCCACCTTTAAACGCGTTTACCCTCTGTGCGAAACTCTCCGACGAATCGCGACTCTGCAAAGAGAAATTCTTCGCGTTAATCGTTCCTGTTAACGCGTTGAATCTACCCGACACAGTTTTGTACACCTAACCCGCCGCAGCTTGTTACCTTTCTCAATTTTATGCGGATAAACTTTGCAATTTGACCAGCGACCTGCGTTGAAATTATCAACGGAATCACGGGAATTTGAAAAGATCGCGGTTAACTTGAATACAGGTGAGAATCACGCGACCGCGAAAGAAGAGGCTAACGCGCGCGGAGACAATAGGGTTTCGCGTCTCGCGGGTTCACAATAGATTTTTATTCCCTTTCCCATGACGAGGGTCTCGCGTCTAGGTTCACTCGCAGAAACATCAAGCGAAGGAAACGTTTCTGAAAGGTCGCGTGTATCCTGTCTACGTGTCGAGAGTTCTTTTAAACCGACCACGTTTAAAGTGGGACTCGAGCAATCTCTTCTCCCTTCGTTTCGTTTCATCTTTTTACTGCAATCAAAATATTCGGATTGTCGTATTCGGGCCGCACTCTTTTTCTCAGTTCCACACCAGACGAGTCGCATCTTTTCTTCTCTTGACGAGAAATAAAAGGACGTATGTTGGTTTCATCGGTTTTTTGACAAGTTCCACCTAAAGCAGCACAGTTAGCGAAATCTTGGCGGTCTGCAACTTTGTCCGCGTTTCGAAGGTTGGATCTGTTGCATACAATTAATTATTCCCTGACTCCGTTCGTGTAATCGCCCCTTTTCTTTATCTTTGGCGCCAGTAGCGACTCGAATCATCGTTTTCTACTCCACAGGCAGTGTAGGGTAATGTTTCTGGTCTCACGAGCCACCAGATATCTCACAGATGTCCCACAAATGTGGGATTTAAAAAAGAAAGGTTTTGTCTTGTATGTTGCAAGTGGGTACTCGTCTACCGTCGATGACGAAGGAACTATTTTAGCTACCAGTGAAAGAAATTCTTCTATCCTCCAGGCAAATAATCAACCTTGATCGTTCGATTTCCAATGATGACTCAAATGTAAATAATCTTGGGAATGAAATTTTGACGAAAATAAATAACTTGTCGATGACATTAGAAACCGCATCGCATGATATTTCCTCGTTATTGTTCAAGAAAGCTGAACGAAAGATTGTTTTCCATAAGAGAACTCGTCATCGTTTGCAGCCTGAGGCGCAGGAATAGCGAAAGCCTTCTTAAAATCTGCTTTCGCGGAAACATGGCCGATTTCTAATTGACCGAAGACGATCCATCGTTGCGTTGTCCTCGATATCCCGTCCGCCAGGCAAAAGAACGCCTCGTAGATCGCTGTCGCGCGGACCGGAAAGAGGTCTCGATTGCGGAAACGTTCGTTGAAAAAACTGGACCCTGTTACTGTGTCAGCCACTTTTGGAAACCTTCCTGTCAGCCCGCTTTCTGACGTTTTTATGCGAATTTCTATTCTGATCTTCTTCCATACACAAAAGACAAAAGTGTAACTCGAAAACTTACTCCGCGACTTGGATGAAACTCATTGAATTTATTGAATGAAAAACTTCATGTTTCATTAAAGGCGTGTGAAAACCTTTGAATTCTAAACGAAATCCATCTCGGTGGAAGGAAAAAGGAATCAAAGGCCGGTAGGTAGAAAAAAAAACTAGGTCCAAGCTGTGTGTCAGGGTTTCTAGGATCGTGGAAACTCTCTCTCGATGGGTCGGCGACCAGGCTACGCTCTTGTTCCGGTGTCGATCCCTCCCGTGGCAATGAGCACAAGGTCTCTGGACCCGGTTCCCTCTTTCTTTTTTTTCCCGCTTTTTCTCTGGAGTATCGGCGCGTCGTCGTCCCCAGGCTGAAACACCTCGACCCGTTCTGGGACGACCTAACGAGGCGCGATACAATTAATGCGAAGCCCTACTTCGCGACCGATGCACCCGTTGCCGCAGTTTTTCCTTTCCTTCGCACGTTTAATTACCCGCTAGAAGAAACGACCGCCTAATGAGGTCGTTCTCGATTCTACTCCGCGCCATGGCGGCCAAGTAATTCCGATATCCGCGAAATAACCCGCCAACTTTTTCCTTGCCAGACGGTTAATTAGCCCGCGGAACTTGGAGCGACCGGAGCTATCGTCGTCCCGGAAGATCGACGTTCGATCATTCCTGCCGGTCGATCGGTATTCCTTCCGCCTTCCCGGACGAACCGAACGGGACAAAGAATCCGTGGAATTTCTTCCAGTCACTTTCGTATTCCTGCGCGCGAATATTGGCGAGATTTATGCGATTCTAGAGGTCGAAGAGCGTGAGAAGGAATTCCCGGTCGGGAGAAAGTGTCTAATAAGCGGAAACTGGTTACGCGAAAAGGACCAATGCTCGGCTTTGTATGTTTTCAATGATTGATTTTAAGATGGCAAAAGATGTCATCCAGCCGTCGATGACGAAAGCGAACGAAAGGTTAGAGTATCCCTGACCAACGTTAACGGCGCGGCGCCCCGTCCCGATTCTTTCCACGCTCGAAACGTCCGTGTAACCTTTCCCGCGCGAACTTTCAAGGCGATTCCGATCGTGCATTGCACAAAGGCTGGATCGTTGGCGATATTCAAGAGGCAGCGAGCGGGGTAAAAACCGATCTGTGGCGAATAAATTATTCCGCGTCAGCTGCAAACGATTTCGTTCCGAGGCGATCGCTCTAAATTTAGAGATACGACTCTTGCGTTTCGCTCGGACGTAAACTTCGCGCTCCAAGGAATATCGTTTCTCGGATATTCGAGCGTATTTTTCAATACTGATGAAAAAACACGAAAAGATAGCCGCGATCCATAGATGGTACGCGGTGCGTTTCGCACGCGTGCCGTGTCACTGGCTCGCGCGTACACGCTCGTGCGAGTCGCCAAAGAGGTCAATGCCTCTCTCGTTCTTGTTCATTCGCGCACAACTGCGTCCTGCCTGTTTGCCTTTCCTCTCTGCACCGTCAAGCTTCCTCTGCATGGTACTCCGTTAGCCGACCGGAAACGGGACGAATTTCCTTCGATCGCATTTATGCTGTTATCCGAATCGAACGAGCCTCGCAATCGTTATTAGCGCTTGTGACGTTCGAGCGAACCGATATACCGTAAAAGTGAGCCTGTACTTGTGCGTGTATGTGCGTCGGTACGCGGATACGATATATAGGGTGATCGTTTCAAACCGCGACCTGGGTTAATGCGAATCGAGATCTTGAAAGTCGAGTGGTAACAGTTCCGTCTGCTCTATAGAATATTGTTCTACCGCGTAATCTGTGCTAGTAATTACACTCTGGATTCGATTAAACACTGCTCTCTATTCCACGGTACAGATTGGGAACGAGTTTTCAGTTGGACACGGGGCGGGGAGTCATCGATGATTGAATTCATCAAGTTTCTCAACGATAGGATAATATTTGTCATTATTTTATTGCATTGAGAGTTAAATGTACATTTTGCGAAAGAAACTCTTTTGTCAGTTTGATGATCATCGAACGCTTAGAAATTCAGCTGAAAAGCTCGATCGCGGTATTCGTGAGAATAAGAGAAACTTTGAACGATACATTTCGCAATAACCTTTGCCACGTTGTACTTTCTCGTTTTCCTTTGC
The DNA here is from genome assembly GCF_907164935.1 of Osmia bicornis bicornis. Taxonomy (NCBI): domain Eukaryota; kingdom Metazoa; phylum Arthropoda; class Insecta; order Hymenoptera; family Megachilidae; genus Osmia; species Osmia bicornis. Next base: position 5,720,710 of record NC_060224.1, on the reverse strand, counting down.
ACACGCCTGCGTTTCGTCGAGAAAATCCGATACCCCGTATCGAATCGATGAGACCACGAGATTTCCAGGAGATTCAAAATCGTTTGAGGAACCTTTGATGCTCGCGTCGTTTGATTTTCCTTCGATGCTCGTCGGTTTTCCTTTAATTTCACCGGGCTTTTCATACGATTGCTTTGTACACCGTGACGCACGGTTTGTCCGCCCGTGTGGACGCTCCGGACGAGAGGATTCCTCGCTCGGGGACCACGTACGGGGCAAAGTTCCGCTACGTGCCAGCACGTTTGCCATCGGTCGACGAAGAAACGCATAACTCCGGCAAGAGCGTACATAAACCACGCGAAACGCTCCATTCGTTTCGATAAAACGCTGCTGGCTGAAAGCTTGCCACTGTCCGCTTCAACGATCGGCGAATACTCTTCTCGTACGGTCGTCGTACGGGATTTTAACGCAAGGATCGCTAGATTGCTCCGCCGTTCGCTGTCGCGAAGCTGACGGATTCGAAGAGTGTGAAATTTTACGATCAATCTGATACGAAGAGGAAAGGACGATTGCATGAACCTTTTCGATGCATTGCGCGAAAATGGAATAGAAAATTGAAAATCTCAGAAATTTTCTTATCTGCATTGAACAAGTGTTATAAATTAGAATTTACGTCGAAATCATTCCAATCCATCACTTTGATGGATGTTACGCTACAAATCGTGAGTACATTTTTCTAACGATCCCGTTACTGCCTACGGATTGAATACTATTAATACCGCGAACTCTTGATCTTTGAATTCTTCTCTTTTCTTCTTCGACTCGTCGCGAACACTAATGCCATTGTATGTTTCTCCTATCTGGCCGATGAAATAGAGCAAAAGTGTAGCTAGATCGGGTGTCGAAAATATTCGAAATATACATTAATGAACTCCTTGATTATACAATCGGTTTGGTGTAAAGTGGTGTATCACCTAAAGGGATAGAACGCCGCGGCTCAAAGCCGCCTACCATCCTCCTACTTATCTACTCTCGCGGAATCCGGTAAAGTTTCATGCCCGACGAAATAAATATTAATGCCGCGACCGCTTCGTTGCTAGATTTGCCAATAGAAGTTAACGAACACGAAGCGGAGTACCGTTGCCGGCCGGTTGGCCGGCAATCTGTGCCGAAGACTGCACGCTCTCCTAACTTCCGTTTCGTCGTTGGCGAACTTTCCTCGGAAACCGACGTTTCTGTTTGTTCTCGCCTATCTCGATTGCTCCTTCCAATTACCCCCTCAATTAACCCTTTCGCGGCAAGTTTTTGCCAGAAAATTTTATTAACCCCTTTCGATCGTCCGTGTAATCAAACAGGTGATCTCTACCTGCTCGCGTTCCGAGTGTTCTCTAAAAAGAAGAGAGAAGAGGGAGAGCAGGTGAAAGCAGTTTTTCAAAGTAGACCTCGATAAGCCTTTTCACTCTATTCCACGAGAGATAAGGTGATCGGTACTCGAGCAAATAATCCATTTCGTGAGAGGATCCTCCATCGACCGTGTAAAAGCTAGACCTTGCCTCGATTACAAAAGAGAATCCGGGATTTTCACCTCACCCCGCGGACCTGCCTTTTTTCCCAGTAATTAACGCGTGGTCGAATTACTGCCAGTGATTAGCCTCGCTTCTTTACTATCGCGAAGCTAACGACAATATTGACGCCGGAACCTAGTTTCGATTCGCCTGGTTTCACCTTCCTTGCAAAACTTTGAAAGCGCACCTCGTAAATGCACCGCGTTGCATCCTAAAAAGACTATTGCATCGAATACACTGAAACGTTGATATTTCCCCGGTGAAAACGGTCGATCCAGGACAAGCTAGTCCCAGAACATCGATCGAGTCGAAGACTTTCGCATTCCTCTGTATTTTCTTTTGCCCCGATCCCCTCCTCCTCGTTTCCGCCCTCCGCTTCGCATAGTTTTTTCCCCCGCGCTTTCCACACCGCTCTACACTGTCGCTGCCACTTGCCAGCCCACGATGCGCACGCTAATTCGCACCGATGCACACCACCCACTTTCGTGGCATCGACTCGCGTGGAAAGTGCGTGCGACTCGCGGGAGAATCTCGCGGATTCCTGCTCGCGTTTGCACGCTCCTTTCACGCGATCGCTCGTTATCGAGCTCACCGATCGTCGACACTTTCTAAGCGGTACGTTTTGTTCAAGGTTAACGCGTGAACGTCGCACCCGTTTGCACGTAAAATCCGAGATAGAAACTCTTTTCATCATTTTCTTGAGAGCCGTGATGGATATCGCCGTCGGAAAGATCGAAAGTCGGTAGATCTTACGTGAACATGATTAATAACTGGAAATTTATCACGTTCCACTCCTGGTTACAAAACAACTATAAATATTTTAATTTATCACAGTCTTAAGTTTCATTTAAACCATTTCGAGATTTAATTTCGTATGCTCTGTTTCCACGATCTTCGTTAAAGATCCAGGAGCCAGTTACTGTCTCGCATTCTCGGTAGAAAAGCGAAATTCCAAGCTGGAAACAGAAGCAACAAAAGAGAGGAGAGATGCGAATTCATCTACAAGTTTGCTTGGAATTTTTCCGCGTGACAGAGGAAAAGGGTTAACGACGTGGCGCAATAGGGGTCGTAAATGCCAGGGTGGCTTTCTCTGGCGCGTCAAAGCGTTGCAGCTACGAACTCCTGTAACGAGAGGTCCCCGTCGACATTGGATCCGGCGACCACGAGAGATCTTCCTTTGGAACGACGCATCCGTGACGAGGAACTTGAAACGAATTAACATTTAACTCCTCGCCGATCCTAAGAAATACCACGCCGCTCGTGCTTTTCCTCCCTGTGAACGCGCCTAACTTGGTTAACCCTTTGTTACGCTCGGCGAGACAACGTTGCGTTCGAGGATGGAAACTCGGATTCGATTGTCTGCGTCAAAGTTCCGACGTAAACCGCGACAAAGTTCCTGCGGGTCTCGCGTTTGTTGTCGAATCTTCGGAGCAAGGATCGCAATTAACTCTTCCCCGAGAAAACGTCTTCGTACGTTTCAGTGTACATCCTCGTGAAACGTGGATCACCGAAGATTGCCGTGCAATCTCGACGTTGATAATGCTCGATACGTCGAAGAAGAAGAGGAACGAGCTCGAACTCGATCAATGGACATCCATCGTTCGAACTTTGCACGATGGAAAGCCGCGTCACGATGTTTGCTTCCGTCACGTCGGCCACTCTGATTAGCGACGCGAGACAATGGCCGGAGCAGCAGAATGTCGACCGATCGACGTGACCTTTGAACCGGTGACATTTTGAACCCTAAGAACCAGAAGAGCAGTACCGCGACAGACCGTCGTGACGTACAATCGGAGAAATTGAATCGAAGTACAGGTCCAACAACGATCGATCTACCTTCCTCTATCGATCATATGGTACAATCTTTCCATGGTACTAAATCAACAATTATCGAGTTGTATATTAGGTACACGGTATCGTCCAGATGATAAAGGTTAAATATGCTATGAATTAGGATACAGAAACAGCGTGTACGTGAAAATGGAGCGAGAGATAAGGGCACGTGGGAGTAAACGTCTTCGGAGAATAATCTAGTGAATATGAATGGACTCGAGTGGGCGATTGTAATGGAGTTCGATAAGTTTAGACGTGAACGAGGAGTATCTAGGCCTGAATAAAAGACATCGAACGACAGTGTTTCTTAAAAAAAAAAAAATCGTAATTTCACTCTTATTTTCACGACAATGATTAAAGTTCCTCAAAGAATGGGAAGAAGAGGCGCGAGAGCCTCTGGATCTCACGATTTCCCCGAGCGAGCTGATACAAAGTTATCGCAGTCAGCGAAGCTTGTTCGTTGATTCACGTCCGGGAGTTATTTCGAGCGGAAGTGCATCGAGCTTAGTGCGTTAAGCCTCTTCGTCTCTCGTGTCGGCGGCAGACTTCCGAAAGAAGATGCACCTCTAAATTTAGATTTATTTCACGCGTGCTAGCAGCCGTCTGGAATCGGCTGGCACAAACTCGCGCTGCGGTTTAAACAAAACAACGGTAGGAAGCTTTCGAAGCTTAATGGAGGAGACGCGTACGCGTCGAAGGACGCGATCGGCACGCGACGCCATCGTAAATTTAGCCGAGCGGATTTTCGTCCCGTGGAAATGATGTGGCACGCGTTATCGTCTCGTCGGGGCTATTTACGCTCCTCTCTTTCCAACGCGTAAATATAGAGGGTGTAAGATTGAAAGGGCCGAAGGAACGCTATTCTAAAATAGCGTTCGACGGAGAAGTCTTCCAGGTTTTGAAAAGAAAACAAGAAATCTTTGAACGATAGCGGAGTTAAAAGTAGAAAATAGAAAGCTTCGCTTAATCGTGTCGTAAATTGTGAACGAAGGAAGAGAACGTTGCTCAATATATGAAAATGCAGAGACGGTTTTCAATAGACAAACATTGTAATAGGTTCTCAGCGATGTTCCAGTTCCGTTCAATTGATTCTCGTTGCAACACTTAACGATACACTGAACGGGCTTTAATTACACGGGTGAAAATCATTTTCTCAGCGTACCGACATCGCACGCCCTCGATGTTCCTTCGACTATTAAATTCCGAAGGAAATAAAAGCCGGCCACGCAGCGTATAACGCGTTCGAAATCATCGACAGGTCGCGCGATGAGTAACTCGATTTTTTTTCTTCGAACCGCGTGATTATGCAACGAATTAATATGTCACGCACGTAAGAATCATCGCTTACACACCGATTCGTCTTTGTCTTCGCGTAATGCCGATGACAAATTTGTCCGTCGACGTGTTTTTCGATACTTTGCACGATTATTAGAATAAACGACTTCCCGTCTCCTTGAAACGGATCGAGTCATACATTCCCGTTTCGAAGCAGGAGAGATGCGTTGACCGGTTTACGAAAGATCCGATGTTTCACGGTCCGTTGGGTCTCGCAGACCCAAAGAAGATCGACGATCTTCGTAGATTTCGTCACGCGAAAAATCGATACGATCTCCTGTCGAGGGTCGTCGGGCTAGGCTGACCCGGCAAACGTGATGAGCCAATCCGGCTGGGAAGCTCGCGAAATACCAGGAAGAGTCCTCGATTCGATATGGCGCCAATTACGCCCGGCTTTCACAATTGATCCGGGAAACCGTGAAAGCCGGACTCCGCGATGCTTTCCATTCTCTGATGAATTCATTTAATAAACGACTAATTGAGACGAACGAGGCCAAAGGCACCCGTTCTTACGCGGTTCCGTAATATCACTTTAATGCATCGTCCGTAGAGAAGGAATGATTAATATTCGTGTGAATGGCATAAATAAATAAGAATATAATACTAATGATATTAATCGAGTATGACGCGAATCCTCGTCGCACGCATGTTGCTAAAACCAGAGTCGACGCAGGTACGCAATGTGCTAATAAATCCGTCGCTGTACCGGGATACCAATCGACGTGTTCCGACTGTTTATGCTCCGTTTCGCCTAATTGCGCCTGCGAAACCGGAATACCGTTACCGTTCGCCGTGTACAAGTGCTACAACGTATAGGGAAAGAAAGAACGAAGGATACGGTTTTGTTGCACGCGAAGGACATCCAGTACAGCCGAGCGATTTTCCGCTCTTTGTTCGCGTCGTCAACGTTTTATGCGATTCTTTTGTTGAACCACGTCGAGGAAATAATATTGGAACGCTTACGGAGATCTTAGCGGTTCACGAACGTATTAACCCTCTGACAGGGTATTGCGTTTGAAATTTTACCGATCATCCCTCGATCAATCGGTGTTTCAGTAATTTGAAAAGATCCGAATTCGAATGACAATCTATTTTTCCTATAAATTTGATCAGGAGTGTTTAAACGCTTCAACGACAGGATTGGTAAAGTTTAGCTAAACGATTCGTAAGTTCGATTGCTTTAGAACGCGTCTAGCCTTCGATTCACCGTTAACCCTCGCAAATCAAGTGCATCGTGACGACGATTGCCGCGAAACACCGTATCACGGTGCCGTTATCGCGAGAGTTAGAGGAACGATTCACGAAGAAAAACGGTACGGCGAAGCGTCTTCGGGATAGTCGTAAAGTTTTACGATGCTTCGACGTCGACGGTCCGCGAGATCGCTCGAAATAGCTCGCGCCCAGATCGCATCGTCGGGAATGAACGTACACCAGACGGATGCTTCCTTCCCTGTGATCCGTTCTTCCGACCGGATGTCGCGTCGTACCGGCCCATTCATTCGCATTGTACGAATGAACCGTTCCCTCGCGAGCCTGCGTGCGCCAGCCTGTGACTCCGTGATGCATTCTGCATGCGTATGCACTTGCGATCCGCTCGCAAACGCATCACCATCGCTGGCGATGTTCGCGACCCCAATTGACCTTTCGTTGCATAACGACACATGATATAGCTTTCCTTCGTTATTGTATCGAAATTTCACCAATTTAAAATTAAGAGGGTGTTTGAGTTTAATTTCTCTTTCAAATGGAGAACCGCGTGAGAGTGCGTGGAAGAAAAAATAAACCCCACCACGTACGATGTGTTGATCTTCCCGGTGTTAAATATAATTTAACACGATCGTTCTCCTTTTTTATGGCTCACTTACATTTTCTCTTTTATCTTACTCCTCCGAGCGTTTTATCGCCCTTTCTCGCTGACATTCCGAACTTTATTTCTTAATCATTCGACTGAATTAAATTTGTTTTTTCTAGTATAATTTTTATTTAATTACACGGTGTATGTTGAACAGTTTCGCGTGGTCTAACATGTTGGCTCGCTTCTATAAATATTAAGGATCATTGGACTACGAGGTGCAATTGGAGGAATAAGAAAAGCAAAAGAGGAAGGGGCAAACACGCGACATCAAGGAAACACGAGGGAGAAATTCAAAGACGGCTTCGTGCTACTTCCGGCCGGGGGTTAGTGCTCACAAGGGAGTTTCAAGTGGTGTTGCAGCACGGCTGAGTTTTTACGGTTCGCGGAGAGCAATGATGGCTTAATAATACGTTGACAAAATAAGAGAGAAAAAAGCGGAGGGTCGCTTCGCGTCGTTGCAAAGTGTGAAATTTATCCATTGAAGGGATAAAAATGCCGTTGTAGGTTTAACGCGTCGTTCGATCGAGTTTTATCGTTGGCAGAATTTTATTTTCCTTGAACAATCAGAGGAAAATTCTTTTCCAACTTTCATTTCAGTTATGCGGTCTATCAAGATTTTCATTCTCAGATAAGTGATAAATTATTTATCAACCGAAGGGTGAAGTAAAATATTCAAAAATCGTGGAATTCCTGATAAAGGGAACACCTTATTGCTCTTGTAGATCAACATTTAAATATTTCGATGAATCACGACCTGGTGTTGCTACTTTCTCGAAGATAGATACATCAGACGGCGGAAGAGATTTACGGTCACAGATCAGAACAATCGGTCGAAGAAGTTTGCCCGGAAAACGGAAGATCCTGTGCAGCTCGACGGAGAAACGTTCCTCGGTTGTCGTCGCTAACAAAGCGTTCACACCTTTTCCCTTGAAAACGGATTGTCACGTTCCTCTAATTCTCTGCCCGACCCCGGAATATTATTTAATCTGCAGAATCTATTACAGCAAAATTAAGAGGCGAGAAGTGCCGAGAGGTAGCAGGAAACGTGGCTCGGTTCAGCGACGAGTCGCGACCGGAAGTCGACAACGACTCTTCCGATGCACCTCTTGTTATTCTTGTCTCTTAATTATTCATCATCGTGAGGCGAATCGGCAAATGTTTGACGATCTACTACATATATCAACACTTTGACGACCTTTCGTCTTTCGTTGTCATTTTTTGGTGCATTTTTGAAGTATGATATCATCGGTGTTTATAGCTGTTATTATACTGTTGGAATCGGTAAAATTTCCGTTATTTCGCTTTCATATTAGGACCAAGTAATCCGTTATCGAATATTTTCTTTGTATACTCGTCGAACCGTAAATGGCTATCGCCTACACTCTCCGTTTCTCTATGGAAAGGAAGAGTAGGCGAGGAATCGTCGACAAATCGGACTCGAGCTGCCGTGATACAACCTGGAACGAGTTGTTGAATTTTCGAGCGATCATAGGAGTAGTAGGAGGAACGCATTCGGAGAAAGTTCAGAACACTCGTCTAGCCTTTTACACGTTCGCTTCGACCGAGGTGAGATCGCGTTACGAGGACATTACTTACTCTTAAAACCGCCAAGTTACGCGTTGGACTAGTCGTTTTGCGACGTTACCTACTTAAGCAGATGATAAAGAGGATGGTGATGCGAGTTTACGATCGCTCCTCGATGGATCACCGATACAATGCCGTCTATCGGTGCTCGATTTTCTGATCAAATTTCCACGATATTAAGCTCCACTTCGTCGATGATACTTGTACGATCGTTGATTCGATTACTCGAATGTGTCGTTCATTCGAAATTAACGTAAAATATTTTATTATAAATACCAATTGAAGATTAAACTTTTCATTCGACCGATGTCGAATCGTGATTAACGATTAAAGTAGGCATTTAATCATCAATTCTCCTAATCGTGAAATTAATATTTAAGTACGCAACAACGTATCTAATTCCTGTAGCGATAATACGATGACTAACTTCATAAAAATATCGTGGTCAGAGGTACGAGTCGTTTCCGGTGATTACATCTATACATCTATACATATAAATAAAATTGAAGTGTCTATCTATGATTTCGAAATAATGGTTTTTTTTAGTTCATATAATAGGTTTTCGCACTTTTCGTTTTTGCAAAATTTTTCTGTCTGTTTAAACGAGCTAATCTTCGAAACGACTGAATCGATTTTTATGAGATTTTCATTGGCAGATTCAGAATTTATAGAGTAATAATTTAGACTTCTTTTTATTCTGGAAACATTCAGAGTAAATTTAGAAAAACTGTAAAAATCGCTAGTATCAGAATAAAAGTAGCCGGTGCCCCGGTGTCGGTTTAGAAATTCTTTTTCCTGTTTCTAGCGAGATTAATCGAAAGGATATCCTTCTAAAGGCTAACGCGAATGCACATGTAGCTTATCTACAGTCGCGGTGTTAACTTCGTCATTATGCCAGCTTTCGTCGCGGTTTTGATGCATTCCCCTCGTTAAGAACAAATTCACCGAACTTCGTCGCGCCATTCAATTCGTTGAACTTTCCACCATCGACTTTCTCACCTGGTTAGAAACCGCTGAAACGCGTGCCACGCTAGAATTTAGTTTCTCGCACGGATGCTGTTTCGAGAAATTATCGGTTCGCTTTAACGCGACTCATGCATAAGGAACAGGAGTTTGCATCTCATTGCTGCGTGAATCTGCTCCTCCGTCGAATTGAAATATAAATTCTAATTTCACCTTCCGAAACGTTTGATTTTCATATTTTCCCTCGAGAAAAATAAAAAAATGCATGCACTTTCCTGTATGGAAAAATCTGCACAAGAAAGGTGCACAAGTCGAAACGCAACGTTGATGTATGTAAAGTTCTTGGAAAGCTTATAAAAGGACAACCGCGCGGAAACGACAGGGTATGTTTTCCCGGAAGTTGACGCGGAACCGCGGAAGGCAACTGAAAGGAAAGCGTGGCTATACCGAGCCGATCGAACGAGCGAAATTAAAGGAGCGTTTGTGAAGCACGCGCGTAACGAATCCCACATATTTCCGCGCCTTAATTTAATTGTATCGCGCTGCGCTTTTCCGTGTTTTACCCGAGCTATAATTACGACGACCGTTCTCAGGGTCCTGCAACTGGAACAGGAAATGCATTTAATGCTGAACCGGCACGAATTTAAGCGAATAAACTGCGCTGACATTTCAGGAAAGATTCGTCGACAACTCGGTTAACCAAATGTTTATATCTTCCTTGTGCAATTTCGAGGAAAGAATTTATATTTCAACCGTCTGTCTAATATTTGATCATAACTGTCGTTTACTCTTAGCAAGATTGAAAAACCTTGACTCGCTCGATGGGATAGCTAGACAAGGATCAAAAGTGAAGTCTTTCATCAGATTGATTCGACCGATTCAGCTATCCGTACCACCGATACACTAGCTAAGCTTTAATATTCGAAAATGGTCGCCGCGAACTGACCTAGCCGTCGTTCGTATCGAGCTCTGATGAAATTTTCCTCGGTTTCTCCTCTTCCGATTCTTCTCTTCGGCGAAACGCGCGTCCCTTATGAAAAAATTAAGCAATGTACATTTACACTCGAATAATTCAATTTTAATCATTTTATAATTACACTGTAATATCCTCTTTTCCTCAGAATCTCGTGAAAAACACGACTCAATCAAAACGATTTACTCTTTTTCAGATGGAGGCGCCACGGTGACCCTGATTTTTTCCACAGGAGATTTGGAGCAACCAGGGAATGTATTTCTTTGATTAAACTGGTTTTTGCGTTAAGAAAAGGTCGCCTGGCAAAAAGTGTCGAAGGTAAAAAGGGAAGTTTCGATGTTCTTTGCTCCTCTTCGAGCAAGGTGGTAAGAAATAGCCGTTTTATTCGCATAAGATTTTTCATGGTTGTTTCAACCGAATGACTGGGTTCCTTAAAGTTGACGGGTTCGTTTCAGAAAACGTTAGCGAAGGTTGATCCGTAATTGGATTCATCCCTCGAATCGATTAATTAAGTTTCGCCGACTCCACGCGCCGATATCGGACGAGACTTCTAACCTTTGATAATTGAACAGGGGGAAAGTTGCCATCCCCGACTGCATGAACTATGCACGGAGCGTTTGCCGGATCGTTGCACTCTGAACGGTGAGTAAGTACGTAAATAATACACTTTGCTTCGTACTACACGTGTTATGTTCGCTTCCATTTACGAGCCATCTACGGAATCGTGACTCTTCACGGTACCATTCGTTCCATTTCGTTTTATTTCATTTTTTCTTTCGTTAGAAATATTGAAAGCAATATTAATTATAACACGGATCGTTAAAATGAAAATAATTTTCCGCTAAACGTTACCGTAGCGTCCTCTACGCGCCGATAACTGTATATCCTCGATGAGAAAATAAGAAAATTTATTCATGCAAATTCCGAATGAAATTGCCCGATTAAACGAAGCTCGCAATATCAGTCATCGGTGATTCTCGTTGCAAACAACGGCTTAAAGATTGCGAAAGTTAAGCCTCGTTCATACAGACGGCAGTGATAGCAGCAACTGCTCGCTATCTGGATTATTATGGCTCGTTTGCAGCCGTGCAAACATTGTTACTACCAATAATGTTCGTATTACGTCGGGTTGTTCATACCGAATTGCCGGTCTCTGCCAGTCCGGCTTTGCTCTGTTATCGATTACGTCGAATCCACAGTTACGCAAACAGTGTTCGCTAATTATTCGATAACATTATGTCGGGTCCTCGTAGACGGATACACAGCTCTCGTCCAGTGTTCGCGACGGTAAACGTTGTCGATATTACGTCCGGTTCACAGCTACGTAAACATTGTTCACCGTCGACGACGAGTACGCTTCTTCGTTTGCAAATCAGACGTCAAACGCGTGTTATTTACACCGTGGTTGAAAAGAAAAATGACTCGGCGTTTCGAAAGAAGGAGGATGCTTTCTGCGCCGCGATTTTCCAGGTGCGCTCGTTCCTCGTGGTCGTTCAAGGTGAGCCTTTTATTAATCACCAGCATCGAGGATCGTACAAAGGAGACCTCTGGTTCGACGTTGGTCGAGGCATCGTATTTCGTGCACAGAAATTCAAGATTTTCTTGACACTGTGCGGCCACGTAACAGGAGATTTCACATCCTGCTTTCGTCGACTCCTCGTCCACGTTCCGCGACTCGATATTCTAGATCGGAGCGGAGAGAATAAAAATACGTAGAATTCCTTTCAGTTGAGTCCGTTAATTCCTTCGGAATCTTAATTAACCGTGTCACAGTGAACGGTTCGTTTCCGTGTAAAATCATCGACAACCGATCGTTTGCTAATCGTTTCCGGTGCAGTCATTTCAACTAGCTCCTCCCATTTTCTTCAGTTACCATCGAGTCACTCTACAAACGATCCTACATGATTTTTGTGGAAATTTTCCAAAAGTATTAAAGTGCAATTTTCCTCGCGCAAATTGATTGCGCTTGGTGCAACGAATGATAATACAATAAAATAAAACAAAAGGATGGGGAAGTTTAGAGATAAACCGTGTACGATGAAAAATACACGGTATCATGGTGTTATTGTTAAAAAAAAAGTGTAGATAGCGTGAACGATTGACGATGAAAAAAGCGATCGTCGCGTGAAAAGGATTGTACGAAAATTTATCGAACTTCTCGTTACGACAGCTCCCTAATTGGAGATGTAACATGGATATCGAACCGGAAACTGGAACTAAACCGTGTGTCGTGATTGTCGAGCGAAAGAATAACCGATCGTTGAACTTTTTCACGGATTCGTGCTCGCTCGTTGTCGCGCGACACGCGTACGAATAGGCGTTAGCAAGCCGCGTGTAAAGTACAGATTAAGCAAAGCCTGTTGCGCTGCAATTTAGGCCCCCCCTCTGGCAATTGGTCACGCGCGAATTATTGCGTTATCGTCTCGCAATGTCCTCGGAGTTGCACCAACCTCGTTCCTCCCGGTGTTTTTATTTAAACAAGCCGCGACAAAATTTGATTTCATGGACAAATAAATTAGAAACGTTCCGCGGTGTATCAGACGCATTATTCGGTTGCTTGAACAGAACAATTCGTCGCTCGAATGCGTTTGATGTCAAACGAAACGGCAATAGAAATTGGACGTTAACAAATTCATCAAACAACAATTGAAAGCAATTAACGAACAGTTCGATTTTGTTTTGACAACTGACGAAACGGGCAAAACGGTATTCCGTTACCGTTAGAATTCGATTATATCCTCTGCTCGATTTCGCAAGCGTACTTTCGCGCGGTGCATTTTTCTCCTTCGAATCGTGCCTGTTCCCCCGCATCGCGAACACCTGGCGTGCATTACCTGCATCTTGATCAACGCCTCGCGAAATCGATACCTCGGACGAATATCAAAGACAGAATCAAATTGTATGTTTTACACGCACGAATCGTGATTCGATGTTATCAGGGATTGTTTGATTATGATAGAAAATGCTTCCTGCTTTCGAAGACAGTTAATTATCTGGGGTCTCGTGCAAATAAGCCTAATTAAGACGACTCTTCGATGAGAGAATTGAAATTGAACAAAGATTTCCGTAAAGACACTTCCTGTGTTTTCATGTCTTTCTTCCTATACAGGATGAATTGTTTCAAATGAATTAACAATTCGTGAGATATTTCTAACGAATAAATCAATCCGTTGGGAAAAAAGAATCAAAGTGACATAACCCAGACCTTCGTATCTCCCAAACGACTCCACCCACAAGAGTCGTTATCATTACGTAATAGTCTCCTCCATACAGTGTACTGTTCATTTCAAAAATATTCTACTAATTGCCACAGTTCTTGAAATAATTAAGATAATAATGAATATTGAGTCACTTCGTATTTTCTACGATTCTCCAAATCAATTTAGAGCAAGCTTAGTCATCAACAGTGTAGTAATATCCTCGCTGACTAATTTTACGTAACGTGTCGATTACTTCATTAAATAACGACGACTGTATTCAGAAAATTAAAAGAACTACAGACCGCTTCTGTGCCAGCTTAGAGCTCGAAAACACATGTGTGCTCATGTAAATCTCCACTTCTCGTGCTTCTTCTATAAAGAAAAAGGTATGAAATAGAAAATTAAATTGAAATTAGGGCTCTCTCCGTGGTCCGCCGTCCGAGGGCGGACAAGATACAGATCTTGATTTCCGCCTTTCGATATCTCCTCGACGCCACGTAACGCGCCTGCTTTCAATGATTCGATCAAATTAAATTCGTGGTACCGGTCACCGATGACCCCCGCGTTCACCGTGTTAACGAGGATCGATGGATCGAACATGCGTCGCGTCACGACGCGGCTCGTTCAGCTAAATATAGCATCGATCCATCGAGTCACACCGACGATCACGAGTTTTCTCGCGAGTTGCAGCGACACGCCTCGACATCCCGCGTTTATCTCGTTGCTGCAACGTGGCCGTACGAGCGGAGAAGAATGTCCCGGGCTCTTTTAACCGATAACGCGAGTCTCGAACGGTGTTTCCTTTGTCCCGTTAATTGCATCGATTCCGTCGTAACAGCCGCGGAAAGCGATGCTATCTGAATGTACACAAAGGAGCGTACTCTGACAGCCACTTTGGTGCTGCGTGTCGCGATTATCGTCGACGCGGATCCTCCACGAGCGTGGAGAGTCGTCGAAACGTTATCTCGTGTTTGCGCTGGATCGCGAACGACATTTCTATGGACTCGTTAGCGAAAAACGGAAGAGGAAATGACACGTGACGAGAGGTTGGAGACGATGTAACCAGCGCGCCGGAGGTATCCTTGGGATTAATCGCCGCGAACTCTGGTTCTTTGCTCGAGTGAAAACTTCGAAGCGTAATCGAGGAAAACAAACAAATCGTTGCGCTCGAATCGACCACGCGGTTCTTCCCTATCACAGGGAAATTCGTCGTTGTTTTTATCCAGTAGTTCGGCTTGCGGTTTCCCGCGTCAAACCGCGTTCACTCGCGAGCCTATCGAAACGGAAAAAGTCAACTCTCCCGTTTCGGACTGATGTCACGTTGCTGTTAGTCCACCGGCTTACCGAGAGCGGATTCGCTTATGTCGGTCGACTGCGGAATTTTACGAGCCTCCACTATCGATTCGTCGATCGTCGATCGTTGACGCCTAACGGGACATCAAAATCATTCAACTCGTCCGTCTTGTATCTCTTTCTCTTCAGAAAAATTCTTCAAATCTTGTTTAAAAACACTTCTATCCTATTGAGATTCACAATGCTACCTATGCACTTTGGTTTACGATGCAGGATATAAATGCACATTAATGGTAGATCTACCGGAAGGCTCTGTCCGTTTTATGACTTAGATACGATAGGAGTAGCTTCTAAACAATGACCACTGCATTATGTGTTTAATAGGAAGCTTCGACTGTATGAAATAGCAGTTTCGCGTTTACGATAGTCGACAGGATTCATGTATGTCATTGTGTTCTTGCCAGTTTAGAAATAATGCAGTGGTTGCAAAACGGAATTGTCTGTTGAAGACGAGAATATCAGGAGGCGATGGTTTGAATGGTTCAAAAGCGTAGCTGAAAGTCGATGTTTCCGCAGAATTTAACACGAAGGGCTTCAAATGCCGCTTCCAAAAAAGGACATCTTCCTAAATTCCCAGAATGCAAACGGTTGAAATCTCTGAAGAACTCGCTTACCTGTTCCGATCCTCTCTAAACAGTACCGTCGAAAGTTTCGGCAGACCCGGTATAATCCGGAGTGGCACACTGAGAAACACGGAACGGTAACCGCGAAAGCTGGATTTCGAAAGGAGCAGCAGGTAGTCGGAAAAACTGGGCCGAACAACAAAGATGCCGATTAGCGCGCACTCGTCGGGAAGAGCAACAGCGTGTCGGGGCGTGTGTATATACGCTTTTTTAAGAAAGTGAAGAAAAATTCACACCGATCGTGCGTCGCGGCCGGTGCCGAGCCGACTGACTGACTGACTGACTGACTCCGCCAGTCACCAGCGTACAGTCACCGCACTTGCATCAACACACACCGGCTGCCATCCACTTCCCCCGCAGCCTCTCGTTTCCAGCTCCATTCCATTCCAGTCGCCCCAGTCGGCCTCTCCTGCATCCCGACTGGGGCCTACCCGCTCGCTTGCATCTTCTCTCGGCCCGCACTCCAGCTGCGTGCCTTCCTCGGCTCGCTACGATCCTCTACGACCTGCTCCTTTGCTCTGCGGTCCCCTCGACTTCTGGAATTCCATAGAAATTCCGAGACACTTGACTTTCGGCTTCTTAGCCTGCAGTCACCGGAGCACATATAATGAGGACGGTTAGCTCTACGTGTACAGCCACGTGTAAATTAGGCTTCTGTTAGTTAGGGAAATTTCAAGGAAACGGGGTACCATCGCTTCAGCTTCGAAGTTAGACTCTTCTGAGTTTTCTTAGAGTTGGTGATTCCTCATTTTATATTATCCTTTAATTATAGAGAAATTTCTGTTTACTGTGTCTTGAAAATTAGAGAAATTCGCCGCCGAAATTTTATAGTTCGCTTATCACCGTTGGCACGCTATCGTCTCGTTGGGATGTAATTAAAGATTCAAAGTTGATAACGGTAATGGGCTGGCTCTCAGGGAATTAAATTCTTTTGATATCTTCGAGGAATCGTGGCTTTGGAAAAAGGAAATATCGTGGATGCTATTGTGAACATGTTTATCAACTTGCTACGTGTGTCACAAGATACGAATCAAGATAAGCTTCCTCTTGTAGCTATGTACCAATCTAAATATTTAATAGATCATTCGTCAAGGTTGCAAGTAATGAATCAAGCAGTGTTTGTTAACACGCGCCGGCGAAATTGACTGCATCACGCGTGGGTTATTCGATATAAAGCGTGATTTGCAAACAGGGTCAAGCAGAACGCGTTTGCGATACACGGTGCACGCAAGAAACTGAATACCAAAGATTCCTGGAATCACTGGGACCGGGCGATAAAGCGTTTACACCAGAATCGATTAGCATCTTTCATTAAAATTAATGGAGAATCGATACTAATCCTCCTACGATCGCGTGCATGTTCCGCGCGCACTGGTGCTGCGCTAATTAACCCGAGTATCTGCGTCTGACCGAGATACATCGGTGCATTGAATTTGATTTTAGAGCCAGCCAAGCGTCGTGCCACTGTTCGAGATACCCTGCTATCCGTCAATCAATATTTTACCGACGATCACTGCACCTATAGACACACCTGGTGTCTAAGCCCTGACACAAACCCACCTGGCCGATATCCGTTTCGCAACGAAACGCATAGATGCACCGCTAATCGCGTGGGATATGCAGCGATAAATGGGTGGGAACGATTTGAAATTTCTCAGACGAGGCTGCGTGCGTCGACTCGATGAATCGAATATCTTTTTAAAGAACGGGAACGTGTCCTAGTTGTTCATGATCTAAAATTACCGCCTAAGATCAAACTGTTTTATCGTACGAATGCGCGTTGAACGGTCGATACATTTATTCAGTAACATGGTTTCTGTCTCAACTACTCAGATAAGTGTGATAAAAAATGTATTTATTATTTGGAAATTTTGCACACTTTTTAAAATGCAACGTTTTAAAAATATTTTTTGAAAGTTTCAAGTTAATCCGAGTGAAATTAATTAAATTATGAAGTTTGAAAGTACGCTTCTCAAAGCGCGCTTCGCAATGCAGAAATGCAGTTTGTTGCAAATTAATTTTTCAAAAATCTACCCCGGTAACGTTATTTTATTAACATCCAGTAACATATATAAAACATTAAAAAAAACTATACAGAGTACTAATTATAAGTATTTGAAAATTGATAATAACTGCAAAACGAATGCGAATAAATGCATTTTTTTATCTCTTCCGGTCAGCTGTACATGCCGAGAGGAGATAAAGCTTTCAAGAGGGTGTTAACGCTTTCCGAGGGCAAGTAATCTTCCGGAAGCACTTTCGATACATCGATAATGGCTTCCGGAGTGCCGCTCAATTGTTTGAATGCGTTTCGCGCTTGCACCAATTCCGTCAAAACGTTTTTAAAAAGCATCTGAAAATAAGTATGCTAATAAGTATTTCGTACGTTGTTCCACTATTTTTAATGCAGTGATTTGCTTGCCTCAGTTCCTCCGTAATTTGCAATACCAATACATCCTACCAGTCCTCTTCCATGAATATAATATCCTAATTTTCGTCTTCTTAATCCGAAACAATAAACTACGTTTTGCTTTCTGCACGTATCGAGCAATTTATCAACTTGATCATCCAATCCGCCTAAAATAATATAACAAATAGATTCATCTTTCTATATTTTTTTTTTAAATTATTAACATGCAGTTACCCTCAAGATCAGTTTTCTCAATATCAGGAGCAATAATCACAAATTTAATCTTGTTTAATTCAATCTGTTTGCAAACCTCCCTTAAACCAGCATAATAGCGACGTTTGTACTTAGACTTGTTCGGGTTTTTCTCGTGAAATCTCTTTTGAAGTCTGACGATTTCCCCTAAAAATTGTTCAAGACTTTCGTTTAAGCTTTTTGTCAGCATATTTGTACAATATCTGTAAGATGAACGGATTTGCAAGATCAATGTGCTGACCATAATTTATCGCTTAAGTTAATCGTAGCTAAGGAAGTTATAAGGGAGAGGACAGGGGAGGGGAAATATAACTTAACAAACATTTTAGTCGTATAATACATAATGTTTATTATGTATATGAACAAAGAACTATTCGAGCGTACAAATTCACGTTATACAATGGTATGAAATAAGACTTAAATATCATATCAAGTACAGAGTAGTTGGTTATTTATATACATACGGGTTGAAATACTTACTCTCTAAAACTGCGCGAATGTGTTACGATATTTGTGTCTTCCGTTTTTGCGCTACTACTTTCTTCTTTAATTTCTTCTTTAATGTCGTCTTTTAATTCGAGGGAAAGAGTTTTCGGGACAATCTCATTTTCGATTATATTACTATCTAGCGGAGGGAGATCATTTCTGTTGTTATTTTCAACTAATCTATTTGGCAAGAGCCTGTTCTGAATGTGAAGATTGTTTATCTGATCGATTATATCTGGACTATAATACATGTAGCTTTCAAACACATCCTCTGTATTTGGGTCTCTATAATCTTTATCGTACAGTGTCATGGTACACATTCTTCTCACATAATTTGGATCTGTCTGTGGGTCTGTTGTGATTCTTAAAGCATTGAAGTTGATTGTATCTACGTCTTTGCATACGGCTTCCATCTTGGCGCGTTCGAAATCCTCTCGTTTTCGTATATTGATCTGAGCTTTGATATCACGATTCAGTAAAATGATCTTCTTCAACTTTGATGGCTTTTTATCCTTTGAGATACATATTCTAACTTTTCTAAAATCAGAATCCTTGTTTCGGTCTGATAGACCCGGTGCTATTATACCAAGATTTCCCTTGTACAAGTTAATTTTTAATCTGGGAAGGTCTTTGTTAGATATTCTATTCGTGCACCTAGTATTCTGTAAGAAAAGTTACAAAGTTAATAATTTAGTCAATTCCTTCAGTGATATTTAATTTGAGTCCAGCAATACTCACCTCTAAAGCTTCTTGAAGATTAATGCAGATCTTATCTGTTCTTTTATAACGTTTCAGAGACTTTGACTGCTTTGACTCTGCGTTATCTTCCATAGGTACTATAATTTTTATATCAGGATTTGGCAAACAATATTTCCTTGACACAACTGAATTTCTACCCTTAGCACTTGTCTCGCCAAGTTCAGGATACTCTACATCGTCCAAATTTATAATTTTATCATTCTCTTTAAGAACTAAGTCCTTCTTACGTGTTGGATGTTTGACCTGATTCTTTTGATCAAGTTCTGGCCACTGATTATCGGAAGTACCATTTTCGCTTATACTGAAAAGCAATATAAGGATGGAAACGAGATACTGGTTGACTATATCGTGTAATGACTACGATGATACTTACTGGAATGACCATGTCATATTATCAATATGTGATCTCCGCATTACTCCGTATTCAATATATAGTCACAAGATGTTTCACCGTGTGTTCATCAAGTGTTAAGAGTTCAATGACGTTGGTATATATATCAGAAATACTGTCATAATTATTACAAGTACCCTTCACTGTCAACTACGCAGAATGTGCGTCAGTTACTGGGGTATATAAACAAAACTATAGAGTATATCACAACGTACCAACAAACACGGTGACAGATAAAAGATCCGAGATTCCCAATGTTTAAGTTCATAAATTCAAGGTAAAAATGTGCATGCGACAAAAATAAGTTCTTAATTAATTTTATTTTGCTTTTGAATTCCATTATACAAGCTTTAAAGTTATTAATTTCGAGTATTTGCAAGTTTCTGAACATTTAGTTAGATAAAATGTTAGGTTACCAGCACTGGTGACCCATATCTGAAATGGAGGAGTCCAGTACTTGTTGGAAAGCTGTAGGAGGTTCTGGGATGTTCGGGAACTGAAGTTTAATCAATTTTGAAAGAGAATTTCTCTTAATAAAGATGCAATAAGTATTTAATATATTATATATATGTACATATATAGTCGATGTGTGTCGACGACGATATCGTACCGCGAATTCTCAATGAGATTGGAACAGTAGAATCTTAATTATTTCCCTTTATATCAATAATTTCTTGAATATTATTACATTTTTTCCAAAATTTATTGATGTAAATTGCGATAATTGATTTCCTCGTTTTTGACTATTGCGACGATATTAGTACGAATTAAAATAATATATTCTTCATTTTTCCTGCTTTTATGACGATAATTTATTAAATACCATTAATATCTTTTGTTTTTTTCTATCTTCTTTCCTATATTTCGGTGCTTTAAATAGAAAAAAATAATCTTAACCTTATTTCAATATGGCGTTGATAATTTTTAACGAATTCTTCCATTCTTTTAGTGTTAAAGTTTCAAAGCAATTCGAAGTTTCTACCAATGTCTGTGATTGGTCATTCCATTATGGCGTCCACCCTTTTTGACCAATCAGATTCATCGTTGAAGGGTGAGGAGCGTGAAGTGTGGCGCAATGCATCAGTCCTCTTCGAAGCTTCGTCCGTCTTTCACGTGTCTGCAACAGGTAAGATTAAATTATCTTCAAATATTAAATTAAATTGCCGATCTGATGTTAAAAGTACAAAAAACAGAAAAGAATATCGAAGAGAAGTCTAGATTCTTGATCTTTGACATTAATTCGGCATTTTCTTCAAAAATACAAGAGTTGAAAATTTGTGCTCTTGCCGCGATTTCATAATGAGGTTGGAGCAGCAGAATCTGAATTACTTTTCCTTTTATATCGTTAATTTCGTAACCAATATTGAACTTTTTAATACTGTTTCACACAATTTACTGTTTGATATTTAATAACGTTCTCTCTTGAGCATCGTAATATTATGAGATCTGTTCGTCTACCGGCTTCGGTTCGGCTGGGGACGAACATTATCGAATAATACCGAACGGTGCTGATCGGTCTTCGGCAGGAAGGACGGTCTCGCCATTTCTCTCGCGAACGTCAAAGTGATAAGACGTGTTGAGAGCATCCTTCCGCATAAATAGTAGGTGCGCATTCTACCTATTAAAATATTTTGCATAAATTATAGTTCGATCGTTTATTAGTAATAATTTTATTATTGTTGATTAAATTTTATTTACATAAATTGGTATTTCTTATTTGTTACAGATATTTGATGAACATTGAAAGGACGCCATGATACCTAATATGGGTTTGAAATAGAATTTCGTAAGAATTTATTGTTTTAATTTATTCTAATCAATTATTAATATTTATTATTATTTGTTTTTTTATTGAGTCGTTGTTAATTGCTAGCATTTTGATAATTACTTGCTACCAAAGTCAAGAAAGAAAAGATTAGAGACATATTTTTTCTTTAACCAATTCATAGAAAAAGAATAATTACTTTTTCATTTTATTGAATAATTTCGTCCAGTATTTTAATACATTTGTTTTAAACTAGAACAAAATTGAAATAATTCGTATTCTACTGCAAATGATTACTTCTCTTCTGCAATTATTAATTATTTTAAACAATCTATTTTTGTTAAATCGTAATAATTATATTATAATATCCAGTTTTCGATGCAAGTTTAAATTAAAATAGAATCACGTTTTTAAATCATATGCTGTTTAAACATGATTAATTATTGGATTTTGCTTATTGAAAAGAATTAGATAATTTATAAATCATGCCGTAATAGAATTTCCAACAATTAGTATCCTTACAATCTTAACAACAAAAATCCTTTGCTTTAATGCAGTAGTCTATTATCTTTATTACAAAATGATTTTCTATCGATGTAATATTCATTGAAATAATTATCAACAATTATTTAAAACATTTCATTTCAATCTAGGATCAATATTCAGCTTTAACAATATTTGTGCTCGTCGAATATATTTCACGAACATAGATATTTTCATTTACAAGCCATTAATAACAGTATTTCCACTACGAAAGCTCAATAAGAAGAATGTTGTTTTGTATATTTCCACCCAGCCCATCCCTGCTCACTAAGTTTTTCTTTCAGGAATTGTTGTGGCCGCGAGCAATGCGGTCGGTAGAGTCAGTGTTTGTACGAACATACTTCCAATGTTTTGATTTTTGCAAGGGCGAACTGGCCCTGAATAGAGTTGCGTTTGTATGATTAGGAATCACGCGAAAGTAGAGTCAGTGTTTGCTGCGTATTATAAAATATTTTCTAGAGCATCGCGGCTCTAATTTTTCGTTTTCCATCGCGAAAGTAGAGTCTCTATAATTGTTCGCCGGAAATTATTCACGGTCGCGTTTCTAGTACTTTATATTTTAATTTTTATTTTTAATTTTTTTTTTTTTATTGCTCGATATATTCGGTATTAGAGTCACGGCACCACTGAAGAGGAGTTTTGGGCGTTGCTCCATAAGGAAAGAGTGTAAGTATCTTATTACTTTATTTAATTAATTTTAATTCAAGTAGAATAATTTACAATTTCAACACTTGATAGTTGAGAGTTATTTTTCATTGTTAATATTTGATAAAATCCAAATTTATATACAATTTTATTACAATAAGAATTGATAATTTTCAAAATTAACCGTAATTCTTTTTTGTTTTGTTACAGATGAATTTTTTGATTTTGCCGAGTTCCTGGATATCCTGATGATGGCTTTCTTCACGACTTCCGTCTTGGTACGTCACTTAATTGCTTTTTATTAAAATAGAATGATTTACAATTTCAAAACTTGATAATTGAGAGTTTTTTTTTAAATTGCTAATACTTTATAAAATCGAAACTTATATACATATAATTTTATTAGAATAAAAACTGATAATTTGCAAAATTAACCGTAATTCTTCTTTTTTTGTTACAGATGAATCTTCTCCTACAAGGCAGCCTCCTACCTGGTGTTGTCCATCC
The DNA here is from genome assembly GCF_907164935.1 of Osmia bicornis bicornis. NCBI lineage: Eukaryota > Metazoa > Arthropoda > Insecta > Hymenoptera > Megachilidae > Osmia > Osmia bicornis. The sequence continues at coordinate 5,697,689 of NC_060224.1, read as the reverse complement.
TTCTACTTGACTGTCGGAAGAAGAGTAAATCTGCGAACGGTGAGTCGCATGTTTTATGGTTCCTCCGGTGCCCATTCATGTCGTAGGACGAATGGTCCGAATCGACACGGGTTACCGGTTGTATACGTGGTTAGCGAGCACAGTGACCATGGGTATGCCTATATTCATGTGTAGTAACATTTTTATTGTGTTTTATTTCATTTAGTTCAGGCTAGGTCTTCTTGCACTTCGCGTTTAAATATTATTTCTATTCCACATATTCCAATCGATATTTATGAAATATTTGAATGCTTCTAAATATTCATGATACAATTTTATAATAAAACGTGGAATATGAAATATTTTCAAATTAAGTAAATACAGAAACAATTTTATTTAGTTTTTCTTTAAAGGAGAAGTCAGATACCATCTGATTTAGTTATCATAAAGATTCAAATTGATATGATATTGGTTTTATAATATGTATACTAGATATACATATTAATTATGCTTTTACATTAATTTAATTACATTTTATATATTGTAAATTCAAATATAATTTGAGAATTTTTTCCGAGTAGTAAAGTTCAATTCCTTCTATAGCGAAGTTTAACTTATTTACACGTTCATCAAAAAATGAACAATTTATGTGCAAGAAGACAATTCGTGACGGGTAGATTTCCAAGCCAGAGTGATCTATTTCAACACATTTTGCGTATTTTTGAAAATTCACTCTGAGGAGGGAGTCGCTCGAGGATGTTTTATTAATTTTCAGAATAAATTCTTGTTTCATTGCAAAGAATTCTTAATTAGAGACATTAAATTCTTTTTTATTAAAATTTTGCATTTCTTAAATTAGTTTTGCGAGAGTAAATATGACGATGCACTGACTAGTATTCGGTGGGAATCCTTTTGGTTTTTAAACTCAATCCTTTTTATTATTTAATTAATCAAATTAGTTACAAGGATTCCGCGGCATAAGACCGTGAACACCATCTCTGGGAGATATACCCATGCATTACTAGGCCTTTGCAGGCGCAGTTTTAGAATACGGAACATATGAAAATATGTTACCATATTCTAAACTGTAGTCCTTTTGTCTATACTATGGGCGTCCGTCAATCTGACACCGTTGGATGCAACGTGTTGGACGGGCGGGTAGCGCTCTTAGCGAAGGGGTGCACTCTGTCCTGGCGTTACGACGTCCAGGCGGGGTGGGTGGTATGTAGCGTCTGGCGTAAGACTAGGGGGCGTGAGACCCTTCGTTGCCAGCTGATATTAGCAGTGCACCATGTTTTGCGTCATAGTTGCTCTATCTTACTTTTCAGTATTTGTTCTTAAAGCTTTATACAATATTTACAAAGTCGAGTCACTTTTATTAAATTAAAATAGTGAAATATTAGCCCGTTAGGTGTTTATGTACTAATTATGTTTGTAGATCAGGATTTTCAGATTTAACCCCTTCCGTGTTTATTGCCAAAGCCCATTCACGTGCCCAGGTGCTACTTGGATGGGTAGAGGCAATGGGCACGATGACCTAGTTCATAAGAATAATAATTAATAAGCGGCTGGCATTGTGTTAGTATATCGTGCACGACGTAATTTCCACATATGGTGTGTGTGTTTTTAGGCTGTGGGATTGCATCGGTTTAATAACTTTTTCATTTAACTTTTAATTTGAAATAATATTTTATTCAATAAGATGTACAATGAACGTACAAACCAAATAGTATTATTACCATTACTATTACTATATTGCCATTACTATTACCATGATTATTACCATTATTATGAAATATTCTATATCAAAGTAGTTAATTAAATTTTGTAATTATCATTATACGCAATGATTGCTAGCCTTGCCAGACGATTTCAGTGAAAAATGGTACGTACCGTAGAGTGTGATGTGAGATGAAACTCGGGTGTCGGAGGCGTCCCGGGACGTTCTCTCTAGTGTAGGTCTTGCGCCCGGGTGGAGTGTATGGGGGTCGTAGAATGAATTTTTGTGAGAATGTGATTTTGCCTTTTTTAAATATAGCGGTAGGTAGGTAGGTAGTATACCTTCTGGTGTGTGTGATAGATTGTAACTAGGTAGGGCCGGGACAGGTTGTCACAGTCCCTTGGTCGGGTAGGCGCGATTTCGCGTGATCAACCTGTACCTGGAATATATTTGAAGAATTAACGATCCAATCGATACGAACGGAGTATGTCGTTCGCCTTCGATTCTATCTGTACAATTTTTCAAATTTTTGGCGACTTCATAAGTCGTCATACGCGATCGCGATGGCACGAAACGCACAAGTTCTGCTCGAGCACGGCACGTGAGCACGAACAACGACTTGTATAAAGTCCTTTTTCGTCCACGTGTCAATTAGAGTTTCGCGATTATTCTTTTTTGTTGATTGTTTTTTTTTTTTTGTTTTGCGAATTTGCAAGTCTCGAGCTTTAGATATAAGTTTCAGGTGGGTGGACCGCCCGAAGAAAGAAAAGGCTATATACCGAAGCGCCCCGACAAACTGTCTTTCAAGAGGGGAACTACTAATGATTTTGCATCCTTTTGCAAGAAAGGATGGAAAATCATTATCGTTACTACTTTGTCACTGTGCTTGCTTGTAGTTGTAGTTTTGTAATTGCAGGAGAAGAGGGGGCCCGTGACCCCCATGATTTTGGGCAAATCGCGTTTTCAATTTAGTGTTGCGAATATCGATCACGGTTCAATTTAGTGTTGCGTATGCATGATTATCGCGATTTTCATTTAGTGTTGCGAACTTTAAATATCGCGTTTCTTTCTTGGATTGCTTTAAAATAGAATTTAACTTTTCAATGTTGATTGCTTTAAGATTTTTGAGAGTTTTGCTTTTTAATGTTGATTGCTTTAGTGTTGCGAGTAAAAAATTCACGGTATGAGAATCCCCCTTTTTTGCATTTTAATTGCATGTCTATTAATTAAAGATATTTATTAAAGATAGCGTCGCGAATGATATTAGCGCGATTGTTTCCCAGTGTTGCGACTTATAAATACGCGATTGGTTTGCATTAGTTTATAGAGTTCCCTGTTAATTAGTGTTGCGGTAATGAATGTTCGCGTTTTGCATTAGAGTTGCGATATATGATGAAATGCCCAAAAATGATCCAGTGGAGTTGCCATGGTCCATAAGGCAGCTATGGACCAGCTGCCGTGATACAGCCTTGGATTGGCTGTACCCCTTTTTTAGATTAGTGTTGCGTCTTACAAAATTCGGTAGATTTGAGTAGTGTTGCGTTACACTTCGCGTTTTCTCTTTTTTTCTTTTTTTCAGCTTAGCGTTGCGCATAATGGAGCAGCCTTCACGCGAATGCTTTTGAACATATTATATAATTAATGAAATTAGTGTTGCGAGTAAAAAATTCACGCTTTAAGAATCCCCCTTTTCTGCATTTTAATTGCATGTATGTTAAAAATAGTGTTGCGAATGACATTAGCGTGATTGTGTCCCAGTGTTGCGACTTATAAATACGCGATTGCTTTGCATTAATTTATAGAGTTCCCTGCTAATTAGTGTTGCGGTAATGAATATTCGCGTTTTGCATTAGAAATGCCCAAGAACGATCCAATGGAGTTACCATGGTCCATAAGGCAACTATGGACCAGCTGCCGTGGTACAGTCTTGGATTGGCTGTACCCCTTTTTTAGATTAGTGTTGCGACTTACAAAATTCGGTAGATTTGAGTAGTGTTGCGTTACAGTTCGCGTTTTTTCTTTTTTTCTTTTTTTCAGCTTAGTGTTGCGCATAATGGAGCAGCCTTCACGCGTACGCTTTTGTACATATTATATAATTAATGAAATTAGTGTTGCGAATGAATTCGCGATTGTTATTAAATTTTTTACTTTTTTGCATTTATTAAATTAGTGGAAGTAACTATGACTCACATTCGGTGGGAATCCTTTTAAGGATTCCGCGGCCTGAGACCGTGAACACCATCTCTGGGAGATATACCCATGCATTACTAGGCCTTTGCAGGCGCAGCTTTAGAATACGGAACATATGAAAATATGTTACCATATTCTAAACTGCAGTCCTTTTGTCTATACTATGGGCGTCCGTCAATCTGACACCGTTGGATGCAACGTGTTGGACGGGCGGGTAGCGCTCTTAGCGAAGGGGTGCACTCCGTCCTGGCGTTACGACGTCCAGGCGGGGTGGGTGGTATGTAGCGTCTGGCGTAAGACTAGGGGGCGTGAGACCCTTCGTTGCCAGCCGATGTTTTGTCATAGTTCAGAATGTTTGCAATTTTGAAATTAGTGTTGCGTGTGATTTCGGTTTGTTTTATAGGGTTTGCTTAGGGATTGCTCTTATGGGCAGTCAAACTGTTCTTTTCAGGTTCCCCTGTACCCTCCCTCCCACTGCCACACCCCCATTCTTTTTTTTTCCATTTTTTAATTTTGAAAATTTTGAGCATTCGGTTATTGGAAATACTGTTAAATAATATATGAATTTAATGTTTTCAGAATATTATTAGATACGATAAAGTTTTAAAGAGAATTTTATTCAAAGTTTTATTTAAAATGGAAATTCATTTTATTTTTTGATGATTGGTGATAATTTATTTCAAGGAATATTTGTTCATTCGAGATAGCTTATTAAATTTTTATTTTACTTTATTTAAACAAAAGTAGTGGATAATTGTTGTTCGAGTTGTTCAGTTTTAATTTTTGATCGCGATGTTTCGTTTCAAGCTTACGGAGAAGCTAATTAAATTACTTTTATAAATTTTCAAATTCTTTTCCTGAAAAGCAAAGTCCACTCGCGATTTTCTTTTCAGTTTTTCCATGTACAATTAATTTGCATTGAAAGGTGTATTAAATAACATATTGCAATAAAGTCAAGTAGAGTCGTTGTATGTATATTGCAGTAAAAGACAGTTGTTTCAATCAAAATATTGTGTACTATTTATCGCGATATGAACGAATATTAAATACAGTAAAATGAAGTAATTAATGTTCTTAACTCAAACCACTAAACTTAAATATATATTTTTCTAAATCTTTTTCTCCTTATTTTGGTACTGAAGTTTGCTTTTAATTCATGTCTCTTTTTAAATTGATTTCGAGTTATTAACAACCACTCTGACTTTTGTAAAATTTTATTGTTACTGATGCATCTTCTTTCCAGCTATTAATTTTTTTGTCTTTATCTGAATTCAATTAATCAGTTTCTGTTACAGAGAAATATCTTTATAGGAAGTATGAAGTTAAGGTATTTAGTTAACTAACGTGATGTTAAAATGATTTAAAATTGTGCTTAATCCTTTTTAGTTTGTTTCGGGAAATACTTTGGTAAGAATCATCGAACCAACAAATTTATTACAGGTATTTGTTTTTATCCCTTTAAATTTTTATGTAGGCAGGTTGTAAGTCTATGGTTATGACAATATAAATTTTATATATTTATTTTTTAAAATTATGTTTAATTCTTTTTAGTTTATTTCAGGAAGTACTGTGGTAAGGACAACCCAATCAACAAATTGGTTAGGTAGAACAATTATATCTTAAGGACCCTAAAGTTAAATAATTGAATAAGTATATAATTAAGTTTAAACAGTATAATATTTAATTAGGATATTTTAGATTTAAGCGAATTTTTGTCATTATACGAGCGCTCGTATTCTTAGTATTTAGATGTAAGACAAACATGCAATTGCATATTACTAATTACAGATCTGTAATCAAAATGAAAAAATTGTAAGCTAGGATTAAGAAAGAAAAATATAAGTAGACAAGTAGTGATAATGCTCCTTTTAATGTTCGTTTGCACAACAGTCGAAACGTTTTGCAAATGTGCATCAAGAGGATGATATTATTGAATAAAAATAAAAATTTGCATAAATGGAGGGTGGATGGGATGAGGTAGGGCGGGTCTCCACCCGCAGCAACCTCCCCGTGGTGAGACCTGGGCAATCGTTATTATTTGATGGATTATTAATAATTGCATCATTATTTCAATGGTGCCCTTATTAATTGTGCAGCAAATAATACGAGCGAATTGGCTGCGAAATTTATGTTTTTTTTCTATTTAATCGCTGTTATATTTTTTTCAGGAACTGTGCCTTTGAGATTCTGAAGTGTACCACATTGCAAATACAATTTTACGGAAGGAAACTTAATAATAATGAATGTATGGTCAGTATTCTTTAATTATGTACTTATATAATGCCGTAGAATATGACACTGTAGTACCAAAAACTATGTCGTGTTTGGTGTCATTTTAATCAGGAGGTTTTCACAAACAGTTTAGTAAAAATTTCATAAAAAATGAACCAAAACTACAAAAGTTTTAATCTTTTTTGACGCGGTATACATGTCGCTATAACTCAGGTGGCGCTTAAATCAGTTTCTAACGTGGGCTGTTTTATCGACGTTTGCATCGCCAGATTTTGGTCCACCATTCTACCGCTAGATGGTAGATGTCGTACTGTTTTCAAAACCTTGATAAAAAACAAACACATGGCTTGCATAATACTTTTAGCTTATTAAATTAATTACTTTACAATATCACGAAGTTTTTTTTTACTTCTGAGGAAATTAAGTATTCATAGGTCTTCATTGATGAAGAACATACAAAAAAAAAGTCATGTAACTGAAGGTGCAGTTTTATAGTAAAAAGTGAAAACAGATGATTAATCTATCATCCATGATTAAACTTAATATCTGCAATAGTTTTATACATCATTAATTATGAAATAGAGTATAAATAAAAAGAATTAAATTACGTTTTCTCATAAGTTGCAACTGATCGATTTACATACGTACAGCTTTCCTCTTCATCAACAGTTGCAAACGTAGAGTTGCATTATTAATCCTATAATTCATTTGTCAGTTATTATGAACAGGCATAAAATTAAATGTTTATTTCTACAAAATGAAAAATTGTCATCTGGTGCTAGAAAGAAAAGCAAGTCATAACAGCCTTCCCAATATTTAACAATTAATTACACGCCGGCATTATTATAATTTTTCTTATATCATGTTCACTGTGATAGGGGGTATAATCTTAATCCTTGAAATGCGGTGTGAGATCAGTCATAACTTAGTTAATATAAAACGTGATCGTATAAAAATTTCATTGTGCCTTCTTGAAATCTAAACATCGTACAAATAACTCCAAACTTCTTGGCCCAATAATACCCATTTCAAATGGGAATATTCCTATCGCTATCACTTATATTCGTTCTTTTAATATCCCAATCGTGTTTGTTTTTAATATCGATTAAATAAAAAGAAGCATCAGCACTGTTACAATCAATGCGTTAACGTTCCCGGTAACCAAGACGACTCGATCGTAGCGGGGTAGTTTCTTTCGAAAGCGTTTCTTTCGTTTCTTCTTTAGGCATTTCGATGGTGGTGTGCTCGTGCGCCGTCAACAAGGACCTGCGCACGTGAACCGGCCTGGCTTACCGAAGGAAATCAATAATTTCGACGGTATAAAAGATCCTGTTTCCGTAACGTGGCCACCTCTTGAGTTCCGGTGATCGGTGTGTCGCGCACCTCGGGCCTCGAACGTGTTAGTGGCTTCTTCTTCGTTTCCGATTTCTCTCTCTCTCGAAGAGGTATACAAGCAGGTAGTCGATTAAGTGATTAGCTAGTAAGGTACGCATCGGCAGCTAGTCTGTCGGTGTTTAGCGATAAGTTTCTCGTTCACACGGACGATCTCGGTATCGGATCGGAACGTTTACTGTTTCGTCGAGGCGTCGTACACCATATCGAAACGATACATAGTTACTCATTTTTTCCTCTCCTTTTCTCGACACGACGCTTCGTAGAACGCGTTCCACGATCGCGATCCGTCGAATACCCGTCGATTATGATCGATCATTCGGACCGATCGAACGGTACAATGCCGTTTTAATGGATCCGTTACGATGCACCGCGATTGTAGAAAGTGCAGGAGCTGCACGTGGCACCGTAATCGAGCAATCGAACGAACGTACGAGAGAAAAATGCACGCGACGTGGAAGTAAGCAGGATCGTTAACGTTCTACCGACGAAATACTTTCACCTGGTAAATGGAGCCTTGCCCATGATCGGTATTCGGCTCACGTCGCGAATATTACACCGACACCGTCCGTGCGACGTGTATCTAACAATCGTTAAGACTTCGAAATCAGAAAGATGAACTTCTTACGAGATTTGCATACATCCACGAGACTGATGGCTTAAGGATTATACACTTCTCTTTTCGACCTATTATATTCTTCTTCTATATTTATTCTTGTTTTTTTTTTTAAATGATTCATTTCTTTCTCCACACGATACATCGTGTGGCATGGTGTAGGCCTCCTGGGGATACCCGCCATGTAAAAAAACGGGAACGCGTTCAGGCACAGTACCCCTTGGGTGACGAGGAAAGCTGTGCCATTTTGTGTTCACTTATGATCATCATATGTTCACCAGTACCCAGCTTTCCTTGTTTTCCACCCTTATCTGTTGATTTTCTTTCGTTTCCCCCTATGGTGTTTAACTGTGCTTGTCGCTCGCTCGAGACGAGAAATAATTGCCCGATGGGGTAGAATCTAATTAAATAATAGAAGTAGTACCTATGATTTCTAATATGCTTTATTCTTGTCTCGAGCGATTTTCTGGTGCGAGACTTTCTTTTACAGAAAATGGATTTTGAGGACTCGTCGTTTGTTCTGCTAAATACACAACTGTTCTGTTTGCAGTAAACGAGGTTCGTTAATTAGAAACTTGATTAGAATTTTCAACATTCATTTCCTTGAAAAGACATTATTCTACGTTTTCGAGTTAAGAATCAGCGGAACTCGGCGCTAATTACGAGTTTAATTCACTTTGGGTTGTCAAAATACGTAGAATTTATAATCGACAATGTAGGGTTAATGTTTTCCTCGGAACACAGGGTGTTCCACGTTCTGTGAACTTTCATATTCATCGTCGAATAATTTGAAATGCTTAAGCCTCGGGAAAACACCCAGGAAATCATTTCCCTGAATGATTAAAAGAAGAATGCGTATCGATTGCGAGGCTCGCGTTGCCTTGGAATTTCACTTTAATGGGAGAAATTTGTACCTGTTAACCATTAAACCGTTCCCGCCCCATTTCTTGGTCGAAACACGCTGAACTCGTACACGATAACGATCGGATTCGCTGGAAAGTTTGATTAAAACCTGACCGCGGGAAGCATAGAATGATTCATTGTTCTTGGAACGGGTGCATCGCGTTCGCCTCCTCGAACAGGTGATACCGGAAAAAGCGGCGTCGTGTTTCCGGAAACCAGGTGAAACGTTTCATTGTACGTACACAGAATTTTCGTCGTTACACCCGTGACGGTAATAACTGTCTTTGTCTGGACGTGTTGCCAGGAACAACGAAACGCCACCACCTTTGTTCGAATAACGAAACCACCGTTCCGACTTAACGTGTGTCATTCCCTTCCACTATCTTTTCGACACCTGCTATGCCGTGTGAAATTCAAGGTTTGTAGGGCTAAGGTTTCGAGGTTACAAGGCTAAGAAACTCGTCATGAAAATGAAGGAAAAGATGTAAGATATGCACCTACCTTAACCCTCGAACCGCGGTACTAGGTCGATCCAGACCTATGAAACATGCAACGGTACTTTGACTAACAATTAGGCTCTCAAATTGTTCAACGAAAGAAACGGTCAGAAATATTAAAAAATGAAAGAGTGATAGATTAAATTTTAATCCGCTGATATTGACAATTGGAAAATTAGATAGCAAAATCCAACTCTGTTACTTTTCCTCGCTAAAAGATCGATCGGTGAGTATCAAATCGCCTCTTCATCCTCGAACCCCTTAGTTTGCTCTTTGGATATTGGATCCCTGCCTGTTTGAACTCTTAATGGAATCTTCAATTCAATGTTGTTTGCGATTCCTCTCTCTCTCTCTCTCTCAGCAAAGTGTATGTTCTGCCCGTCCCAAGGAGGTGGTCGAGATTGAGAATCGAGGCTAAGGGAGGATCTAAAGTATCCGATTGCTAACCATTACAATGTAACTGGACTAGAATCTCGGTTTTTTAAATACAGATATTACACGAGGGAAATCGTCGATAATGGAACGAATCATTCTCTGTTGATTGTCTAAAGAATCGAGAGGATCAAAGAAGACATCGTTTGCTCGATCTAAATGGAGTTCTAATTCTTGTCTGGTAGTGCGATTGGGTTTGCGGGCCGAATGAAATTCCCTCGGTGTATCCAATTTGTTACGTTTCGCGAGCCGTGAGAAGGCGAAACCGCAGCAACGAGCATTAGCCCGGGCAAAAAAACCTATTGATTATTATAAAACGACCAGCTAGTATTTCTCTCGCTGCCTACTTACCTACTTATTCTCTCGACTGTCCGTCGTGCCTCGTTGTTCCGTGAAAAACAGCATCTGACAACCCTCGTTTCGTGCGTTTCGCGAACAACCGAGGTGTTCATCATCTCGTTTCAATTTGTCAGCTAATAATTTCGTTCCCCGTAAACGATCGGTCATTTGTCGTGATCACGTAGACACGAATCTAAATAATTTTCGTGGAAAGTGGAAGTTGATTGTGAAATCGAGGAATTTTGTTTAACGAGCTTTTTCGATAGGAAAATAATTTGTTTTCTAAATTTTATTCTATCGAGTTAGTTGTACGGTTAACGTTCGTGCGTTGCAATAAACATCTCCGAGGTGTACTATCAGTCGTAATTACAATTCAACAGGAGGAAGCGTAAAGGTTAATTACGCTTGTACATATAGCGGGTAATTATTTCTAATCTGATGTTTGTACATGGAATATGGAATTATCTTGTCGAGATAGTAGGAGGAGATAAAGATTTAAATTCGAAGTTTTGTTTCGCCGTGCTACGTGACTCCATTATCATTCGAAGAAAATGAATTTTCAAAACCGGTCCCATACGCGTGCACTTGATTACGTTTCTAATTAACCACTTTCCTTTACTACGAAACCGTAATTAACCATGTGAATGAGCCTCGGTAGTTTTCATATTTCTGGTAAAATATGAGCCTGATGTTTCATAAGTACAGGGTTAACGAGAACGTGATATCTGCTCGTTGACCTAAATCGAGTTAAAACATTCGCTTTGTTTGTCATCTTCAAGTGCCTCCTCTACGGTCAAGTGTACCATATGGGACGTTGGAACAAGCTGTTGAACCTTGTAATGCAAGGCTCACACGCGACACGGTTGCCCCTTTAATCTGAACGTTGATCGTCTATTATTATCAAAATGCATTGTCTACGGTGCATGTATGGCCGTTTAATCGGGACGTCTCTTGGTTAATGGAACCTAGAACGCCCACAAAATCGAATCCATCCACTTTCGACGACGTACACGTAGGAGATGTAGTATCCTCGGCGAGGAATGCGACGCATCAGGTTAATTGATTGTTCGCCGAAGGGATCGTGTCGTCACGCGATGCATCGGCTCGAATTGGAACACCATTCGCGATCTAGACGAACGAGAAAACATCCATCGACGAGAGAGTGGATTGGACATGCTAATCTTGTAGGAGTAACCGATTGTCCGTTTTATGCCATTGTAAAGTGTACCGTGTCCCGATTGAACGCTTTTACCAATTCGTGTGGGCCGTTCGAGGGAGGGCTTTTTAACAGACGAGATAATTGAATACGTAGGTGTCGATCTTTCTCTCGTTGAATACAGAGGGTTGAAGAATTTCTTGACCCGAATACGTCGATTGTTCAAACGTAAGCATCGATTCGTTCGAGGACAACGAACCCATTTTCCAAACATTTCTATTTACACTTCAAGCTAGATAATCTCGTTCATTTACAGTTTGATTTTAATAAATCGTGAACGCGAGCGAAAGAAGAAGAAAACTTCACTTACACAGACCGTTCGGTATTTTTGCCGGTGTACGCAACGTTCGCGGAATATACGGCACGGTGTTTCCGAGGCATGTGCGGCGTGGCAAGTGGCGCGGAACGCATTATTTTGCTTTGGCAGCTTTAAAATATGTTGCTACTTGCGAGGAGAAAGATAAAGGTACAGAAGAAGCTTAACGTATCGAAGCTTGCGTGCCGTGTAAAACGGCGGAGAAACGGGGACGCCCGATGAAATCAATTTTTCCTTTTTCGAACATCAAATATTTCAGGAACTCTAATTCCAAATAAAGTCTTGGAAGTTTCACGCTGAGTTAGCTTCTCGTTAACAGCTCGTTCGTTTTCACTTTTCAAATAACGCAGGATGAATCGTTCGATTTTCCTCGCTCGTCTCCCATCCATCTTGATCGAACAGATTCGATATTACTTCGCGATAGAAATGCTATCGTTATCTCGAGTCGATTACTTGGTCGAAGAGAGAAGACTGATTTCGAGGCCGTGAAACTTTCTCAACGGGAGCCGCGCAAAGTAAATTCGACGACAGTTAAGTAAATTCGAGTTTCTTGGATAAATCTTTCGAACGACCAAGTAATTCGCGCCGAGTACTTACTTGGATCTGATTCGCGCGAAATCTTGGGTTTTTCTGAACGATATCTCTCTTCGTTTTCGAAACGGAGAAGGTTTTACCCTACAGTTTTGTCCCACTTTCGTTTACACGATTCATCGTCGCGGTTTCGATGTGTTCGACGTTGAATTTACGAGAATACGCGCGCGGCTTTGGAAAGTCGCCGGTTAATTAACCGCGGACGAGAGAGTATCGATTCAGAAAGGGCGATAACGAGGCCCCAAGGTAACCGAACAATGTCCGCGTATGTAGCCGGTACCGTTATTTTTTATCATTTCTTTTTCCTTTTATTTACAACAGTTGCTTCCAGGGCCTCTCTTGTTACGCAACCATCGTAACTGTATATTGTGAGCGTGTCACGGGATCAGCCAGAGAAATATATATCTAGCTTGGAGCAAGCTTTCGGCGAGAACTTACGAGCCTCCTCTTGCACCACCACGCGCCATGCTGTACGGAACGGTCGTCCTTCCAGATCGATAAATCGGCGTTTCGATACACGGACGATTGTGAAATACGCGTCTTCTCTCGAGAGTTCCGCTATTTTTTCTTCTTTTTTTTGTATTACGGACCATTTCGTTCTAATGCAATTCGGAGGGTTTGAAATATTTTCCAAGTTCAGGAGAAAAGGGAGGTTGAAAAGGGGCGTTAAGACGATGATTTTTGTTTTCAGCTCGCATCCACGAGACGAATGCCTCTGCATCTCGTCTGCGTGCTAAACTTTCACCACCGTGCATTGTCCTCGTCCCCGTGCCAGCTCGCTGGCGTTAATGCACTCGCATACGAGGCTTTCGTTTCGCTAGCGACAGTTTGTTCATTCAAAAACAGATTTCTTTCCCCCCTGTGACTTGGATCGATTCCGTTTCGACGAGTATGCTCGTAGACGCCATCGAGCACTTTCTACTTGTACAGCAAGTCATTGGACAATTATTTATCTTTCTATGAATAAAAATTGTACAGAATCGTCATCCGAAAGTGAAGGGTTCGGTGAAGATTTAAGTACCCCTACTTTTAAACTCGCATGTTACTTGAAATTTTGAAAAGTATCATTGAAGAGCAATGGGGTGGGAGAGTCGATTTCGTGTTTGATTTGTACCAACCTCGTTTCACACACGTGAACGAGGAACGATTTGCGAGAGAATGGATAACAACTCGGCTTCGGGGCCGCAGGTTTTTTCGTCGAGCAGCACTTACCGCTGTCATTCCCGAAATTGCATCGTTGCACGCGAACAGAGACAATTCGTTTTACAAAAATAAAATCAGATAAATTTGAAAGTGAAGTATTCGAGGTCTTAGCAATTAGAGGGTGTCCGACTATCGTGTTCGTTTCCACTAAGGTGTTAACGCGGCAGACCTCGATTGTTCGAAGTAAAACGAGGCAATTCCTGCGATAACGAAAAACTCGGCTATCGCGTGACAATGATTTATAATAGCCAATAAATCATCTAGCAGAAACATTGTTCTCTCGGGAAAATCCACACGTGTATACAAAAAAGACCCAATTTTCGAGACCATTGAGCTTCTATAAAACTAATTCCTGTTTCTATTTTAAGGCTCGACTGGTCTATTTTTAGACCGTGATAATATAATTTTCTATAAAATTTCAGTAGGTATAAATATCATGGTATTGAAAAGACGACGCGACGCCTAGACCTCCTGTATTTTTGCGTCGCGTCGTTCCGGTGAAAAGGCAGCTTTAAGCTTGATCCCGATTACCCGAGCCCATTGAGAGCGTTTTACCGAAGAATAAAGCGGAACCTGGGGCAATCTATTTCCAATTGCAACAAACTTTCTCCAACATTTTTCTATGTACCTATAGCTTAACTCTTTTTTAGAGAACCTTAACACAAGGTTGCCTCAGTTTAATAGAGGCTACTCTCTCTATCTCAAGGTTTCATCGAGCTTCCAGAACAAAGCTGCGATTATTCATAAAACTCGCGATTATAGTCCGTGACAGACAATAGTGGTTCGTTTCCACCGTGACTTCCTCCTCCTTTTTGTTACGAAACACTTTCATCCATTTCGTTCCTCTTTTTCGCGATCCTCTTATCACGGTAAGGATCTTGTAATTGTTGAAATTACGAGGATTGCGTAATGTCTCGTTTGTCAGTGGCAGCGACCCGTGAGGAGGATGTAACAGATTTACAAGGTGACGTTCAATTATTCAGACTTTAGAATCTTTTGTCCGACATGAAAATGTTTAAGACAGAAATTAAAATTGCGAAAGCCAAGGATTCCGCGAAAAGTGTTAAATACCGTGCGGATATTTTGGTTCCTGTTTATTCGTTGAACGGTGCCTTTTCAAGGGGGAGTTGAAGAAGGTTGGATTGTGTCCCGATCGCGGTAGCTGGTATCTGAAGGAAAGATCGAGGCTTAAAGTCGCGAATATATCGAACGGTTCGTTCCGAAGACTTGCCACGGACAAGAGTGGCTCGTTGGAAGAAGCGCGATAAATCGAAGGATTTCGAGTGCACGGCAGCGCCAGGAAGGAGACAGTGCACGGAACGAATGCCGATTTTACAGTCGAATGTTGCACGTGGATTCTTACTGGGCCAATGCCGCTTTACAGAACGGAACGAACGTTCTCTCGTTTTCCACTTTTTTAATTGGCCTCGCGATGATAAATCCGCGCACTCGCGCCACCTTTAATTGCAACCCGCTCGTCGATTCGCCGTGTTCTCACGGCGCCCGATGATTTTATCGGCTCTACGCTTGAATTCGTATATTCGATCGTTTCTTTCTTTTAAGCATCCCATTGAAATTCCGTCCCTGCTCGAACGGGCTCTCCAAAATGATTTTCATCCATCGGAAATCATTTTTCTCTTGAAATCGCTATTACGAACAGACGAGATAAATTAAATCACTTTTTTTGCAACAATTATGTCTACAAAGTTACTATAAAATGAAGCGATCCGAATAGGCACGCCTTTACGACTAAACACCGTCTCGCCAGTCCCTGTTTTTATTCCCTCAGGAAATCCTTCAGGCTTTACAGCCTAGACATGCTCGATTGCTGTCGCGATCGGGCAGAAAAAGAAGGCAAACTTCGATTTAATATCGCGTCTCCACTCGAGAGCCCGTTTTTTTGCTGTCCAACCCAAGTCAAGCCCGAGGACAAATTAATATCCCCGTTGGGAAATGTTGCTCCTCGTATTTATTATCATTCCATTCCCTCTCCGATGGCCGGACGATGCCGGAGAAGAGCGGGGTCAGAAAATGCCGCTAGAAAATGTGTATTGCGACCCAGTGACACGACGAAGATCCCAGCAACCGTTATCGCGTGCTGCCGCCGCTTTTTCTCCGTGTTTCTGCGACACGTTTCAGGAATGCGAGGACGTTATCGATGCTGAATAGTGGTTCTTGATCTCGACTCCCTAACATATGGCTACCTGGCATGCTAGCTTCTCGAGGCAAGCGCGAAAGTCTTGCGATTCGACGCCGGAGGCACCTCGTTCCATACCGATATCTTGAAATATTCAAAATGTAAACGTAATACATTGTTTACGATTATAGCTTGTACAATCGATAATCTTCAAACAGCAACCGTAGCAAACTTCGAGATCGAGTACCGAAAAAGCGAAAGGAAAAAAAAATCGTTTATCCATTTCTGGTCTTCCGTCGTTTCTCTGTCCTTGAAAAGCAATTAAACGCAAGTGCGCCTCCGTGAAGCAGCCTCAACGAGAACAAGATGTACTCCCGACGAAGCCGATAATTAAGAAGAGAGAGTCGAGCCAGCTCCCTCGACTATCTCCGCTTTATGCCCGTTCCACACTGAAACGAATCTTTCGTGTTCCACCTAACAATCTTACGAATCACCATCTGAAGTACCATGTCCGTTCGATAACGAAATTTCATCTAGTAGTATTAATCCTTGGACTGGACTTTTGCATTACAGACAGACAAAAGCGTTCAGGAATCTTTGTTCCTTCTATTACAATAAAAAGACCTTGATCTATTCATTTATTCACAAGAAGACACTTCGATCGACAGTTTTTATGAAGCTATTCGACGGCAACAATGATCTACGTGGTTGTGAAGGCAGCATTACGCGGACAGGAAAGATCCTCCGTTATAAATAAATTCATTCGTTATCGGAATAAGCCGTTGTCTCTTCGAACGAGTGACCCACTTGTTACCACGATGCGGAGGAGGAGGAGGAGGAGGAGGAGACGGCAAGAAGTGGCCGCGTTCGATGCGCGTAAAAGCGCAGGAAACCAACGTAACTTCCTTTGTTCCTCGAAACAACAAACGATGCCTAAATGAAGAAATGTTGTAGAACAAAGTGGAGGAGGCAGAAACAATCGATTCGCTTTTGATCATCGAGAAAAGTAGATCTGTTCTGTTTGAAGAGAAACTTCCTCGAAACGATGGAAGAGGGCGAGGAGAAAAAAGAAATGAAACGAGGCTCGATATCGAACTCAATTACCCGCGATACATCGAGCCACGTAAATAAATTCAATTCACCGGACGTGCCGTTGTCTCTGCGGTCAGCCGTGGTCCAAGTGACCCACTTCCGTCGACCAGGAAGAAGACGAAGAGCAGCGACGATCTCATGGGGTAGACGAAAATGCGACGAAGGGGGATCACTCGTAAAGGAAAGGAAATAAAGGCATCCAGAAATCGGAATTGTACAGAGTTTTAACTGCCTCTCGTCCATAAACCTTAATATTATGTCGTGGAAATCCGCATTTACGCGACTATAAAGATGTCGTGGGCTGATCAATGAGAGACGCGCAAGGAACGACGAAAATTCGACACGAAACGAGGATTTGATTCAAATTTATGGGATATAAATGCTACTTTGCGGTACTTTTATGTCACCAAATCGTATCGGATGCTTAACATCTCTTCTGAAACAAAGTTTGATAAAATTTGACAAAGTTTAACGAAGTTTGTCTACGTTTGTTGCTGTGAATATTCAACGAATCTGCAAGCTGGACTTGGTTACTCTCGTGAAATTCATCCGGTTGTCATAGATTAAATCTTTCGTTACCACGTAACAGCAATAGATCAGATCTTAGAACAGATGATGCGATTCCAGACCTACTTTCTTGCGGCGCTTCGTCAGCCCGACGATTACTCAGAGAAGTTGTGGGCAAAACCCTCGCGAGGCTGGTATCATTACCAAGGAAGGCTGGATCCACAATTAGCAGAATTCTCGGCCATGCATGATTTCTGAAGAAGACCACCGTTGGCTAATTAAAATTTCATGTAACACGCAACGTTGGAGACCTACAAATCTGCAAACAGAGAAACTCCAGATTTTCTATGGCGTAACTAATAGAACTTTAACAAATTTTCCATTGTTTTTATGTCATCAGATCTTGTCAAACTTTCTACGTTTCGCAATCGTGCGCCCGATACGCAACAACCAGACAAGTGCATACAAACGACAAATGCATAAGTTAATATTCCAAGTGAAAGAACGATCGTGCAGCTTTTAATTCGTGTCTCGTACAGCAGCCGAATACTCGCGGACCACCCCGAATTGAACGCGTGTCGTCGATGCAGCAACAACAACAACGGCAACAACAGAGTATCATGCGCATCCGTGTTCGTTCCCCGGCGACTTTCTTTTTCGTTGCCTTTAGCGGCGCTCTTATAACGAGCCGCAATTAACGAGGCCAGTCTGGCCGGCAATTTCGAGCATTCGTGTAACTCTGGCGAGGTGGATGGTCTGGGTTGGTTGGCCAAGAAAGGGGAGTTGCTTCTAAGTCATCCCGTTGGAGTGGTAAATTCCGGTTCGGCTAATCGGCCCGGCTGCTGCATGCATCCTCGTTGCTTCCCAGCCGCATTCGAAATGAGCCGGTCCCCCGCAGAGGGTCCTCTATGTATTTTAAACGTATGCAAAGCCCGGCGAACCGAGATTGGCCTGTTCGATTTATGCTCTAATATCAGGCTGAATTTCGCGCGATACAATTACGTCGAGGTAATGGTATCGCGAAGCAACGAGGCTCCTTCTCATCGCGCAAACGACGAAACCGGGGCTACGCGTCACTCATCCTCGAGCGAAGCAGCACAAATTGGCCCCGAGCTGGCAGATTGATTTTCATCGGTCCAGCTTTGTCCGCTTATAGATTGCATCGTTGCAAATTGAATTACTCGGAACTGGTTTTCCGTTCTGTTTCGTCTGAAACGGAACGCTTGGAATTCGGTGGAGAATCGAGCCGGCCCCGTAACGCCGTGTTTTATCCGTTCAAAACTCTTGCATCCACCTTCTTGGCACTGGTCCATCCGATGTTCCTGGAATTCGACCTTTTCTAAAGCTACCTACGTGATAAAATGCACGCTCTTGTATCCTTCCTTTCTAAACGATAAGGGTGTTTCTCTTGATTCCACGCGGGACAATTTTGATTTTGTTTGAGATTGAGTAGCGTTCTGTTGTGCGGTGGGTCTGAGAAATTGGGATCTGTCGCAGGAGAAAGGATCAACGTGTAATCCGATGTTGTTCGCCGTCCCTTCGCTGTCGGATCGAGAAGAAAAATGAATCAATCCTTGTCGTGTAATCCTTCTTGAACACGTCGAGCTCGATCCTCCGGGTGGACTCTTCTAACCCGACTCGTACCTCGAAATTGCAAGCTCGACAATTTCACGTACAATTTCATCCAGGAGATATCTAAATTACATTGACTGTTATTCTATGGAAAATTCCATAGATCCCTATGCAATTCGTATACTCTCACGACTGGATAATTTAACGACGAAACGGTGTAAAGGGGCGAGGCGCGTACGCGATGCATCGTGTATGCAGCGAGGGAAGTGCATCTTGTGCATCGATCGCGTGAGCCACGCCGAACGGGCTACGGGAAAAAAGGGAAAAAAGAAAGCGATTGTCGAGCGGCGAGGAGAAATTCCTTTTTCAACGTGTCCTGTCGGTGCCCGCTGTCCGACTGGAAACAATGGAATCAACGACGACCGCGATGTACGCGATGCAAGTGTACCGTGAAAAGAAAATGCATCTGCTTGCCTTGTGCTTTACGAACCGTCCTCCCATTAGCGGAGAAATTACACGATTCGGTTAGATCGCCTCGAAAAGTGTTCAATACCATGAAAAACGATAAGGATCCTTCCGTAAACTCTCGACGAATCCGTGTAACTTTAATAATGATATTAATTCATTACGCGGTACACTTGTGTAATCGAGTTTACAGGATATTGATATTTAAGTCACGGTTAGGAGATGATAATAAAAGATTACACAAGTGAAATTTCCTCGGTAAGAGAGGCATTAGTAGAGAGAAGGATAGAAAAGGGGTTAATTAATCGTGTCAATTACCCATTTACCACCTGGAGGAAAAAAAATCTCGGTTTCATTAGGCGTTTACCAGGCGTTTTCCACTCTGAATCGCCGGACTTTTCTACGCGTACGGACGCCAGGCGATACCTCCTGCTATAACGCTTCCATCTTTCTCTTTTTCTCCGTTTTAGTATCTAGCTCATCGCAATATATCTTCGCTAGCGCGTTCGCAATTAGTGGACGCATTTAATACAAAGTAGCGCCTTAATTAACAACTCAAGGCGATTTTCACCTGGCCCCTCGTGTTATCAGCGAACAAAACTATAGGATATTGCCTGTAGGGGGGGAGAAAAGAAAAATCGATGAAACGAATGGACGAATGAACGAGCGCCGTTAACCGTTGCCGCGCGATAAAAACGAAACGATAACGAGCAACGGTACTAACGAATCGTTGGATGGTTGTTGGTTGTTTAACGACGACAGTCGTACATTTCGCGAATCACGGTTCTACCTCGTTAACCTAGCGACAGCGTAATTATTTTCTGCTAAAAGTATGACATTAGAATATCCTTTCAATCTAAAATGAATACGACTGAATAGGTACAATGTCTCTTTGGTAAAACTATGAAAGTTTTTGGCTGAAACTTTTTATTGTAAGTTTGGTGCCAAAGAATTGGCCATTATTTTCCCAGGAATACAGAGGCATTATCTTTCCCTCGGTTAAAATATAATTATTTCATTTTTCCATGCCGATCACCGACGACTTCTCGTTCCCTTTCTATCGCGCTTTTCCGCGAAACTTGTCGTTCTATTTCTCTTTTTTCATTCATAGTCGCGTTTCTTGCCAATTGGCAAGCGTGAATCGCCTCTCCTCGTGATTGTTTACGCTCTCCTCTATGGAATACAAACGAAGGCGATGCTAAAGCGTCAAGAAGAGGACGTTCATGAATAAGCGAGGGTGTTAAAGTTGCGCCGCGGTTGAAACAGCAATTTTGGTGAAAGTTAATATTCAAATACTGTTATCTCCGGATTGCAGGTGGTTCGTTTTGCATAAATGGGATAAGAAGTGTCTGCGTTTCTTGAGAGATACAGGTATTGTTCTGATTCAAAATGGAATGAAATTTTGAGCGGACGGATGAAACAATTAAACGGGGACATGGTTGCGCAGGGCGTAGCAAATTTTTCTTCCTGCTTCGCAGAAGACGGTACTCGTTAGACCGAATAACTAGAGCGAGAACTTCAAAAACTGGTGAGAGTGGCATCGAAAGCCACATATAGACCCGCGCCACGATTCGGCTTGTCTGCCTTAACAACAATATCCTCCGGCTCGAAGCTTCGATGCAGAAATCTAATCGGCTCGGATTTCTTTTTCTATCACAATGGACGTAATTGTATTTTTCATGAGCCGCAAGAAAATTAGTGGCCAGAACTGGTACAAACTTTCGAATGCTTATGAGACACATTTGGATCGTGTTATTACACGTTACTCGTGCTTGGTAGGTACATTTGTAGTGCAAAGGATTAATGATCCTGTCTTGGGGCCTAGTTTTCATTAGCAGCGTAACGAACAAAATGACGCTTTTCAAATTGTCAGAGTCCTTTTGTCATAATGTATTCAAGAGCGATCGGTCTAGCGTTAATTTCATACTTTCATCCATACTCATTTGTATTTTTTAACTTTCTTCGAAGGTGCGATGTCCTCTAAACACGATGGCAAACGAGATCCCAATTCCGTAACGCGAGATAACGTTTCAAAGGCCCGTGTATCGAGGAGAATCCTTGGAATGATCGCTCAGAGCGATGTCCACAGAGGGAGGAGACGCAGGACTAGACTCTGGACGAAGCAGGTAGCGCGAGAGGAGGCCGTCGGCCTCGACTGTTCTCCAAGAGGTCGACCCACTTCGCCCAAAGGCGAGAGGGACCGTACTGGTAGGCAGTTACGTACATATACGTGCACCTTACGTACGTAAGTAAATATATCTACGATCTTCTCTTTGCGCCGTATAACGGCCCCACCGTTCTTCCTCACCCTTTCTCCTCCACTCCTTCCACTCCCACTTTGTTTTTATTTTTTGGTTGTGTAATTCATTGGCCGGAAAAGATACGTTTCTTGCAAATTCTCGTTTAGACGTAAACATAGACGTAGGTCCCTTATCATTATTAATCTTACGCAGTAATTTATTGCATTTACTAATTTTTCACCAATGAATTAAATGAGCTACGAATTTTCTATCATTTTTCATGGAGCATCGAAAAAAAACGTAATCAAGTCATAGGTCCTTTATCATTATTAATCTTATGCAGTAATTTATTACATTTATTAATTTTTCATGAATTAATTAAATGAGCAACGAATTTTGTATCATTCTTGATGGAGCATCGTAAAAAAACGTTTATTATTAATTTCATGCAGTAATTTATTGGATTTATTAATTTTTCATCAATGAATTAAATGAGCAACGAAAACTTAAGCATCTAACTCACTCCTCGCTCTAGATCGAATTGGATTATCCTGCCATTTGTTTGAATTTTCACGGTTATCGGCTTTCGTCCCGTCCTTATTCCGGTATTAGCCCGAGTTTAAGGTCGTACGAGCTCAGTATGAAACCGGCGATCGCACCGCGTGGATCGTCGCTCGCGTACGTCGATTTTGCGCGAGGCTACGTGCGTCGCGAAGCGTTTCTTCCGCTAGATCCTTCTTCCTCGTTACAGTACAGTTAATTCCTTTCAAATTAACGCGATACATTCTTTCTAAGATATCTTGGGATAAAGAAAATTCTTCTCGAACGTTATGAAAAATCGGTTGACCGGCGCCTGATAGGAGACGGTGAACAACGCCGATCCGCGTGAAATCTCCGCGCGTATTCCTGGCGGGAGACGGCACGTGGTTTCAACAGCCTCGTCGACTCCCTACTACTCTCTTGCCCTCTTCTTCGAGTTCCTCGTCCACACTGGACGCAATCAGCCGATCCTCAAAGCGCGACCGGTAGTCGAACCGCGTGCACGTGGAGCCGGTCGTCCGGACGATTTCGAGCTTCCATTCAGCTCGAGGATCTGTTTTAACCACGCGAACGCGGATCGTCCGTTAGATAGTCGCGCGTGTACATTTTGGAAATCGTCACCGATGATTCGATTCGTTCGTGGAAAAACCATCTGGTGAATCATCGAGGGGTTTAGTCAGCTAGCCAGACTGGATTCGAGAGGATTTCACCTTTCGTGGAAGAGGACTCGATCGCACGGGGTGAATCGTCGGAGTTCAGTGGCACATGTGATCCGTAATCGTGGTCAGAAGCTGGTCGAGTGTCTCGGTTGTCGCGAGGACGATCGGTTTTTTATCCTGTGCCGTGGAGGATCCGAGGAATGGGCGGCCAAGAATGAAGGAAGGGTGAACGTTCGGCTGAAAGGAACGAGCTGCTTCAAATCGGTCAGTCCATTTATTTCTCCATCTTCTTTTTATTTCAATTATAACTCTTACGACAAACCCAAATTTGCGATTATAAATATGTAACCTAGAATTAAGTTTCAATATTTTATTCTAAGATTAACATATACGTGCTAGCTTAATATAACCACGAAGAAATGATAGAAATGTTTCGATGGAACGTAATGATTCATCGGCGTTGGAATACATTATACCGAAGGTGTTTAAAAGGTGTATAAAAAGCCCATTAACTTTTTCGAAAAGAAAATAAATAGGATCGTTCTCGGTGTAATTAGAAGGTTTATTAGCACCGCCGTTAGAGAGGATGCTTTTAGAAGCAGGCGTACGACCTACTTGACTTCCGAATCAGGCGGCCAGAGGCAGTCTCATTTAGAAACGAGAATATATCGCGACGGGTTCGCGAACTCGGCAATTTCCTCGCCGTTTGACACGGATCGGGATGACTGTTATAAAACAAATTACACACGTCAGACGTGTCAGTCTCGTGACTTGGTCGTTAGTATTCCGTTCGTCCGGCCGAAACGAAAGTGACTTAATTTCTGTGAATCGCCACGAACGAACCACTGCTCGAATAACAAAAACGAGAGCATAGCGTTAAGTAATGGAAATCCTGACAGCGATTTCTGCATAATTATCCGTTCATCTTTGTTCTACAAACAGAAGCTTTGATTTAGTTTAAATTACTCTCTGAAGGATCCGTGCTTCTAGAGCGATCGCGTTTCAGCTATAATTTTCAGACCAGCAGAGAAATCTCTCTAACTCTAACCGCTTATTGTCCTGGTTTATTAACTGTTTATTAAAGGAAAGAACGATTGCTTATTACCCTGGTTAAAATTGAGTAATCATCGAATCAAATAAGGTTGGAATTTGAGGAGTCAGTTTGACCGAACAATCTAATCGCTTAGCAAACATAACATATTCCTCTGTGTCTTAATATTTGACTTAATTTGCAAGATCTAGGCGTGGTATCATTAAATTTAAAATACTTTAATTCTTGAAACAAAAAGGAATTATTTATTTGAGCGCTATTCTGACTAGAGATTCTAATCTTTTAGTAAACATATCATGTTCTATACCCTAATACATTCACGACCACACTTGGGTGTGGCACCTTAATTATTACCTGGAACGTACATTAATGAACCATGAGAAACAATATGTAAGAAAATCGTTTTTAACCCAACGATATCATAGTACCATCAGGTATTCCTAACCATTAGGTGTTCTTTCGCGTTGGATCTTGTTGGACAGGTGTCGAGTAGCACCCACGTACACGTGGACTTCTGTTCACGGGACAGGGACACGATGTTCCCTCGGCATCGGGAGAAAGTAAAAGGGACAATAGATATTCATTGTACGCGTTAGAAGGCTGTGAATCGCGCGATTTATTACCTTGACCGTGTGTACGCGACGATCGAACAACGATTTTCCGTGTCGTCTTCTTTTCTCGTCCTCTCCGTGCGTTGTCGTTGAACGTCAAATTTTATCGTTTCTCCGATCACGCTCGAACTAGCCCCGTTCGAACGCTATTCAATTTATCGGCAGAGTAATTCACGGTAGAAGCGTCGTTTTATGGATTCCTGATTATTTCCGGCGATACGTTCGCTGAACGATCGGTCGACGCGCGTCCATTACTGCGGCCCGATTTTATCGCGACCAATTTATTCGCGTTTTTTATCGTGATCAATTTATTCGCGTTTCCGATCTGGCCGATCGGTTTCGTCGACAATGTCGAGGCTATGGTGTAGGCAGCCGATTTATTTATTTCGTGTATCACAGACTTCGGAGATCGTTTCCGCTCCGCCTGGAAGGCATTGTTGCAAAGTAGACTCACCTTGCGTGGAAGTTTCTGACTGGCGGAAGAAAGGAAAGCCGGATTTTCCTACCCTTCGCTTTAGATATTCTCTGAAAATTGATTTTCCTGATACACAGAGGAACATGTTCCTCTTACAGAAACGGGCGTAAGGCGCCTGGTGGGTGTAGTTGCTAACCCACTCAGGTTAGCTTTTTCCGCCCAAAATCAAAATTTCTTACGCCGACAAAGAGTCAAGTGTTGGGTCTTTAGAATTCGAACACAATGATTGGCAAGCCTCATGAGTAGATAGTTTATCCATACCCGGCGCCACTTGGTGGGTGGCTGCTGGGGGTGGATATTTTTATATAGCGCAATTGCGCCCTTTACCACCGCTGGTATAAGCTAACGCTTCGGAACGGCAGAACGGGTTATTAACCCCGCAAGGCTCATTTATAGAAATTGATCACTGAAAGGTTATAAAATGTTCTACGAAAAAATTGATCAGAATGTGTCGTAGATGTTGAAAGTTTTTGTTTTCAATTTCAATTCTCTGATCGATGCCTATCTCTGTGTCGTAATCCAAACAGAACGATCTTGGTTACTCTTGAATTAGCCGAGAACCGAGAAGAACCTGTCTAGGCTAGTTTTTTCGAATCATCCAATCGGTTCAGACACTCCAGACTATGTAATAAAGCGTCGAGAGCGTTCAACGGAGGCACGCAACTCAAAAGACCCGTGACTAATTACGCTCGAAACAAAGTGTGTTTCTTAAATGACTACTTAAGAATACAATTTCAACTGGAATTAGCTTTAACCTTGCCATTGTGCTCGTACAAACTTTCGTTAATTAGCTGTCCGTGTTACATGAACTCGATCGCGATGAAAATATCGTATGTACCAGGATGTTCTACAAATAGTAATTAACGGGGAATGTTACACGAACGTGTCAAATAAAAATATCGGATATACGACGAGCGAGAAATGGTTGAACAGAGATAGTCTGTCGAATGTTCGTTCGAGAAAGTGGCGTATTAACTGTAAAATGGACGTCTCGTTAGCCAGGTGGCGAGAAGAAGCGACGCGAGCGAACAGGAGCGCGGCTAATCAGTGAAAGTGCCACACGGCAAAGCGAGTTGCGCTCCTTCTGAAAATCGAATCGACCCCATTCGATTCGCTTATGACCAGGCTATTACTGCAATCACCGTCGGCTGATCGATAGAATCAACAGAACAGACCGATCAATCGGTAGTAAAAGCTCCCGTCTCACGTACAATCGCTTCGCAACGAGAGAAGAACAAACGTTTTCCTCCGTCATTTATTAAGTGGGTTACGCGTCGTTCCTCTCTCGTTGCAGTCGCCTACTTGTCGTGCAACGATCATTTCGCTGGCTGTGATAAAGTTTATGCTTCGAGCCGAGTGCAATTACCTATTGTACGAGAGATTAGCTAACTACAATGGAGATTTAACCTTTTGCCTTACGATTCATTTTCAAAAGAAACACGCTCGTTCAGCTTGTTAATCCTGATAAGGGAATCAGACGAACTTTTTCTCAGACGGTTCGTTTCATTTGCATGCAAATTTTTACGGGCTCTAATAAATATCTTCCATTTCTTTGTCCTACGGTTCGCGATCCATCTATCTACCGACCTTTGACTCGTTTCATATGCAACGTTTTCACGAAACTAATAAAACCGAGAATAGGAGCGTTTCGAGTCAGGTGATATTGCTATCTCCTCGCGAAACCGTAAAGTCATGTGGTATTATGAGGTCTCCGAGATAGATATCGATCAATCCTCTTCGCCAAGTTTCACCGAGAAACCTTTTTGCTCCGAATAGGAGCGGCGAGTTTCTGATGCGCCGAAGACCGGTGACAGTGAAAATGAAATCAAGATACACACGCGTTTCTCTCGTTACTTAGGAAGCTCGACGATCCTCCGGTTTCCGCGAAACACATCGATCGATTATTTTATCTTATCGGGAGTTTCACCCAGTCGCCGAGAAATCCTTTTGTTTCGCGGGAAAGAAGTGAAAGAGGTACATGACGTTTTGTATCCGCGGCGAAAACGAAGGAGGGATCGTGATACGATCCAGGTGTCCCGATTAAATCGCACCACTGGCCTCGGATATCGCGCTCGAGCGATCCGAGTTCCCTCTCATCGAAAGTCTCAGGTGTTAATTTCATCCTGGAGTAGGTAGAGCGACCAGCCGCAACACGGGAATCGTTGGTCCAGAATTGATGGCTCGATTTCCTTCGAAGACTATCGATACGTCGATTGTTAATATGGAGGTCAGAAACGACGCCTCGAATCGCCACGTTTCTTCCCGATGAATTTGCAATTCTCATTTCGCGACTCTCCCTTCCTTTCTTCTCCGATTCTTTCTGTCGACCAGCCGTTAGACCGTTTCATCGTCACGGTCTCTGGACTACAAATGATTTGTCCTGCATAACCGAGCGCTAAACTCGACCCAAAAATCGTCGCGAATTCGTTTCAACGCGGCCAATTCGCACGCGCTTTCTCGCGTCTCGATTAGCAGCCGCGGCGACCGTTAACACGTCTTCTTCCCAATTACGCTTCGCGGCGGGAACGGGCAACGGTGCGTGAAAAATTTCCGCAATTGTATCAACGATTATGACGAAGCGGTTTTTCAACGTACGGGCGAGGCATTCGTTCGCTGCTTAAAATCACGATTTCGAAGTGCTACAGCCTAGACGGGATTACAGTTGTGTTTTTTTGCCGAAAAAACGTCGGCTTAACGTGGTCTAGCGATGAATTATGCCCGGTGCCTGTCGGTGATGCCGGTGAATATTTTACGCCGTTAAAACCATCGGTCACGGTGATTCTTCTGCGGTATCTCCTTCGTTCCGCATTGAAATTTCGCTAATCTTACGTTCCGTCGATCTTGATATCCTTTCTTGAGAAGAAATTTTACGGTAATTCGTCGGTGAAAGTAGAGAGCGGTAAATGACAACGATTAGTTAATTAATTACTTCTTTACCGTGAGAAACGAACGGTCCCGTTGATTTACGAGGGTATTAACGAATTTCAAATTAATATCAAGAAAAATTTCAAACGCCTGGCAATAGTTTCTTGATTCGTTTTCCACTGTGAAATTGCAAATAACGATTGGCTCGATCGGAAACGACTGGGAATACAGGTTTTCATAGAAACATCCGGCGAGATATCGAGATCGCGAGCTGTTACGGAAGCACGCATTCCATCGTTCCGTTTCCGCGTTTCGTTCAACTCTTTCTCTCGCCTGTGACGTTAAATTTCAATGGAAATTACGAGACACGAGTGCGTCGGGATTGCGGGAATTATCAGAGGCGCGTTGCACTCGATGAATTTCGAGCTGAAAGCTGCTAATTAGAACGCGTAGCCGAGTGCTCGGGGCACCACCCTTGCCGTCCTATATATCAGAAACGAGTATCGATTTTTCTGTCAACATCGGATTGAAATAAGCGATCTCCGATGCAGGGCCATTAGCGATCGTGACCCTATTTCCCGTGGCAATCCTACTGAAATTTATCGAACCGTTCGCTCGCGAAACTGCCTTGCTACCCTTTCGACGATCCCGATGAATGAGAAAATATAAATGTATATTCGACGATACTTATCGTTACTTGTCGAATATTTTCTACCAGCATCAATAACTCTACCGTTCCTAATTAACGACGTTAATATCTTCGATCAATGAATTGTCCTGTGCGAAGAGAATCCAATTAGTTGGTCCCGGATCTTCGAAACGGTACATGGATAAAGGGGAGTTTTAAAAAGAGGCAGACCAACGGAAACGAAAGACGGCACGCGTGCACTCTAAACTTTAGTAACCCTGTTTTACGGTACACGGTTCTTCTGGCTTTTATTTACAGTGTGAGCAACCGGTGGCACTGCGAGAGACCGCAAAGGGTCAATGGTTGTTGCAACCCGTTGAAACCGACGCGGTGATAAATTCGGCCGGCTGATTTCACTGTGTTCGTCGGTTAAAAGCCGCGTGATTTCGGTCACAGGGATAAACACCGGGTGCAAAGGAACAGGATCGCGAAGGATGCGATTAACGTAACATTTGCAGGAGACTCGGCGAACGAATGCGTTTCCCTTGACGTTTATAGCTCGAGGATAAATAATTACTATCATTCTACGGTTTAATAATAAATAAAACTTGGAAGAGGTATGCGGCTGAATAATGAACGAGTCATTAATAACGAAAAGCCTTTGACTGGCGCAGTGAAAACAGATGCGATTAATCAGCCACGCGTTAATTAGAATCATTAAGGATGGGATCGTTTAAATTCACGATTTAATTGTTTAGATGGATATTACGGTTACTGGCAGCATATTAATGGTGCCATTATGTAATTATTAGTCAGCAGTTCTAGTCGATAATTGTGTAACCAACATGATACTTTCAATTTCCCAACACCGGAGCTGATAAGACATTCACCTCGGTAATCAACGGCTGTCGTGGTAATTTCCCTCCCGATAAGTGAATAAAACGAACGATGAATCGGTTCGACGCTCGCTACTATATTGTGAGTTGAAAAAAGATTGCCGAGTCCGGAAACCGATCATTTCTCATGAAACGGATGTAACGTGGGATCCGCGGACTCCGTTGCGATGCTAATAACGCATACATCATCGTGAATAATTAACGTCTCGTCTAGTTGAGCTGCCACGGAGTTAGACGTGCCAAGTGAAAACGGGAGACATCGTATTCGTGGGAAGGCGCTGACGAGAACGAGCCTCGCATTTTCACCTGATCCATGATCGATCTGCTCGCCGATCGTGAATCGAACTCGAATCGATCGCCTTTCCACGAACGATGGACACGAGGAATTCTCGCGCTATGCTTCTCTATAAATACAAAGATTCCTCTTATTTCACTAAACTGGCTATATTTTTCATCAATTAGTTAGCTAATTAATCAATCGATGTGTCTACTCTATCTATATAATTTTAACTTTCTGCTCAATTAACCTGAACATCTCCAGGCTAACAATTATCCAAACGATGGATAAGGGTTAATACGGTGTCAATCAACTTTCATTCCCCTGCAAATCTCTTCAGCTAAAGTAAAAGTCTGCAACATGAAACGTTGCGCATCATAGGTATCATTGAAAGCATTTACACCGTTATTCACGACAATCTTCTCCATCCTAGTCTTCTCGAAGAGCCGTGTTCACTCCAGGCTAAATATTCATTTAACTCCACTGATTAAACTCTATATCTTTTATGCTCGCGGGAATAGATAGTTAAGCGTCTTTAAACGTGTTTTGTATAATATTATCATTTACATACGACGCGTGTAAGTTACAATGAAAGAATGTTGAATTTACGACACGTTGAATTTGACCTGTTACCTCAATGTTACACGAGTGCTCGGAGGGTTAACAGACGGTACGCAACGGGTTGTCCAAATAAAGCGCGTAATTACATCGCGATATTAATGATCTCCATTAATAGCATGCTGAAAATCGCCGGCCGTTGATGCTGGACGCCACCTAGAAACCGGCTTTCGATTGACACACATTCGGCTCGGCGACTCCGCGTACGCTTTGCTCACTCGGGGATCGGCTCTCGCTAATTGTTTTCTGCGAAACGTCTTCCGCGATATTTATACGCCGCCAGGACGAGCGACCGCGAGCATTCGTATGCCGTTTAATAATCGTCGATTCGAAGCGTTATCTCGGAGGTTCGATCTTTCGAGGTCCGAGGTGCCGCGAGATTCGAAAGAACCGTTCGCGAAAAATTCCGCGCCGTTCGTTCGATTAATCGGCGATATTTTAAGCGTCGCCCGTGCAATTAACGACCACGAATACTGTATTTTTATGCGACGCCAAGCACCGAATCGTTGTCTTCGATAATTACCCGAATATGCGTGCTTTATCCTCGCGATCCCCGAACGGATTCGTCTCGGCGCAACGGACCACCTCGAAACCGCTTTACGAGGACTTGGCCGGGTACAATTGTTGGCACACATTCGTCGGACCCTGCGATCGAATATCGAGGATTCAACCGGTTCGTTGGAATCGATTTTTTTTTTATTGCTCGTTTCGAAACTCATTCCTTTTCCCTTGCAATTAGTTTAATTAACTGGCGCGCTCCATGGCGCCGGCGTTTTATACTTATCCGTTGCCCCTGCACATTTTCTTTAAATATTACTTTTCTCAAATTTGTGTGCCTAATTTTAATAATTTTAATCCTGATCGCTACTGACCCGAATTTAATTTAGGATTAAAATTAATTCGAAAGAGCATCGATCGTCCCTACAGATTTATGCAAGAACTTTCGAGCCTGTTTTATTCGGTTACCCGATAAAAATGGATGTTATGCACGAACGAAGGCACGCCGCTCTCGTGCACCGCCCGAAGTGGGTCACTTTTACCCCCTGTAGCAAGCTGGATCGCGATCGCGATCGATGATCAGGATCGATCTCTGTGATGCGAGCGATCACGATGTTGCGTGGCATTGATCGTTGCCACGTGCGAATACAAGTCGTTTCAAAAACGATTGAACAATTCTGTTAAATTTTTCGTGAGACAATTGGAAAAATTTGTGGAATCTTCTGAACACAGTTATCGGGTTCGATTACGTAAAGAATCTATCTCGATGTTATCATTAAATTCCGCTACGAACTTTCCAAACAGCCTTATAATTATCAGCAAACACGCGATATCTTCCGTTCGATCGTGTATCATTATCGAAACCGTGTAATTTTAACCAATTGAAATTGTCATTCGTTTATTTTGAAATGAGTTACAGGGTCAGTGTGTTTTTGAATCGATCTGTAAGCGGTATTCCGTACGGATCAATTCGTTCGTCCAAGTATCGTGTCCTTTCAAGATTTACAACCGTTCGACCGATGCATCCGCGATAACAGCAATTATTATCACCGTGCTACTTTATAAATTTACGATCTCAACGTCGATGCATTTGTCGCTATCGATCGGAGATCCGACCACGATATTCTTCCTGTTCTCGTATCACTTACGTTGTCGTGAAGCTCGTTCATCGATTTGAGATATCCGTCCGAAGATTTACAACGAAAAATAAAACCATGCTCTTCGAGTAATACTTTCGCGTACATACCGTGCCAATTAAAATTTTGATTTTCACTAATGATGTTAGTCGAATTGTTCGGTGACAGTAGACTATACAGCTCTAGTTCTAACAAATGAGAACGTTCATTGAGTTTCTCCATAGCGACGCGACATCGCTACATTTCTATTCTCGAATAGAATTTCTATTAGAAACTGCGCGCATGTCGCAGAGGACCGGCAAAAAATCGGTGAAAATTGCTTGGATCGAAGAAAAGAAGAAGGTTCCGTTGGTGACGAATCGGTCTCGACAAGCGGGAAAACGGATCGCTGTATCTTCTGGTGTCGTAACACAGCTTGTTCCCTATTAAAATGCATCGTCCGTCCCGTAGAAACACCCTTTCTAACAGTTATAGACCGCCCGCCATAAATTTTACCGGTACGAGCAGCAGGCTGCTCTAAATGGCGACGCGAGATTTCTACCGGGACAAAACGATCGCCGCATAGAAGATCCAACCTTGCCAATGATCGATTCAAATCCGAATATCTCCTCGTCCCGCTTCCTGTTTCTTGTCGTTTACTCGTTGGATACCACCTACGAAGAGATACCTCGCTCTTCTTTTTCCTCACTCTTCGATTAATTCATTCTTTTCACCGCGAGTTTTATTCTCGTCCCTTTCCTCTTGTAACACCAACGCCCATGGCGTTCACCTGTCGACCTTCTTAAGAGAGATCCATCCACTTCTCCGTGCATCGTCCTCGATCTTGACGCGGCGATTCTTCTTCTTTCAGTTTATAAACAATCTAAGATCGAATCTCCGAAGAGACTGAAACCCCAAGTCGATTTCCGCGTGTCGTTCGGCTGTATCTCGACTCCCCTGATTATCAGCCATTTCTATGCAACCTCTACGACTCTCCGTTGTTCGATCGATCGTACGAAAACGATTTCTCCAGGACTAATCGACGGTAATTATCTGCTTCGAAGCGCGAGGAAGTGGGCGTTCGTGTTTCGATACGATGCTCGTTGATAAAGGGAAGCTGAGATGTATAGTTGAAGAAGCGATTCCAGGTTCGAACAGTGGTGGTGGGTCATAGGTGATGGAAATGTTATTTATACAGGATGAGCTTTTTTTGCAACACTGAGTTTTCTATGGAAAGATGCTTTCATCCGTTCAGTTTTGCTCTCCGGATGTTACCAGGAACAGCTCGAGAAGAATTTCTTTTCCCTTATACGTTAGGCGGATCCAGGCGATCCACATAAAAAGAGCCGGGGCAATCGCATTTTCTCTCGGTCGTTGGCGGACTTCCGCTTGAAAAGCTTTCACGCGATCGTTGAAATTTTTCATCGAGGCGCTCCATTTTCTCCGGACGAATTCGTTCGTTCCCCAAGTCGGCCAATTACCTTCTCGCCACCTCCGCCGCCTTCTCTCTCGACTCCCCCTGATCGCGGCGTAACGAATTAATACGATATTAATAAATATACCCGTCTAGCGAAGAGTCACGCGCGTTTATCGCGTTTTCTCATCGCATTCCGCCAACCGTGCACGCGAAATATCATCGGGTGCGTTGGAAAAATGTTTCGCCGAGACACGCGAGCCTTTCACGAGACCGTGGAATCGCAGTCGCGGTAAAAGGAGAGATTTCAAAGCCTTCGTTGCGTCTACCAGCGTCGTACAATTAAAGGCAAAGCGTCGCGTCTTTCATTTGCATAACATCTCGTCCCTGCGAGATCACGCGTGCCTTTAAGAAGATTAAATGATCCAGATCTGAGAATCGCAGGAATTTCATTCGACGCGTATCAAAGACTTTACGGAGAAAACAATGGAAAACGCAGAGTAACTCGACAAATTTCAAACTTTCGAATGTCAAAGAGAAATGAACACGTATGTAGATCGATGCAAAAAGTGTAGGGGACTGATGTAATGGCGCATCGTCGTCGGCGAGGGAAACAGCGATACTTTCACTGAGCACCTGTGGCCAGGATACTCGGGGACGCTTGTTCGAGAGGAGCAACGCGTGGGCGGAAGTTACATATTAAAGTTACGTCGAACCGGGACGGACAGGTGCACCGGTACACGCATTCTCTTTGCATTGTTCGTCGCGACCCGGTGCATCTCTCGAGCGGCATCCACGCAAAGCTGGAACGGGTATGCCCACGCTTTATGCAAATCGAAGCACCGTGTACGATCTTGCGGCGAATCGGATAACTGTGTACACTGTCGGACAGACACGGTGTCCTCCAACGGGGAAGTAAACCATTCTGGACCATCATGGAAAACGTGAACGCTAAATTACCTAATTTAACATCCAAATTATAATATATTCGCAACCAAGTATATCTTTCCTCGCGAGTGCGAATTCACGCTGCACTTTTACCAACAAATCAATACATTTCAATCAAGAAACTCGGCAGATTTCTAGGATGATACGCAAGAATGTATTCCAACTTCTACAATCGGAGAAAGCTTAGTGCAATCTCGTGGATTTGCTTTTCTCGCACGATATATTACGAATAAGCATCGCGTTCGATCACGATTCATTAAATCCACCCACTAATCCGCGGCTTGTAAGAGAGGATCATCGAATAATCAAGGTCTCAGTCGTTATCGTACCGCTCGTGCCGTTCTATCCGGCTTAAAGTTATTAATCTTCAGCTCGCCGCCTAATTGTTTGGCCGACGAATTTATCACAGCACGCCGGCTAGCCAAGGAGGATTTAATTGCTCCACCTTCAGTGGAGTACTAATTAAAGAATGGTAGAGATACTTTCTGCGTATGCAACAGTGTGTGTCCGTGTGTCCATGTGTACGATAGGCATCGTCTAAACGGAACTAACGAGCGAGCTGCTCTTAATACGCGTGCGAGCGAGTCAGCTCTGCCATTTCGACGAGCAGAAAGCATTGTCGGAGCTTTAGATCGCGATTGTCCATTCAGCGTCGATAATCGCTGTTATGCTCGCAACTTTCTCCAAATTAGCGGTAAAACGTCACACGGTGCTTAGATAGGGTTGCTTCCATCGTTTACCTTTTACTTTCGAGTCTATTGTTGTATGGGAGGATCTATTCTGTGGAAACTGTTCTTCGCGTGTCTAACTGAGAAAACTATCTTCTTTCAAATTCTTCGTTTTCTTAGTTATTTTTTTATCGACGTTAACCGGTTGTAGCGATTATATATTCTACTGGAAAGCTTCGATTCTTTTCTTTGGCACTCAGGATTCATCCTCTTACAAACATCGTTTCGAATGTCATTTCTGGGGTATAAAGATAAATCTGCTGGATTTAAGAACGTGCCAAATGTATTTTGCATGGAGCCTCTCAGGGTGCTTCCGCCTAATGGCCTCCACCAGCGTGTCATTACCCGTAATTTCGCCTCGAAAGCACATTAACCGTCAAAGTCGGTCATGAACAGGGTCGTGCGTGCACGTCCGAAATCATTTCTCTGGCAATGATTCAAACTTTCGGCGCGCCATCGGAAGGTACGCGAAACGATTTTCGACCATAAACCATCCCCGTTAAGCGATCGTAATTGCTCGTGAAATTGGAGCCACGAAATTCGGGGCAAATATCGCTCCTGTGTGTAATAAAATTTCGGAGAAAATGGAGCTGAAAGAAAGTACAAACGAATTCGTGCAGATAGGAACGGGCCAAAGTGGATCGAAGGCGGCTCGTTAGCCGAGGATCGTGACACTTCCTCTTCCTTTCTCGTGCACGAAACACGTTTTTCGAAGGTCTGCTTTGAGACGAAGAAGCAAAGTGTTGGTGGTAGTTTGAGACGCGACTCGTTAACCGCAACTTCGAAACAGCTTGATCCGCTCGAGGTACGCGCGCGAAAGAAATACGACTAGGAAAGAGCGAGCAAAGGTTCCGAGCGTAACGTTTGCGCCTCTCGAACCGGAAATTCCTCGGGGTTTTCGAGGTAATTCCTTCTTTTTTTTTTTCCAACCATTTCTTTTCTCGACGCTGCTTGCGTTGCTCTCGTCTAATTACCGAGGCCAGGAAATAATGTTTTCCGAGCCGAAGAAATTCAATTTCAACTTGGACCCTCGTTCGCAGTATCATTCCCTGCCCCCTTGCAATTTCCTTAATCACAAATTGCGATGAATTAAATTTGCGATCTTGTAGAAACTCCATTTCGAAAGATAGGTATCTTGATCGCTAATTATCGGCATGTACAAAGTATTTCGCAAGGAAGAATCGGTGCTTCGAACGAAATGTAATTGTAATTATTTCATACCTTATCATATTAATGCCACTTGAAATTTTTCAAGTATACCCAGCCGAAGTAAGGGAAAAATTGCAGCTGCTGTTTCGAAGCAAAATCAATGGTGATAGAAAATAGGAAGCGGAATATCGTTTGGATTAGTTAGCGAAAAGCAATTATCGATGTATGCAACGTGGCTGGCTCTCTTAAAACGTGAGTTATTAACTCGATGGCAAAAGACGGAGGGGGTTACGGTAATTGCCCGGTCGGCTTAGAGTTTATCTACCTCTTGGTACCGAGCCGCGTACGGCCTGGACTTTCGTTCGGGATTAGTAAGAGTAAAACGTAAATGCTCGGAGACATCGATTAACGGTAACGGTAAACGACTTACTTCTCTGGTATTCCTGTGCTGCACGCGTGCACAAACACGCCTTCGAAAGGTTCGCGCTTGCCTGGAGTCGCGATTTTCAGCGACTCGTATCATTCCGATGCGCGTAATTAATCGTCGATACGCGCACCGACGATCGATTCGAATCGAACGCGGAAACGATCCGCTCCATGAATTCTCTCCTACACTTGAAATATTTAATAATGCGACCTTGAGCTTCAATTTGCTGCGTCATAAGTGCCATTCCGTCACACTTTTATGTCGTCGAATTGTTTCAAAATGAATCATTGTTAGCCATGATTCAATTTCATTGTCTTGTTGCTTCTATCGTTCGATTGAAAAGAAGAATTTGCAACACCAGTACCGCTAGGAAAGTTTACGGGTTGCTTAGCCGATGGAATTCCGATTTTAATAACATCGACGCTCTCCTAGGAAATTATCTATCTCGAGGAGTTCTAAGCGCGACTTAAATATAGATCAACCGATCGATATATCATAGGTGCAGTGATAAAAGCCACACCATGCCACGGTACCGCGTGTATCACTTGTTCTGTAATTAAAGCTCCTAGCCACCGGTTCGATGGATACTGCGATAAGAGGTCGATAAGCGTCGATACAAATTAAACGTTTCCCAACGACAGTACCACGTTGACCACCGGCAATGACTACTTTCCCACGAAACTTGTCCTATACTACTGAATATTTTCTGCATTATTGCTGATCGAACAGTTCATAAATAGTTGAATAATTTCATGAAAATATGTTTAAATAAAACTGGTCCACGTGTAACGTGACAGGCTGTAATTAAAATTATTCAGATTAAGATCGTTTTCCAATTAAACTTTCTACTTACCACATTATAAAATTAATACACTTACTTCTTTAGAATTCTTTGAATTTCATTCAATTATTAGATTATATTAAACTTTTGATGGTTTTAGCATAGAATTCTTGTCTCACTTTCCCAGCTAAGATTGATCCTCCTTCGAAAGCAATTCGTATTTCAAATGTATATGTTAGGCAAAGGAAGCCGGTTTAGTTGCTTCTCGGGCTAGACCGCGACAGATTTACCGAGGAATCATGCAAATCATCCAGCCGTTTGCACTATCATCATTTCAGGTATTTCATGGAGCAACCGTGGCGCGCAAGAATTTAATCGAAAACCAATTTTCGACTCGTTCTCGTTACACGCTGCTTTCACTCGATTAGACCAAGTCCCGTGGAGAAAAAAGAAATTAGCAAACGCGTAGGGGCGGGTGGTGGTCGATGAATACACTTATAGCAGGAAAAATAAGCCTGGCTGAAGGGGACTGGAGAGCCCATTTGCAGGCCGTTTGAGAGTAAGATTTAATTCACGATAGGGTCCGGCTTTTCGCTACCAACACCATAATCACTTGGACACGTTGATGTATCGTGTGCCCGGGGCCCCGAACTTGTGTACGCTGCTTTAATTACGGGCTTGCAGCCAGACTGCCTAAGCGGACTCATTGAAATCTGGACCGAATACCTCGCTCCGGGCCCCCTTGTTCTTGGAAAAGAAAAATTGCAATTCGACGCTGTTGTTTTCCCTGTTTGTTTCGCCGATTTTATAAACCGATCGATTTCTTCCCATTAGATATTCCAATCGATTAATTTGCCTCGATACGATCGAACGATCACGACGAGGAAGTCCAAGGATAACCTGGAAATTTGATCGTTTACCTTGGAATAACCGATAGCTAGAGATACGCGCTTTCAGATGCAGAATGTAAGCCAGTCGGCCAGAATATCGCTTGTTAAAGCAATGACTAAGCGATTCTAGCAATTAGTCGTGAATCTTAACGATGTTCCGTGCATCAACCACGCCTAAGGCCCGCGATCGGATTCTACGTTGGATCTCGAAGCTATCGCCCTCGATAGAGATTCATTTTAATTTAGCCGACCGTACAGCCGATCCCGCTAGATTATAATCGACGATCGTTGTCTTTCTATCTACGTTGTACCGATAGCTTGCCAGGAGAAACGGAACGGGCTAACGTAGAATGTATCGTGCTCTTTCGAAAAGAAAGTCGAGGTGTCTCGACGGTAGTAGGGTAAGGTTTCCGTTAAATCTTTAACGAGTTCTCCCGTCGTTTCAAATTTTAAGTTCACATCGATCGTCTTGAAATAATCTTTCTTTGAATACTTTGAAATTCATTGTCAGGATAAATTGACTCGTCTAACAGCGATTTAGATTAACGGTACAGCCAACAGTATTGACTCGTCATCGAGGACGAACGAGTAGCCGGGCGTGTTTCCTCGGAACGAAACGAAACGAAACGAAACGATACGACCGATATAATTTCCATTAGAATCGCATTACGGATCGTGCACGGTACACGCGTGCTGTAATAGTAAATACGTAAGAACGGTCACGGCGTGCCTCCACGTATTCACGGGCGGCCGGTTGACCGGTCCGGTATCGCGGTATGATAATGATCTTTGATTAAAAGCGTACCGGCACCGAATCGGGCGGATATACGCGAGGCGAACCGTGATATCGTGAAAATAGACAGATTGCCACTGTACGGAGGAATATCATACGTTACATTCAGGTCATCTTTGCTTCGATGACAATTCTCAGAAGGTCTTTGCTCGACAGGGGTAAGATGATCGGAAGTCGTAGACGTTAGTTGGCGGAAAGATGGACGGTACCGTGTCATTAGAGAGTGGCGGGTACGTGCCGATCGATAGAGAAGGGATAACATTCCTGCTTCTGTCGATAGATCGATCATCGCATCGTCCTAGCCTTCGTTCATCTCTCTTCCTCTGCTTTTTCTTCGGTCGATCGATCTCGCGAGTTTCGAAGCGTTTCTCTGGAGTAACGACCCGTCGTTGCGACCTGACCCTCCAAACTCCAAAGGAAATATATTCAATTTTTACAAACATTTAATAAATATATATATTTTTTCCCTCTTCCTCCTGGTATTCAGGCGCTGATCTAAAATTTCCATCAAATTCACAAGAGTGAAGATTGGAGGGCTTGGTTGCGACCACTCGTCGCTCAGCTTCGTCCAATCGGTTCCGAGCTGATCTTCGAACGTTTTTTCACCTCCGTCGATTGTTCTATCTCGGCGCAGTACGGTGATCGATTGGAAACCGGAGGTGCGCGAAACAGCGAGTGTGAGAAATGGTCAGCTTAGAGGAAATGAGGGTTTTTGCGGTGCCATTCGAGGATCCATAACGTTATTCCTCGGTTATCAAGAGTAATAGTGTATTTCTTCAACAAATTTGATCGACGCGTTTATTTTCAATCTACAACGAACAATCTCGTCCAGTTTTAATTAAACTGCACAGGTGTTACAAACGCCGATTCAAATAATAGACTTATTTTCTAAATTTCTCTATTTTAGTCATGTTTCGTGGTCACGCGTGAACGAGCCTCGGATTAATTAATATAGTCTACGTACATATATCATTCCAAGAAGCAACAAGAAAAATAATCTTCTTTTTTTCCAATAGACAGGTTCATTACACGATTCGTCTTCTCGAACGATAACTTTCTCGATAACTATGCGACTGTTCATCCCCTGCTTCCTGTTTCTCTCCCTTTCATTCCGTCTTCTCTTTTCTGCTCGTTTCGCGCAGACGAATGTGCAGAACAAGCAGGCGTGCCGGGCGTGCAAACTGGCCTTTACTTCAATGGGCCACGGCTGTTCCTTTGCATCGCGCGAAAGAGTTACCGCTAATCCGTGCTCGGGCTCAGCTGGCGCGTTGCAACAGTACGAGCTACAGATGGCCGCTTGTTGCCTTCGAATCAATTTCCAGCTTCCAGGATGGAATTGAAACTTGCGAGAATACGGTAGCTGCGCTCGTGATCCAAGTTCAAACGAGTCACCGTCGAAAGAATGGCACAGTGACACGATTTCCCCGCGCTTTTAATCGGCGCCCATGGTTCGATCTTCTTATCCGGTCGATCCGGATTTTTCTTACGCCAACTCTTTCAGAGAAGATCCCGTCGAATCGGGGACACTTTTCCTGCATCATTCGCGACTTCCTCCTCTCTTCTCGCGTCATTGATGATTCGTTAACGCTTCCGCGATGCTCGAAGAACACTTAACCAGCGGATCGAGCAAGTAGTACCTCTTAATTACTAGTGTAAATTATGAAAACGCGCAAAGGTTGGAAACTCTTGAGTGTACCTAACTCCTACCTGGATAGTTGGAGAGGTAAATTAAGTGGATTGACAAGTTTCAGGACGCGTGCTCGTTTGCGTTAATGAAATTTATATTATAATTAATTGCATTGTTTACGACGTTGTTGAAGTAAAGAGTAATTTGCATTTATAGTAGTGGTCGTACGGTTACTCGACGCTTGGCGTCTGTGCTGGTCGCGCGATGGAAGGGCCGACGTGCCATAGACGAGCACTGCTCGCGACGCCGGAACACGATTGTCGAGCGTTCGCGCGCGTTGCCTCGCAATTAGTGGAAATAATTTCGTCGTTAATTGCGTCACGGGCTGCCGGTCGCCTGTTTTCTCCGTTGCTAGATACGCGTCCTGTACGGCAGGCTGACGCCAGTTCGGCGTCTCGTTACGACGCGTCACATTGTCCGCGAACGCGACAGAAATGAAAATCACTTCACGGGAAAAGCTGTGCCCTCGTAAATAACAAGCTGCGTAGCACCGAAAGAAAACGCGAACTCTCGACGATCGAGCGTTTCATTGATTTTGATGGAGGATGACGGTGATAATTCGCGCGGGAAACGCAGGACGCGTCTCTCACTCCCTCGCGAGAGTTGCACATCGAGCACAATGAGAAACGTTCGACCTACTTTGGGCTGAACTCGGCTCGGCTCGTTCCGATATAGAAGCTTCTCGCCGCGAGCGTGAGTCTGACACGCCGCTGTCCGCTCCGTGTCTGGAAACGCGCGTGGAAATCGGCAGACGAACCGGACAACCGCTTTAATACGTCACGCTGTCGGATTCGAGTTCTCCCGTGGCGCGGAACAGCGTCGCGTTTATCGTTGCAACATCTGCTGGCGACTTTTTTCTCAGGATGTGACGTTGATGGTCAGCGAATCGCTCCTGTTCGCTATGGGCATTAGAAGCGTTTGCTACGATTTGTTCTTGTCAAACCAGTCCATTCGTTTCGACGAGGATCTGGACGTATGTCTTAATCTACTGTCGGCCATCCGCCGGATAATTCAATTGTGTCGATGATCAAATTAGGATCTATTAGACTTTTCGAAGATTACGGAATGATAATAATTAATAAATTATCCAAAATTTTTAATTAATCAAACCTACTGGTCTCCCTAATGAGATAAGAAGAAAGGAGAAAATGTAACTCTCTTCGAGGGAAATCGGTAGATCTTTCCCTGAAACGGTACGCGTGCCGGTTCGATTTTGACATATTTCCTCGTGTGACCTTGAATAGCCGAAGAAGACGCGCGACGCTCGGTAGGATGCAAGCTGGAAGAAGGACGGTTGACGGTGGCGATAGTAGTTAGCGGTAGACAAGAAGAGGGTGAAAGACGAAAGGAGGTGCGGGAGAAGGAGAAAGAGGGTCGTCCGAGAGAGAGGTGCGAGAGAAGGAAGGAGACAAGGAGGGTCGGTGATGGCTGCGATGGTGATGGTCAGTGGTTGTA
Organism: Osmia bicornis bicornis; assembly: GCF_907164935.1. Lineage (NCBI taxonomy): Eukaryota > Metazoa > Arthropoda > Insecta > Hymenoptera > Megachilidae > Osmia > Osmia bicornis. Next base: position 5,655,545 of record NC_060224.1, on the reverse strand, counting down.
TACCGGTTAAGCCGTTCAGTGCCAGGCCGGCGTCCGTCACGGTTAAACCTCGACCACTTGGTCGTTCGACTCCTAGACCGGCACCGAATCCTTCGTGCCTTCAGGATACAGTCCTTCCAGGTGGTTACCACCTCCTGGACTCTTGTCTCCACTCGATCCACCGACCATTGTCCTGTTGTGAACCTTCTCCGAGGACGCGTCCATTCGCTTATCAGTGACATACCCAGACATATGACAGTTAAACAGTGGTTCCATCATTCGTGATTAATAAAACCAGCCTGGTCTAACTGATTTCAAAGTTTACTGGCTCCTTCTGCTCGAAGATAAGAATTCGATTCCTGCGATGGTCATTTGATAAAGGTCACCCGGTGTCGCTGATAGAGATCGAAGGAGACCCATGGAGGAGAGAACCGTGACCGGAAATTAGATACAACGGTTCATCGTCGGGATATCTCGAATTCTATTCGACTGATTCATACGCGGCTCCACGAAGAGGAAGCGATCCTCGTTGAAGCATCAATCAGAAGTGTAGCCTCTGCCAACGGTTCTGCACCTCGAATTCGAAATGAACGAATGAACAACCAGGTAGACATAGACGGGTACCGAGGATAGGGACCAATTTCGACATGTCCAGGTTGATCAGAATGGCGAAGAACCCGGGATCCGCGCGAGGTAGGGCAGCGGGAATCGAAATAAGCAACCAACAGGATAGCAGGATTCGGAGCGAGCGCGGATGAAGTAATTACCGAGGACTGACCAGTCACGGACCAGTCTGATCCCAAGGGAGATCCAGGTACTTCTTCTTCTTCCGCGTGTCTCTCATTCTTCCGTGCTTTCTTCAGAAAAGTCGTGTTCGTTCTTCCGCGGTCTCTGATCGCTCGATACCCTCTCTCGCCGTGGCGAGCCCCGTTTCTCTCGCCTCCGTACAACTTCATCCCCGACAGTCGACGACGGAACACGCGCGAGCACACCTGGAATTCGATGAATTGCACGCGATACCGTGTCGCTTTTCCCTGGTGTCGTTAACTTTTTTAACGCTTCACGAAATAGCTTGGTATCCGCGGTGTCGTTAACCCTTTCTTGTTTCTTAGAAAATTCAAAACTGTCAATTAATTGATTTTCGCAACAATTCCACTTGCAAATCCTGTAAATCTAGCTTAAAAGTAAAAGTAAAATGGTATCTTTTTGCAATGCGATCTTCCAGTTACGAAACTCTTCGAGTGTAAGGAGGAAAAGGTAAGAAGAGGATAGAGAGGGAGATGGTATCCACGGTGGCAATAGCAGAAGCGTAGAGGCGCGATAAAGCCCGGTAATTCCGCTACCAGTTACGAGTCCTTGATGGCCGATGCTATGATTTCCACGTTACTCGGTGGCCGCTTGAATACCGTAACGACGCCGAACGTGACTGCGATCGAAAAGCCGACGCGATACGTCTCGTGCACGCGCGCCCCTGGCGTCGATGCTCGTTTCCAGTTATCTATTACCGTTGTCATACTTCCGTAATACTTCTTCATCGGCCGTTAATCGTATACCGAGCCTTATGCTTGGTCCACACTGACACCAGTGCTACCGGTCTTCGGTAGACTTTACTCTGAAATTAATGAGAGGACTTCTTCACTTGGACACCCTTTATCGGAACCTGTCGCGCCCATTGGTGTCTATACAAGTGGTCGAGTAGCTCTCTACTAGCAGCTAAATTTTAAGTGGTATCAACCGTAGCGTTAATAAGGTAGCAAACGGAAAGATTAAGTCAAAGATCCTAAATAATTGCAATTACAGCCTCCAGGACTGCACTCAATTTTTTCCACTGCGGTAGTCAACGTATTTAACACTCGCGGAGATAACCTTAAGTACTAGTGTAATTGCTTTTATAAAATCTTGGTATTTCTGATTCTACTGCTACAGGCGAGGAATGTTGCCTGCCACGGTAGATACAGACGTGTAGTCATACGCGTCTTAAGCGAGAATTTTCTATTTTCTATTTTACGTTCCTGCTATAATGTTGATCCTACTAAAAATTTTCATTCGCCAACGCGCTGATGTACAGTTTCACTTGAGCGGGTAAGGAAACCAAGCATATCTCAAAGACATCCTTGGTTTGATTAATAGCCGGGAATTCTTTGAATTTATAGATACGGATAACTCTCTGTCCCGGTAACAATTCCTCGTAGGCGTGTCGCATCGAAAAAATAGCGTCCCGGCGGCGAGGATCAAAGAAAGCAATGTGTTGCAACAAGCTCTGTGCAACTTTCTCGTTCCCCGCGAATAGTCCACTTCCGTCTTCCGTATTTGAATCCGACGACAGAACTCGCCTCGAGTGTGCCTTCGAGAAATTCTCAACTCTCTCTCGCTTTATACCGTTGAACCTACATTATCGTAAACGTTCGACGACGATCTTAATCAATCATCGAAGCTGAATCGATAGAACTTGATCCACAAAAAAGAGGAATCTCGACCTGTCCGTCCGGTCGAGCAAAATTTCGCTCGATCTTCGATGTTCGTCCAAGTGCAACCTTGTTCGGGTTTTCACGAGCCGTCGTGTTCGATGATTTCAAAAGCGCGACAACGAGCGCGTCATCGATCGCCACGTTATAGGAAGCTGATCGAGACTTTATCTATCTCACGGTGAACTCGCACAGCGTTCTTCTTCCTTTTTGCCATCCCCGCGTGCAACGGGATCCTGGTGCCTTGATTTCGCGCCTATCACGGCAAAAACGCTGTTACTCGCCGCGTTATCCAACCGTGGATCGTTCCACCCGCAGAGGAGTTAACTCTCTCGGATGCCTCGCCTCCTCCTATCAACTTGTGGAACAATTTATCGACCAATAAACCTTGCACGCTTCCACTGTAATGAACATCATCCTCGTGAAATTTCAGCGCGACACAACGCGTCTGCAATCCTCTCCACCGGCTATTGTAACGCTGGTACGCGGTTCCGTCTATGCTGACGTTTTTCTGCTGCGTTAATAACTGGTTCTGTCTCAGGGTAATTATATTAGTCTGAGCGTAACGGGAATGGATCGAAGCTCCAAGGAATACTTCTTTCACTTTTGCACTTATCCCTTGGTGTTTTTTAGGGTGAAGAAAGGGTGACTGTTTTATTCAAGGATTTGAGGATAGGAATCTTGCAGATGTTAGAAAATTCCTTAGAGGATTGAAAATTCATAGCAAAAGCCTCTGCTTCCTTGAAAAGAGTATAATTGTACATGATTCGTGCTCGGTCGATCGTGTCCCGAAACGAATGGACAAAAAGTAGCCATTCTCGATGTAACACGGTGGATCTTGAATACTCGGGTAGTTTATTAATAGGCATAAATCGCGTAAAAACAGACGAGCAATTATGATACGCTCCAATTCGCCCGGCATTCGCACCCTTTCGAGTTGATTAACACTGTTTCCTCTATTCCTGTTCATCGTTAAATTTGCACGAAGCATCGATTGAAATTAAGTGGTCGGATTTACAGACGAAAGACTCGTGTATGTTCAAAAGATAAATAATAATTATTTGAGGGTTAACCGTGATTTTGGAAACGAGACAGAGCGATTGGTAAGAATTTCGGCAATTTTATCATCGTGAGAAAGATAAGACGGTAAGGAGGAATCGTTAGCGCATTCGAACTTTCCCATGGCATCGGTAACAACCAAATTCCAGGCTGACGAACACGCTTCTTCTTCCCTGTTCCCCTTCAATCATCCTCCATTTCCTGCAAGCTCCGCTAACACCCGCTTGTTAAGACGGCGTCTGAACGCGCCAGGAAAGACATAAATTAAATTACCATCGAGTATCAAGTAGCCGCCTATGGGGAATAATTCGCCAACTGGGAAACCAATGATTTCCACGGAGAATAAGCAGGGAAACGAAAGAGGAAACAAAGTTATATCGATCTTCGCGAGGGTCGTGGTATCGACCGATCGATGGGTGGCTAATTAATTTGACGAGCGTGTGACGGGACGCGTACGGTTTGCTCGATGTCAGGCATCGCTAATTGCGATCCATCATGGATTATTAGTCCTATGGTAATGACGATCCGCGGCGTCGCCGATCACGCCAATTTTCCTCGCTATATCCGTAATCTTCTTGCCGAGATTGTGTTTCCGGACGATCCGGTTGATCGATCGTCGCGTATGTACTTATTAATTCACCGGCACCGCTTTCTTCTGTAAGCGTAATTTTAACCGGGCTTCTTTTGGTTCAGAGAAAAAGGCTCGAAAGAAGAGTCTTCCATCGTTTACCTTTGATCTTGACAGCACCCTCCGAGTAATTAAAAAACGCGAGCAAACGAGACGAGTGGTGGTACACTTCATCCCTTACACTTTCTCTGAACTAAAAGAAACCAGAGTTCCTCTAAGCTCATCGTAACAAACGTCATTTTAAAGGCTCGTATGACCCCAACCTGAAAGGATCCTACTCTGTAACGGAGCAACTTTTCACTCGGCCGAGCGTGCTGTCAAACGTTCAGCTTATACGCTCGAAAACGTTCATTAAATCTGCCACGGTCCCCGTTGCAACACAACGTATTGTCCCCGTTAGGGCCAGGGGCCAGTTAATTGGTCGGTTAGTAGGTTAATTGACGCATTCTGTTTTTTGTTTTTTGTTTTTTTTTTATTTCTTCTCTTTCTCAATCAACGAGGTATCAGTACGCGTGGATAACGAGGTTAAATTGCGGTTGCTCCTTGAAATCTGACCTCCTCCGTACACTTTCAGCGGCCACAATGGAGATTCTGTTTAACCTTTCCCGAGTATTTCTTCTTCTTGTACGGATCGCGGGAAATATTTCGCCGTCAGGACGGGAACGATTAAAGCAGAAACGGGAACGCGTCGGTATGATAACCGCTACTCGTTACGGAACGTTTCTTTGCGGGATGACGCGACGTAGGAACGCGGTTATCGTGCAGGATCTTTTAAGAATTAGATGAACTGTTCGCATTTATTTCATGCCATCGGATTCTGCTAAACTTTCTCTGCCTCGAAATCGGCCATTTGATACGCAATAACATAGTTAATTAATTCCAGCGTAATCGTTCGCAATAAGAAAGTCGTAAGAGGAGGAAGAGATCCTTGTACCGCGGCAGGTTGATCGTCCTGGTGCTTGGTCACTGGAAGATAACTCGGAGGATACGTGGCGTGGCGATCCGATCGGCATGGACCGAGACCGTTAAACGTCCAGCCACGAGAAAGAAACTACTACTCTACCCTACATGCTTCGAATAGTGTTCCGATCGGTGGCCTCTCTGGGGCAAGGTCAAGAAGCAAAGAATATAAAACTGTCGCTGACCGGTGTATCCAGACACGCGCGCGTTGACCTCTTTTTCCTAGCAATCGTTAAGAACAGCTTAAGCGCGACTCATAGATAATTGCTTCTCATTTAGAAAAATGAAAAAATCAACTCTTCGAGGAATCGAATATTTTTTCAAGAACCAAATTGAAATTGTCCTAATTCCGCAATTTCCCGAGGAATCGTAAATGTATAAATATTTAATTGAATTTTGATCGAGGAGTTATTAGAAAGAATATTGTGTAAGATTAAAGCTTGACAAATTAGCCATAACTTCAAGCGTTACGAATTCTAACTCTGTCATATTTTCTCGAATTTATCCCTTCTGTAATTCATTTCTCGGGCTTCGTAGAATCGCGGCTGGAAGAGGCATAAATTTGAATTCTAGAATTCAAGAAGCAGCCGAGAGCGAAGCGTGAATTCTTGAAACGCTCGAGGACGGTGCCACGACACTCTGGGGAGTAGAGAAAATCGAGGATGCACTTGGACTGTTGTGTTTATACTTTCTGCAACGGCGATAGTAAACGTCGCCGCGGTCTAAGCTGCCATTAACATTCATAGTCGCGACGAGGTTTCATAATGCCCCTGGCTCGTCCACCCTCCAGCGACTTCCTAAACACGTGCGGGGATCTCTACGTGACAGGGTTTCGTGAACGCACTCCGGGAAGAGCCGCTTGGGGCCATTCAAATTTATGCTCGCACATTTTCGGCACGTCTGATGTGTGCGAATAAACGTAAACAGAAGAACCTTTCGGGATTTCGATCGCAACCCCTCTTTTCAATATTTCAACTTCAATCGTCGATTTGTTAACCGAGAATGACGTCGTGCATCTTTGCAAATTTTTCTATTATCTATTCGAAATAAGGAAACTTTGCTGTATCGACAGCCGTAGGCCACTATAGAAAGTTTTCTCTCTTTCATCTGTATTATTCATAGAAAACACCCCCTCATTATGTATTACGAATATTCTTTCCATCCAGTGTACCTATTTGCAAATGCTTCTGTGGAACTGCAATTTCGATTTTTCTGTTTATCACAATCGAAAAGGAAAGTTTTCAGATTGCGAAACTGGTTGTTACGCAAACCTGTCAGGAATATGGAACGAAATTTGAATTTTTATTAGGAGCGAGAACGACCAAGCCGATGCAACCACGTCTCGAAGACGAATGCCATGCAATTTCTCGATGTTTGAAGGAGGAAAAATTGCATTTCTCGTAGGGGCGGTAGGGTGAGGAGAAGAAAACAAACGGACGGGCAAAACATGGAAGAAAAGGAGCATGGGAGGAATAGAACGTGTTCCTCGGGTTTGCAGAGGAACTGGGCCGTGGTCTCGTGTTACCCGTTTCCCGTATGGTGCACCAGATCCCGCAAAAAGTGACACATATTTCTGGGCAACGAGAGGAACGAGAACTCGGTTGACCGCGAGCACGCGCAACGATATCCGGCAAATGATTTTCGCTAGCCATTCTTTATTTTAAAAAATCATTCTTTTCTAAATGATTAATTCTTTCTGTGAAGTAGAACGAAAGTTGTGAGAGGGTCTTATGAAACGTCTGATAAATCAAAATTTTGTCTATTTTCTATCAAAAATATTTAAACTAAAAAGAGTCCACGAGAGGATGGCCGTCAGTCTCGAAATCACTCAGGTAAACTCACAAGCTAGACATCGCTTCCGGATATGAAATTGATGTTTGCGTACCACTCTCGTGGAAGAAGACTGCATTTTCTCCTGCAAACAGGAACATCCTCGAATAGAAGCGATACTCGAAGTAAAACTCACGTGATCTCGTGTATTTTCAGGAGTTATTTGAGATTGCAAGCTTTCCATTCGCTTATCTTAAAACTAGGATATCAGAATCTTTTCCGTATCGTCTTATAATTTAGTTGAAGGGCCAGGGTGCAATCGATGATTGGACAGATTACTCGTTCGTGACGGGGAACTTTGTTTTCGGGATGCTCTGTAATTTTTCGGACTGATTTGAGGCTTCTTGATTCGCGGTTTCGAAGGAACAGCTGGAAGATTAATGCGATATTTATGCTTCCCTTTGCGAATCTCCACTTTGTATTTAAGAAAAAGGTAGAGGTATTTGACTGTTCATCTTTCGAAGTAGGAATCGTCCAAGAAATTGGTACCTTTCGTATCCTCGAAATATTCCAAAGGAATTTATTTAATGATAACTTGAAAAATTGGTATCTTTTATCTATAAAAGAGACGTCGCGAGAGAAAATAATTTTGCATCGAACATAATAGAAAAAGGAAGCGAATGAATTGAAAACTGAAAATCATGGTTCCGGAGCAAAGGTTTCAATACAAAACGTGGTGACACAAATCAGCAGAAATTGACCCAGATACGGGATCCTTTCCTCGAAAGTGCATCGAACAATCGAACCCAGTGCCGGTTGATTTATGTGGCGTGAAATGTGTTGACGTTTCTTACGCGCGGCGACCATGAATGCGAATCAATGTTTTGAGACTAAACCATTCAGGTTGATCGCGATCGCGAACGTGATTCGCTTAAAATGATAATGAACCACACCGGGAAATATTGCTCCAGGAGGTGTGCGCTTGCGATCGTTCGAGCGAACTTTCTGCTATTGAAGATGAAACGATTAAACCTCCGAGTTCATTTGAGAGAAACGATCGAATTTGAAGCGTCGATTGTCCTTTTGTTTCGAGGATACAAGTTAAACGAATTCGTAACGGTACTACCGATAGATATTTCATCGAACTCTTTATCGATCACCTCTACTAAATTTAAAATGAAAAATGTTTCAAATAACCATATCAGCCAAAAGGGTGGAAGCCACGAAATTACCTTGATAGATTCTTCAACGACACTGAAGGATTCTCTGCAATTTTTTATCGAATATCGATTTGAACTGGTCCACCCTTTCTCTCGGCTGTCTGTCGTCGTTGAAATACGAGGCTCGATAAAACCGCGTTATCCGTTGGAACAAAAACGATGAGGAACCGGTGGTCGGATTCCCTCGCTCGTGAATCGGTGTCAACGAGACAAATTGTCCGAAAAAACGACCGAGAAAGCTCGAAAGTCAGCTCGATGACCCGGTATGCGAAACGAGAATTCGGTAACAAGCTGGCTGCGATCCTTTCCGATCCGCAATCACTGCGTTTTTCTGCTATCGAACAGCTCTGCACCTGCCGTCGATTGAATTACCTTCATCTCTCCGCGATACACTTCACTGATGCTTGATTTCGCGGTTTAAAGGGGGAGATTTTTCTTTCCTTCGGGTCGTTAACGAAACAGGGTTCACCGATGTATTCGAAAAGAAAAGTGTAAAAAAGAAAGTCCAACGTTTCTTTGGGATGAAATTTTCTATATTTTCGATCGAGTGGATTTTCCCCGTAGCCCCGTTTCAACTAATATTCAGGATGGTCTGGAAATCCGTGTTAAATCAATACCTTGATTGACCGATGCGCGATGCTTGCGGCATGCGTATGTGTAAAACGCATAGAACCGTTCCCTTTTTCAATATACGCGCTCGTTTCGCATAATATTCGAGCCAGACCGATGGAAAACGTGGCTAGACGTCCGTGATGAAACGTTACGCGATATCTCGCGGTTTTACTGCCACGCGGTTTCTTTTATTTGCATAATAGTCGTTGATGACCCGTCGTAAATGCAATGGGAGCGTTTGCGCGGACCTCGCCCCTTTCATCTAGCCCTCTCCATTCGCTCTTTTTCCTTCCTTCGATCGCCATTCGAATAGAAAGTTGATGTCTTTAATTTACAACCCTTCTGTATTCAATTTATGATACGCATTCCATCAAAATATAATCATTCGCAGCGACTATTACTAATAAAACGAACTTTTCCAGTTGTTCGAACGGCGAAGGGTTAAATAAGTTCGGAATTATAGAAAATGTGATCGAAGGATGGTACTTCGGCGCGCCACCAAGGCACGCGAGGAACGCATAGCATTAGGTATGCTTATTAGCAACAGAAGCTCGCTAATTGGAGGAACAGAGAGGCCGCATCTGATACGTGCGTAGAAACGCATCAGAAGTCAGGGAGACCAGAGCTGGCGGGTACGGAAGTGGCAATAACTCGAGTCATACAGGTGTAACTGGTCGTGGAATAACTGGATAAACGCGTGCTTGTATCCAAAGGATCAGAAAAGTTTTGTTGCCAGTAGCCAGTGTGCAATTTGCATGTTTCAAGATTAACCACGGAGAACAAGAACCTCGAGCTACCGTCTATCCAAACACAATGTTGCTCCATGGATTTTCTTTCGTTCCTTAACTTTTGTAGCTTCAGGCTTCGTCAAAATTTCAACACATTTTGCATCGTTTCTTTATTAGACAAAATCATTATGAAATTATAGAGAGGATGGGATGATCTGGATAAATAGAGAATGTCGATAGCTGAGAATACTATGCTAAGTGGTACATTTCTGATTTCAGGGATCAGGATGCGGTGGATCGGTTACGTGGCCACAATTCTCTGGTGGTCGGGCATCGCCAGGTCTCTCAGCACGCTGAATCGAGGTCACAGTCAGTAATACTCTTTTTTGGTGATTTGATCGCGAGCATACACAATATGTTTATCCATCGTGTTCCCGAAGCCATGCGTGGAAACTGACCATCTGATATTCAATGTTCGAACGATTCAATATTCAACAGAGAGTATTAATCGATGATAGCAATTTGTGGATAACAGTTATTTAAAGAAACACACCTTAACGTGAAATAGATAGGTATCTTTTTGTTCGAGCATAAAGTGGCCGGTTCTGGTTCCATCGTTTTGACCGTTCGACCCTTAGTCGAACGTTTTCCCTTCTATCCCCCTCCCAGTACTCCCTTTCTCCACCTGTTCGAACGTTTCTCTTTCTTCTTCGTGTCGGGAACGTCCTCTGAAATGTGTAACGCCTAATTGGACGAGGAACTCGGTCAAGGTGCAGTCGGTCGAGCGTGAGAAAAGAAAAGCGAACGAAGGGGCGGATTCCTTGTTGATTCGAGGAAGAAATCTTTTCCTTTTTAACTCCTATGATAGCTCGTGGAATTTCCACTCGACCATAACGCTTGATGGAATCTTGTTAGAGTGTTAATTACAATTAGGAATTTTTCATGGAAAATGGTCTCCCTGCAACAATAGAACGCACCCTTCTTACTGACGTTCGTTACACGATGCTCGTTGGAGAATTTTCCAAGAAAAAACGAAAACCCTTTTTCGAATGAGCGGTCATGAATATTCTGAAACTCGAGGAGCGTTCTGATCTATTGCAAAAACGGTTCTCGTTTAATTAACAGCGGAGCAAAGTGCAACGAACGATACGCGAACGTATTTCTAACGGAGAAAACGAAACAGTGAACACACTGTGAACCGTGGTAACTTACGTCTCGGTTAACGACCTGGCCCGGGTCTACGTACTCCATCCGACGATTAAGTTTCCCTTTTTCCTCTTCCCCGTGTTAGGTATTCGCTTAACGAAGCTTATTTCGAAAGGAATAGTTAACGACTGTTCGATTATTAGACGGGCCATTGAGTTTATTTGAAAATCACTTGGTTAACGATTCATCCAAAATCTACGGTGGTTGCGATCGTTTAGTCGAACGTTATCGATCCTTGTACACCGTGACCTCGCAGGTCCCAGGATGCTTTCGTTAATTATAGAGAGAATTACCTGGAGACTCTTTAAACGATGGGTTATCACGCACCGCGCGTCAACACCGATGTGGGTCAGCTTGAAAAAACAAACGAAGATCAAACTCATTGGAAAATCAATTCCAATCAATTCAAATGCAGTTTTAATTTGGTATCACCAGACTCTGTCTGTCCACGTGTAGGTTACAAAATCACCCCGAAGCCGTGCAGGGTGCCGGGCCCAGAGTCAAAGGAGGGCACGTGCATGTTCGTGTGGGAGTGCATCAAATCGGAAGGCACGCACGTGGGCATGTGCGTGGACACGTTCATGTTCGGCAGCTGTTGCGTGCACAATTCGACGTCGAACACGATCACCGCACCCCATCAGCATCAATCGAACCCTTTGAGACCGACCCTGGCAGAAGCATTGGGCAACGAATCGACCAGGCCCACTCTCGCTTCTCTATCCGGCTTCCTGGTCACGGATTCGAGCACCACGCGACCCAGTCACCGTCCATCCGGGACGTTCGACTCTTTCGCGGGCCAGGGCAGACCGCACAGACCGCTATCGGCCGGTTCCGCTAGACCGTTGCAAAAAAGACCGCACGCGAAACCCGCATCCGATCACAAAGACAGGATCCAGACGTCGGTGGCTGCGGCCTCGTCGAATTTCTGGGAGAAGAACCAACAGAGCACCAAGAGACCCGGCTCCTCTGATCTTTGGGAGAAGGGATCGCAAAGCACCAAGAGACCAGGATCCTCTGATCACTGGGAAAAAGGATCACAGAGCACTAAACGACCTTCCGATCTTCCGGAGAAAGGATCTCAAAACGCGAAGAGACCAGGGCAACAAAGTACCAAGAGACCTGGTATCTCTAATCTCTGGGAGAATAGCACTCAAAGCACCAAGAGGCCAAGTCACAATACCCAGAATCTTCAGCAAAAGACTAGACCAGAAGATGGTCAACACACGGCTGTTAAGGAGAAGGACTCTTCTTATACCACTTATCAGAATCATCACCAGGGTTTCAAGGATAAAGTGGACACGGCACATAACACGTTAGTGATAAGGCTACCTGGGAAGGAGCAAGGGTCTAGTAAGGATAAGAACACTAGGCCGAACAGGCCGAACAACCAAAGACCGTCGGAATCGAGACCTGACGATAGCAAAACGGAGGATGCGGATCTAAGTGTCCAGGAGTCGGTGCACCGACCGAGCGTCAATTCTGTCGATGAAAATGTAAGTAAATTTTTTCTGTGACGATGTTGGGAAAATATTTAAAGGTGTCTGATTGTATTTTGATCAGGAACCTGCGAAGGAACCTCATCCCAGTTTGAACTTCATTCATACCGAACGTCCGCAATGGGCGACGAAGCCGATATCAGCGAAACCAACGACGGAATTCTCGAAACCGTTTTTCTCGATCAAAACGACCACTTATCGACCGGTGTCGATAAGTGATCAATCAGACACGAGGCCAAACTTCATCTCCAAACCTAGCACTTCGAACGTTTCTAGGAAGACTACGACCACTGCCAGGCCGACTTACGCGAGTAGCTCCACAACCAGGTATTCGACTATGTCCTTACGTTCTAAAGTGTCAGGGACACTTGCTTTTAACATCTCTGCGAAGAAACTTCGGTAGAGCACAAGTTCTAGAGCAGCAACTTCAAACTTTTCTTTCATTCTAGCGCAGCCGGATCCGTGCCACAGACCTCTCACTGGCAAGTAACCACAGAGCCAGCGTTCGTCACGAAACAGAGGCCAGTGTCATCGACGAAACCGATGAGTTCCTCCGAGACCGCTAAACCTATCGCCACCAGTTCTCATTTATGGTCGGAGAACAGCTGGACGCCGCCTAGGCCGTCCTTGAAACCACACTGGACGGACAATCCTAGCCTCCTTCAGAACGGACCTGAAGCCTTTCCACCGCGACCGAGTTTCAAACCGACCGAACCGCAAGAAGTACGTGTAGCTGTTTCCTTAATGTATCTTGATACTATAGTTCTACATACTATTTATAACATTAGTTGGTAGATGCTTGAATAATTTTTAAATAATAGGATAGTCGTCTCATTATCAAAAACCTTAAAGTGGGGGATTTGAAAGGGTCACACACGAATTGTTAACCATCTTCCCGTCCCTGCAGAGTACCTGATGAAACATAATCTTGCTAGTCCACGTGAACGATCCTTTCCACGCGCCACTGGCCATAATTACGAGCCGTTCTTCCCTATTCAAGAGATGGAATACTGTTTTACGAAGCATCTTATCTGTAAATCGGTTCCTCCTCGAGGAACAACTTCATCAGGTTGTTTCCTCGATGGAGAATCTCGTAACCCGCAAGATTATTACATTCTATCGATAGTTTTCTTTTCATCCATGGTTACTGTTAATCGCGACAAAGAAGCATCGGCTCGATTACACAGCCGATTGAGCGCGGCTAGATGGAAAAGTTGATTGATCGTTTTTGAAAATGAATAAATGCGGAAACCGCACGGTTAATACGCGGCTTGTCAGCCATTCCATATTCAATTCCATGGATGATATTTCTTTTTTGCAGAGTACCGAGTTTCATAAACCGCTCGGTTCAGCACACTACATAACCACGTCCCATTTCGAGACATCCGCCAGGCCGAGACCCACGAAGAAGACCACCACGTCCACCACAACAACCACCAGCACCACCAGTACGACCACCAGTACTACAACAACCACCACAACCACCACAACGACCACTCCAAAACCAGATACGACCGTGACCACTAGCGAGCCAGCCACGAGGACAGGCTCGGTGTTGACAGTTCCCGCGGCAGCGGAGAGCAAAGGTATGCAGTGCGGTGTACCACCGCTGTTTCCGCGTCCAGAGACGAGGATCGTCGGTGGCAAGGACGCGCCGTTCGGTCGATGGCCTTGGCAGGTGTCCGTGAGGCGCACCTCGTTCTTCGGCTTCTCCAGCACCCATCGCTGCGGCGGGGCGGTGCTCAACGAGAACTGGATCGCGACCGCGGGACATTGCGTCGACGAGTAAGTAAATATTCATGGCTGGAATCGAAGAGAAATTCTCAGCATTCGAATTTCCTTCCGCGGCATAACGCGATCCTGTCCTTCGATCCTGTTTCAGCTTGTTGACCTCTCAGATCCGTATCAGAGTCGGTGAATACGACTTCTCGTCGGTTCAAGAACGTCTACCGTACGTGGAACGAGGTGTAGCGAAGAAAGTGGTTCATCCGAAGTACAATTTCTTCACGTACGAGTACGATCTGGCATTGGTCAGGCTGGAAAGCTCGTTGACATTTGCCCCGCATATCTCGCCGATATGCTTGCCAGCCACCGATGATCTGTTGATCGGGGAAAACGCCACTGTTACCGGATGGGGGAGATTGAGCGAGGGTGGGACCCTACCCTCGGTGCTGCAGGAGGTAAAACTTGTGATCGTAAATTATAGGAGATCGCGTGCCAACTGGCAACGGTTCATTTTACAATTTTTGGACGGTGATATATCGTCGAGGGTTGAAGGGATGATTAATCTTCGATGGGTCGTTCGAAATTTTTTTGGAGGAAAGGGTAATACGTTTTGTGTTTCAGGTTTCCGTGCCTATAGTGAGTAACGATAGATGTAAGTCAATGTTCCTGAGGGCTGGTAGACACGAGTTCATACCAGACATATTCCTGTGCGCCGGATATGAAAGCGGAGGACAAGATTCCTGCCAGGTATATCTCTTCATGTTTTACTTATTCTTACATTTAGTCATTTTTCAGAAACGATACGATTAGAATTTCCTCGAATAAACATCAACGAGCGTCATTTAGAAGGCTTTTATGCGTGTACTACAGGGCGACTCGGGTGGTCCTCTTCAAGTAAGGGGAAAAGACGGTCGATACTTCCTCGCCGGCATAATATCCTGGGGTATCGGTTGCGCGGAGGCGAATTTACCGGGGGTGTGCACGAGGATCTCGAAATTCGTCCCGTGGATCCTGAAGAACGTCACTTGACCCAGTTACGTTTTCGTCCATCATTTATCACGGGACCTTGATGACAGCTTAACGAAATCGATTCCTCGGAGTCTGAACGTTGCTCTGCGCGTGTCTTCGATTTCTTCGATGATTTCTTAATCAAAGTGGAAGAAAAAGGCAACGAATCACTGCCAAATATACGTGAAATTTCCGATCGACGACCTACGTTGATCCTAACAAGAGAACACGAGACTCGAAACGATAAACGCTTCCGTGTTTCCCTTTCGCGCATCTCCTAACGGTGATTTTATTTCGCAAGAAAACACGATGGAAATAAAGGCACGGGGGAAGATGTATCGGATTGAAGTTTGAGAAACTTCCATCTCGAAGACTGTCGCTTTGAAAGCGAAGCCAATCAAACGCAGATTACGCGAGACTGTGGAAGGTTTCACGTACGAGACCAATAAATAAAAGTCGTTCTTAAACGACGAAGGAACTCACAAGAATTGTATTTATATATATATATATACATATAAATAAGATAATAATATATTTCTCGTCGAATGGACGATCAAGCAACGTTGTATCAGCTTTTATCATCCTGTGTACATGAACAGAGAAGGAAGAGAAGTAAAGAGTCGCCAGCTTGACGTTGAAAAGGCCTCTGCAAAATTATGATATTATTAGAAAAAAAAAAATAATATACACTTGAAATTTCAGGCAGTTTCAGCAGCAAGCTCATTTCCACTTGTGTATAGCGAAGCCTGTAAATGCTAAATTCTTGCCCATCGTTTCTAATAATTAAATTAAATCCTTTTTATCCCTTTTGTCTTTCTGTCTGTCTGTCACTCTGTCTTTCTTTTATTTACAACTTACGAATCCTTGTACAGACATACATCGTAATACTTAAAGGTAGGTGTGTGCGAATTAGAAAAACTCGACTAAATATATATATAATTGTTTATAGATTATAACGATATTTATAAGTATGTCAAATAAACACATGTTTATTATTACTACTATGAAACTCGTCTGCTTTCCCTTGAACAGTGTGTACCAGAGTCTAAAGTATCCGTGAATTGAGCGGATCGTTAACTCGGCCAGCGATCAAAGTCACTGATGTTTCAGCATCGACGATGAAGTAGAGGTACGGATGGACGACCGTGAATGGCACTGGCCCAGCTCTTTCAAACAGTCCGTTACCTGTGACAGAAAATGCCTTTAAATATATTAATGCAGAAAAAGAGTTAAGAAACACCTCAACGCGTTGACTAATTAATTTCCTTAAGAATTTTAGTTTGATCCGCAGGAACGGATAGTCAACTCATCAAGGTTCTTATAAATTATTCTAGTGCACATGATTCGGAAATGTTTGGAGAACCTAATCAAACGTACAGAGGAAATAGGCAATAAGCAATGAATGATATTTATTAGCAATTTAGGAATTCCTAGTAGACAGAATAGAAGAGTAACCGCAAGGTCTTTTTATTTATTTCCCCTCGGTGTGAGTCAGACACCGGATATCAGCGATTAAATCCAGCTAACTTTATAACAATACTGAGAATATTCCCGATCCTGGCCACCGGTTGGTTACAATAAACCGGAAACAACGGCTCTTCGATGAGCGAGCAACGGAATCGGGGACCATTCGACATTTATCGATTGAAGGGAAAAATATTTTTCACTTACGTAAGTAGACACAGACAGGATTAATGAAGCGGAGAAGTAATTTCAAGATCAAAGAATCGGATTCATCGAGAGTTACATTTAAATTCCTTGAGAAACGTAAGTAGATCGATGTTCTTTTACTCTCGCGTTTCAAAGCTAGCACTTTCTCTTAAAGAAATTACGATCCGCAGACAGGAATCTCTTTTAAAGAGAAATACAAAAATCTATCTATATTAAAGGAATCCCTCGATGAATCAGTCAAATTCGCCACGCCTGACAATCCTTCGACCTTCAAGAAGATTTCTAATCCACCGTGTGTCTTTAAAGAAGTAAACGACACTTTCAAACAATTTAGATATTAACGGAGATTTCGTCAGGTTAATCGTTCAATCCAATGTTCTTTCAATATCCTCCTTTTACTATAATCCAAAAAATCCTCTTATCCTTTCTTTTTCAAGCTCTAATCAAGCAACTTCGGAAGCTTGCTTCGAAATTGAGAAACTTCTGCAAACTCGATTGAAGATGACTGGAAGTTAAGTTGGTGGCTGGTACAAAGTAATTTTCTTTGGCGACCGTCGAAGTTTGAAGGAGAGGTAGAGGATGAAGTGCAGTGGTACATAGAGAGTAGAGAACAGAAACCTGGATGATAGTATCGGTAATAGTCTCGACGAGGTGGAACGATCAAGCGGAGATCAGAATTGGTCGACTCACGAGAGTGGGTCCTATCTGGTTTCATATAATTTCTGATGTTGACACCGATGCTCTGCTGCACGTCCCTCGCGTACACCCCTAGATCCGGGGTCATCGGCGACAAGTCTGCAGCCCTGGGTTCAAACACGTCCAAGATTCCCAACTACAAATGAAAGTTCAATCATTTATTAGATAAAAGTAAACAGCTTCGAATGGAAGACTTAAAAGTGAACGCTTGAAATCAAGTTTAAAATCGCTCGTTCAACGTCTCGGTTAAACGTCGGAAGGATGAACGACGCTAAACAGTCCTAGGAATGCTCATTACCAACGGGAACGTCCGGCGAAGCCCATAAAACTCACGGAATGGTACCTATCTCTGAATTACGACCATTAGGCAATTCTCATTTTTCGCGTTTCGCTCCCCCCCTTACCGGTGGCGTTTCTTTCGAATTATCGTCAATTACGTGTCGTCAAGAAGGCCACGTGTACCGATAGGTTGGTTCGTGGAAGGCAACCATGGTTGAAAAGCGGAAAGCGCACTCAAGATCTCGGAGCTAACGCGATTAAGTAATTAGGAATTTAATGTCCGAGACTAATGGCAAAATATCGAGCAACGTGCGCCGGGAAATATTGTGTTCAATGAAACTATTCTCACTGGTCCGTTGAGGATCCATCGATGATTAACCCTTTTGTAACTTAACGTGAGTCTTCTAAAATTAGACGTTCAAGTGTTTAAACGAGAGTCTTCGAAAAATAGAAAAGTAACACCTAGGCTAATTCAATAATATAGCCATTTATTCGACCAAAAATGGTTACATTTAACGAGGCCATGCAACAGAATGATGTTCATACCCTCTGCAGGAAGGACGTCAAAGTGACAAAACCACGTAACATGAAGGACGGTATCGTGGCCCTGACCCAAGTGGCCTGTAATTGTTTCCTCAGCAACCTTAATGACTTCCCACCAAGATCTCTGGCCAGCCTATACGTGTCCCGCCTGTCTGTGGCCATCATCAGCAGAATATTGTACCTAGGATCCTGGAACGGGAAACAATCAAGTACAAAAAAGAAATGATGAACATAGGTTCGTGGAAAACTGGCTCTTACATCGAGAGGAAATTCAAGAGCAACCGCGTGCAACGATGGAAAATAAGCGAATGGTAAAACAGCGATGTATCTGGTAGCTGTGACCGATGAAACGTCACATCCGTTCACCAGAAATGATATTTCCGTCGAGTCTCTAACGGACGCCTCGTTCAGGCTCGTGGAATAGGGCTTCCAGATGCCTAGATCCTGCATCCAGATACCTTCGTCTAGAATTCAATAAAAAGGAACAAAAATTATTCTTTAATATCCTACGTGCTAAATTTCGAAGATACGATTCGATACTGCGTAACAGGATCTGTTATCGATCAATCGTATCGATCCATCTCGTCAATCATCGTGACGGGGTAATAAAAAAACTAGCGAGCCTGTTCCCAAACCTGGATAACTGGAGAAGAATCCCCTCGGGCCTCTGATGTTACGTTTCCTTCGATTGATCGTGCCGCTCATAGTGGAGGGTACAGTGGTCGACTGTTCATTCGACCCGGTTTCACCTGTGCTGATGGCTGTCGTGACTGGCGAATCGGTAGATCCCATCTCGTTCGAGACAGACTGATTGCTCGAGGAGCCCGTTGAAACGGTATTTGCATCTACAGCTGGTGATCCTGTCTGCGTCGGGATCGTCGAACTCGTCGTGCTTTCCATAACCGTAGTAATCGACACGGTAGATGTACCTATCGTCGTTGACGTGGTCGCTGACGTGGTCGTTGACTCCGGCATGGGTTCAGTAACACCAGAATCCGACCCGGTACTAGTGATAGGTGAATCGGTTGTCTGACTACCAACACTGGTTGATCCTGAATCTCCTTCCATCATCGTTGATGGACTGGTGGTTGGAGCTAGAGTAGAAGTAGTAGTACAGTTGAAGGAAGCGATATAACGTATAGTAATGTCAAAGTTTCTTCATTCATACTTGACGATCGAACAGTCGTAGGCTGAACAGTGTTCACGGTAGTGGTCGAAGAATCATCAGGAGGAATCGTTGTAGGAACTTCTGGTACAATGGTAGTCGTCTCTTCAGATGGTGTCATAGTTGGTCCAGGTACAGTAGTACCACTAGTGACATCCGTCAGAGTAGTACCCGAAGGGGTAGTTTGAGTGAATCTGTCTTGAACATCTTCAGTGTTCATCGTCATCCCGAATACTTCCACGGATGGTGTAGTCGAGATCGGTGTCTCAGAACCTTGTTGACTGGTCATTACCATGGTAGTTTCGTCAGGAACCGTCTCCGTCATAGTTTGTTCCGTCATCGAATTGGTAGTCGTTTCGGGTACAGAGGTGGTTTCGTTCATTTCCTCCTCAGGTATGGACAGATCGAATCCATAGAACCTCAGAATGTCCTCGTATTCGGGTCTTAGTTTGGTGTTCTCTTGATTGAGGGTCAAACCTCCAAGGAAGCCGTTCGCGTTCAGATACGTCTTTGAAACGTAGATATAAATTACTTTTACGTCATGGATCGTCGCGGTCGAGTTTCTTACGAAATTCGTTCGAAAAGAGCGATCGACCGAGAGCGAAATCGCCACTTAAAGAGGAGAAACTGCGCGTTCAGGCTTCAAATGAACCTTCGCCTCTCGTTCTGGCAGATTTTCTCGTTCGTCTTACGCAACAGATCTAATCGACTTACCCTCAGTCTCCGATGAATATCACGAAAACCGATCCTGGTGATCTGCCGGTCTCGTGGCAGGCCTAAAGCATCCGCTATCTGTTGCCTGCCTCTTCCTGCCGAGCCCTCGTAGAGCGCTGCCAGGACGAAGGCAACCCCTGTCGGCGAGAATGCAACGTTCCCGTGGGCTGTGTACTGCTGCAGAATCCTCACGCCTAGGTCGTTAATAACATCCGTGATGATGTCGACCGGCCGATGCGGAACCGGTTGATACCAGCCGTCGAACCCCACGTTGTCGTAGCCGTGGACGAGCACAGACGACACTGCTCGAACGAATATTTTTCAATGAGAAACGAACGAAAAGCCTGCATTTTTCTTTTCAACAAAATCTCCCGCAACGTATATTTCAATATTCCTATTATTCATAATTCTAAGTACTTGATAAAAATATTTTTATTCCTCAATTTTCTTCTGTTAATACGAAAATTACTCGTTGCTGAAATAGCAAGGGTGAACAGATATACCTAAACGTATGCATACGTACCCTGCAGCAGGATCAGCCAGGACATCCGCGCTTCCATGTTAATCGCGACCGGTTGCTTGGATCACTGACGAACGATATCGATACCGGTCAATAAATAACGAGCATGGAAAACGATCGTTCGATTGTTGTCGATTCACTGATGAAACACGACGCACACGTTGCTGCGGAAACGGACCGACAGCTCTATTAGGATTAGTCTTAGTCGTCTGCGCTCTACGTCGGAACTGGCTCGCTGGCGGATGGTGCACGCCGCCCGCTCCAGGCCCTGCCGGCCACTCTTGGATTTTTTAAACGGCAAGGTCGTCAGGTAGATAAACCCGTGTCTATGTACGCCGTCATATCGCGCGTCCGCCCTTCTCTTTCCTCCTCCGATTCCTTGCTAGGGCTACAGCTTCCTTGGAGGATGGAAACGCGAAGAAGGAGGAGAGGACTTTGATACAAATTGCTTAGACTAATTTTGTGGAATCAAAAAAAGGAAGAACTGTTTTATTTTATTTTGTTTTATTATTAATTACACTTCGTACACTTATAAATAAAATACGCTAATAATTTTTTAATGTATGACAGATTGTAAATATAGGTACGGCGTTTCACTGGATTTTGAAGATTTATGAACGTAAGAATTGTTAATCGATTTTAGTAAAGATGGATGAATTTCATTCTTGTAATCTCAACGAGTTCATTGTTTCCAGATGTAATATAGGATCCGACCTTTTTTTTTACACTCTAGGTGTTCGCACAGGTGTAATATCCCATTCTTCTGGGTGCGATCTTAATAAAGTAACAAGTTGTGGCAACTTCCACCGTAACGTAACAAGAAACAACTGAATCATACGCGTCATGTTGGTCTTGCTTAATCTTATTAAATACGGAGTCTTCCAGTGAAATTAGCAGCTTAGCGAAACAATGAACGAACTAACGAAATACTTGTTCAGAGACGACACGAGCATCAATTTTCTTCTGCTATCATCGAGAATGAATCTGGATATGATATTACACAATTCCATGATTTTTATCGATAAAACAGCTGCATAGATTTTTCGACTTACGAACTTACAAAGTATCGTTAGAATTTTCATACGAGCATAAATCGATGCAGATTCCCATCATGGAAAAGGATCGATCGTCAACGTCGAACGTTGCGTGGATATCCACGCAATATCCGGTGTCGTCCGTAACCCGCAAATTAGCCGTTCGTTCGTGATGGTAATTGCAAATGTGGCGTAAACGTCCGTGGACCATCGACGGATCGGCATTTCATTGGTAAGAATTATTTCGCGCTTGCTTTGTATTTCTCGAAGGTAATTACCGATGGAAATCGGCAAAACGATTGCCACTTCGCGCCGTTCACCATGGCCGGAGGGAAAAAAAAGGTTCGAGGAAGTCGGATGACGGGATTGAGCAAGGATTTTTAGGTCTTCCGGTGGCATCGACTGGTGCCAAGCACGGTTCTTTTTATCGATACAAAAACCGAATGGTAATCGACGCGAAGAAAATAGTGATTCACTGAAGAAGGGAGGACGAAATAAATGACCAAAGATGTAACGTGGGACTGGTTCGTTTATTCGAGGAGAAAGCCATCTAAGGCGGGTAACAATTTGCATAACTATACGTATCCTAGGAATAAAATTTTAAGAGACAAACGGTCGGATCAATTTACGTTCCTTGGATATCTTGCGTCTGTGCCAGTAGAGTTCCAGGAATAGAAACAAGAAAGACAACGTGACACCTGAAACGATAAAAAAGATTTATTAATCAAAGTGCAGTAGACCGGTCTCTAATAGTTGCACTATTTAAAATTTCAGAATTACCCATGAAGAGCACGAAGAATATCCCTTGCATATCAGCAACGTTCACCTTCCGTTTGTTCACCGCCTGATTACTACCTGGCACTTCCCAGCATTTGTCTTTCATCGGCATCCTCTCCGAGATCCACTTGTTCATCAGACCGGACTCCTGCATCCGATGCAATCTACACCGTTAAATATTCAAGTTGGTTCAGAGAATTTTAAGTTATAGATAGACTAAGTGTCTTCAAGTAACAGTTATAGACCGTTAATCAAGATGTTCCAGAAACAACTGTCACTTACTCCGCATCGATGACGGATAAATAGGGGCTATCCTGGGGGATGATCATCGCGATCGGCTCGTCCAGGAACTCGTCAGCGCTCAGAGAAAAGTGGCACCCTCCGGTCAGCAGCAAATCCTTCCTCATCAAGAACCTATCATTTCAGCGAGCTGGTTAATTTCAAACGAACATCTCCAGGTAAATTCCAATTAAACAACTATCTATAAACCTGAGAGAACTTCTCCAATCGATCAGAGCATGTTTTCCCTGTTTAACACCTTCCACCAATGATTCTTCCTCTGTGTCGTTGTGTCTACTCGCGTGTGACAGTAAAATCTGATACTTCTCCTCGTCAGTGTTTCGAAGATATAATTCAAGAAAGCTGTCGTTCGGGAAACCCCAAGTTATCTTGTCCTTGCGGGCCACCAGATCCTCTACGGTCAAGATGGACGCGTCCATTTTTGGGAATGTGAGAAAAGCGACCAGACTTCCGGAATAGGTCGCCACCACGACCATCACGATCAACCACCACACACCAATTAACATTCGTGCACTGTCCGACTGGGGTAGATACATTCCTCCTGAAACATTCCATATAAATCATAATCCTTCGCGTTTCTTTTTCATCAAATTGAACGTTAATATTCGCATGCTTGTCAACAGTTTTTATTATCACTGTGCAAATAGAATTATCTCTGTCACGCGCAGCTGGTAAAATTCGTAAGTTTACAAGCCGTTAATTACGCGGTCGTCGTCGGGTGCCGGGAGCGAACACGAATTCCAATCGGGTGAATGTTCACGTACGAAAGAGAAGTGGAGGCAGTTTAACGGGTAATGAAATGGTACCTTGTTGAAGAAGCGCCCCGTACACGTACCACACACACTGCCAGGACGAGTTCAGACCCGAGGCCGTGGTGCTGTACGGGCTGTACTTGTGAATCAGGTACAAGATCGGGCCCATTATGATAATGGACACGGCTAAACAGGCCCATGTCTGAAAGGCGAGCAAAGAAAGTGCGATTAATTGTTTGGGAAGAGCCCGCTACTTGGGACCAAACATTCTGAACATCCTATTAATAGCTCTGATATCGTTATCACACTTTGGAATGTCGAAACATTAGCGAGTACTTTTAGAAACAAGAGCTGATCTTGTCATTTATTTTTCGTTATCTTCAAACAAGTTAGGTTCACGTACCTCTTTAGTAAACGGCGAGGCGAACAATAGCGCCCTGGACAATTGTCTGGGCCTGGAAGTTAAGAAACTGTAGGTCTGCACGAATATAGGCACCGTGAAATTGATCATATCCTTTTCGTATTCGTTCACGGTATAGGCACAAGCTCCCAACAGCACCCTCTTCTCTCGAACCAAGTTGATCACATCTCTAGGCACTCTTCTCGTGGTCGACATCGTCATTTCTTTGATTTTCTGCGCGAGAAAATTTATCAAAATTGTAGAATTACTTAGAAGAGTACGGATGTATCCTTACCTCTCCGAGTTTGGCAAAACGCGAGGTGTTCCAGAGTTTTGGATTGTTCACCAATTCCGGTGTGATCACGGTGAACGTGAAATTCAATTTCTTACTCAGATGATTGATCACGTCGAAAACTAATCCTTCGTACGATCTTTCGCCCGTTTCGCTCGTTGAAATCACCTGCCATGGTGGGTTCTGAAACGATACTTTCTAATATTCCGTAGAAACTCGAGGATATTTCAGAAAAATGGAAACTTAGTGTTTACCCACGTGATACGTAGTGATCGGTAGATTAATGCCCCTGAATCCGTGAGCGATGTGCGGAAAAATCACGTCCGTCAGATTAACACCGAAAGCGAGGGTCCATGTGCCTATGTCCAACAGGTGAGCCACGTTTTTATCATGGGAGAAAAAATTTCCCCATGTTAACGACGAGGCAAACTTCCACAACGGACATCTACCGCACACAGCCTCTGAATCGAATATGCTTTGAGAAAGATGTATCTGATAAAAACGCAGTTTTAATTGTAATTCGTCGACTAAATACATTCATAAAAGACACGCCTTTAAATTTACTGACTCTGACGTTCGTTAGGATCTCCTGTCGCCTCTCGCGCTTCGTCAACCTCATCATCTCGAAGTCTTCCTTCTCAACCCTCTTAGACATGTCCATTTCGTTCATCAAAGAGTATTCCAGAGCTTTGGACAATGCTCGAACCAATTTCTTCACGTAACACGTCAGTTTAACCTGAAGCAAGAATCTTTTAACAATTATTTGTTATACGTTTTGAAGGAAACAAGGTGGGAGGGTTGCTCGATATGTCAGAAGTTAATTAGGTGATTTTCTTTCGAAAGAATTCAATTTATTCTCTGATAGATCGAGCAACCCTGAATGGGTAATTTTCTAAGAATATTCGATCGTTACTTCGCAGAAGCCGTCGTTATCGGTCGCGTTGTACATGAAGGCTACGTTTCCTCCTTCGGCTAACAAGTCGACGAAGGATGTTATGTTGGTCATGTTTTGCGAAGCAGTGTCGGTGATCACGTACAACCATTGGCTACTTGGATGAACCATCTTCAAGGATTTTGCCTTTGAAATAGAAACATTTCGTGAACCTTTTGCAAGAGCCGAAAATATACTAAGATTTGAAGTTGAATCGGAAATTACCACTTCCATGACATCCGCGACTATGTCAACCGCGGCGATCACCAGGAAACATCGTCCCAGTTGTTCCACGTGAAAATCATCCAACACCTTTTTCACTGAATTTTTCCTCTCTCTCCCTGTGCTGTGTCTCAACGTGAAAATCGATCTAGAGACCAAACTTAATTGTCTGTTCGGTAGCTTATCCGATATGGCCCTCATCACTCTGCCGATCGAGTCTCTGTCTGTAGGAAGAACCGTAAACAGAAGCATGATTAGCGATAAAAGGATCGTTCGACGTTATCTTCGACTAGTAGCTATTCTTATCACCGAACGTATCGTCGTGGAGGATGTTGATCACGTTCCAGGACGGAATGTTCATCATCCTCAGGTCGAGAAAGATCTGGGACAGTTCTTCTCCGGGCATGATGAAGGGAATGCTCAATCCGTCGTTTTCTGGGATTCTAGGGCAATCTGGATCTTCAAACAGAACGAATACTTTTCAAGAAGTTAAAAAAATGATTTTGACGAAGCGGTGAAACAATTTCTCCTGTATCTACTGTGCAATTGAATGACACTTCGATTAATGAAATCACTAATTGGAAAGATTTCCTACGATTTTAATGTACTACTCAACTATAAGGTGTAATTTCCATCATGGTATACCTGTTATTGCGAGATGTATGAGTTCTTCCTTTCGCGCCGCTTCGTGCAAACGCCACGTTAAATAACAGGTCGCCACGGACAAAAGTATCGTGTAATCTTGGTGAACGTGAACGAAAGAAGAAGTAAAAGGATTGACGAGTAATTAATCTTCAAGATCGAAACATTCGAGCCACTTACCTTGTCGCAAATTGACATTCCCGTCGCGAAACACACGTACAACGATACCACCTACTTGCGTCTCCTTTTTCACCGCGTCCGTGATCAGGTCGTACATGACCCCCGCGATGTTTCGGTACTCCTCTTTACTGCTGAAGAAACTTCTGTCTATGACCACCGCTGTTCGAACAGATTTCAGTTTTTTTTTTATCTGATTTTTTCCCAAAAATCGTGTATCAGTTGTGGTCAGAATTTAAGTGATACTAATTATACATATAACACACCACCAACCAAAACTGATAGCAATCGTTTAAAGACGACAAAACACTCGTACCCATGGTGGCGTTCGCGGTAATCAAAGATGGAAATTCATTAAAACTATTCCCACAATTGATGTTCCAGAGAAGAAAAAGAACCGATAACATCTCTATTGACAAACGAAGTAATAACGTTAGTATCGTTCGAAAGCTATATAACCGAGGACATCTGTGAATAATATATCACTTCATTAGTTTCGACTCTCTGTTATTACAACTTCGTCAGAGCGCAATCACGAGCCGACTAGGCCTAATGTGATCACGATGCACCACGAATCGGAGGAAAGGTCAGTTCTTCAATAACTTATTAAGGAACGATCGAATCCCCGTGAAATTGGAACAGGACATTGTTTAGCCTAGTTGCGTGCACTTCCAAGCTGATTACGACATTCGACGCGCTTTTAATATTCTAATACGTAGCTCATGGTGATAAAAATAAGATTTGTAAGAATTTGAAAAATTTTATATATCATCGATTCGATTTTCAACATTTCTCCAAGAATACTTGCAAAGAGTATATCGTGTAAGGTATCGACGAGTAACGTTATTACCTCGTCCGCGTGCGTTTGTCACTGGCACGAGACAATTGTATTGTTTCATATCGGTCGGAGTACCCACTTCCGTATAGCGAAATCAGAGATAAACTTGACGGCGTCGGTTACATTGCTCCAACCTACGCGTAGTCGCTGTTAATCGATTAAAAAAAAAAAAAAATGATCAAGCATTGCTTTGCAACTTTACTCTTCGTCGTCGACGCGTTTGAGATTCCTTTCTTCCATACCGTTCTTTGTTCCATTCTTCCAGTCGATGACTACACGCTTATTCTATGCGCGCGAACAGAAATCAATCATATACTAGTACTTTAAATATTTTTCTTTCAAACAGAGTATCTAACATTATCATCTACGCGCGATCATGATACGTTTATAATCGAAAAAATTAAACGTTCAGTACTGTTTTAACTATATAAACCGGAAGAACTATTACCTCTGTCCGGTTTAATCATCGATCTAATATTATCTACAATCATAATACATTTATAATCATAAGAATTGAACCTTCACGTTTTATCTTTCGCTACGTGACGTTTTGTAAAAAAAAAAATGTATAAAAGCGGAAGTCGGTAGGAGGAGACGAACGGATAGAATTTGAACTATCACCTCCATCCAGTTCTCAGCGTTTGCATTGGAATTCCAAGGCGGTAGATGAAACGTACGAAAGGTGCTTGGCACAGGAACGTACGGTGTACGATAAAAATTTCGATGCAAACAAAGTTAGAGAAGTTGACAAATTGAAATAACAAGAGGAGAACGAGTTATCTCGAGAATAGTTGCGCTTCTCTGCGTTCGTGACAATTCGGGCGACATCGTACGGACGGAAGACGTGCGTGCCTCCGTAGGCTCTATTACTCGACGACAGTTGGCTCCGAATGCGTCGGGAATCGTACACAGGAACTGTACTCCTTGTGTACGTGTAATACCGCACACGACGGTATTCGTGGAACACGTACACACATACAGAAGAACTTTTTCTCCCGGAAATCCTAGTCGACGTTCACGTCGGGCACCAAGCTTTTGTGAAATGTCAAGCACCGTACATTATGATGGGTTGAATGTCTTCGAGAAAACTGTCAGAACGATCGTAAACGATAGAGCACGACTCGAAAGCAGAGGCGAACCAGTGAGAGGAATAGCACGGACGGGGAAAAGTGGGAGTGAAAGTGGAAAAATTTGCTTTTTCGAAATTACACAAGGTACAGAGGCACGATCCTAGTGAAACGTTCAATTGCTAATGTTTCGCGGGAACGATGGAGCCCGAAGAACCTTTGATACAAGGGATCCTGCTGTTACCACCACAGGGCATGTTAGGCCAACTCAAGGTTGGTGTTACGTCGCGTCGGTACAGATAAATGGATATTTCCAGTTATAATCCAACATCGAGTAGTCTTTTCCTATGATTTCTTTTCTCTCGAGTATTCTTGTCCATGAGTACGTCGGTTGATATGATTGTTCGTTATCGGTAATCGTACAGGAATAACCTACAAAGCACACGCGATAAAATTCCAGATATTTCAGATTTGTATAATTTGTTAGTAAATCGAATCTTAACACCTATCATTTTTCATTCGTATCGACGATTTTATTCGTAATATGTAGGTTACACGTTCACTTCAGTTAGTTAAGTTTCATTTACCGACGTTAAGGCAAATGTGGTATTCATCTTTTTCCAGAAAACATGGCACAAAAGATTCTGTCAGTTGTTTAGAACTAGCAATTATGGGATCAAACGTGTGGAAATATATGATAATCAAGAAGAAGCTGTATTGCAACTTCATGCTCCTCGCATCATTACATTAGATGCATGTATTAAAATTGCACCCAGTAATCAGTCCCATGTATTTACTGTAAGTAAGAACTTGTGGATTCAAGGAATCATTTGATGTAAAGTACTAAACCTTCTCTTTTTGGTTTCTTTTGTATGCAGGTTGTGACAAAATCAGGGATTCATTATTTTGGATGTTATTCCGAAGTAGATATGAGTCATTGGATTACTGCATTTCAGTTAGTAGCATTTAAAGATAGTGTATCCAATCAAACAATAGAGGAAAACAATGATCTATACTGTACAAGTGGAGAAGGAGTATTTTCTGTCAAAGTTGTAGAAACAGATGCATCTAAACGATGCGGCTTAGAAACCAGAAATTATACCCTTGTGGTAGCTGCAGTTGATATTAAATTAATGGATGGTGATGTAGTCCTTTTCACTTGGCCATATAGATACATTAGAAGATATGGTTACAAAGATGGAAAGTTTATTTTTGAAGCAGGAAGAAAATGTGAATCAGGAGAAGGTTCATTTCGCTTGGAACACAGCAGCCAGCAAGAGATCTTTCGATGCATGTACTCTAAAATGAGATCAATGAAAAAATTACTGAATGAAGAAAGTAATCCAAGCATTGACTGTAATGATGCTCAATATCATGCTGCCTTATCAATGGAGGCTGGTTCCAGAGCAGCATTACCTCCTTCTCCAAATAGCTCTTCTAATTTAATTGATATTGACTTTTCACCACAAAATTCTCAGAAACACTCAAACTCTTCTTCAAATGTAGATAGCGGTGTATCTACTAAACCATCTTCATCTATTGGAAGATCAAAACCTGCAAAGCCGCCGCGTAAATGTGTTTTCACGGGCTTGTTAGACAAGAAGAATGTAGACTCTGAATTGTCTGACTCATCTGCATGTGGAGAATATAAGGCATTGGATACCTCGCCGGAATTATCGCAAAAAACAATTGGTAGTTCTATCCTTAATGATGAAGAGAAACATCCTTATGATCTAGTAGAGGTGAGAAATGATGCTTGGAAAACACATGGAATCGATAACATACATCACACAGAGAGAGCAAACTCGTTATTACATAATGACAAAAATAAAGAAAATGAGGATGATTTCCAATATGAAACTATGATGCCTTTTGTATCTTCTCAAAGCTCTTCAAAGAGTAAGTCTAGTATTACAGATAGTCCAGTAGTGACTACTTCCGCGATAAGCCAGATACCTTGCAAGTCCAGTGATGAATCAGATTATGATAAACTGGAGCATTTTGGTTCTGCAACCAAGCTCAGTCAGAAATGCGCATATAAGTTCGGAAATTTTAGTGGTGCATCACAAACCTCACATTCCAACATTTCTATAAATACTTCGGTAGCTGATACCAATACTGCATGGTCAAACTATGATATTGTTGAGGACATGTCTGCTGTGAGGCTGGCAGATGATAGTCACCTTGGATATGGTGTTATTAGAAAGAAATCAAATCATTCTGAGTCTGCTTCTGGCAGCAGTACCGTGGGTCCAAAGCATAAAGTCTTTAATAATAGTGAATATGCGATCGTGTCAAAACCAAAAAGGGTATGAAATATTTTAAATAATTTCACTTAATTAGCAATTCAATTCTCTAAATATAAGAATTATATTTACTTCCGAGATTCTTAATTTTCAAAAATAATAGCATACTAGTTTATGTTATGACTAGGATAGGTTCATTTCTATCATTTTAAATAATTAAAAAGTTAAACGTTGATATTCTATAACTTCGTCATATAAAATTAGGAATGAAATGACATTTGTTTTGTGCAAAGATTAGTTTAAGAAATACTAGTCTTCTTAATCATTGTCAATTGTATAGAAATAATTATTTTAGAAACAAAACGATTTTAAATATTTAGATAATTTTAAAAATATCCAGTAAATATTAGATTTACGATTATA